>NC_137541.1:208732174-209394674 GCF_963082525.1 Nesoenas mayeri
TACACATACAAGCACACACTCTATCTGGTTGGAAAAGGTATATATTTACATCAATTGAAGGTTTGGCTCAGTAGCTAAGGTTACTCATGCCCATTTCTCCTCTATGTCAGACCTCATGCGTCCAAATCGCTCTTTTTCATGGTATTTCACATTTGGAATTACCAGTTTCTCAGCATTAGTGAGGCCAAAACAACCAGTATCATTATCTTGTTCTTATACACCAGGGCCCAGTCCTGCATCCTCTGAGATATGGAATGGAATGGAATGGCATGGCATGGCATGGCATGGCATGGCATGGCATGGCATGGAATAGAATAGAATAGAATAGAATAGAATAGAATAGAATAGAATAGAATAGAATAGAATAGAATAGAATAATAGAATAGAATAGAACAGAACAGAACAGAATATTTCAGTTGGAAGGGACTTAAAATCATCATCTAGTTCAACTGCCTGACCAAGTTAAATCATGTTGTTAAGGGCTTTGTCCAAACGCCTCTTAAACACTGACAGGCTTGGGGCATCAACCACCTCTCTAGGAAGGTTGTTCCAGTGTTTGATCATCCTCTCAGTAAAGAAATGCTTCTTCATGTCCAGTCTAATCCTCTCCTGATGCAGCCTTGAACCATCTCCACGAGTCCTATCACTGGACCACAGGGAGAAGAGCCCAGCACCTTCCTGTCCCCATCCCCTTCTCAAGAAGCTGCAGAGAGCAATGCGGTTGTCCCTCATCCTCTTTTGCTCCAAGTTAGACAAGCCCAAAGTCCTCAGTTTTGTCTTATAAACACATTCCTTCCAGCCCTGTCACCAGCTTTGTTGCCTTCCTCTGAATGACTTCAAGGACTTTCTCATCCCTCTTAAAGTGTGGGGCCAAAACTGCACCCAGTGTTCAAGTTGGGGATGCACGAAGGCTGATGAAACCCACTGACGGCAGGAGGTTCAGAGCAGGACCCCGCAAGTGCCACTCAAGCTGCCAGGACTTCTCACTGTATTTATATTTACAGCTAAAGATAGATATGAAATCGTACCTTGACACATACATGAAAACCTTTCTGTTTCTGTTCTATTATTAAAAAAAGTTAAGTCCCGCAGACAAGTTATTTACTCGATTCTTGACAGTTTGCATTAACAGTTCAGGCAACACAGGTAGCTCGTACACTGAAGGGACTGCAAAGCCTTGAAGAGATGAGAACCCAGCTGCCAAGCACGGAGCCAAACTGCTGATGCTTTGTTTCTCCTGATCACATAACTCACTTTTATATTTGATTCTGACTTTGCGTGGATTTTGTGAACAATGAAGAGAAGCAAAATGAGAGATGGTTCAGTAAATTCTCAGCTTCATCGCTGCAGTCCCATCGTTTGCTGTGTGATATTTTACTCAAACCAATGGTGCTGAGAGAGGATAATTCAGCTTAATTCTTACAGTTTTCAGGAACTTTTCTCTCCATTACTTGTTTGTTTTGCTTAGGAAATGGCACTGCTTTTCCTGTGCTTTCAAGGTGAAATATATTGATCAAATCCATGTGATTCCTGACCCGGACTGCAATGCACAGGCTGAACCCAAGTGCCTGGTAATGATGAGCTGTGCATTAAGCCAGAACATCAAAACAAAACAACAAAAACCCCACCAGAAACCCCGCTCTACAACAGAGTCTTAGAGGCTCACGCTGCTTTTGCCATTTAATTTGCCGCAGGATAATTAGAGCCTCCTACGACGATTTTCACTTTGCAGAGAGGGAGATGGAGACCCTTCAGCACACTCTCCCTTTGCACACAAGGGGTTTCTCTCCTGTAGCTGTTTTCTTACCAGCATGAGGTGCAGGGGCTGGCAATTGCCCACAGCATATTGAGAGAGCACTTTTACCCACAGGAACAGTGTTTTTATTTTTCTATGTGAGATAAGCTTATTAGTTTTGTTAGCATGTCAGAAAAACACATTAAATACATTTGGAGTGGTTGGAGAAGAGAGAAAGGAGAGTTTGTATTGTTTGTGACCCTATAAGGTTTCATACCCACTGCAGTGAAGATTCATTTTCTCCCATGGACTTCTATGTATCTTGAATTTAGCCCTTTTAATTTTTCTGTGGGCTAATGACCTCTCTCTGGAATGAAAACAAGTGTATTTTCTGACATTGTGATATGTTACAAAGATTGCTCTTTTTCCCTTGGGATTTTGGCTCTTTACTCTTATTAGTGGCAGGTTTAATTTCCAACAAATTCATATTTCTGAGTTACAATGAATGACATACATACATTTGATCACCTAGACATCAATATGGACATGGACCTGAGCAATGCCACCAGCTTTGATGGCAGTAGAACCAATAAGGGTTAACTTTTTTTAACCAACTTTGTGTTAGACACAGGCAAGTGATCTCTAACCAGAAATCTATGTGTAAAGTATAGAGAACCATCCTTGTTCTTAACTTCTGGTTATTTTAATCCACTTAATGAGATTTATTTCCAATCTTTTTTAGTATATTACATCAAATACTCCATTTGCTTCTGTTCACTTAATGAACTGGTTAACATTATTAGTGTTAAAGAAAGTCCTTGCATTGCGTGAGTCCTGCAACTCTCTTCTCTGGTATTATTATACACTTATATTGGGCTTGATTTGCCCATGTGTATCCCCATCTTACACTAGCACGCACTTACAATACAAAATATAAATTGCATAATCCAACCTCACAGCCACTGTACATCTTGCCTTGCATGTTGCAATAAGCTAATCCTTCTGGTGACTCTCAATTTTCCTATGGATGCAAATGAAAATTAGTTCCTAAGTAGCAACACTAATTTTAAGAAGAAATGCCTTTTAAATCCCCAGAGATGTGTGGAGGTGCTGATCACATTTTCGTGGTAGATAAACCTCTGCGTTTTTTTGTACCTTCCAGTAAGTATCAAATATACTGCACTTATAAAGCGAAATAATCTGTGTGCATGTGTTGGAGGTACAGTAATATAGGAAGTGTTACATTGGTTTTCAAGTCTATGCCAGTAATGGATTAAACCCAGTTTTTATACTTAAATCTGAGAATTAGATTTCTCCGTAAAACTTGGCACAGACATCATATGATTTCTCAAAGCCACAGTTTAGTCTACTCACGGCATTTCCAGATTCTGGCTCTTGGTCGGATGTAGATTAAAGATTCTGGGACCGCAGGCTCCTCACAGACAAACTCGGTGAGAAAATCTGCACTATATTAGATATTGAGAAAGGAACTTTTATTTCAAATATTTGTTTGAAAGTAACTTTCTGCATGCTGGAGAGAGAAGCTCTTCCAGGCTACTTAACACTAAAGGGGCAAACGGTGGATTTGTTGTGAATTTAGAGCCAGCAGAGCCAGGTATTCCTGTTGTCTCCAAGAATGGCTTATTGGGTGAGTCTATGGTGTTGGTCTGAAGACTGTTTCACCACAGGGTCTGCACAGACTGCACACAGGAGACCATGTGGAGTAATGCATCCAAAGACTTTTGGTAGCTAGATTGGTTAAAGGATGACTCCAGAAGGAATATGGATAAGGCAGTCCATATCTTCATTATCAGTGGTATGCTGGCTATGGGGCAGCCCTCTTGGGCATGCTATAAAGAGATATTAATTCTTTAACAACTTGAAAAAAGCAGTAAAACTGCCTGAGGCCCAAGGCAAACCATGAGGAGCTAGGAGGAAATGTGGATGCTTGTAGCAATGTACCTCGAGCTACCCCAGATGTATGGAGGAGGGAGGAATTCACGCTCCTGATCATCTACATGAGGGATTCAAACAATTCCTAGCAGCTCTGCCCATCGTTTTTGAAGATGTTAAGTAAGAGTGAGACAAAATCACAAGACTCAGCTGGTAATATGGCAGGCATGGCAAGGAGGTGCAAAAGGTGTGGGTAGGTTCCTGGTGAGCTATCTGTGGCTTCAGGTCCTCTGTGGAGTAGCCAAGCTGGCTGTCCCAGATGGGCACAAAGAGCCAGATATGGGTCAGTCTACATCAACAGGCACTGGGGTACAGGCATCGCTCTCTGGGGAAGCCGTATGAGGAGCAGCTACAGCCACTTGGTTTGTTCAGCCTGAAGAAGAGGAGACTGAGGTGAGAGCTCATGGTGGCTACAGCTTCATCACAAGGGGAGGAAGAGGGACAGGCACCAAACTCTTCTCTTTAGTGACCAGTGACAGAACCTGAGGTTGGACATGAGGAAAAGGTTCTTCACCCAGAGGTGCTGGACACTGGAACAGGCTCCCCAGGGAGGTGTCAGAGCCCCAAGCCTGACAGTGTTCAAGAAGAGACTGGACAACGTCCTCAGACACACGGTGTGAACTGTGGAGTTGTCCTGTGCGGAGACAGGAGTTGGACTTGATGATCCTTATGGGTCCCTTCCGACTCAGGACATTCTATGATTCTGTGATTCTATGGAGTATAACAGAAATACAGGCCAGTCACACTGGGATGGCAGCTGAAATACAGTTTTGCTCAGGAGCCCAGACATCAGACATTCTGGATGCTGCCCCTGTCCCCCCATGTAGGAGCTGCAAGCTGTCCACATCTCTGACAAGCTTGTCTAACACCCACCCAGCCATCCAAATACCAGCATGTAACAGCTCACGCTGTCTCACCTGCTTCGCCTGTGCATCATGTTTTATTTTTATAACTAGAATTTACAGCTTCACCCTGCAGCACCCACAAAAGTGCACAAACATATAAGAAGAAATCACGTTTACTGCAGCAGTACTAACTTTGGTAAATGGAGATGACAATTGCCTTTCCTCCCCCTGGCTGTCCATCTCCTACAAGGAAAGGAAAGGCATCTCCGCTAAAGGAGAAAGTCACACGAACCAACACAAACAGCAGCACCTCGCACAAAGAACTGACTCAATCACCCGGGCAAGTGACCTGGTGGGAGCGACATGCCCACCGTGCTGCCAGTCACAATGTAACCGAACCACATTGTGATGGAAAATACACTTTTTTTTTGCCTTCTTAGAGCTACTTTGGTAATAGGCAATTTCTCTTAATAACAGTGTGAAAGAAAATACTCTAGTGGAAGTGGTGTACAGCAATTGACTGTGGCCCCATCAGTCTGTCTCAGCTGTTGATAAGGTCAGCAAGAGGATTTGATTGCTGTAAGTATCATTTAAAACAGCAATGCTGCATTTATTTGAGGAGACAGGAGCATGATGCAGCTCCAACAAGAGAAGCAGGCAGAAAGCAATGCAGAAAATAAACCACCCTGATTCTTGCACACCATACAATATAAAGGGTGGAGGCTGGGGCTTTTTTATCTTGCCTTATGTTTGCTCTTCCCAGGCCTTAATACTACTATCTTGGCACCTAATGCAGAAATTCAGATGACTGAATCTTGCAATTTTTGCACCTGCATTTGCAACACCGTGGCAGCACCATGAAACCCAGTAGCACCCAGTAGGCCACTTCTGTCTGCCTCGGTCTGCTGTTCCTCTGCTGATTTTATTCAGCAATGGGATCCCCAGGAATATTCTGGCCTTAAAGAGTATTTTCACTATTTGACCTGCCTAATCAGAACCAGTTTTCAAACTCCATTTTTATTAACTTGGAAAAAAAAAAAAAAAGAAGTGTCAGACGAAGCTGATGGTAAACAGATGCTACCCAGCTAATAGCGCTCGGTTCTCTAGGTACTCAAACACAGGGATGGGTCTGAAAAGAACAAAACCTTCCCAGTACTTGTTTTAATGAGTAGGCTTTCTTGCATTTGATCGTCTGTTTTCTCAGAGGAAAAAGTTAAGAAGGCTTGAGATTAGCCAGAGGCAGTTCAATCCCCAATATAATGCAGACGTGGGGGAGTGAGCCGCTGATGCTCCATGTCAAACGGTCCCATTCCCCCTCCCTCTCTATCCTCGCTGCTGCTGCAGCTGCAGCCAGACACTGCATGTACAGTCTGGAATCATAAGATCAAAATAACTGAGAAACAATAACTTCTGTAGCTAAGCAAATCAAGGCAGCTTGCAGAGACTGTCAATCTCCGCACTTACAAGCCCCAATCTATTTTCACCACCGCAGGCTGCCAGGTTAATTAAATGGGACTCCTCGTGGTGTCAGGAAGCAAGTCAAGCAGCAAGTGTTTATAGAAATGGGCTTTAAAGTGAATGGTGTACGAGGAAAGGAAGAAATTTCCTGTGCACACGTGTTTTTGCACATTTCTTGCAAGATGCATTGTGCCTTGGCTGTACTGCCCCTTCCTAAGTGATGTCCTGGTGAGCCCTGGTGCGGTAACTCTTCCATGTTATTCAAGATAAGCCCTAAAAGCCTTCACATCATCTTTTTTACAGCTGTCGAGCTAACGTTCCTGTGTTTCCTCCTCTTTTATGACTCATAAAACTCACTCTACCTTTAATGTAGAAGCGGCAGCATCCTCCTGCTTTGTGCCTGGAAAAAAATGCACGATTACCACAATTAAGGCACCAGTATGACATCTGACCGCTTTAATTTTCACATTATGGTGAGAATGCTGCAGGGTTTTCCTAGACTTGATATTAGACAAAAAAAAATGGCCAGTTTCAGCAGTTGCCAATTCCTTATCCAATATCTCCTCACCTTGGCTCATCTAGGAACTCAGAGATCCAAAGTCACATGAGTAGCTGTCTATTTTTATTTTTAGTTATATCAACTTCATTAACTGCTTGGTTCGGTGTAATTGTTAAGACTTATCTACCTTGTGTCATCCATTGACGAAATTCCACCAAATTATGGTGCACCCATCCTGCCCTGAGTATTTTTCACAGCAGGCTCCCGTGATTAGAAAAAGGGAATGAATATAAGGTTACTGAGGACATATTTCAAGTCATATCACTCCTGTTGTACACTTAATCCACAAAGCTGTGTAAAAGGGCAGTGGACTACCTGTTGCATCACTAAAATTGTCCAATAAGTTTGAAACAGCAACAGAAAAAAGACACATCTTGATTTTTGGACGTGAGTTTGATCTGCAGGAGTGTCTGTTGAGATGGGAGGTGGATGTGATGGCTGAACTGAACAGATCAGGTGTGAATGAGTCCAGTCCACCTCTATTCATCTTTAATACAGAGTAATTCTGGTGGAATTGCTGTTGCCTTGGCAGACACTTTTGCACTGCAGAGCTGAACCTGACTTAATAAATCATGATCCCTGCAATATCCTCTAATGGCAATTTTTCCATAAAGTAAGCAAGTTCTGAGGGCACGTCTTAAAGGGTCATCTTGATTCTTGATATATTTAAAGGGGATTCCCTGTGCCCTCCCATTACCTTAATCCCTATAATAACTTATTTTCTATATTCTTAATATGTAGACTGTTTGTCTGGATATGAAAACTCACTCTTCTCATTCGCTGCACAGAATCACTTTGTACTACTAAGCAGACAGTAAATAAAATCCATCCTTTCTCTGCATATGGAAAAATAAAGAATTTAATGGAAAATGACGTCTTCTCTATAGGTTTCTGAGGAGTCTTACTGAATTTAGAACAACAACAACAAAAAAGATCTAATTCTCTGTTACATTCAGAGTTATTCCTGTGAAACCCTTTGGCATAATTCCTGTTCACCCATTTTACACTTTCCATAAGAGCTGTAATGCTCTATATGTGCAAGAAAGAAAACCCTAGCTGCTTTTAATGCTTCATTCCTTTCAAAATAAGTACAGAGGCTCAGCAAAAATGGCTATCGGACCCCAAGTATCAATGACCATTCTTTATGCTAATCTTTCTATTTCCTGCTATTACTGGTTCCAGGGTCAGCAGTTAAAAAAAAAAAAAATCTGAAGTATTGTAAAATCATCTGTCATTTTATTTTCTCCTCCAAGTCTCTTAAAGAGTGTCTGCAATGAATTACCTCCGTGTCTGAAAAGAATTACTACTCCATCCCACACAAACACACCATCATTACCTGCCCCAAGCAAGGTCTGGAACTATATTGCTCTTGTATGTTAAACAATAGTCAAGCAATGGTGAGATGCAATTGATTATGTGAAACGTTAGAAAGCTTTAGTAAATCAGCTTCTCCGAATTCATATGGGCTTTAGGTGTAGCTGGTTTTGGTTTGAAAGGTTATTACATTTTCTTTTTCTTGCTTGCTTGCCTGCTTTCTTTTTCTTTCTCCTTCCTTCCTCCCCTCTCCCTCTCTCCTTCTCTTTCCTCCCCTCTGTCCTTCCCTTCCTTTTTTTCCCCCTCTTTAAAAATTGTCTTGATGATGACACTGCAGAAAGGAAATGGGTCAAATCTTCAAGAACCAGCCCCTGTCATTCCTGAGACACAAAGATACCTACAGCTTCCCCCGGTCCTGACTCACAATATCGACAGGAACAAACTCTTTCTCTGGAAGCCAAATCAGGGCTTTGCTCCCATGGTTTTTACTGGAAATAGTTGCTTCATTCTTCAGATGCTTGGAAATGTTCATCTCATTTTCAGCCTCAAATTATTCATATACCATTTTATACTAATTCCCTCCAGCACCAAAAACCTCTTTTAATTCAGTTGTTTTTCTCTCTAGTCAGTTTTTACCCATTTGAAATATTACATATTCCCTGTCTGCCTTTGTTTTTCTACATTACGCAAAGCAAGTTAGCTTAACAGGTAGCCCGTTTCTTTGGATTTGTGTTTGTTTATTTGTTTAGGAGTGGTACCCTATTGTAATTTAATTTTATTTGTTTTGGAGCAAATTTACTTAAATCAGAATAAGCCACTCATCACGGCTTGTCATTCAAGTAACACCAAACTGATGAAACTGTATTCCAGAGGCAGTGCTCCCCACTACACTGCAATTAAAATACCCTTAAACTACTAATTGCAATTAAACTATCCCTTTCCTATATCAACAGGCAGCCTATTAAGTGTTAAAGAGCCTGGGAGGAAGACAGACTGGCACGTATCTTCAATTTTTAGCATGTAGCTGACTAAACAAGGTCAGGTTCAGGTTTATGTCCCACTTCAACTTTCAATGCAATCAGATTCTCAGCACCATTATACAAGCCATAAACAACATCCATACATTTCCATTTGCTTATTGAAAGCCATGTATACTCATGCTGGTGAAACAAGATCCCACAGACATAGTGTCTGTTCCCTTTACAGATGATATAAGTGTGGGATTTTCTTTTGACGCAGTGCTGTCCAAGCACTTTGTTTCCCACTGTTTCAACTCTCATTTAATTTCTCTGCTCAGGTGTTGCTTCTGTTTAGAGGTATCTGAGTTATTTTGAGGAGAAGCTACGCTGGAGCATAGTATAAATAAGAATAATACCTCCTAGAGCCACTGTATAAGGCACATAAATCATGCCAAGAAGGGGTGAAGGCTGAACTGTGTTGGTGTTATTACCACTCCAGGATCAGGCAAGGAATGCATGGAAATGAAAGAGGAGTGAATAGCGTGTTTTGTACCTCAGCACCTTTATGGACAACACAAATGAGAGAGTCAGTGGAGCTGCTGTGTTGCATCAGTATAATGGAGGTCAGGATCCAGAGCATCCGCACTGTATCTATTATTGGGAAATAACAGATAGACACAAAGGAATAATCAGGCAGCGCTTTGTTCTGCAGAGCTCTTACTGGTTTCGGTGCGTATCAGGATCAAAGGGCAAAACCCACTTTTCAAGTGGTGTGCTGTGAAATGCACCAGGTGAGAGATTTGGGTCTGATGTGCAGTGAGGTGCCTAAGGCAGGTTTCAAAAGCCTGTATGATGAACACCGCAGGCATGGGGGAAAGAAAGATTTTCAGTGTGATATTCTCTATTCTGCGATGTTTCCACGTTCTAGTTGCATATCAAGTGCAGCTCAAAAAAGAGCTTGCAGAGTTGTTTGTGTCATCTGTTATTTGACCAGTTGAAAAAGAAATAGGTGGAGATCCTGGTTCAAAAGGAGATCCAGAATTCTTTTGAATGCTTCAGAATTATTTCATGGGTTTTATCCTCAGCCCAGACCTGCAAGGAAAGGAAGTCATGACCATCTCTGTATCTGAAGCACACTGCACAGTGAGATGAGGGAACTTGCCAAAGCTTGGCATAGAAAAGGGTGAAAATTCTCCAACTTTGGGTCCTTGTTTGAAGTACAAATAGAAAGGATGCCTGAAACATCCTAAGATATCTACACATCGAGCCCCTGATCTATTTTATGAAAAGGAGGCAATGGCAGCGGCAGTGCTGAAAAGCAAAATGCTCCCATTAAAACAGAGAAGCTCTTTGCTGAGTTTAGCTGCTTTGCTGTGTGCACGTAGGAGACAAATAGAGAATGTACAGGTACGAATGCACAGATTTCTTTCAATCATTAGCCAGAAACAATAATTATGCCTTAAGAACAAAAGCCTGAAATGAAGACTGAATGGTGCAGGGGTAGTGCAGGGTTATCATATTAAGTATCTTCACTGGTGTATTTCTAAGCCAGGAAAAAGCCTTTTATACAGCTGTGGCTGAGCCCTGACTTTATAACTGAACTTCAGATTTCATCAGTGATTTATCAGTGATAAATCGAGTGTCTCGCGAAGAGTTCTGTTAAACCACTAAGCACCAGGAATTGCGTCAGATCAGCAAACACGAACAAGAAGCCGAGCCTGTCCACAAAGCGGTGAATTACTTGGCAAGGGCTCAATCGCTCGGGGTGATTCCAGTGTTTTTCAACAGCAGAAGAGCAGCGATGCTCTCCGCTCCCCGTCTGCACACCCCCGTGCGAGGCTTAGCACCTTCCTCCTTCTGATCAGCCCCCAACGCTGCTTCAGTGCCCTTCACCCCGCTTCAAAACCTGCCTTCATTATTTACTGTTTGCAGGAGAAAAACTGTTCTCTGTAAAATAGCCATCGGGAGTGTGAATTTTTACAGCTGGCTGCAGATATCTCTTTTTTTTTATGCTCTTTATCATCCCTATTTATTGTCACCTCTTCACACCGCTCCAGAGCCTGTCTGTTTGCCTCTCTGTTTACTTTGGGTATATTAATCTTGCACCGAATAAATGCACGTTCACCAAGGGGCAAACTAGTTTCCTTGGCTGGAGTTTACGGTGATCTGGCCCCTCTCCAAAACGTCCGTCCTGGCCTGTTTACAGCATCGTGTGGCCGGCGTTCAGACACGCTGCGGGGCCCTTAATGCTGTTGGCCACGGCTCTCGGCAGCTCTCATCTCTATAACGCAGCAGAGCGGCAAGTCAAGAGGCCGCCGACACGGTCTGCGCCCATCATGAGGTTCTTTGGAGGACACGGGCACACGGTCAAACCTCACTGAATCGGTAGATTCTGATGAGTTACCACTGTGTAGCTGGGGAAGCGGTATATTAGCTCAATCCCTGTAAAACAGAGGAATTTAGCACGAGGAGAGAATTGCAAAGCAACGCTTTCCATCTCAAAATCAGGAGGATGCCTCTAGGCAGGAGCAGATTTACCAGGGAGGGAGATATCAGGAGCACATTTCTGTCCCTCTCAGCATCTTCTGCATCATATGACATTGTCCCCCGGAGACATGCAGGACCTACACCCACCCTTTTGAGCTACAGTGGCTCAGCTGCTGGCTTGTTATTAGATCCCCGTAACTCAGCTGTGTTTGACTGTGTGTCCTTTCCTACAGACAGTCCTGCAGTCACGGTGGATTCATTTCCCAAAGCAGTTATTTTTTCTTTATGAATGGCATAAGTCACCAGGGCTGCTGTCCCTCAAGGGGACTCGTGTCCTCATTCCCCCGTGCAAACTTCTGACGGATGCTAAGGAGGGGAACAGGATGGTTAAGGAAGTCTTTGAGAAGAATAAAGGAGGGTTTGCAGTCAAGAAAAAAGCAAAATTCACAAGAAAAGAAGGAGTATCTCAGAAAAGGTGATTGGGGAGCATCTTTCAAGCTCAGCAAATCACTTTCTCACCAAAGCAAAGGGCTGTGTTACTTCCATGGCAGTTCTGCAGATATTGAATTCAGGCCAAACTCACTAAATCTGCTCAGATCACAGTAAGGTGATGGTACATCCCATTGTTTTGTACAACAGCAGTATCCTCTGAATTGTCTGCTTCTTCTGCCTTAATCAATAAAGGCCATTAGAAGCTCACTTTTCTGCTAATACTACTCTGAATACATCTTGTTGGGTAGTATTTTTTATGACATTAAAAGACACAGTGCATTGATTTCTCGTGAGACATACAGCTTAGGGTTTTTTTCTCATCCCATCACATAACAGTTTCCTTACTGTTTCTAACTACTGGGATTTAATATATTCACAGTCAATGAAACACCTTAGTAAGTTGTTTGGTTTTTTGGTTTTGGCATTTTTTTATTTTTATTTTTTTTTTTAATAGAGAAATGAAAGCAAATGCCTTTAGAATATTCATATAAATATATATACAGCTGATATGATGATGTATACCCATCATACACACATACATATATATATATATACACCCCCCCCCCCATTACTTTATTATTGTTCTTTTAAAAAAATGGATCCTAAATGTGCTCCTGAAAAGCATTCAAAGAGAGACTCCTGGAATGACATTCTCTGGTTGACTATATATTACGTACAGTAGAGCACGGTACTTTTAAAACCTTTGTCCTTCCATAGCAAGTTGGACAGCATTTCCGAGAGGATGAGTGTAGATCTCAGGACTCAAACAAACTTTGCCCACAAGGCTCTGAGATCTGGAGTTTGGCTGGTGGGTTCTTAACTCCTTTCTCTCTATTGTGGGATTGACAAAATGGTGCACAAAATAACTTAATGTCTTCAGACCATCCCAAACAGAGTTTAACCCAAAATCACAGAATCATAGAGTGGTTGAGGTTGGAAGGGACCTCTGTAGATCATCCGGTACAAGCGCTTTCCTCAAGCTGGGCTACCTAGAGCCAGTTGCCCAGGACCATGACCAGATGGTGTTTGAATATCTGCAAGGATGGAGACTCCACAAATGCTCTGGGCAACCTGTGCCAGCTCTTGGCCAACCTTGCAGTAAAAAAAGTTTCCTTTCTTAACTTCCATAGTCTATTGTCAGTCTTCTGAGCCTTCCAGTTCCTCACACACTTAAAAAATAGCATCATAGTTGAATTTTAATGCCAGAGAAGAGTATAAAAAAGGCATTACTATAAAGAGTCTCAAGTCACTTAGAATAGGATCTAACCCAGGCAACTATAGTCAGGCAGAACAGAGTCTTTAGATCCAAGCTGGTCCTCTAGGCAGTCCTGATATTCAGCAGAAAGAGATGAGCATCTCTAGAGAGCTATTTACGCCACCAAAACAAGAGCCTCAGGGAACAACTCACACTCCAAAGGTGCTACAAGATTTCTGTTCTTATTATTACAGACAGTGCCTCGCTGCTGAGACTAGACAGCTAAAATCAAGTGCCCTGGATGTGTCTCCTAATAAAGATGTGCTTATTCTCTCACTGCTATTGGAAACAGAGCTGATGCTGGTCACAGAAAGAGGAGCTACTTACTCAAGCTTAGGGGGCTGGAGGGATGAGCATCTTCCACTTGCTTGTTTGAAAAATAAAGCGGGATTTCTGAATGAGGGATGGATGAACTTTATTCCATTTGCTAGAATGGGAAGTAGTGTTATAACAGTGTTATAGAAGATTGCAAATAAGCCATATGTACATGATGGAACAGATGTAAACATGCTTTCCCAGTCTGCTAGTCTTTTCCAGTCTACTTTGAACTCAACTAAAAGAGTGGATAAAGAGACACTTGATTATATTTAATGGGGACTTTCAAAAAAAAGTCTTTGACAGAAGATATTGAGGGAAAGGGCCAGTTCTGGGCCCCTCAGTTCCAGAAGGACAGGGAACTGCTGGAGAGCAGCAGGGCAACAAAGATGCTGAAGGGAGTGGAGCATCTTCCGTGTGAGGAAAGGCTGAGGGAAATGGGGCTCTGGAGCTGGACAAGAGGAGACTGAGGGGGGACCTCATTCATGTTTACAGATATATAAAGGATGAGTGTCAGGAGGATGGAGCCAGGCTCTTCTCGGTGACAACCAATGGTAGGACAAGGGGTAATGGGTTCAAACTGAAACACAAAAGGTTCCACTTAAATTTGAGAAGAAACCTCTTCCTGGTGAGGGTGGCAGAGCCTGGCCCAGGCTGCCCAGGGAGGTTGTGGAGTCTCCTTCTCTGCAGACATTCCAACCCGCCTGCACACCTTCCTGAGTTCCTGCTCCATGGGGGGATTGCACTGGATGAGCTTTCCAGGTCCCTTCCAATCCCTGACGTTCTGGGATTCTGTGATTCTGAATGGAGTCTATTTAATATGCCTTTTACTGACTTAGAAAAGCAGCAACAAGGGAAGGGGCAACACCAGCAGTAGATATAAAAGAAGGGACAGGACTAGACGAGGCTAAGGAGTAAATTCAAAGTCATCTCCCAGTGCAAGGGAACAACTGAACCATCATCTGAGGAAATGCAGATGGGAAAATCAGAGCTGAAAATGCACCGGTTGGAGTGTCAAGCACGTTGCTAGCTTCTGCAGGATTTTAGGGGAGAATCGGTTGGTCAATACAAAAAAAATAACAATCAGTTCAGGGAAATCCTGTGCTCAGTGCAAAAATGCCTTTTTGAAAGTAAATACGCTGCTAGAATATTAAAATTGGATTTTAAGAATAATACCACAAACGGCCTTAAAGCACAGCTGGCCATGGTGGCAGGCGCTTGGTGGGAATATAGCAGCTGGTTCATTTCAAATCAGACCTTCAGAAATCAGATTTCAGTGCCAAAATCTTTATAGCTGTCGAGAGTTTAGATTGCGGGGTGACAATAAAACCCTGGCAGATGTATTGTTAACATCCTCTCCCCCCACTTTCCCCTTTCGCTCCTCCCTCTCCCCTCTTCCCACTCAGGACAGGTGATCGGGAGGGAAAGGACAGAGAGAAGAGAGTTGGAAAGATTAAAAATGTTTTACTAATCCTACTAATAAGAATAGAGAAAATAATACAAAATATACAAAACCAATCTTGAAAGTCCCAGCAACTGCAGAGCCGGCACCTGAAGTCCTGGACTGGACTCTGCAGCCAACCGGAGCTGGATTCAGTCTGTCACTAGGCCTCAGTTCGCAGGGATGACTAGCAAGATCCTCTCCTAATGTCGGCCATAAGCAGAAGGGAAAAAGGAGGAAAAAGAGATGAGATCCTCATGATCCCCCACTTTTATATGAAGTATTCACGTGAATGGGATGTTATACACAGTTGGTCAGTTTCTTGGTCACCTGTTTCTCGTTGCCCCTCTCGTGAGGTGTCCATCCATGCTTATCAATAACTTCATATTCCATTGCTATGTTTCCCAAAACATGTACCTGGTTCTCCAGGAAAACACAGCTAATATGAAGCTTTAGCTGACAGGCAAATTCACTAAAAGAGAAACTTGTTTTTAACAAAACCAGGACAATAGCTTTTAAATAAAATAGAGCAGAATAAAACAGAGCTAAATGAATAACTAATTTCATATTAAATAAATTGAAAGATTTCAGGGTGGAAAAAGTCTCCCACAGCTCATAAATTGTTAGGAAGAACGCAATGGCGAGACAGAGACAGAAAAGAGCAGGAACAGTTAGTTTAAAGAAATTGTGGATAAAAAGGTGCTTCGTGGAAGTATATTACACCCTGAGTACTACAGAGAAGGTAAATTGGCAGCCTTATTTACTCCCACTCGTAAAATCAAAACAAGAGCCATCCAGCGCAACTGAAAGGCAGTAAGTTTAGAAGTGATAAAAGGCGCACTTCTAAAGACAATTTAACCTGTAAAATTCACTGCAACACAATATCATTAAGCCAAAACTTAATCAGATTTGAAAAAGGAACAAGTATTTATATGAATAGTGACTATAACCAGGGTCAGGTTAGACAGGAGCTAACAGAAATCATTCAGGCTTTAAGCAAAAAAAGCTCTACTTTCTGCCAGACATCAGGATGAGTGCTCTATGGAAGGTTGTTCCATAATTGGTCATGAAAGGTTTCGTACATTTTCCTGTGATGTACCAAAACATATAGTATTAGTCACTGTCAGAGAGAGAATACTTGATTATATGGACCATTGATCTGACACATTATGGCAATTTTTATGGCCCTGTGAGCAAAATCCAATGGATTTGCAAGGAGACCTTACAGAATAACAACTTCAGGTTGAATTTTTCTTACTGCTACAGAGGCCATAGAAAGAGCAACTAGATTTCTGGCAATGACATATCTCTGCAGGCAGACGTAGTGGCAGTGCAGGTATCTAATGCTTTTATGCCATTTGCTAAGGATTATACGGTGGAAATCTTTCCCATTAACACTTTGTCTCGTTCTGTGTTGCAGTTCCCATAATCTTCTCCCTCCTTCCACCCTCTCAAAATGCACCAAAAAAAATAAACACTGAATGCATGGACCAAAACTTAATAACTGAGATTAATTACCAAAGTACAGACCTGCTTCCTATTAATCTCACACAACTTTTCAAATCAGCTTATCCTCCCTGAAGCTGAACTACATCAACTATGGCTCTTTTCTTTCTTCTTTTTCTTCTTCTTTTCCTTTCCTGCCTTGTTTTCCACCTGTTATTGATTCTCTCCTCCAAGGAAACACAAGTCTCTGTCACTTCCAAGTCCCTCTCTTGCTGGCCAGTGACCACCTGTAGTGTTCCTGGGGTGTCAGATGAGATACACATCAATCTATTTTTCCTTCCATCTCAAGGAGACACTTGTTTGACAGAACAACACTTCTGAATCCACCCCTACAAAAGTTAATAGCTGGCAGGTTTTAATTTTTCCTCTGATTCTAAACTAAACAAAACTGAGTACCATACTCTTGGCTCACAGGCAATCAAGCGGTTTGATGTAAATTGCTTTAGGGATGGTCTACATTTGCCTTTTGTTAACAAGGCCCTGGCTAACGCCTTTTGCAAAAATGTTGCCTATCAGCAGGTATTTTTTCAGTGAGATGGGTCAGCAAATAATGTTACTTAATTGTAAATGAGTAGGCACGCTCTGGGCATGACGAAATAAGTGAGGAAAGTTCTCCTGGCAAGCTGCATGGATGAGGATGGATTTGGCCCCAGATGCAGCCTTGAGATAGGCTGACACAGAGGGGTCAACCCATGACCAAACTGAGTCTAAGCCACAGCAACATTAAGCAGAAAATTCATGTGAACTGGAGTTTGCACCCTCTTTTACTTTCCACGCGAACACAGACACAATATGTTCATACTGAAACTTGGTAGAGATTCCTTGAAATTATAAGTCTTGGAGGTGAACTTAATCCGGGCAATATATTGCTTGCAGCATTTCATTTTTTTCTAAGTACAAGCTTTCCTTTTACAGGATCTCATAAAAATGAAACAATATGTTGGTCTCTTATAGATAACCTAAGAGCAGCAGTTGGGGAAGTAGCTCCAGTGTCCAGAGCTATATTATATCTTTGATGTCTGGTCCTATAGCAAAAATATTTCGGCAGAGCAAGACATAATGAAAGTTTAAGAGCTTATTAAGGAACTGACTATTACAAAGAGCCATGCTCATTTTAACTCTATTAGAAACACAAGAAAAATCATTTGTCACTTTCCCGTGACTAGAAGGATCTCAGGGGGAATCTCAGATAAGACATCAATGTTGTCGGTGATTACTCAGCCTTTTTTCATTACAGCTTATAAAGCCCTGAATAAGAAACCGGTTTGTACTGGTGTTCCAGTCCTGCAAATGTGTCTTTACAAGATCCAGCTGTGGGAAGGATATTTATTTCCACTTTATAGATGAGGCAAGTGAATCATAGGTGACTGGTGACTTGCACAAGTTCATGCTAAAAGGGTTTTGGCGCACTGTGGATGATACTGTGACAATAACAATAATACTTCTAGTAAACAGAAATCCTGGGTTCCCCTTCTGGGTCCCGGCGTGGAGATTTTTCCTCTCTTTCTCAGCTGTTTCTGCTTGATTTCTATTTTACATTCCTACACTGAGCATAATGTAGGTGAAAAAACTCTTCTTTTCTTGGGACCTAGAAACTTTTCCGAAATATACAGCTACTGGATGATGTTCCTATCTGACTGGTATTTAATACATTTGTTCTACTGTAATTGAGAACATAGTCACGCTGGAGGATACGTTCCAGTGATAACATTGCAACAGTTTGAGTGTTCTCTCTCCATTATGTGCCTTTACAACAGAGATAACCTTTTGCTTATTGAAATATAATTGCATAGGGAGATAGTTGTTTTAAAACAGAACTAACAATACTAGTTGAACATTTTGTAGGAACTTTCCATAATAACCTGTTTTTATGTCAGCTTCTCTGGAGCACAGCATCACTTGTACTATAAAATTAATTGAAAATTGAAAACTGAACAACAGGAGATCTTTACTTCTCCTATAGCACATTCCTGGAATTATCTGCAGTATAGAATCTCCATTTAAATGTCAGAGCTTTCTTTGTCAGCAATTGCCTCACAGCAATATTAGAAAGGGATGCTCCCACACTTCCATCACCCCATATATTTATATAGGAAGATATTGATATAGATGTGGCAACTATGTATTTATAGGTGTGTTATTGCATATCAATAATTTTTCAGAATGATAAAATACAGGTGGGATGTGCCACTGTAATTATTTATTTGCAATTCTTCGAGCAATCCTTTTTCCAGCTTATTAATGAATTAATTAAAGTATTAAAATATTATTATTAAATTTAAATGCTGGCATAAACTTTTACTTTATTACATTGGAGAGCAGAACATGACCCTCCATATTCCTCTTCCCCAACTGATTTTGCATTCTGCTACTGCTAAGTTTCTGGAAAAAATATATTCAGAGGTGGATATGAAAACACCTCTAGTCCCTGAGGCTGCTCTCAAGAGTAAAGCTGCCTGCACTACTGACAGCAAACCTGTAAGCACAGCCGCGGGCCTGGCTACGGTCCCCTTTTGGGTCTGCAGGATGCTGGCATGTTCTCTGCCTTTTGCTCAGCAGTGGTTAAATTTAGTATAACACATGCATTTGAGTTTGGTGCATGCGAGGAAACTCCCTGTGAGGTGTAATCGTGGGATCAGGGCAGCACGGTCCAAGGGCATGGTGTGGCTATGCGGGGGAGAGAACTGCTCTCTGCACCCACTTGCCTTCTGGATTTCAGCTGTGATTGATAACCAGATAGGCCAATGCTATTGACTGCACCATGGCATGACTGAGCTGTAACAGCACCCACAGCATCCACTTCTGAGCTCCCAAAGAACAGGTCTTAATGTCTGATGTCCTGAAGACTCTTCCTTTCATGGGAAGACCCTTCTCTTTCTAGTGTGAACTCTCCATTGTCATTCCTGTGTGATCAGCTCTGGGTGAACCTGCTTTAGCAGGTGGGTTGGATTGGATGATCTCCAGAGACCACTTCCAACCTCAACCATTCTGTGATCAATCTGTGATTTACCCCAGGCATTTCTCTAGCCAGCTCTTGAGTCAAGATTCTGGCCACCATCATTTATTTTCATGAGCTGCTCTCCTTGCACTTTGTCCTGCCCTTTCTGTTCATGGTGTTGTTGCCAGCCTCTACCTACCAGTCCAGCAACATCTATGCTGATAAATACCTCCATGGTGGGTGTCAGGAGGATGGACCAGGCTCTTTTCAGTGATGTCACATGACAGGATGAGGAGCAATGGGCACAGACTGAAGCACAGGACGTTCCATCTGAATATGAGGAGAAACTTCTTTACTTTGAAGTGCCAGAGCCTGGAACAGGTTGCCCAGAGAGGCTGTGGAGTCTCCTTCTCTGGAGACATTCAAACCCACCTGGACACGTTCCTGTGTGATCTGCTCTGGTGACCCTGCATTAGCAGCTGGGTTGGACTGGATGATCTCCAGAGGTCCCTTCCAACCCCAACCATTCTATGATCATTCTGTGATTCTGTGACCAAGGGAGTGCTTGGCCATGGCTTTGCACAGACCCTTTGCTTCCAAAACCTTACAGTGCAGCTTCACCTTCAGGCTGCTCATGATCCATCAGTCATCACATGAGTAAGAGGTTTCTCACGTGGTCACTGTGCATCCTGGTCACCAAGGGTATTTGTCAGTGATAGGTCCCAATACTTCACAGCGGTGTTTTCCTCTCCCACTGCAGCATCATTCAGAGTTGGGGCTTTGCTGTCAGGAGGCTGTTGTGGGAGTTTATTTTCCTTTGAGTCAGGCATCACTAATCAGACCTAGCACTTCCTCCCTGGCTTTATTAAACAGAAATCTCTAATCCAGAAAACATTTCCAACATTAAGACTAATTGAGTGTCATAATGTCAGCCAAGGTAAATAAGGCGCAAAAGGAAAGAAATAAGCACGGGGAGTGGAACGTGCTTTATTCACCGCACAGCTGCTACTCAGACCCACGCCTGTCACTCAGGAAGACATCATCCAGTAAACCCAATCAAACAAATCCCCACTGAACTGATAAAGCGGAGCAACTCTTCAGGTGGCTTAGCTGTCGCTTGAAAACCAGCTTGCAAGCCTGTGGGCTGACACTTGTGCTGGAAGGCAGCAAGGGTTTGAAGCTCACGGCTCTGGGCTTCAAAAGAAGCAAGGTCAGATCCTGAGAACTCTCTCCCGTTCCCTTGTTTTCCCTTGCAAATGTTTATTTCTTCAGTTTTTAAAAGACTTGTGTGAAATTCAGGCAAACCGAGTGATTTCCACCCCAGGTATGGCTGTGTTATTTCAGAGTTTTAAAACTCTGCTAATACGAGTGTTGACTTGTAGCGAGTACAAATGTCCCATGTATTATGCTTAATCTTCTTCTGTCTGCTTGATAGTATTAACAAGAAAAGAGAAAACTTTCAAGAAGTAAATTGCTTAAGAAATGTTATTTACTCATTCTTAGTCAAAAAAACTACAACTATGTGTATCTCCAATCTGGCTTTTTCTGCCTTTCCTTAAAAATATCTTACTTGGTGCTATAAATAACGAGCAGAAGGGAAAGTGATGCTTCATGCAGGAAGCGAAAAACAGCAGTGGTTGTCTTAATCACGTTCAAACACAAATCTCGAGAATGAATGAATGTCCCTCCACTCATTTCCAGGCTGAACAGGACAGAGTGAGTCCACAGGGATTTTCATTTCAGCCCTCGGTGTCAGCGTGCATTACTGTGGGATTTGAAAGATGCTCTTAAGATGTTTCTAAATAACCAAATGGAGCAACTCTTTCCAGCGGGATAATCTGTGCTGTTACTACTGCAAGCTCTGGAGAAGGAGGGGGCAGGGAAAGAGGTAAGGGAGCAGAGCTCTTTTCCAGCTGTGCCCCAGAAACCCTTTGCCATGGTAAAAAATTAACATCAGGTTTGATCTTGCACAGTATCAGGAAGGTAGAACACAGTGTAACATCTGCACGTGGTCTGGATGCACATTTTGCGCTTGTACATTTTGCATCCAAGCAAGAGGGACAATAGTTTTCGAAGTCAGTGGCCAAAACAAATGGCATAAAGGCATTATGCAGGATTTCTCGGTGTGTGGGTGCCGCGGTGGAAAGGGTCTCTCACACAGCTCAGTAGCTAAAGAATGAGGTCAGGCTTTGTTTAGCAACATAGGAAGACCGGTGTATTATTTTTCCCTGTGAAAAACATGAAGCATTAGCCGTGTGGCACTCAACCTTGCTGCTGTTGTGCGAAAGACACAACTCTTAGGAGAAAAAGAATCACAAAGATGCAGCATGAAGTATGATACAAACTTTAACAAACTCTTCAGAAATCCCTATCTTGCCTTTCAGTTATTGCATTTAAACTAATGTTCCAGGGCTCTTTTATGCAAAAAAGTCTTATTCCTAGGATGGCTCTTGCAAAATTCATGGCTGGTACTGTTCCATGCCCTTATGACATGACAGGAACATCCATTTGTATCAGTTTGGCACTGTGCAAGTAGGTCACGCGATTATGATGAAGTTAAAACGAATTTCGCCTTCTTTCAAACGGTAGTGGAACAGTTACCAACTGATTAAGGAAAACATTAGTAAGTACCATTTTAATTGATTTGAATGCATGTGTGTTTCGCATTGTTTTAGTTTGAGGGCATTTTTAAACAAATAGCACTGTCATTGTGAGCCTTAATTAGATAATAAATTAATAGATAAATGGATTAGAAAGTTCAGTATGGCTTTCACAATCACTGCTAGCAGCATAAAAATGAGGTGCTTGGTATTAGCAATGCTAATAAATGGCATAAGGAATGCACTTGGGGAGAATGATGATGTGGCAGCTGAGTGACTGGTGAGGACCATGGTCTTTCCTTTGCCCACACCTATTTTGGAAAACAAAGGTGCTCCTGTGCTTCCCTAGGAAAGATAAGGGTGGTGCTGATCTGGAAGGGTAAATATGTCAGCTCCCCAGTGCACCTCAAAGCCTGCAGATTTAATGTGAGATTCATGAAATATTCAGTAAGCACATAGGACGTGTTCTAGGGGTTGGGCTGTGCGGGGATCAGCTCTGAGATCTGCCAAGGAAAAAGGCTCAGAACGTGCAGAATATATTCAGCAATAGGAAAACTGCTTAACAGGGAGGGAAGTCTGAATCAGTTGCATATGAAGTGTATGAGAATCATTAGGATATTTCTGGCAAAAAAAAAAAAAAAGGTGATTTTGTGGATGTTGTGCTGCTTATTTAATTCTGTCGAGCAGTAAATCCAGCCATATGGGTCTCGATGCTGTTCAGAGGTAGTGACAGTAACTCAGAGAACAGACACAGAGTGCTGCAGGTTGGAAAGTGATGCAAATGATCACTGGCATGAGTTCAGGCTGAGTGTCAAATACCTGAAATTAGAAAGTTGGAAGAGCACTTTCAGTGCTATGGATTGCACATTATGCAGCTTGCCTGAAGTCATGGGGTAACTTGGATTTGGGTTTTTTGGGGGTTGATTCCCCCTCAGATATAACTGCCTGCTTTATGGATGGCATTAGCGTGCAGCACTTGGTTACCAGAATTAGAACAAATTCTCAGAAAACATTTGAAGCCTGAATTATGTTGAAGTCACTTTTATGATTCTCATCAGAGCATCAAAAACCAGCAACTTTCTGCAAAAAATCCCTACCGGATGGCCAGTACAGCTGAAATGTGAATACTGCTGTAGTAACTTCAGCACATAAAATAACATACTGGGATAGACCTTATTCCTATTCTTTAATACTTTTGATGCAATCTCTTCGTCTGCTCCCCTGAAGCTTGAGTCGTTATGCAGATGATTTTTAAAGTGAGGTGAACTTCTTCAGCAATCAGTCCAGCCTTTGTTAGAAATTAATCACGGTGACAGAAATATCTTTTGGTATACATTTCAGGAGCATTTGGATAATGCTTTCTTTTATGATAGTATTTAAGCACCTTGTGTACAGCATTCTGTTGCTTTTGTTAATGAGAATTACAGCTCCATCTGAATAAAGGCCAGCCTGATAAAAAGTGAGTAGTGTTCTACCCCCTCAGCTACATCATTAATAGGTCTTATGATCAATCTATCTAGCATATAAATGCTCATTCACTGCAATTACTGTACAGCATATTGCACGGTGTATAGACCTTATCACTTGAGTAATTTGAATCCTATCAGAGTAAAGTACATGAAAATATATGAGGACAGAGTCACAGGCGATTTGAGGTAGGAAGCAGTAAACAAGATGCAAACGGTCTTTTTCACCTCTAGTTTTCAACACTGGAGACATTTGTCATCTATTAGGTTGTTTGGCAAGTTTCTAATTAGTATCTTTAGTATCTTTCCCAAGTCTCTCTCCCACTCGAAGGGCTTCCATCCAAAGAAAAGCAAAATGGGTTCAGAGATAGTAAATACATTACGCTGGGTTGTTGCATAAGCTCATGCAAGACCAGTTCTTTGCCAGCCCTGTGTACATCTGTTGTAAACATTAAAGTCATGCAGCCACTTACCGCAGTACTAATGCTACCCGGTTAAACCACATTAAAAGTGAGGTCCATGACTAAACTGCTTCTGATGGGTTCAGTGCATGGGCAGACCAAAGCCAGGTCATATTGCAAAGACTATGTCGATGTATTTACTGATGTATTCAGCCTGACATTTTGAAAAGAACAGGGAGAGTACTCAGCCTTAGGATCTAGTAGCAAAATCAGTCTATTTGAGAAGAAATGCAGGTTTAGGGCAGGCTGTGAAGGAAAGAGAGCATGCCTGGTAGGAAAAACACAGTTCTCATGATCAGATTCTCAAGAAATGTGGAAAACAGAGAATCATAGAATAGTTTGGGTTGGACGGGACCTTCAAAGCTCATCCAGTGCCACCCCTGCCATGAGCAGGGACATCTTCACCAGCTCAGGTTGCTCAGAGCCCCATCCAGCCTGGCCTGGGATGTCTCCAGGGATGGTTCATCCACCACCTCTCTGGCCAACCTGGGCCATTTTTCACCACCCTCCTCATAAAAAATGTCAGTGTTCTGGTTTTGGATTTTATTTCATGTCTTTCTGCTTTGTGTGTGCAGTCAGGGCAGTTGTTCATTTCGACTCTCCAGCATTGTCCTTACATCTTGCACCTTCATTTCTGATCGTGTTGAACTGCTGCCAGTCACAAAGTCTGTGGCTTGCCTTCTCCCTCCTGTCTGCAAACTTTCACACCAAGTAACAGAGTCGCAAGAAAGGCTGAAGTCCAGTGTATAGATACTAGGCTCTTGTGACCAAGAAGAAAAGCTGAGGGAAACCTTGATCAGAGGTCAGTCTCCAGAATCCAAACAACAGCAAACTTCATGGGATTTCTGAAGGGCAACAGAAACAATGCTGGTCCTCTCGTCAATAAATTGTTATCACTGTTGCACATATAGTGATGACTCTTACAACTTCTCTTGAAATTTCTCTCTAATTGTGCAAGTTAGTTGCCTTGAAATGCCATGCAATAAAATGTTGGGATAGGCATTGTTCTCCTACTTGGTTTCAGACACAAGTTCTCCCACAGGTTGTGTAAATCAGCATGAATAATATAGCCCTATATTGAGCTTATGAGTGCCACACGTGGCCACAAGCTGATATTTCTCATAAATACTATTTGCATGTTCTTGAGCTTCCTTCCACCCCTCTGTCCCTGGTTCCATAAGGATGACCTGGAGCAATTTCCTGTTCTTGTAAGATCTCACCTTTTTTTTTTTTTTTTACATAACTCGCTATTTCTACCACTAAAAATCATGTCCTGGGGGAAAGGATCTGTACTCTGCATTCAGCTGGTGAAACAGCTAGTTTTGTTTAGCAGATTTTTGTTTGGTGTGAATCTCTGTATTGTATATACCTGTTTCAAACATCGTGGAAAGAAAATGTTTCCCTTCTGTAAGAGAGTATTTGTTTGGCCTTGTAGATAGTTTAAAACACGCTGGTGTTCAAAAACCATTAACAAGAAGAGGCAAGGGTAGTGAAGGCAATACAAGGCACAGGGAAACGAATAAAAATCCAGACCAAAAAGCTCTTCTTGCTATTTAAATCCCTTTTCATGCTTTACAGTTTAATATTCCCTCTACAGGAGATGGACTCGGGGCCCTAAACCAAACTGATTTTACAAGGCACATGTTAAAATCTGCATTTGGGTCAGAGAAGTCTGTGTCCAGTGTGAAACACAGGACAGAGCACTGAAGTAGAATAATCACACTTCACCCTGTAGGTGTTTTCCATTCCTAATGCCTCTGATTCTGTGAACCATCAACTAAGTATTCATATTTGGGCCGTTCTTGTAGTTGGTGCTCTTTCAAACCTTGCCTCTTCGCTCCAGGGATCAACAACATTGTCCACCTCACTGATCTTAAAGCACTTTTTGTGCTTCAGGACTTGGCTTACGCTGAAGTTCACATATTCCCCACCATGCCAAAAGAGCTGTTTCCCCAACACATGCTTTTTAACCATTTCTCTAGGTGACCCCACTCCTTCCGTGGGCCAACACTGTGTATAAAACAGCATATTCCATTACATAATTGAATTGGAAAACCCCTGAGTGGTGGGAATAAATTGGTTTGAGATATTTTAATTGGTCTTTTCATATCTGGAGACTTCACCTACTTTGGATGCATTAGGTGTATATATTCACATCCCTGTAAGTTGTTTGGTTCTGTTGCTTCATTGTGCCCCAAACAGACAAAAAGTCTGTATGAGAAAATTCAGAAGTGACCATTCTCTTCAAGCAAGCAGGAAACTTGCTTCACTTCATATCTATATTCAAAAAGCCAAACAATTGCTTAGGAAAGCAATTGTTAAAGGGGTCTAAAGCTGTGCCTAAATCTGGCCAAGCAGTTAACTTTCCAGCACCTCTCATCCACCTCTGTTATAGTGCTTACCAGGAACCTGCACTCACTGAACCAGAACTATTCAAACATTTTCCTGCAAACATCCCATTCCCTCATTTAACCCTAATGGCAGACCTCACCTGCTCTGAAAATAAACACAGGTCTCAGTTCTCAAAGGAAACCTTTACACCTAATATAATCATTTACCATGTGGACATTTGGCTCAGGTTTGAACATGCTGGGTGTTGGGAGAGAAGCAGGATGGACTTTGTGCAGTAAGCGCAGGCCTGGTGACGAGTTCTGAGCTGACAACTCTGAAAAGTGATGATTTGTGTCAATTAAAAAAACAGGACAGAGTGTGATGGAATAGTGATGGACTAGGGGAGAACATCTTATTCTTATGAGTCCCCATGGAGAGGTGATCATTCATAGAATCATAGAATGTCCTGAGTCGGAAGGGACCCACAAGGATCATCGAATCCAACTCCTGTCCCTGCACAGGACAACCCCGCAGTTCACACCGTGTGTCTGAGGACATTGTCCAGTCTCTTCTTGAACACTGTGAGGTTTGGGGCCATGACACCTCCCTGGGGAGCCTGTTCAGTGTCCAGCACCCTCTGGGTGAAGAACCTTTTCCTCATGTCCAACCTGAACCTCCCATGGCACATCTTCCTGCCATTCTCTCGGGTTGCGTCATTGGTCACTAAAGAGAAGAGTTTGCCACCTGCCCCTCCTCCTCCCCTTGTGATGAAGCTGTAGACCATGATGAGCTCTCCCCTCAGTCTCCTCTTCTCCAGGCTGAACAAACCCAGTGACTTCAGCTGCTTCCTCTCCAAACCCTTCACCAACGTCCCTAGGCACAGACTTTCAGATGGGGATCTGGCGGGGGTTCAGGTCCTACCAGGCTGTTGCTTCTCCCATCACACTGTGTTAACCTTTGGTTGTCCCAACCACCCAACCAAACCTCCTGGACACCACAAGGATATAGTATGGGCACCCAGCCCCTCAGTCCCAAAACGAGCCCTGGGAATGTGGGTGTGCTGCCCTGCAGATCTCACATCCTTCCAGAAGGATTAGCTGCCATATTATTTTGACAAATGAGACAAAGCAGGGTGATGGCATGGGTTTTTTCGAGTTGAGATGTGGCTAGAAAGGAGAAAGATAAACTGGTGGCTCTTATGGATTAACTTCTCATTTCTAAGAATAACATAGATAAGGCAGTCTCAATTAGGCAGAGCTTAAAATCACATATAACAATTCTGATATGGAAGAGACTGCTGCATCTGAAAGAGAAGTTGCTAATGTCCTTTAGATAAGCTCCCAGATTTGAAGATGAGAAAAAATAAATATTGCAAAAAAGTGTTTTCCTTACTTAACCTTCCCAATCAGACTCACCAGGCCCCGGTTCTTTGCCTTGTTCACTTGTCCAAATTGCCTACCACCAAAAAAAACAAATCAGCTCAAACACAGGATGATTTTAGCAAAAATCATTCTGTTTATTCTCCTATGTCTTTTCTAAAAAACTATGTCCACACATTTGGGAGAGTTTCAGAAAGGTCTCTCCTCTCCATTTTAACAAAGGGAAGGGTCCAGCCAAAAATGTGCAACTAAGACAATCACACAAACAGGCAGAGATGTCTCACCCGAAACAGTCTGTATAAAATCTGCACAAAAATGATGTCTGTTTCTTATCCATCATGGTAGTCGTTTATTTTTATGAACACTAGCATTCACTCACAAAAAAACAAAGCGGGGCAGCATTTCATCATGACTCTGTTTCCTCAAAGGTATTTCCTACAAGGTGTTGGATTCACTTTCTATATGATCAACAGCTATCGCTGTGTAATTACCGGTGAGCAGGTACCGGTTCTGAAGGTCACACTGACAGCCTACATGTCCCTAGCACAGCTGCTTCTGTTTAACGTGCCTAATAAAGGGAGGGAGACATTTGATTTTGATCAAGGTTTTAAGAAACACTATATCTACAGAGGCCGGACTTTTTCTTCGTCACTTCATCAGGAAACTTTTCAAGATGGAAATGCAGGGCTGAGCAGTTTATCATGGAGATGACCTGGCTTTGGCAAACTTTGGATAGGTCACAGGCTTCCCACTGCCCCTATGGGAAAGGTTTTTATCCTCCGCTTGAGCAGGAGTCACTAGTGCCCATATTCTGGGATATATTTTGAGCCTGCTGTAGTTTTTCTGAGTCTTTGTAGTTCTTACTGCAAGTTTAAGACAGAAATGTATTTATTAATGGATGGATGGTTCATTTCTTGCCATCTTTTTTTTTTTTTTAATTTAAACTACTTCGTTATAAAGGTCATTCAAGTCCAGAGCAAAAGAGGATTAATTACCAACAGCCATAATTTAGAGACAAATTACCCTCCTGATATTTTGGCCGTCCGGGATACACCATGGAAAAGTCATCTATCTGAGAGAATGACATGGGTGATTGTAACCTACAGTCATGTTGAGCACTGGCGTGCTTCATTTTCCTTGAAGAATAATGTGGATTTTAATATATTAATAAGAAAGGGTATAAAAATAATGCCATACTTCTATGCAAGTTTTTTCATCCAAAGAAGCTAGTTATTGGTTTTTTGGTTTAGTTTTTTTTCTTTTAATCAGACTAGGTAAAAAGTGATTCTACAGGGATGCACATTGATTTCAGTGGAGTTGTTCACAGACTAAATGTACCTCTGCATGAACACAGCAAACAGGATCTGGGACACAGTGATTTCCAACCCCCTCTTTCCCTAGGTTTCATTAAAAAGAGCCTTATGCTATTAGTAATTCAATTAAAATCAATAAGATTGGTCCATGTGGAAAATGACCCTAGGTAATCAGCTCTGTTGAGGCACGATATGCATTGTGCACGTAGAAAGCAAAGCTCAGATGCTCACACTTCACAGAATCACAGAATGTCAGGGATTGGAAGGGACCTCAAAAGCTCATCCAGTGCAATCCCCCCATGGAGCAGGAACACCCAGATGAGGTTACACAGGAAGGTGTCCAGGTGGGTTTGAATGTCTGCAGAGAAGAAGACTCCACAACCTCCCTGGGCAGCCTGGTCTACTGTTGTGTCACCCTCACTAAGAAGTTTCTTTTCAAATTTAAGTGGAACCTCTTGTGTTCCAGTTTGTACCCATTACCCCTTGTCCTGTCATTGGTTGTCACCGAGAAGAGCCTGGCTCCATCCTCATGACACTCACCCTTTATATATCTGTAAACATTAATGAGGTCACCCCTCAGTTGGCAGTGGTGGGTCTCGAACTGAGAATTTTAGAAATCCACCTCCCTCCCAAGCCCTGATCCAGCAAAGGACATAGGCACACCTTGAGGGATTTTAATCTCAGCCTAGTCTGTACTTCTCTAGAGACCAAAAAAACTTGAGTGTTTATATGTTCCATGCAACAGTGCATCAGGGTTTTGTGACAGTGCTGCTTACAGATACATAGGTACTTCTTATAGCAAATTTTTCTACCTACAAGTCTGTTCATAAAGGCCAGATTATTATTTTTATATTTTTTTTACCACTGTTACCAGATAATATCTTTTTTCAAAGGTGAATCATAAATGCACTCATTCCACTTTATTATTCATAGTACTTTCTGCTTGATTTCTGTCAAGTTCAGGCTCTGGGATGATCTTAGAGGTTCACTGTGCTATTGCCAAGCTGTAATCTTTTAAGGACAAAAATAGCTGTTGAGAGGGTTCACAGCAGCCTTATATGAAAAGGCAAAATAATGGGAAAAAGTTGTCAGACAGGAAAAGTCTGGGTATACAAAACACCTGGCCTAGACATGAATCAGTGTGGTGTACCCTTTAACACTTTCCATGCTCTTTCGTTTGGGAATAATGCAGAATTCTGCTCGATGTTGCAAGACAGTTAATTAGCATCCACAGGCTTATAAATAGGATTCCAAAGAATAGCCAAGAAACTGGTATTATTAGTGTCCATTTCACTCGAGTTCTAGTCCCTTTTGAGATGAAGGCAGGTTTTATTAAAACAGACCTTTCACAAAACACATCTATTCATTACAGATTCCCACTAAACACAAAGGTGTGAGTGGTAGATTGGTTTCATTGCTTTCTTTATAGACTCCATGCCACTTTTTCTGATAATAATAAAGTTCCTTAAGTAAATGGGGTGATCAAATGGATAGAGCCCTGTAGCAGGAATCAAGTGATGTGTTGTGCTCTAATGTATTCTGTTGCAAGATTTTGACATGGTAGTTTTACTGCCCACCAGTTTTCTTGTCCAGGAAGCACACTTGCTTCTGTCGGTTTGTCAGATAAGGTTCAACAAGTGCCAAAAGTGGTTCAACAAGGCAAAGTGCCAGGTCCTGCACTTGGGTCACACCAACCCCAGGCAGCACTACAGGCTTGGGGATGAGCGACTGGAAAGTGTCTGGTAGAAAAGGAGCTGGAGGTGTTGGTGACAGCGGCTGAACATGAGCCAGTGTGTGCCCAGGTGGCCAAGAGGCCACCAGCATCCTGGCTTGTATCAGGAACACTGTGGCCAGCAGGCCCAGGGCAGTGACCGTCCCTGTGCTGGGACCTGGGGAGGACAAACCTCAAATCCTGGGGGCAGTTTTGAGCCTCTCACACCAAGAAAGGCCTTGAGGTGCTGGAGTGAGTTGAGAGAAAGGAACGGAGCTGGAGAAGGGCAACAAAGATGATTAAGGGAGTGGAAAATCTTCCTTACGAGGAAAGGCTGAAGGAGCTGGGTCTCTTTAGCTTGGAGGAGACTGAGGGGTGACCTCATTAGTGTTTACAGATATATAAAGGGTGAGTGTCAGGAGGATGGAGCCAGGCTCTTCTCGGTGACAACCAATGATAGGACAAGGGGTAATGGGTTCAAACTGGAACACAAGAGGTTCCACTTAAATGCAAGAAGAAACTTCTTGTCAGTGAGGGTGGCAGAGCCTGGCCCAGGCTGCCCAGGGGGGTTGTGGAGTCTCCTTCTCTGCAGACATTCCAACCCGCCTGGACACCTTCCTGTGTAACCTCATCTGGGTGTTCCTGCTCCATGGGGGGATTGCACTGGATGAGCTTTTGAGGTCCCTTCCAATCCCTGACATTCTGTGATTCTGTGAAGGATCTGGAGCACAAGTGTGATGGGAGCGGCTGAGGGACCTGGGGGGTTCAGCTGGAGAACAGGAGCTGAGGGGAGACCTTCTGATCTCTGAACTGCCTGAAAGGAGGTTGGAGCATGGAGGGTGTTGGTCTCTTCTCCCAAGTAGCAAGTGATAGAATGAGAGGAAATGGCCTCAAGTTGCACCAGGGGAGGTTTAGATTGGATATTGGGAAAAATTTCTTCATTGAAGGTTTGTCAGGCATTGGAACAGGCTGCCCAGGGCAGTGGTGGAGTCACCATCCCTGGAGGGGTTTAAAAGATGCGTAGATTAGGTTCTTAGGGACATGGTTTAGTGACAGTGTTAATGGTTGGACTCAATGATCTTGAAGGTCTTTTTCAACCAAAATGATTATATGATTCTATAATAAAACCTGACATGTAAACATTAATTATTGTTCTGCTGGGACAGCTTTGGAAATCAAGTTTGGAAACTGAGTTTGGAATTTGAGTTTTTTCCAGTGATTCACAAGACCTTGGTGAACAGGTGGCAGAAGAAGATGCTGTTATTCAGAAAACATTCAAATCAGTTCTAGAGATCTGCATAATGCAATAGGGATTTGCAGAAAACTTCATGCTCAAGGGCATGTACTCATCACCTGTCAGGAATCTGAAGGGAGTAATTCCTGTCTGTACAGCAATCTGCAATTTGCTAGATGGATCATTTCTAGATGGGTTTTAGTACTGACCAAAGCGAAAGAGAATACTGAATTAATGAACGAATGAGATTGGGAAAATGTAATGGTTTGAGAAGTACTGCTCCAAGAACAGTAATACCAGTTCCATCAGTGATGGGTACAGAAATCTCTCTTCCAGTCCAGTTTTCCATTACATGGTTTAACAGCCACCTTGTACCATTGGGAAGGATAAAATGGGAAGTGTAAAGGAGATATTCATTGACCCGTCCCTTGGCTGACTTCACAGCATCCCAGCAACAGCAACTAAGAAAGAAGAAGGGAATATATCATAAAATCTTTGCTGTTACTTCAACTGGCCTTTGCCCACAGCAAAATCAGACCTTGGATTTTCTTTATTTTATTTTATTTTACAAGAATCAGCAATAAGTTTTAAAATAGTTGGCCATGCAGGTTTGAAATTTGTCCTGGATTCAGCTGGGATAGAGACCATTTTGTTCCTAGTAGCCGGTATAGTGCTGTGTTTTGGATTCAGAATGAGAATGATGTTGATAATACAGTGATGTTTTAGTTGTTGCTAAGAAGACAAGGACTTTTCAGCTTCCCATACTGTACCGGGTATACAAGAAGCTGTGAGGGAGCACAGCCAGGACAGCTGACCCAAACTGGCTCAAGGGATATTCCATACCATAGGATGTCATTCTCAGTATATTTTTTGGGGGAAAGGAGCTTGGGGACCCACTTCTCGGGGATGGGCTGAGCATCAACCACTGGGTGGTGATCAATTGGATTGTACATCACTGATTTTATATCTTCTATTATTATTATTATTATTATTGTTTCCCTTTCTGTCCTATTAAGCTGTCTTTACCTTAAACTGCAAGGTTTACCCGTTTTCTTTCCAATTCTCTGGCCCATCCAACTGCAGGGGGGCAATGTGAATGATGTGTGTGGTGTTCAGCTGCTTGCCAGGTTAAACCACAACAGAAATTATTTTAAATATACCTATGAGACACAAGTGCCTTCTCTAAAATAAACATTGCCCCTTCCACTTTCCAACTAGCATTAACAAAAGCAGCAGATAGGCCTGTTGCTGTTGAGATTCTGGGCCACAGACCAATCTATTCTTTTACCCAACTTAGCTCACGAGTTAGAGCAGCTGATGTTTTTTACCCCGTGATACATTTTCTGAACATACATATGTTTTACCAAGTAAACCAGATGGAAAATCATTTGTAGCTGCTGTCCTTTCCCATCCTCTGAGTCCAATGGCCAAGTTCATCACCATTGTCTCAGCAATTCCCTTTCTCTACATCATATTTTGCAGGGCCATACAAAACTCTCCCATCTTTCTGTCTCTTCCCCACACCCTGTAAGTTTTCTCTAGCAGCTCCTGGGGGTATTCCCCACTCTGTTCACAGCAGATTTAACTTCTAGTGTCACTGTGCTCTTTGTGTTTTCAGCCTTCAGTTCTCCACTTGTTCGAAGCAGTCCAAATGGCCTTTGCTTCTGTTGCCTGTGTTTACATGGTCACGTGGATGTCATCAGTGGTGCACTACAACAAAGGTCAAAAATTAAACATGTGTACAAAGTATAGAACATTCCATAAATGCACACATTCAGGTTGCTGACCTTTTCTTTTTATCTGTGCTGTTTGAGACCTGTAGTAGGTTTTCTTATATTTTCATAGAATCATAGAATTAAAGGATCATTTCGGTTGGAAGAGACCCCCAGGATCATCAAGTCCAACCATAACCTAACTCTGGCACTAAACCATGTCCCTAAGAACCTCGTCTAAATGCCTTTAAACCCCTCCAGGGATGGTGACTCCACCACTCTCCTGGGCAGCCTGTTCCAATGCCCAACAACCCTTTTCATGAGGCATTTTTTCCTAATATCCAATCTGAACATCCCCGGGTGCAACCTAAGGCCATAGGTTATTTCATGTCACATCATTCGCATCAGGTTTTCACATCCTTTTATTACTTGATGTGAGTGTTCCCCACTAAAATTGGGAGGAGATAAAGAAATCCGTTCGGTGCTTTAATGCCTGAAGAGCTTTAAACCAATGATATTATTACCAATACAGTTGTAAAACATACTTTGCAGTAGAAAACTAATTCTCAAAATGAGCAAGCATCTGTATGCCATTTGTGACCTTGAAATATCAGCCTAGTGGCATATTTTTGTATGTGTGACATTCCAAGGAGTGAGTCAAGAAAACACTTATAGGCAGGGTAGTATCTTTTATTAGAAGTGATACACTCAGAAAACATAGACAAGTTTTCTTCGAATCTGAAATAGAAGCAGCAGATTTCACAGCTAAGTAAAAGTTTATAGCAACTGCTTGGAGTTTCTAACAGAGTTTGTACAAGTGTATGTATTTTTCTGGGGTAAATGGCACAGAATAATGGCTACCAGAACTCTTTTGTGTGTGTGTGTCAGGACTCTTAATGTTCACACCAGAAGGACCACTTTGATTACGAAGTAGCTCTGTTGCTCCCCGATTCCAGAGCCTCTGCTTTCATTGACTGGAAGGCCAGAATACTCAAATAGTACCAGGTGCTGGTTCAGCTACCTGGGGGACATACTTAATAAAAATCGTAAGCATATAACAAAAAGGAAATGTCATGCCTTTTCACATTTATCTTTGCATCAGCCTCAGCATAAAAGAAAGTGAAAAGAAAAAATAAAATAAAAAAGAATAACCAGAAGACAGCGCAGTTATTGTGGAACAGCAGATAGGTCCAAACAGAATTGCCTTTGAAATAGCATTAGATAAGGAACGCCTTCGGGAACTGTCAGATGCAAAACTGCTTGTCAACAACACCTTTACCTGTCCATTGTTAGAATCCCAAACGTCAATGAGATTTACCGCAGCTTCTGTGTATACACTGAGCCTGTGACAGCGAGCAATGAGTTTTTGTGGGTTTGGTTTTTCTTAAAACACCTCTAAATGTGTGTTGTTTTCCCGTAGGCATGTGGTGGGTTAGTTTATGCCCAAAGGCACAGGGATAGACAGCAGCTTTTTTTCAGCCAATAACACTAAAAATACAACTCGTTCTTTCTGTACGAAGTCTGTGCGCAGGTGACTCTTGATCTTTTCAACGCATTTGGAAACAAGCCATGTCTAGGATTATGTGTGTTGACGATTTCAAGCACTGGCTTTTAAGCATAATTTTGTTTGTTTGATTATATGAACAGACACACTTCAAAAGCCACTTTCTGTTTTCACCATGAACTCTGGGTTCTCTGCACCTACAAAAAGATCAAGCTCCAATATAAACAGAAAATCTTGATCTTCTTGCTGTCAGGGCCTCAACACTCAATGACTTCAGTATTTCAGTTTAATTAAAGAAAGATAAATTTTGGTTCTTTGCTCTAAGGACTCAGGTCTGCAAATTGTGACTTTTATGCAGACTCTATCATACTTAATTTATGAGCCAAAGAAACTTAGTGAAATTTGGGACATTTGGTCCCAAACAGATTGGGATAAATCCAGTTGATATGAAAAAGACATTTAAATTTTCCTTGTCGTACTTTGTATTTGAAAGTGGAAGGAGCCAGATGGCCCCAAAGACAAGCAGAGGAAGTTCTAGTCAACCTACCATATGGATTCCCGTTCACCTCGATGACACAGAAAGCTTGGGTGTATCCTGTGTGTCTTCCCACACAAATATCATAGACTCATAGAATCACAGAATCATTTTGGTTGGAAGAGACCCTTAAGATCATCAAGTCCAACCATAACCTAACTCTAGCACTAAATCATGTCCCTAAGAACCTTATCTATACATCTTTTAAACACCTCCAGGGATGGTGACTCAACCACTTCCATATCTTAAGTCTTCCTGTGAAATTAATAGGAAGCCTTTGAGTGCCAGTCTTTCTAGCCATCTTCTAAGGAAAGGTGTGTGATGACAACACTCATCCCTTCCCAAAAAATTTAGCAATTGGAGCCTTTCCCCAAGAAGCGGGAAACCCTGATTCTTGCCTCCATTCAGTTTAGGTGGGATTAGATACTTTTAGGCCATCTGAGAATTTAAGAGCGCTTTTCATCTCAGTGTATATTGCAGGAAGCTTGAACAAGAGGCAGGTTTGTCTCTCTGATAATACTCTTTTTAATGTTAAAATATCAGGGAAACAGCAGGTTAAGTAGGAAGACACTTAATGAGTATGGAAACCTACATGACCCGTGATCAAGTTGCTGACCATGTGGGACTTCAGGAATCTCCCCAGCATCATTTATATTTGTTTTGCTCTCTACTGTGATTTTTAACACTTAATGAACAAAAGACAACACATAGAACCAAAAAGTCATACGTTTTGAGCAGCTTTTTCCACTTCTAGACTTTTCAAGTTCATTTTAGTTATTCTTTCCTGTCTTGTTCTAATATCATTTTACTTTACACATCAAGGTCAGTTCTTAGAGGATATTGAGCAATTAAATGGCTTAATTACAGTGCCTAAATAAATATACTAAGTGAGGAAATTGAAGGTCTGGGTAATTATCCTAACACAAAAATCCTTGCTTATTTTATCTTTCTTCTCACTGATAAGCAGTAGCTGTTACGCTTGTTTAAATTTTTCCAACTAATTTTTAGCACTACTTTCCAGTTGGCCTTTGAATTTTTACAGGTGATTCAGTGAAATGCTTCAGAACTCATTGGTAAATGAATTTTCCAAGCATTCGTATAAGGCTGTGATAAAGGGACACTTTAAGAGTTCAAGTAGGAGCTAAGTTTATATTATTATCTTCACTAAGAGGATCATTATATAGGATGTGAGATCAGGAAGGAAGTACGTTGTAAGCTCAAGAAACAGCCCAGAGAAATAATATGGCTACTGAAGTTTTCTGTACACCAGACAAGAAAATGCTGTAATAGAATATTGCTGGGAACTTTCATAAGCACAAGATTCTTTGTGTGTAATTCTCCCATGAGAATTATCATACAGCCTTGTGCAAAACTGGGCTTTAGATTAAACAGGCTTTTGTTGTACTGGGTTTGGTTGGTTTGGTCTTTTTTTTTTTTTTTTTTTAATGAAAAGCATCAGTTGAAAAATCATCCTGGAGAGAAAAAGAGACTCTTCTCTGTTCATGGGGTTGCTGTGCAATCAAACTTTAAAAGAGTTTGGGGAAAACATAGCTTATAAGACTGTGTGCAGAGATAGCCAAAAGGTAAAAATTTGGGCCAAACTGAAGCCAGAGTCATTCATTAAATTGTGGTGGAACCACTGTAACATCTGCAGAAGTGCCTAGAGGGTTGTTTATTAAGAACTTCTCCGCTCCATGCATTTGGCCAACACTCGTGTAGACCATGGAGCAACCTGATGAAAGGCAAGCTGGGTCTGCATGGTGCTTGTAGATCGGTGCTTTTAGCTTGAAAATAATTGTAAGAATGAAAATTGCTGTATAAAATACAGTGTACAGAAGGCTGAGCCTCTCAAAGAGATCAGGCACCATCAAAATTAGAGAAAAAAAGAGCATACCATATTACTTAATCTGTTCAACAGCCTACTGAAGAGCGTTCAACGCAATATGACATAAGCACATCTGAGAGGGGACATCATTAGATCTATAGGACTCTGGGACAGGCTGCCCAGCCTAATTGATCAGGAATTTAGAATTACACTGTTTATAGAAGGGCCTTCTATGCGATAGGGAATAACTGCCTCAAAGATGGACAAGAAAACCAACAAGAGCTGTTTGCCACCCAAAGCATCTGCTCCTGTTAGCACTTTATCACAATCAAAAAAGGAAAGCGGGGAATATTTAATCACTAGTAGGTGAAACTACCTGTTACATGTTAGTTTTGGGGCAAACACCTTAGACTGAGAAAAATAATCAGTTGTACACATAGCCTATACTCTTTCGACAGTCAGGAAAAATAATAAAGGCTATTAGTCATCCTACTTTATTGCACAACTTTCATTACTATGTCGCACCAGAGAGAGATTTCTCCCTACAGCATAGGGTGTAATTAACTGGTTTATGGGCTGGAATTAGCCAGTGATGGGGAAAAGATGGGAAATCAGGGGGACCAGGAGTTTGTTCTGTTCTGGCAAAGCTTGTAGCACATTTTTGCCCGGGTTCAGGTGACCTATTTCCAAGCACAGAATTCTTTTCTAATACTGCCCTCATCTCTCTAAAATAGCTTTTTCTTGAACATAACCAATTCCTTTAACTATCCTCAGAAAAACAGACAGAGGCTGGGAGAATGAGAGGCAAAGAGACTGTTAAGTGAACAAGAACATGGGCTCACCTTTCTCTGTGTTTAGCTCTATCGCTTATAGCCCACACTTCTGTGAATCCTTCTCCGCACAACTGGGATTTTTTACAATAATACTGATATACTTCTATGTGTTTTGAATTATCATTACCTCCATCTGTCCAGAAAAAGACAAAATCTCTCTTATTTGGGACCTTTTTTCACTGAGCAGGGAACTGAACAAAAGTTAAGGTAAAGATTTTTCTGCTATAGGTCAGAAGTCAGTAAAGCAAGGATTAAGGTATTCAAATTGCAGCTTTAAGGATCTTAATCAAGCCTTTGGAAAACAAACAAACAAAACAAAACACAAACAAACAAATAACAACAACAACACCAGCAACATCAATTATGTTTCTTGAGTTTTCTGAAGTTTTGCTATTGCATTTGCAAGTTGGTTTGTCATCTGCTGAAAGACATACAGTCATATTGGAGGAAAAATTATTGCTTCTACTTTAGGACTGGAAATGCCATTCAATAACCTGAAGCTTTGCCTCTACTGATTTCCTTTTTTCTTGCGGGTGACTGTTGCTCTTTACTTGTTAATGTTGTTCTAAACCTGAAACAAATGTAAAGCAAACCATAATTTTCGGTCCAACACCAGTTTTTTTCTTGCACAATATTGTCAAATTCCTGCATTAACTTCTCAGGCAATACCACTGACTGGTAATCTTTCCCAAGAGAGAAGAGCATCATCTATAGAAGCAAAGCTATTTTTTGGCTCTTTGCCTTAGCAAGAATTCTGGAAGCTTTCTGGCAAAACAAAGCTGAAGTGCAGGTTTATATGAGGAAACTTTGGAGCAATAAGGGCTGCACATCATCTTTGTAGCTTTATCAGTAAGTATGTGGTCTTCACTTCCACCTCTCTGGAAACATAGCACTTGTCCTGCCTTCAGATTGTAGCGAAGGGACACTCTTGGCCTCTCACTGCCCGCAGAACATTGTGAACAGCTCTTCTCCATGATAATTACAGCTACTCGAGCACAATCAATCTCCTCACTCTTCCAGCTTCCATTGCAAGAACACCTAATGGTCAAACACAAGATCAAGGTCCTGCTGTTTTGCCAGCTTCACATGCACACAAGGAGAAGCAGCAAATAAAGCAAAATAAATAGACAAAAGAGACTGAAATTACTGGACAACAAAGGATAGGTCTGATTTTTAACGAGTTGTGCCAGGCACAGGGTATATGCAAGATCCAAATGCATTCCTGGGAGAGCAGGAGGTGGATGCCAAATGTGAGTCATAAGGATCAGATCAGACAGGTCCAAAGAGTTCTTGCCCACATGACACAGCAGGTCTCCCTCTGAGTCAAAGGGAAAGGAATTACCCACCACCAGCCTGGGTGAAGAGACAGCTGCAATGGTCCTGCAGAATCACAGGCTGGTTGGGGTTGAAGGGACCTCTGGAGATCATCCAGTCCAACCCACCTGCTAACGCAGGGTCACCAGAGCAGATCACACAGGAAGGTGTCCAGGCGGGTTTGAATGTCTCCAGAGAAGGAGACTCCACAACCTCTCTGGGCAGCCTGTCTCTGGAACCCTCACAGTAAAGAAGTTTCTCCTCATATTCAGATGGAACCTCCTGTGTTTCAGTCTGTGCCTGTTGCCCCTCATCCTGTCACTGGGCACCACTGAACAGAGTCTGGTCCATCCTCTTGACACCCACCCTGGAGATATTTATCAGCATTGATAAGATACCTCTCAGCTTCTCTTCTCCAGGCTGAACAGCCCCAGCTCTCTCAGTCTCTCCTCATAAGAAAGATGCTCCAGACCCCTCAGCATCTTCGTAGCCCACTGCTGGACTACCTCTGATACTCCAGATATGGCCTCACCAGGGCAGAGTAGAGGAGAAGGAGAACCTCCCTTGACCTTCTGGTCACACTCTTCCTAACAGATCCCAGGATACCATTCGCTTTCTTGGCCACAATGGCACATTGGTGACTCATAGTCGACCTGCTGTCAACCAGAACTCCCAAAGGTGTGAGTGTGAGGTGCAGCCCCTTTAGCACAGCACCATTCCCCGCTGCTTGTGTCTGGAGCACATCAACTCACGCTCAGCATCGCTCCGGTGCAGCCATCCTGCTCCCCGCTCTGCGGGAGCCTCACACTTTCTACTGTTTTCAAGTTTGAAGCCCCAGGGCTGGCTCAGAGAAAGAAACTGCTATGGAAAATAACCTTCCTCCTTAATCAGATCTCTTTAGGAGTTCATCTAAGAAAAGTCTTTTAGCACCAGGTTGCCTTGATCTCTGCTCTAAGCTGGAGCAAGAGAATGATCCTCTGAACCGTGACTCTTAGATGCTGAAGGGAGGCTGTTGGCTTTGTTTGAAATTGTGCACTGGAAAAAAAGGTCTTCCCAAAATTAAGGGAGATTGGTTAGAATATAAGAAGAATCACTGAGAAATGCCTTCCGTACAATTTTAGGGACACAAGTGTCCAACCCTCATGAGGTTAAAGAGTGGAATGAGGAGGAAATTGTCCCAGTAAGTGTAAGCGGCTAAACAAGTAAGTTCATTAGTTCTGTGCAGTGCAGATATCCAAAGCCAAAAGTTATTTTAAGCAAAATAGGAACAGATAAAATGTCTTTATTCACGCAACATTCCTCTCACCCCAAATTTCTTCCCCAGAGAGCTTACAGATAGACGGGTTGAATTCTCACCGCAGTATAACTTTGATACCCCTTTGTCGCGCGCCAGAGATCTGCAGCCATATGTTTTCCTTGTACTGTATTTACTCAGGCAGACTATGTTTCTTCCCAAGAGAAGCATAAAATATCATTACTTCAAAGTTCTCCTCCACTGCAACTTTTATCTCCAGCTGCCTATGCGTTAAGTCTCCACTTCCACCGCTACGATACAGCACCTTTGTCTAGGAGCGTGGACGGGAAGCGTTAAGTCTGCACATATGATGGGGCCTTAGGTATTATGAAGCAAAACGAAATATCACTGCACAAAATGTCTCAGTGAGATTGCCTTATCTTCAGGAAGGTTCTAGACATTAAGCCCAGAGTTCATGCCGCTTTAATCGATGCCGGTATAATCAATGAATAAGACACTCCGACTGAAATTGCAGACAGGAGAAGTGGCCTCTGGAAGATAAGGCTGCACTTCCCCTGACTGCAGGGAAACCCTATAGTGACTGTGCTGCACAATGTCGCATTATCCTTTCATTTCCCCAAACAAGTCACAGTTTTCTCTTAACAACTGCAATCTGCTTCCTTTTCAATACATGTTCCTACGTGATTGTCTAGTTAACAGAGGGAAATACACATTTTATTCCTCAACAGCATAATTTGCCTCGCCACGTACTGTTTTACACACAATGTATGTAAAACCCATCCTCGCCGGCCCAGAGCTGAACTTGTGTATGGATTTTTTGTTGCACTGGCTATAGCATGAATTAGTTTTGCTCCCCGGCAGGTGGGCTCTAACGTCACGCAATTTTGGTTGGTTACTAGCGTTCCACAGTTCTGACTCCCCTGGCATTACTTCAGAAGTTAATTTTAGAATATTAGGGCCAACCACCCTGCAAGATATTTGTGTAAATGTTATTTGCTGCAGCAAGTGAAAAACTCTTGCAATGGCCTTTGTATAATAACTTTTCCCTGCGAGGGTAACAGAAACATGAAAGGGCGTTTTTTCTTGACCAGGCACATCAGGAAAAGTTTTGCAAGGCAAGTGTAAACCTTTTTTTGTTCGTATTAATCTTAGAGAAAGCAATTTCGACAAACCCTACAGTGTGGTGTTCAAATAAAGGAAAATGGACCTTTTAGGAGATTTGCATGTAATCATTTGCAGAGAACTTCATACTTTATACTGGGTGTTTTGGATCAGACAGAGCATTAGTGTCAGATTGAGAGGGGCCATTTCACGGGCAGCTCATCAGCCCTCCTACTGATTACATTGTTCTTTTACAAGTTGGGTTTGAATAAAGCTGCGCAAGCTTTTGTAATGCTGATCCATAATTAGGGGCTTGCATTTTCCTTAAAACTCTAGATGTGAATTACTTGCGTAAATATTTCGCAAAGAATTATATAAATATTCTGTGGTGATTAGGATTGTTTATACCGTATCAGAAGACAGTCTGTCTTCCTTGATCCTTATTTCTTTGATTTTGGAAGAGATACCAGCAATCTCCCATATATTTGGAAATTACATTACCTGTTTGTGCTTTTGAATAACAGTACAATCTGAGCCTTGGAGACTGATACTTCAGGAAATCGTGGAGCTAACTTACACAATCTGTTTCTACTGTTGTGTCTACAAATGAGCAAGCTGAGTATGCGGCCCAGGCAATTGCCCGTGTAATTTTCTGAAAATCTGCTGTATTATTTTCTTGTGTTGGTAAAAAATTATGAGGGCGGCTGTGCTGCTCCAGAGCACCCCAAGCCCTGGAGGAACTGCATTTCAGAAGGGAACAATTTCCTCCCTGCTCCTCTCCATCTTGCTCAGTGGATAATTGTTTTCTGCTGTTTGGGGTCAGGTTGGTAACCTCAGGAGCTGAGGGAAAGGAGATCTGAGGTCTGGGTAATTTCTTGTCCTTTTTCTGCCTTCTGCATTATTTGGGGAATAACTGCGTAAACTCTGTGATCTGCGTTGGGACAGAAGCAGATAACAGGCATGCAGTTGTGCTTTTATATATCACAGCATCACATCGTTCCGCACAGAGCCATCACCATTCTAGAGGTTTTCCACCCAAAACAAGGTCTGCCCTGGACGTGCAAGAATGTTCCTGCAGTCCCGCTGACAGTGATTTTGTGACTTCCTTCACTGAAAATACACCGTCCTGGCAAATGGACAGAGAAAATCATTGCATCTCTTCCTAGCACAGGCAAGGGGAAAAGCAGAATTTGGAAAAGTAACACAAATCACCCACAAGGCAGGTGAAGTCCATGTAACATATGTTCTTCATACTCCACTTCAGTCCAAGGGAATTTATTCATTCCTTGTTAACCTTGCATGGCACTTTTTTCCCCAATATGCCAGTCTTCATACAGGGTATGCGATTATTTCTCATTTTTGAGGTCCAACTACTCATTTCATAATTTTGGTGACATGGCAGCTGTCCAGGTTTTTCTTGTTACGATGATATTCATTTGCCCCCTTTATTTCATTTATTTTCCCCTGTGGCTCCATAGCTATAAATCAAAGACACAAAATTAAATTATATAAAATAAACATAAGTGCAGGTGGAAATTCAGGAAATATAAATAACTAAGAGTAGTTTCCCAAGACTGCTTTTTTAATCAATTCTAAACACAAGATATATATTCTCTGCTGAACTAACAATGTCGTGACCACCTATTGTTAAAGAACAGCAATAAATCTGCATCACGATTCCTTACCCCTATGATTCACTGACATGTTTTTGCCAGACAGCTAGTTCAGCTTGCTCTTTTTCCAAAGGTGTTTTATGCTGTCCACAGGAAAGGCACGATACGCTGCCATGAAAAAGGCACGAATGTTGTTTGTCTCTTTAGGAAAATTCCTTCTTTCCCTGTCTCTGAGGGAGCGATGCTCCCAGATGCTAAGAAAGCCATCATTTATTGTGTGATAATCAGGGCTCGTCTTCAAATAATATGTTCCCCTTCACCTTGAAAAGCAAAATGCCAGATATTCCCATGCTCCCCTCCTCTACCCAGCAGGATGCCTGATGCCCTGAAATACTAGGGGAGCAAATCACCACCTTTGATATTCTGCACTGTCCTTCCCATCTTGTCCCCTATGTTGTCAGCAATCTCAGAGCTGCTGCGTGGGGACGTCCCGACGGCCACTCTGCCTGTCACCTTTCAAACGTGGCTCTTTCACAAAAGTTCTCAGCCTTGCAGCACTGCTTCATTCTTGTGGGGTTTTAATCCATCAGATATGCTGTGGCATTAAATTGCCTGAGTTTTAGATTTATTTATTAATTGATTTCTTACCTGTTAGAGAGCAGTGTAGGGGAAATGGACCTGGGGGTCCCGGTAGACAGCAGGATGACCATGAGCCAGCACTGGGCCCTTGTGGCCAGGAAGGCCCATGGTACCTGGGGTGGATTAAAAGGGGGGTGGTCAGTAGGTCAGAGAGGTTCTCCTGCCCCTCTACTCTGCCCTGGTGAGACCACACCTGAAATATTGTGTCCAGTTGTGGCCCCTCAGTTCCAGCAGGACAGGGAACTGCTGGAGAGAGTCCAGCGCAGGGCAACAAAGATGCTGAAGAGAGTGGAGCATCTCCTGTGCGAGGAAAGGCTGAGGGAGCTGGGGCTCTTTAGCATGGAGAAGAGGAGACTGAGGGTTGACCTCATTAATGTTTATAAATATGTAAAGGGTGAGTGTCATGAGGATGGAGCCAGGCTCTTCTCGGTGACAACCGATGGTAGGACAAGGGGTAATGGGTACAAACTGGAACACAGGAGGTTCCACTTAAATTTGAGAAGAAACTTCTTCATGGTGAGGGTGCCAGAGCCTGGCCCAGGCTGCCCAGGGAGGTTGTGGAGTCTCCTTCTCTGCAGACGTTCAAACCCGCCTGGACACCTTCCTGTGTAACCTCATCTGGGTGTTCCTGCTCCATGGGAGGATTGCACTGGATGAGCTTTCCAGGTCCCTTCCAACCCCTGACATTCTGTGATTCTGTGATCAGAGTACCTGAGCGTTGCTGTCCTGTAAGCAGGTCGTGGTTTTCTCCAGCACAAGGCTAGCTACGGTTTTAATATAGATCAATAAGATTTAGTTTGGATGTCAATAAAAATCACTCAAAACCACTGTGCAAAGTGAGGGTAAGACGAAAGAAAGAAGTGCATGTGTTTACACTCTCTTTCTTTTGACAGGATAATACACTCCACTATCACTTACATAGCCTTCCTGTGAACCCACAATACACATCAGTGCTCTACGTTTTAAAGGCCCAGAGTTCTCTTGTGATGTATTTCATTTGCAACAACGCTTAGCATTACTGGTGCGCCAGTACCTTTGTTAGAAATATTTCATATTTTAAGGCTGTATAAAGGTTATGCATTTTTAGTGACTTAATGCAAAAGTTCTCAGGTGAGACCTACTCGAATTTCTGTACTGTGGTAATTGTGATGACAGTACTTCTGTCTGCTCCCCATCCTTCCTTCATGGTAGGAATTCTGCTAATTTAAATTATTTTGAGTGTGACAAACAGCCTTTTAGACTTTATCAGACAGACAGTACACAGCTACCGGAAAAAACAGCATTTTGAAGCAAATTATACACCTTTCTGTGCCTCAGTTTCCTCACCTGTCAGAAGTTCAAGTCTGGTCCCCAGACACTCCAATTTTATCAGCCGATATGATAACAGACCCCATCACATCCAATAGCAGCATTTCAGGGCTTACATACTCAGTGCTTGTAAAGCTCCTAAAGATTCTTGCTTGAAGCTTCACAGAAGGTACTATAGGAAAAAAGCTGATATTAATGATTTACTGATTGCAGATAATACCATTCTGGGTATATTGAACACTATTAAATCCCGTTGTCTTGTGGTATCAGTTCTGTGAAAAGCCAGCGTTTGCATATCCAATCTTTTTCACCTCTTTTGGGACAAATTGCAAACATATGAGTATAATCCACTGGATATAGTCTATGAAACAATTTACTATCCTTCATCTAAAAGTACCTCCTTGAATGTTCCGTACTCCTGGCAGCACATGAGCATGAATCCACCTGTTTTAAATCAGCTCTTGATCTCGGAAGGCCAAATCCTGCAAAAGACAGAGTAATTCTAGAAACATGGAGTATTAAATATTACTGCCAAATGTGCAGCATAAACTGAAGGCATGTTTATTGTTTGTCTTACTTTCCCCTAACTATCTGGAGTCTGCTCTGGTCTGTCTCTTTCCTAAATTTAAAGCGGTTGCCTGAATTTTGCAGAGTTCCTTGGATAAGCTGGGGCACAGATTCTTTGCGTTAATCTATTTCCAAAGTTTGTGCTTCCTAAGTATTTTCATAAATCTACCAGAGACTGCAACATATCTTCCCCTGATTTTTTTTTTTTAAATTTTAATCTGAAAAACCAGCACATAGATAAAATAGGAGTTTATATTCTGTTTTCTTCTGAATATGTGCAAGTAACATATCATTCATACAGAGACATTCAACTTATATTATTCCTGCCTCAAGTCCAAAGAACATAATTTTGACTGTTCACTGCAAGCGGATGTATAAGATTGTTACAAATTGATGCCAAGGGGCCCATACTTGGAATCTGTTTTGTTTTTCTTTGAGTTGGCTTCCAAATTGCAAGAGTGTGCATAATGAATGTGTTATCTAGTCCTTCTGTTTTGTATTTTTGAAGGAGAAACAGCACATACCACACAGTGACTTGGCCTACTTGCTCAGGTTCCATAGCAACTCAGTATTGCTGCAAATTCATTTTGTAGTAATCAATTAGAAATTTTGCTCTGGCAGCTGGAATCAAAGTTTATGGGCCGAATCCTGCTTGTTTTACTTGGACCTGCAGTCACAGTAAATTCAACGAGATACTTGTGTGAGAAGGATACGGACTTGCATCTTTCATTTCTCTCTTGGTTTATTTTTTGTGAAAAGGTCAGATTTAATTTTTGCTTTTCTGTCCAAGCAGAGAAAAGAAGGCAATTCTGTTAAAGGATCCAAAACTTAAGATATACGCTTATCTTACAAATAGAGTTGCTATTATATTAAAAAGGATCATATTGCTTTGCTCCCCACACATTTTACCTGGATGTCATCCACACAGCTGACCGGTGCACACCTGCCATCCAGCAGCTTGTAAAATCTGCTACATCCACCTCAATATCAGGTGCCCAAAAGGGAATTTTCCAGGGAACAGGGAACATGTGGCAGTGCCCTTCACAGCAACGCGACCCTCAGTAATGTGGTTATTATGCACGATTCCTGGGGAACTTTCCCTTGTAAAGGTCAGCTCATGCGCTGCTGGAACCACACGTAATGACCGTGAACGCCCACGGGAACTTCTCATCTGCACTCTGCAATGGTGCAGCTGGTTAAGAGCCAAAGTCTTCATTAAAGAGATTTTGGGTTGAATTTTTTTTTCCATTATTTTTCTTTTCTCGCAATACTGGGAAACGGGGAAAGCTCATACCAAACAATTTAACCTGCAGCCACGCGGAAATGGCAGAAAGTTTCTGATGCGGGCTGACAAAACCACTGGCATTTTGGTTTTAAGGGTCAAAATTCCAAATTCAGCTCATTCTGCTCCTGGTCTTTACGTCTAGACTACAGCTTTCTCGTATAAATATGCCAAGAATCCTGTTTGACCAAAACACAAGGAGAGTATTGGGGGCCACCTGTCATTAGCCACCCACATTTGTCAGGGGTAGTCACACTGTTAAGCTCCTTTTTAAGCATTTTTACTGGTCTTTGGGGGAGTCAGAGGCTTGAAATATGTTTTTAAGCTAGTTTGTCTTTCTCAATGACTGGAAAAATGTGTCCTCCAGTTAAAAAGTACACTAGAAAACTGAATGGGTCTATGGGAAAACACAGGTTTAATGCTTTCTTTAAATTTCACTCATCATCACGCTAGAATTGAAGGCTCTGACTACCCAGTCTTAAAAATACACATCAGCCTGTTTTGTAGCAAATGCATAGCAGATCAAAGTCAGGATTTAAACTTCATTACACGTCAGGGCTTATCAAATCTCCGTTGCATCGAGGGGGATGACGCAGAGAAGATTTTGTTCCTTCAAGAGCCCATCAGAGCTGCAGCTGAATCTCCATCTGCGTGTCAGGGTCTGCGACAGGGAAAACTGCGCTCACCCACTTGCATGTGCTCCTTTTTTTGCCGTCTCTCCCACTGGTAGTTAATACAATGGGAAGGTTATAGCCTTGGCACCGTAAAAAAGGGTCAGGGAGTGTGAAGTGCGGCTGCAGATTCCTTAAAAGCCGCATTCCTACGGGAGGAACTTCTCCGTCTGGAGGGCTGTCAGAAGGAAGGAGACCCGGACAACTCCACTGCTGATCGAAACAAAACACACACAGGGCTCGCAGATCGCAGTTCATGCAAAAAAGCGTAGGCTCTTTACCAAGGTTGGCTTCTCCTTTGGGTCACCACAGTCACTTCAGTGTTTCTGAGCACAGGAACAGTCCTAAATTCTCCCCGGTTCCCCAGCTTTACCTCCAATTTCTGCTACGATTATAAGGTGCAATTTATAAGATCTCCATATGCCAGGGAGGTGAGATCCAAGGGCTTATCATGAGAAAAACTGATGAGCAAGGTGGAAGGGAACTTAGCAGAACCAGCTTTGGGGGATTTAAATGTTAAACCCGCTTTATTGTTTTGGGCTTGTGTCCTTTCCTCAAGTGTTCGTGTTGTGTTTAGGAAGAAATATCGTACAGCTATGTTGCGTGCTATGTTATGTTTCAAATGTGTTTTTTTAAAGAAACGGATCGTTCTTTAAGTTTGCCAGTTTCCTTGTGCTGCTATTCTTTTATTTTGATGGATTTTGCATGACAACTTTTCAGCATTTGGGAAAAAGTGGGAGATTAATCATTACGACTTTCAGATCAAATGTATCAAGAAGCTCATGTTTAAATGCATTGTCCTGTATTTTAACCTATTATATGTCTGCGTTCATATTCCCCCTTGTTTTTATTAATGTACTGCACGTATCTGACCTCCGCGTTTGCCTGAACATTTTTTTTCACCAGTTTGGGGGTTTTGATTTCCCATTTTCGTTTAAAAGACTGATTTTAACAAGACCCTGATAACCATTAATTAATTATTTACGGTGTGTTTTAACTCCACCTTCTGCGTGTGGCAAATTTCAGGCTGTTTTGCCTTATAAACTCCACAAGGGGATGGTGGTTAAACCCAACCCCGAAGTGGTCGCTACCCCTTTTCACATGAAATCTGAAGTAATTCGCCTCACGATACGTCGGGCGAAACTTTTCCGCCAGTACAACGTAGCCCGGCGTTCACAGGGAATGCCTGCTTTGTCACATTAGGAGTATTTCACACCAGGGGCTCGCTATACCATGATTTTATTTAAAAAAACGGTGGATTTGAGCTTTAAGCGCGATCCCCTCAGCGCAGCCGGCGGGCAGATCCGTGCAGTCCAGGCCAACCCCACTGGGGCACCAGGGGGGGGGGAGTGGAGGGAGGGGGCGCCTTCCCTCGTACCCCCCCGCTCAACTTTTTTTGTCTCTCTGTCTGTGTTTTGTCATTTTTGTTGTTGTTTATTTCATTTTTATTTTTGTGTTCCCCCCCCCCTTTTCTCTCTCTGTGTGTCCGTGTGTGCTTGTGCCCCTCAGGTCCCCCCCTGCGTTGTTCGTCCGCCTCCTCCACCCCCCCCGAGCAGTCCCCCTCCCCTATCCCCTCGCCGCCGGCCAATGAGGGCCCGGGGCGGTTGCTGGGCAACGGCGCGGCCCAGCCGGCCGCGGACTCTGACTCTGAGGAAGAGTTTGTGCCTAATTCATTCTTAGTTAAAAGTGGCTCTGGAAACCTCTGTGTTGCCGCCAACGGTGAGTGACTCTTTCTATCTCTCTCTCTATATATACCTACTTTTCTTGCTGGTCTGACGGCCGTGCGTGGGGATGGGGATCACCTCGGGGTGCGGATGTGCCGTTTTGGGAATATTGTTAATAAAATAAAATTAAAAAAAAAGGAAATGGGAGGGGGATAAAAGGCAGGGGAAAAAAAATCACCTCATAAAGGTTGAAAAGTGCAGTTTGTGCTGGGTGGCTGCGGTGAGGGACGAGCCACCCGCTGCTGTACCTGCGCAGAGCTCGGAGGCTTCACCTGAGCTGCAGGTTGGAGCCTCTTGAGCTTTTTGAGGGGGGGTTTGGTTCTTTTTTTGGTTCTTTTTTTAACTCCTGGCTGACAAACTCACTCTGTGAGAGCGGCAGTTTGCAGCTGGGGGGCTGCTGGGGCGCAGGGCGCCGCTGTCACCAACCTGTCACCTGAGGGATGGCAAAGGGAATGCCCAAAACTCCAAGAGTTCCCTCGCGTGTTGTGACAGTGGCGGCAGCACCGTGTGCTCAACCTCAGAGGCCAGAGGAGGGTGTCAGTGCTCACATCTCCCTCCGAAGGGCTGGGAGATGCTTTTGGAGTAAGTATTTGAGGCAGCAGCACAACTCCGTGGTTTTGGGATGCTCTGAGACTACCCAGTTGGGTTCTCAGCCCTGCCCGATGGACCGTGCCGCTCAAACACATTTTGAGACGAGGAGCGAGGTTCGGGGCGCTCGGCCGCAAAGACAATGAGTCATAAACCGAGAGGTAACGCTTGTTGGCAAAGAACTGTGAAATTTCATCAAGGCTGGTGTAACCTGATGAAGTGCAGATTACAGTGGTGGAATAGCAGTGGCCACTCAGGCCGCTGCCATCCGGCTTGAGTGATAATTGCTCGCAGGTCTGATTTATGGCTAAGGAGAAGGCATTCAAAGGTATCTTGAAAGAGAGAAAGAAGGGTGAGAGAGAGGTTTATTGCAGCTGGCAACAGCTTAACTCCATTTATGTTAAGTTTCTAAGAAAGTTTCCTAGTATGCTGTTATCTCTAAGTAAGGAGAGAAAGTTTGACATTTAATTTGTCCCCCCATCCCCTTCCCAGCTTCCCTCTTTTCTTTTGTTTCATTTGTTATGGTAAAAACAAACTTTCCCTTCAGGGATTTTCAAAGGAGAAGGTTATCTCCTCTGAATTGTCATCCTAAGGAGAGCAGGGGGAAATACAGTGTCGTATTCATTCAGGAAACTGCTTAAAATTCATATCCTCTGTTCAGCTTCCCCCCTCCCTTCCCACCCTGTAATACACACACATGCATTGGACTCCTTGCAGTCGCAGTACATTGAAATCTGAAATCATGTAAATGAAACTCTATTGGAAATAAAGCCAAGCTCACACTCAACCTCACGTTTTCAACATCAAATGTATGTACTTTCTCTTTGCTCGTTTAGGGAATATATATGAACACACACACGCACACTCTCCAGGTAAAAAGAGGGAAGAAAGAGAAAGCAAGTGAGATTAAAGACCTTAATCTCTTCTTTTGCTAATTAGCTGAACAACAGAAAAAGCATTGTTCAGAGTCCACAGTGGGTTGACGACTTTATTGTATTATTGATGTGCTGGTTAGTTAGACTTTAGGCTTTTCAGCTGCCTGGTTATTTATCCTCTCTTTTTCTCTGTGCTTTTTGCATCGGCTTGTAGACATACTACATTCCCTGAGGCCGCCTTTGTGTGTAGGATTCAGCAGGTTGGTAATAAATCTGTCCCGCACAAAGACGGGGCGTCCGGGGTCTCATTTGGGTGCTTATTCGAGTTGTTTGGTAATCAGAAGTGCAGGTAATGCCAGCACACTGGTGACCTGTTAGGCTCAGCTCAGCATCACTCTGCTATCAGGAGCAAAACAAAGGTGACTTACTATGCCAACTATCACCCCATAATCTGCGAGTTCACATGAATAAGAAGCACTGACCATATGAGCCCATCATGTCTAAAACCCAGAGACTCTTCTGACCTTGTAAATGGATTTAATTGCTTTAGTTCTTTAACATTTGGTTTCTATGAGGCTTAGTCAGCTTAAACTTTAAATGACAAAGGCAGGTCTTTCTGTTCCTGAAATGGTGAAAATTAGTAAAAGCTTATTTTGGTTAGGACTGAGTTTAATACAGTTAGAGCACTCATTCTTGGAGAATAGTAGCTGTCTTAACAGCAGGACAGCCTGAGAATGCTGTCCAAAGGATTTGTGTTGCACTTTTTAATTGATTGTGGCTAGGTTTTCTTTCCACAGCTGTGTAAACTCAGCCTTAGAGAAGTCAATCCAAAGTAAGTAACACCCAGGGAGCAGCAGCGCTGTTACAAATCCCCATGTAAATTGCAAATATAATGCACATGGAACTTAAGAAACATGCTACTTTTTGAAGATACAGTAGGCTATTCTTTCTCTGAGTTCCTTTCATTCCAGAAAGGTACTAATGTCCATAATATTAGTCCTACACTTCCAGGAAAATATCCAAGTAAACTTTCAAATAAAGGCTGGGACAAACTAATAAGTAGATAATTATGTAGGCATCTTTTAGGGATTTTAATTTTGTATTGGATGTATTACAAGCCATTGTTTAGTTTTTTATACTTACAAGGTAAAAGTAATTTAGAACATTTTAAAGCCCTGTTTTTATTGTATGTATACAGTCAACAGGTACTTAATTTTAAGGAAAAAATAACTTTTTGGAATTGGACCTTTTTGATTTTGTTTTTATACAGGTTAACTCCAGAAGATTTTTTTATTTTCCATAAAATTACCCAAAGTAACTAAGATGTGACAATATCCGTTTCACAGAATCATAGAATAGGTTGAGTTGGAAGGGACCTTCAAAGCTCATCCAGTGCCACCCCTGCCATGAGCAGGGACATCTTCACCAGCTCAGGTTGCTCAGAGCCCCATCCAGCCTGGCCTGGGATGTCTCCAGGGATGGTTCATCCACCACCTCTCTGGCCAACCTGGGCCAGGCTCCCACCACCCTCAGTGTAAAACATTTCTTCCTCATGTTTGGTCTGAATCTCTCTCCTTTAGTTTAAAACCATCACCCCTTGTCCTATCGCAACAGGTCTTGCTAAAAAGTCTGTCCCCATCTTTCTTAGAAGCCCCTTTAAGTATTGAAAAGCCACACAGAGCCTTCCCTTCTCCAGGCTAAGCAACCTCAACTCGCAAACAGCTCAGACTGTTTCCTTTGAGAAACCCTAAAATTTCCTGATTTGAGGATTTCAGCACTATTTGAAAAGTAGGCTGCTTTGGGGTATCGTGGTGGACGTTCAGAAACACTAATTAGTTCTTCAGGTTTCTCATCAGTCTGTATATGTAGTAGGTATATATGTATATGACAGATGAGAAGCCAAAACTATCTGAACGCATCAAATCTTTAATCTGAATATTTTAAGAAGCAACAAATGGCATGCTGACTCAGCACATCAGTCCGCATTGGTTCTGATAGTGGTTTGGGAGGAGAAGCATGGGACGGTGGGATTGTCAGGGGATGCTGATGGGCTGGGAAAAGATGAGTGCCAAGCAAGGAGAGGAATGTAAAGGTTGGTGATTGGCTTGTAGGCAGCAGCTCTCTTCCATTTGAACCAGTAAATAACGTGAAAAATTAATTAAAAAAAAAAAATAGAGTGTTTTCAGGGAATGGTGTTTAGGAAAAGCACATCAGCCTGACCATTGCTGTCCACGTCCCTCAGCTGTGGCACTGGGGTCATTAGCAGGTACATCTCTGCTTAGCACAGCTGTGAGGTAGGGAAATGGCTGTTATCCCCTAGCAGGGGCTGATGTGCAGAGTGACAAAGAACAGATTTTGAAAAATAGATGAAATCTGCGGAAAGCTGACATGTAAATTCCTCGGAGAACGCTGACCGTGTTGCCTCATAGGCAAAGCCAAAGTGCTTGACTTCTTCCAGCTCTTTCATCGGTGATCAGGCATTCCATATGAAATGTGCTTTTGTCATTTTGGGGGGTCTGGTGTGTTTCTCGAAGATGTATCGAGCAGACAGGAAGGCTGGATGTAGACATTTGAAACAATCTCTGCAGATGGGAGCCACAAAATCCAAAATCACTGCTCATTTTGAGCATTTTAATATTCTCAGACACAATTTCAGAGACATGGGCATGGACTTTATTTAGTTCTTGCAGAAGTAAGGATACATCAGAAATTTGTAAGAATATCTAAAACTGACGGTCTGGTCCTAAAAATTACTTCACTTAGGTGACACTGGAGGCACCGTCTGCTAAAGTCTGTCTAGGAAGGAACTAATACATTTTCGAGTCTTGTCACCCACTTCTGAATACATGCACCCTGATTTCTTTGGCTTCTCCCTCAAATACATCCCTATTCCAACAACTCTTGTGTCTCCCCACTGAACCAGCCCTATTCCTTTGCTACTACTAAGGGCATTTATTCTCCAAAAAAGCAGCAGCGGAGGGTCACGCTGCCAGTCACCCAAAGTGACATTGCTGCTGGAGAGACACAGACGGGAGGTACCCGTGATTCACTGTGTTATTTATTAGACTTTGAATTCCTCGAGGGGTGCTCGGCGTTGTGTGAAGCATGGACAATGCAGCCCGCACCTCAGGCACAGATTTGCCTTGTCAGTGGAGGGGAGGAGAAAAACATCCTCAGTACGTACATAAATATGCCAGGGTCAGATCCTAGGAGACGAGTGCGACTTCCAGAGAATTCTTGATTTCAGTGGCAAACACACCAAATCAGGACCCAAAACTCACAATGTGATGCTTCTATTAATACTTAGTGGGATCTACATGAGTGAACCACTTGGCCAACAAAATCAGTGTCCAGGGAATTAATGCAGATTGGTGTCCTGTCTTTGCCACTTTTTCTTTGTTTAGAGTGCTGGACGATTTGAAGCAGCAGGTTTCCCTAAGATCTTAGTCGCAGTTCTAACTGAATTGGACCAGTCTAGGCTTCCTAAACCTAAAGAATGTGTCCTATTTTCTGTTGAGGATTTTTTTTTAATCTTTAATGACCAGCCTTTTGCTCTTGAAGACAATCATCATTTATAATTTACCTCCCTTTTCTATCCTTCAGAACTTTCTACCGTTTTGTTAAATTATTTGCCCTAGGTTTATGAAGATAAATCCTTCACAAAAAGGCTGATGCAGAAACTGCTGTTTACAGCCTGGTGTGACCAGCAGAAAGGGTGAACTTGGCATCAGCCTCCTTTGCATCAGGCATCTCATCTTCATCATCATCTTCTCGTCTTCAGGTCCCGCTTCAGCCTCTGACTTGTCCTTTCAGAGCCCCACTTGAGCACAGGGTGAGGTGTTTACAACACTGGAATGGAAGAGAAAGTCAGAGGGAAATCAAACTGCAGCGGGGAGCCCGAAAGGCGCAGAATATTAAAGCATTTCAAAGAAAGAATGGTATCATGTAAGGCTGCTTACAAGTGGAGAATTTTCCGGGATCTGACTGAGGAGAGCAAAAGAACCTTTGATAATGTAATCTTAATAATTGATATTTTGCTCATCTAATAATTAATAATAAATCCCAATTAAATTCAATTTTCTTTTATGTAAGGGGTTTTTCTTTTTCTTTCCAAAAAGGCTTGTGGACAGAGGGTCTATTATCTTGCTGCATTTTGTCCTTACACAGTGCTTTCTGTTGCTTCTTTCTTTACTATTCGAGTGTGTTAAATAAGAATAACAATGTCTGCATCTTTTATCTGAGATTTGCAGAGTCCATTAGCAGTCAGTGTCACTCATAATAGTAATTCATAATTACAGAAGGGAAACTGAGGAATAGGAAGAAACAGCCAATCATTTTTCAAGTGTCTTTTAAAAAATTAAAGATGTTATTTGAATTGTTGTGTTCCATATTAAAACTTTATGAACAGCCTTCCGCCGCCCCCCAACATTTCAGAAGTTCAGGAAAACACATATTAAGGAGAGGAAAGGTTTAAAAATATGTTAATTTAGCAACAGTTTTAAAATATTCTTTAATAAAAGCCACTTTTTAAAAACAGTGGCAACTGAAAAAAATATAGTAATAGAGGTGCTTGGAAAAAAATATTTTGAAAACCATTTTTCCATAATTTTTCACTGTATTTATCCTCTAATTTGGGAACAAGTTTAGAGTTCAACCTGAGAAACTCTGACCTAAATTCCTCCCTTTTAATTTTAGTCAGAAAACTAAACATATTAATCGTAAGCTTTCAGTTTAGTTAGAGAGGCATTTCAGGCCATCAGGATCTGGATCATCCCGAGGAGATTCGCCTTTTTCCACTCATTGTGGAAATTGCTGTGGCTGACTATGGATCCATAGGAGCCTGAGATGTTTGTTAGGAACCTCAATCTGGTCATTTTGGCTTGATTTTCAGCATTGTCATTACTTGAACTCGCTGAAACCATCCAAAAATGTACTGGCATATTTGAAGATTTGCCCTCAAATCATTCTTCCAAATTTAGCTCTATTTTAAAGGTGGCAACAAGGTTCAGGTTTTGAATTCCCGAGCATCAGCCATTGCCTCTTAGAAAATCAAGTACGAAGTTGTACACTGGCAGAGGTGAGGAGGATCGGATCAGGAATTATTCCTGCTCCCGTTCACTTGGCGGTGGAGCCGTCCAGTTCAGTTTTAGTTCCTCTCATTTCACTCTTCCTACCAGCAGGAAAGGTCGGAAAGATTTCAGTGCGCAAGCAGCAGATCTTTTGGAAGACATGAAGCTCTAAAAGTACTGTCACTTAAGCTCTTACCCCGTGATTTCACTTTGCATCCTGAGAGTATTTGTTTAACCTGGCAGTTGTTTGGCTTCAGGATGAGCCAAAGGTGAGAAGCAAATCATTTGCCACAGGACTAGATTCTTATCGTCGATATCGGTGGGAGGCATTTGGATTGGATTCCTAGCGTAACGAGGGTCAAATCCTGACCCAGCTAAAATCCTTTTGGCTCAAACCAGGGGAGGTTTGGTCAGGAGTGGATAATATTAATACACAGAAAGTCGGGTGGTTTTTTTTTTGCAAAGAATAAATATCCTGAAGAGAACAAAGCAAAGTTCTGATTGTCACATTCGGTGAAGGGCAGCAATGAAATGAGTCACCTTTCCAGGCCAGTAGGGAACACACTGAATCATTTAAAGCAGATTTATAGCTTTTTAGCTGTGATAAAACCGTATCAGTGTGTATATGAATTTACATAGGAGTAGGTGTTTTTTCTTTCCTTTTTTTCCTTTCTTTTAATGCAAGCCACATTGGAAAGTGTGCACAAAGGAGTCTCACTCTGAGGAAAGACAACTGGAACAAATTATATGCATTCAGACTTGTTAAACTGAATTGGCAGCAGAAATATTCCTGGTAACCTGAGCATTACAGCAGCATTGGTATAGTTAAGGTTATGTCAGCATTTCCATTAGAAACCCCTACTTTCAGAAGTTTATATTTGCAGTAAAAATTCACTGTGGGTTGAAGCTTGACAAGCTGTGCAAGGTCTTATGTGAGATGGAGTTTTTTTACCTTTTTCTTTACAAAATTGGGCAGAAAAATCTTTTTGAAGAGTCAGGCTACAAGAGCACAAACAAAAATAGCAGCATTTTGGCTTTGATCCTTTTCCATGTTAAAAAACCCCGTTTCTTTCTTTAAAGTGTAACTATCAAATGTGCAACAAAATCTTGCTCTGAAGAAGGAATTAATCATTACACTATTAAAGGAAATGAAACATTAATTTATGGCCCATTAGATGCTTTTTCACTGCAGGACTGCCAGCGTTTCGCTCTACCTCAGGTTATACCGGGAGATTTGTGACTAACATGAAACAAAGCCCCCAAAAGAGCAGATTCTGTGTGGAAAAAATCCTTCTGGGCGGCTTTAGAAGAACAAAACATTGAAGGCAGAGTTGTCCAGAGACTGGGGCAAGAACGGGGAATTCAGCCTTCTGGTTTCTACCATAGGCTTCTCAGCTAAAAAACTAAACCTCATTTTTCTCAGTTTTAAATGGAAGATGGATATAGCAAGCCATTAGCTTCAGTATTCTTCCGAACTATTTCCTTATCTTGATTATATTGCTGGAGCTGCCCATGTTTTACACTATTGTGAACAAGTAGACAGAAGGGACTCACAGCTCCAGACTTGCAGACATCAGGTTTCAGAGAGGAAGTTTATCTTCTAAATCTTTTCAGATTTCTGGGTGCACAGGACTGAACTTGTTCTTTCTGGTTATGTCTCATCATTTGCACCCATAGTAAGTTTGCAGATGACACCAAATTTGGAGGAAGTGTTGATCTGCTGGAGGGCAGGATGGCTATAGAGAGGGATCTGGACCCGCTGGATTGTTGAGCTGAGGCCAATTGTCTGAGGTTCAACAAGGCCAAGTGCCGGGTCCTACACTTGGGTCACACCAACCCCAGGCAGCACTACAGGCTCGGGGAAGAGCGGCTGGAAAGTGTCCAGTGGAAAAGGACCTGGGGGTGTTGGTGCCAGCGGCTGAACATGAGCCAGTGTGTGCCCAGGTGGCCAAGAGGCCACCAGCATCCTGGCTGGTACCAACACTGGTGAGGCCAGCAGGACTAGAGAAGCGATTGTGCCACTGTATTTGGCACTGGTAAGACCCCACCTTGAATCCTGCGGTCAGTTTTGGGCCCCTCATCATAAGAAGGACATTGAAAAGCTAGAGAGTGCAGAGGAGGTGACAAGGCTGGTGAGGGGCCTGGAGCACAAGTGTGATGAGGAGCGGCTGAGGGAACTGGGCTGTTCAGCCTGGAGAACAGGAGCTGAGGGGAGACCTTATTGCTGCCTACAACTACCTGAGAGGAGGTTGTAGCATGGAGGGTGTTGGTCTCTTCTCCCAAGTAGCAAGTGATAGGACGAGAGGAAATGGCCTCAAGTTGCACCAGGGGAGGTTTAGATTGGATATTAGGAAAAAATTCTTCCCAGAAAGTGTTGTTGGACATTGGAACAGGCTGCCCAGGGCAGTGGTGGAGTCACCATCCCTGGAGGGGTTTAAAAGGCGTTTAGATGAGGGTCTTAGGGACATGGTTTAGTGCTAGAGTTAGGTTATGGTTGGACTCGATGGTCCTGAAGGTCTCTTCCAACCGAAATGATTCTATGATTCTGTGATCTCTGATGATGTCTGTAAGGCTGAGGGTCTTGTAGGAGGCTGTGTGTGCTCCGAGCTCCTGCAGGGTTTTGTATCTTCTGCACTTTGAAAGGTCATAGCTGAGGTTCATCAGAACTTTTTCCATTCACCAGATAAAAGCTGGTGTGGAAGTGCAAACTATTATAAAATATAGGAAGGAAGTCTGATGCTCGTGTTCTCGTGGCTGTGTTGTGTTATTACTGTGAAATGGATCTCTCAGCTGGGAATGAGCTCAAACTTCAGGAAGGCTTGTTCCATTAGCTGTTTTCAAGCCATATGTCTCCATTTTAAAACGAGGACCTGGAGGCTTCGAACTTTATTTATAAGCTGAAATTTGCTGGCCACTGTGAACCAGTGATTAATTCGTAAGGGAGAAGATGCCAGAAGTCTCGCTCTGACCTGTATGTTCTTTCAAACTACACATCCAATAACTGCATACCCTCAGAAGATGTCTCCCCTCGCTTCCTCCTCCATCGTTTCTGTGCATTGCATTATTCACTGTGTTTATTGTAACACGCTATTAATCTCAACCACAGCTTTCAAACCATCATGTGACCCCAACAAATTCTTCAACTACAGCAGCGACTGCTTTGGGTATTCTGCGTGGAAGCTTTAAGGGAAAGGATCGGGTTAAAACGTCTGAGGCTCAGAGGAAAAAGCACCTTCTGTGGATACAGTGCGAGCTTTCTGAAAAATGCTATTTGGAACATGACACGAGGGGGTAGCGCAGCTTCTTGCTGTGTGTCTATGAACCACGGTGTGTCCTTTGAAGTTACTTCCCTTGTGTACCTGGGCGCAAAGCAGGAGGGTGGTTTTGTTCAAGAGAGGGCGATCCTCACCCATGTGTCTAACAGCAGGACCAAGCCCTCAGTGCCCGCACTTGGTAGTAAAGCTGATGTGATAGACAGTTATGGCACAGAAGAAGCCTTTGATGTTGGAGGGATTTATGAAAGACTGTCACAGTTCCTTCAGAGTCAATTGGGTTAAGCCTTTGAGGGCTGCAAGCACCAGTATACACACCCCATGTAAGAATTCATTTTGCTGGTAGTTTGGAAAGCGCCAGCATTTGAAGGGTTAAAAATTATTTTTGTTTTTACTTTCCTGCCATGGAAATTAAGACAAAAACCCCAAATACAGATGGACTTGCTGGTATAGTGATGATTAAGGGAGTGCAGCATCTCCCATGTGAGGAAAGGCTGAGGGAGCTCGGGCTCTGGAGCTTGGAGAAGAGGAGACTGAGGGGTGACCTCATTAATGTTTATAAATATATAAAGGGTGAGTGTCAGGAGGATGGAGCCAGGCTCTTCTCGGGGACAACCAATGATAGGACAAGGAACAATGGGTACAAACTGGAACACAAAAGGTTCCACTTAAATTTGAGAAGAAACTTCTTCATGGTGAGGGTGGCAGAGCCTGGCCCAGGCTGCCCAGGGGGGTTGTGGAATCTCCTTCTCTGCAGACATTCCAACCCGCCTGGACACCTTCCTATGTAACCTCATCTGGGTGTTCCTGCTCCATGGGAGGATTGCACTGGATGAGCTTTCTAGGGCCCTTCACTGTTGTCATTTCTTGTCTGCCTTATCTGTCCTAACAAAAGATGCCCTGACAGGACAGTAAATTGCCAGCAATTTTTATCTGTTATCTTAACATATATTGCTCCTTTCTGGATTATCTGAGTCTTGTTTGGTCCTGTTTGACCAATCTGGTTCTTAGGGACATGATTTAGTTCTTGTTAGGTTAGGTTATGGTTGGACTCGATGATGCTGAGCGTCTCGTCCAACCAAAATGATTCTACGATTCTATGGTTTTTCTGTTATGTTGAATTTCTGAAGGTTTTCAGAGTTCTTTTAGGTGTCCCGCCAGTTTAGTTTCTTAATCTCAGTGCATTTCATTTTCTTTCTGTCTAAATAACCCCTGTATTGTAGCGACAAAAATCTGCATCACAGAATTATTGAGGTTAAGCAGGTTAGAATTTCAGCATTTTGGACACCTCGGGGTAATTGGCGTTTGATAAGTACAACATGCTTCAAATAGGGAAAAGCTTTCTATAACTGTAAGTGCCCATATTTCTTTCCAGTGTTTGAGGGGGAAGGGGTGTTGTGGTCAGTAAGATGAGGGTCTCTGTCATCAGATGCACTATTCAAAATCAGCCATCTGTGACAGCTTAGGAATTGAACTCCAGGTTCTCCCACATGAGGGGAGGGTTGAGCTTTTGTGACCTGTTTCAGAAAAATTAAAGTAGCGACACATGTCTCATTAGCGTGACAGCTGCGGGAGTGGGCTCGGGATATAATAAAGCGCTGCGAGACCTTGGAGTGTAAAAGCTCACGAGTGTAAAATCGATGCTTTTGATACATTACGTGGTAATGGAAGAAGCACAGCACAGAAGTGGTATGGGATGATTTAGTTATAGCTATAAATCCAGCGGCAGCATCATGGCAACGTGACAGTACACGGCATTTCATAAGGAGCGTGGCATAAAGATTCAGGCATTAGTCAAGTCTGGTGTTGAGGCACGTGGGGGTGGGGGTGGCATTGCAGATATAAATGACAGAGTGGTTCATCCTGGCAAACACACTGAGCTGGTAAAATAAGGGCACTTTGTAATAAATGAGCACTTTAGGCAGCGGTGCCGATATTTGGATTCTACACAGGTATTTCTGTTATAAAATTGTTGTGGTGAAATGAAAATCAGCATGGATTACTCTGGGTTAAATCTAATGCTTACACACTGACCCCTTCCTTGCCTTACCCATCCTGGCCAAATGTAGAGATTTTGTGAAAATTCTCCAGAGTCACATTTCAACACTAAAACTATTACCACTTGATGATGGCTTGTGCTATGTTTTAATGTAAACCAACTCTTTTCCTTGATACTCAGTTTAAATAAATCCTGCCCAAAGCACCTTAAACAACTCATCTCCTTCAAACTGAACGGCTCCTTGAGACTATTGCAAGGATTTCCATTCTACCTCAAGCCTCATTTAGACATCTTATTTTTAAATTCATTCTTCCATTTAAATTACTGTCATTATTGCTGCCCTTCTTTGCATTGCAGGTGTTTTTTCTACACCTCTTTAATAGTGTAGGACAACTGAGGTTGGTGTAGCTTCACATATGCAATGAGTACCCAAAGAAAGAGAGATCAGCTGAGAATGACATTGCTTCTTGCCATTAACATTTAATTGATTAGGAAAAATATCATTAGGTTTGCTAGAGATGAGTAGCAAGTCAGAGGAGACAAAGGAGATTTTAGTGTTTTTGTAGAATGAGTTACAGAAACCCTTAGTCTTGCTGCCCGTAACTTTTCTGATAGACCAGTGAAACTTGAAACAAGAGGTCGTCTCAAAGGGTAATAGCTTCCAGGCAAAATGTGCTGCAGTCTACCAGACCACCCATCCTTTCTTTATCAATGAGGTCAAAATAATAGCGATGCTTGACACTTTTACACAGATGGGTAAAATCTATCGTGTCACCAGTAGATCTTTCCAGAAACCTAACCCATGTAACTGTTTTTAATGGCAGAAGGAGTTATATTGTGCCTTTCCTGTGTATATCTCTAAGCAATTAGGAAACAGTAGGTCTCCTGGTACCTCTTTGAATCAGGTAAGTGTGATTATCTCAATTTTACAGAGGTCACAAGTGACTAACTCAAGGTCACCCAGGCATTCTGCAATACCATCACAGCACAGGATTCATCTCCCCTTATTCTGCCCTTCCTGTAACAACCAGTATACGATGTTCTTTCCCCAAAGCTACACAGAGACGCCTAACACAATTGAGCACTTCCATGCAATTGATTTCTGACAGTCTGTGAGCTGCTTTCTAGACCTGATTTCACCTGCTGAAAATGGTTTAGTAGAATCAGGAGTTTTCCCCCAGTTTACAGGCAACCACAATGTTCGTGCATGGGATTCACATAAAATACACCGATATGGAGATAGACATCGAAGTACTACATCTATCTAGATCTGCATGAACTATGCTACTTGCTAACTGAATGAGAAATTAATTTTAAACCTAGTTGTGAAATTTGCAAAGGCACCTTAACTACCTATTTGAAAACTGCGTTTAATTTTCAGTCACGTGAATTTCTGAACAGGGAATTTAGGCTTGAGCTGAATGTTGTGGTAGCTTCTATTTAAAACAGTTTGCTTTGTCTTCCATTTCTTCTCCGTAGAAACTCTTGAGCAGTTTATATCCATGTCTGTCCATGCCAGAAGTTCCTTCAATCCATCTTGGAATAAAACACAAACAGTTCTCTGGCTGAACCGTGGGTTGGTTGCTGTCACGTGGAAAGCTGACTAAAGCCCTTTAATTTATGAAATGCTACGTAGCCCTCAAAAGATTGCCTAAATATTTTACTGCATGTCACTTTTTGTTGGAAACCAGAACCCGTATTTGCTGTGCAGTACATTAAGAAGAACCTCTTCAAATTACTTCAGCTTCGAAATGGGAGTTTGTATGTGCCAACTTTTATCTGACAACTTCAAACATGTCTCAGGGCTCTTGCATCTTTTGGACTATTTGTCTCCATCTTGGTTTAGTGTAATATTTATGTGCAGGATTTAGAGGTGGTCTTAAAGCTTTCTTTTCTATTTCTTTCTCCCAAATTGTTCTTTGCAGGGCATTAGAAAGGGGTAGTATTTAAGGTCTCTTTAAAGAATGTGGATGATTTCATCTGCTCAGATGCTAAGAGAGTAGAATGTTTGCATGCTACAATGATTGATAAATTATTGTGTGCAAGAGGCAATCATAACATTTGAAGTTTTACACAATTAATTCCCTTGGAAGTTTTTCAGCACAGTGGCCATGGAAAGCTTATTTCAGATAGACCGAGGAACTGAAAAGAAAGAGAAAGGATCCTTAGAGATCGCCTTAAGTGCCTTGTGTGGCAGCAGGATAATCCCTGAATGCACCTGTGCAGCGGAAACACAAGGTGTGGACTAGTTTTGTATTTAATCTGTCACTCCAGCATTCCTCCCATGATTTTGATACTGAACAATGCGTTTGTTTGTTTTGAGTCTGGTGCCTGAGGTGGAATTTTAATGGTGTGAAAAATGAGGGGAGGGAAGAGAAAATAATAACTCGAGCGCCAAAACACAGCCCGCGATACAATTCCTCCAACTTTGCATTCTCAAGCAGCTCCTCGATCCATCCCTTATCCCAGTAAAGTGGAATTTTGCTGTTTGGTAGTGTTTTTCTGCCAGAGGGCAAAGCCTTAAATGCTTAGTCCCGCAGTTTTAATCCATCCATCTAGCCCTTGCACTTACTGAACTATAGTTCCTCTTGTATTACAACCTTCCTTGTGTTTTCTGTTTTGCACCACGAGAGTCCAAAGTCTTGCAGTAGATTACTGGATGTCTATAAAAACCATGAGTTCTGTAATTTCAAGAAGATTCTTGTCGGCTCTCAGAGCGCTTCATATAAAAGGTGGGAAGTGAGAGGAAGGGAAAGAGATTATAAGGATCTGTCTGTGATTTCTGTCACCGCTGCACATTTTGGAGGAAATGGCTCACCTGGATGATGTACTTATTGCAAAAGCCAAACTTCTGGCAGAAAAAAAAAAGCGCATTAAATTCCAACCTGAAAACATGAAAGAGAGGAGGAAGAAGAGGGTAGAAAAAGACCTAAAAGCATTGAAGAAAGCTTTGTTTCAAATATATTTGAGTTTCAGACTGGCCTGGTGTACTTCCCGTGGTGTCAGAGTGCTGTAAATTGGAAGCGCTCGGGTTGGAAACAGGTCTGAAGCGCTGATTTCTGAGCCCAGAGTTCCACTTACAGCCTGAACGGTTTATTCAGCTTTCTGGATGGGAGCCAAAGGAACCGACCGCCCTGGGAGCTGAAACCTGTGCCAGCCAGCCCAAGAATAACATTGCTTTGACCGAAATGGCAACTGTTTGTTTGTTCTTCCAGCAAAAGGAGAGGGGGGAAAAAAGCAGCTTTTAGTGCTGGTGGTGACAGAGAAGGTTAAAAATCAAAGAGAAAAAAAATAAGATCACTGTGAAAGAGGATGAAAGGTTAGGGGCAAATTTTTCTCCTTGGTTACACTTTGCTGGCTGCTTGGTCTTTGCTGGTTTGTAATTAAAAGAAAAGCTTGCTCTTGATTAGTTTTAATATACAGGTTTTTCCTTCTGCTAAAATGTGATAAAGTCTTCTATACAATAAACAACCTTTACTGATAATGGTTATAATGTGCCCAAGCCACCAGACAGTGTAGGCACTGTCACAGCAGCATGTGATATTAATAGTTGTGGTTACAAGTCACACACTTTCATGTGTTAACAAGAGAATACTGAATAACGCAGCAATTGAATGTGACTTAGGACTTAATGACTTCAGCAGGAGTTTAAGGTGAACAAAATATGCAAACTCAGGTATTTTCCGGTATTTTTTCTCTTTAAGTGACTTATGGAAAGGCTGATGATTTTGTGGCCTGTCCCATTGTGAGCTGGGGTGCATCACTTCTTGCTCTCGTTCTGTAGCATTCAGCAGCTCCCTACATGCTGGGCCACAGAGTCCGAAACAGCCTTGGATGGAGAACTTCTTGCTCGATGCTGCCATTTAACATATTATTCGACTTGATCTTCTTGCTTATTTATCCTGAGAGCTTTTGTACTGTTTGGATGCTAATACCCGGCCCAATCACACGCAAGAGGTGCTGGCACAGAACTGGGAATCAGTCCAGTGTCCAGTTCTGGGCCCCTCAGTTCCAGGACAGGGAACTGCTGGAGAGAGTCCAGCGCAGGGCAATGAAGTTGCTGAAGGGAGTGGAGCATCTCCCGTGTGAGGAAAGGCTGAGGGAGCTGGGGCTCTGGAGCTGGACAAGAGGAGACTGAGGGGTGACCTCATTCATGTTTACAGATATATGAAGGGTGAGTGTCAGGAGGATGGAGCCAGGCTCTTCTCGGTGACAACCAATGATAGGACAAGGAGCAATGGGTTTAAACTGGAACACAAAAGGTTCCACTTAAGTTTGAGAAGAAACTTCTTCCCAGTGAGGGTGCCAGAGCCTGGCCCAGGCTGCCCAGGGAGGTTGTGGAGTCTCCTTCTCTGCAGACATTCCAACCCGCCTGGACACCTTCCTATGTAACCTCATCTGGGTGTTCCTGCTCCGTTGGGGGGATTGGACTGGACGATCTTTTGAGGTCCCTTCCAATCCCTGACATTCTGGGATTCTGTGTAATCACTGCCTGCTGGGTCGTATCTGGTCTGGGGTCAGGCTGGCACCACCAACAGCCTCTCCGTGTTACCGTCTGCACCCTGTTTGTGCCACGCTTATCCTTGGAGAAAGTCCACCTTGTCTTTTCTGGTTGCTATGCAACTGTCAAAACTGCTTTTTTTTTTCTTTTTCCCCCAGAAGTACTGTCTCTACAGTTCCAGTTAGGTGATATTCACAGAAAGGGCTGTCGGGCATTGGAACAGGCTGCCTGGGGCAGTGGTGGAGTTTAAATCCTTGGAAGGGTTTAAAAGGTGCTTAGATGAGGTTCTTAGGGACATGGTTTAGTGCTAGAGTTAGGTTATGGTTGGACTCAATGATCCTGAGGGTTTTTTCCAACCAAAATTGTTCTATGATTCTATGATATTACTGGTGATATTAGTAGAATTTTTTTCTGCATGCTCAGGAAAATCCTGCATTTGATTTTGCAGTCTCTAGAGTTCTTTTGTGCTTACTTTGATATGCCGGTCCCTGGATTTTTCCAATTACCCAGTAACTTCAGTCCAACTAAAAGAAGAATAAAATAAAGTTTCTAGTGCTCTTTATTTTATTTAAAGAGGTTTAAAAATGGGGCAGCTTCAGACATTTAAACTGAGGAGGAAAAAAAATCCAAAATATGTTATTAAAATACATTTTAAAAGTAATTTTAAAGAAACATATTGAAATAGTGGCAAATTTAATTACATTTTTAAACTTTGGAAATAGAAATCTTGAAGAAGTCGGGTCAATGAGTTGGGTAGACGAGGAATGGGACAACAGCTGGTGAGGGCAGGTGAATTGGTCTCATTATCTGAACGAAGCCTGCAAAGAAGAACATGGAAGACGGTATTTTTCATTTCCATTTTCCAGATACTGTTGGAGAGAAGCGGCTGCTTATGCACATATTATAAAAGTTACTGTTGATTTCAGAATTGGGAGATGGAATAGGGAAGCAAGAAAGGAGATTAAGTTGTCCTCTGGTTCCTTCTTGTCTTTAGATACCCTGGAAGGTCCTTTTCTTCCCTCTGTATTCCAGGACTATCACATGGGCACAGTCTGACTTGTCTGGTCCTTCCAGTCTCCCCATACTGTCAACTTTCCTTCTGCCTCCCAGTGGGACTTTGGGCCAATTATCACCATACATGACACTCCAAGGTTCAATCCAAATCACAGGTTGTCTATCGGGAGGTGTTGCGATTTGTGAGCTGCACAGCCATCCTCTCTGGAAAGCGTGAACCCGCTCCTGCAACACCATGAGCACCACTTCCCACTCCTTTAAGGGTTAAATGGAGCACGAGTATGATGGGAGCGGCTGAGGGACTTGGGGGGTTCAGCTGGAGAACAGGAGCTGAGGGGAGACCTTCTGATCTCTGAACTGCCTGAAAGGAGCTTGGAGCATGGAGGGTGTTGGTCTCTTCTCCCAAGTATCATGCAACAGGATAAGAGGAAATGGCCTCAAGTTGCACCAGTGGAGGTTTAGGTTGGATCTTGGGAACATTTTATTCCCAGAAAGGGCTGTCGGGCATTGGAACAGGCTCCCCAGGGCAGTGGTGGAGTCACCATCCCCGGAGGTGTTTACAAGATGTGTAAATGAAGTTCTTAGGGACATGTTTTAGTGACAGTGTTGGGTTGACAGTTGCAGTTGATGATCTTTAGGGTCCCTTCCAACCAAAATGACTCTATAATTTTAAATCATATTTCTGTGCAGTGATGAACTCCGTCGCATTATGTAGCACAGCTCAGCTCTACTCCACGTGAGTGGAAAGACAAAGATTTGGCCTATTGAATTTATACTGCTCCTTTTTTGCAATGTGCCAGAAGGAGAGACTCCTCCTTGCGCCAGATGTTCTCTGGTTTAGAATTTCCATTCTGGCATTTAGAGGTGAGGCAAAATGATGGGCTTAGCGCTAGCATTGCTAATACCTCAAACAAATGTTTTTCCAATTAATTAAAATAAATTGACATAACAAGAAACAAAGTGTGCGTCCTCAAAAGTGCAAAGTTGATTTCTAATGCAGCTTCCTGTTACAGCAAGTACTTTAATAATCTCTGTTTGGGCTCAATAGCAAATTTAGATTTTTTTTGCTTAGAAATCAACATTGCTTGGTTCCCATTGCTGTTTAAAAGGCAGTGGTATGAAAGGCAGTTATCCTTAACCACAAAGTGTGTTTTCTCCTATGAACACAGGCTGTTCCCTTCAGCCTCAGGAGGGACCTAAGCACGGCTCTAGGTAAAGAACTTTAATCTGTGTTTGTACAGAATCACTCTCTTGGTTTGCGTTATTTTATTATTTAAACATAATAAGGTTCAGCAGTTGATGAGCAGCACCCTGAAAGGCAAAGAGTTGTGGCAGTAGAAAAAGCAGCAGTTTTTCCTCATTCAATATAGGGCCTAAAAAAAGAATGAAAAGACTCACTGCAATTGTCAGTCCCGTCATGATCAGGAGGAATGGGATAAGTCATATTGTTGTAGTTACTGGCCAATTCCTTACACAAAACAAGACAAGACATTAATACAAAATTATATTTCTTATTATTACTAGATTCCAGACTGGGATGAAAACTAATTTGCTAATTGCTTTTTTTGTGTGTAGAGTGTTTAGCAAATTACATGCTACCTCCTTCACCATGAGCAGCACCGCTTATGTATTTTTGGAGTTACCCCAGCTTGTCCTAACAAACCCATTGTGTATTACGTTCTTTGGTGCTGTCAGATATTGCACTGGATCTGCCCTTGAACGGGAAACCTCCCAGGAATGCTTGCCGATCCTGCCTGAATTGTCGCTGTTAATTCTGAATTAACAGTTTTGTTACCTGTCAGTGCTGAGCAACTACTGCAGGAAAGTATTGTTCTCTTCAGCTGAGACATGCAGCTAAAATCTTGACCTAAATCAAATGGTTGGTTTTTATCTTAAGGACTCCACAACCTCCCTGGGCAGCCTGTTGCGGTGTTCTGACGGTGACAGAGCACTGGACCAGGCTGCCCAGGGAGGTTGTGGAGTCTCCTTCTCTGCAGACATTCCAACCTGCCTGGACACCTTCCTGTGTAACCTCATCTGGGTGTTCCTGCTCCATGGGGGGATTGCACTGGATGAGCTTTCCAGGTCCCTTCCAATCCCTGACATTCTGTGATTCTGTGATCTGTGCTGTTCCATGTTCTTATGCAGCTGCCCTGTGTTTCGCTGCAGACACTTGAATACCAGTGATGTGGTTCCAGTGTCTTTTCACCTGCTGCAGAACAGGAGGAACAGTTAATTAAATTGTCACCAAACGGTCTAAGATCATCATCTCTAACGAAATGCAAAGCAGTGTTATCTGAATGGTTAAAAACCACCTGGCCACTCTATGCCTGTCACTGCCTTTCACACAGCCCCTAAAACCTCTCTCACTGCAGCTAGGCCGCCTTTAAAATTCACAGATTTTCAGTAGAAGTTAGTGGTTGTACTATATATTGAGAGAGTAAATGCCAGAATAGGAAGGTTTCTGTGGTATGAAATAAAATCTTTCTAATGCTCTTCATTATGCATCCCAGCTGTCCTTATTTTGCAAGTCCAATGATTTGAGTTTTTGTGAAAATGTTTGTTTATTATTTTTTTCCCCTCTCTCTGCCTCATACACACACCAGGAATTCCTTTTGTATCGTAGCTCAGCTTTTATTTCCAGCAAAATAAAAGAAAACAAACCACAGCTAATTGGCTCTTTGTTCTCAATTTTTTTGACAAGTGACAAACGCTGAGATCAGATTGTAGTGCATATCCTGCAGCGGTCCTATGGAGCCTGAGTTAGTGAATCGCAAATGCTCCGTAATAGGCTCCCACTTATCATAGAATCATGGAATGTCCTGAGTTGGGAGGGACCCACAAGGATCATCGAGTCCAACTCCTGTCCCTGCACAGGACAACCCCACAGTTCACACCGTGTGTCTGAGGACGTTGTCCAGTCTCTTCTTGAACACTGTCAGGCTTGGGGCCGTGACACCTCCCTGGGGAGCCTGTTCCAGTGTCCAGCACCCTCTGGGTGAAGAACCTTTTCCTCATGTCCAACCTGAACCTCCCCTGGCACATCTTCTTGCCATTCCCTTGGGTTCTGTCAGTGGTCACTAAAGAGAAGAGTTTGGTGCCTCCTCCTCCCCTTGTAATGAAACTGTAGCCACCATGAGCTCTTCTCTCAGTCTCCTCTTCTCCAGGCTGAACAAACTCAGTGACTGTAGCCGTTCCTCATACGGCTTCCTCTCCAAACCCTTCACGAACTTTGTAGCCACTTCTGGACACTCTCCAGTAGCTCAATATCCCTCTCATCCTGTATCCCCATCCCTGCATACAGTGCTCCAGGTGACACCAGAGCAGAGCGGGACAATCCCCTCCCTGCCCACCTGGCCATGCTCTGCTGGATGCACTCAGGACACTTGTCCATCTTGGCTCCAGGGACACTGTTGTCCTAAAGGGATAACCTAGAGGAAATGGCCTCAGGTTGCACCAGGGGAGGTTTAGACTGGATATTAGAAGAAAATTCTTCCTGGAAAGGGCTGTTGGGCATTGGAACAGGCTGCCCAGGGCAGTGGTGGAGTCACCATCCCTGGAGGGGTTTAAAAGGCATTTAGACGAGGTTCTCAGGGACATGGTTTAGTGCTAGAGTTAGGTTATGGTTGAACTCAGTGATCCTGAGGGTCTTTTCCAACTGAAATGATTCTATGATTCTATAACCTACCAATATTATATGGAAAATAGCATTGAGCACTTAGCTCCTATTTTGTGTATTTTCTTGCTTTATTTCATAGTTTTTGAGGTAGTAAGAGTCTGAACCTTATTGCCTAGAAGTTGTGAGGATTTGGGTAGCACTCCTAAGGCTGAACTCATCCCATGCGAACTGCTGTTGTCTGAGATCTGTATGTGATTACACCAAAATCTCTCCAGTTCTTGCTCTTCTGGAGGGTCTGATCTGCTCAAATTTATGTCAAAAGCCAAATTTCTATTGTCTTCATTAAGACTGGACAAGGCCCAAAGTTTGGGTAATAGAGAAGGAAGACATTTCCCTTAGTGACTTAACGCAGTCATTGCTATAATTTTGTCTCTTTCTAGTCATATCTTGTAAAAGTCAATGGACGTTTTGTTACTGGGGTGAACATTGCATCTGATAGACTGTGAAATTGAGGAGTTACTCATTGTTGCGATAGGACAAGGGGTGATCATTTTAAACTAAAAGAGGGTAGAATTAGACCAGACATGAAGAAGAAATGTTTTACACTGAGGGTGATGAGACCCTGGCCCAGGCTGACCAGAGAGATGGTGGATGAACCATCCCTGGAGACATCCCAGGCCAGGCTGGACGGGGCTCTGAGCAACCTGAGCTGGTGAAGATGTCCCTGCACGTTGGACTAGATGACATTTGAAGGTCTTTTCCAACCCAAACTATTCTATGATTCTATGTTTTAATTCTCCTTTGCATAGGACAATATTTACCAGCCATGTTGTTAAGGCACTGGAAACTCCAATGGAACCAGAGATGAAATTCCACAATAGTTTAGATGAAGTCCTGCCCCACCATGTTATCTACTTTATTATTTATTTCTCTTTACCATAAATAGTCTTCATCAGCAAAGATGACATGTTTTTCTCCTTTTCATTTACAAATGCCCTGCTTTATGCCAGTGGGCAGCTTCTATAACTGTGTGAATGAACAAGAGTGGATCATGCAAATTTAATTTAACAATCCTGCCTCATCCACCCCCAGAAGCAGAGCCAGCACCAGGTATTCCACAAAAAACCATGATGATTATTTTCAACAATCATTTCTTTGCCCCTGTAATTCTCTCCTCTCTCCTTGCTGGGTCTCTATAAGCAAAGGGCAACCTCTGATGACTGACTGGCACTTCCCAGCACAGCCAGCACTGGCTTTGCCCAGCACATTCACTTACATTATCTGTTTGTTTAAGTGAGTACCAGGGAAACGGGAAACTGGGACTTTGCTTGTCAGTTTTGAGCAAACATCATCCTTCAGTTTTAAACTGCAGCTCATCCCAGAGGAGTTTTCTCAGCTTCCACATTTGCTGCTTGAAGCCACATATTTAGGTGTCAGATAACCCAGAAAAACACCCAGAGGCCAACTAGACCTTAGCTGGGTATTTTTTCTTTTAAGGGAGAACTCATGGGGCATGTGTGAGGTTTTTCTTTTCCTTTATCTACTCTGTCCTCTCTAGGCTATGCAGAGACTGTAAATCTCAGCTTGCTGAAGAAATAGCGAGTATGGTCTGCTGGTATGTAGTTGGCAAGTTCTAAGAAAAGAATTTTCCCGGGTTGTTGAACCTTAACATTTCATTTTCTCAGAACTTTATTCCTCTCTCTTTAGTAGGATTTAGTGTTGAGGCAGAAATCCTACGTTCCAACAGCTGCCATCAGTTACGGTCTGAATTAAAGAGAGAGGATGTTTCTGGCCAGTTTGTTGTGACTGTAAAGGAATGGAAATCTCAGGAAGACCAAGTGGCACAGGGTTTTGTTTTTCACAGTGGGGATACTAGTACCAGAGAAATGCTGTCCCCACAGTGCCCAGGAAAGTCCATCTTACGACCTCCTTCCACACCAAGGGTGACAATTAGTGCTTATGGCCTTAATCACTGCGCGTTCATTGAACATCAAGAGGAATATGCTCATTGCAGTGGCGAGAGCCGTCAGGCTGCCCAGATATGTTTCCATCAGCAGAGCTCTTCTCATTTTTGCAGATCACCTTCTAGATTATTGGTCAAATTGGGCTGTTGAGGCTGGTAGGATGTGGTCGAGCTGGCGTTCCTCCAGCCTTAGCAGCCAGTTCGTATCAGTAATCACTGGGAGATTTGATTATCAGGGATTTATCGATACTTACACAGTGGCCTTGTGTGAGTTGTCCTGTTGCTTTTCAAGGGCACCAGAGGACGAGGAGGGATTTATTTACACACATAAAAATGCAGAAGGGTTCCCAGGGGATTTATAAAAAGTGCCTAGCAGGCAAGCAGCCTCAGTCTCCTGACACTTAAAGAGAGGTATCTAGCTGGTACTGACACTTTTATACATTTTACTAAAAGTATGCTTTTCAAAAGTGCCCAAGTGATGTACGAGCCTAAGTCACAGTAACTTTTGGGAACATTTAGACTCTAAAATGCATGGACCGCTTTTGAAAATGAAGCCTAACTTGGGCCCAAGGCTTTCTAGAAAATATTTCTCCAATGCTTTCAAAAGTACTGACCTCATCATTTCTCTCTTGCACTTTCTCACACCTAAATATCTTTGTAAATTCAGCCCTGCACCCCATTAAACCTTATAATTTACCACTGTGACAGTAACCAGCTTCAGCACTTGGTACGCACAAACTGCAAACTGCTGCTTAAAAGCAAATGAAAAAGAATGAGGAGCGATGTCCCCACTGGTGCACCTCGTGTCACAAATCACAGCCATAGGGGAGCTGATAATTTAGAGGGAGCTGTTTCTGTCAGATCTCTAACACCGACTCTACGGCGCAGAGAGAGAAGGTGAGCCCACAGGAGAGGCTTGCTTGAAGCTTTCACAATGATGAAGTGAAATTTAAAATTACTTTAGATGTTTGCTTAAGAAACAGCAGATGAGGCCCTGCGGATTCTCAAATCCTCCTTGCTACACTGTAAAATGAAACCATAACCATTTGTTATTCTTCCACTGGCGTCTAGGAAGCCGAGGCAGAAAGGGATGACCTTTTAATGATGCTTTGCAGCTTTTTAAGGGTTTGAGTGCGTCGCTATTTTTGGTTCCATCCAACGGTTCTGGCCATACAACTATATGAAACTGGCTTTTCTTCACTTGAAAGTTTGAAGTGGTTTTGGTGTTGCATCAGTGAGGTCTTAAAGGCATTTCAGCCCTTGTTCACAGTGTTTGCGTGAATATATCAAGTCATTTGAAGTAATACGGTGAGAGCTTAAATTAAAAGCACTCATAGTGGCAAAGGAATTAGGAAATGAATTTGGAAACAGGACCTCTGATTGCTTTGAAGCTCTTTGCCACTGTGCAGAGCGAGTGGCCCTTCCTTCTCTGAAGGAATATCACTGTTGACATAACTTACCTTGTAAAATACAAATTAGGGCTCTAAAGGATTTAAATGGTTTAGATAGAGGTTTGCAAACTCCCCCAGTGCTTACTGTATAATTTTTCCCATCGCAATGGCTAATTTTAATTAGATGTGGAAATGGCGACTTCTCAGTAAAACAGGATCCCATGAAGGGCTTTTGTTTTCTCAATGTTGTGACTAGAAATGGCACATTTTGCTCTAAGGTGATGTATAGCCAGCCAGCTTCTTCTAGGTTGTGAACTTTAGACACCAATAAGAATGATTCCTGCCAAACAAAAATCTAATGCTGTTCAGATTCCTTGCATCACTGTATTCATGCAAATGTCCCTCATAGTCCAATGCGAAGTAGTGTATTATAAACCATTCTAACGCAGTCATCCTTTTCTCTCAGTTTCAGATCATTAGCATAGGTCCAAGAGTATAGAGGACCAATTTCCATGATAAAGAAAGTCCTCTCCCATTTAATCACTTACCACCAAATGAACCATTTAATGCCACATTCAGACGCATTGTTTGAGGATTTCCCAAGGCTCCCCTTGATCCACTTACACTCCCTTATCTGCTTTTTGTCTCTTGTTAACCTGCTTGCTTTTTATAAGGGGAGTGGAGTGGGGGGGGAGGAAAAATCAAATCAATTGCAAGAGGCCCACAGCTGTTTAATTAAACTTTTTTCCCCCTTCAAAAGTTGTTTGAGATTTCTTGGGGCTTCTTCTTAACAGCGGCTAATTTAACAGATTCTGTAATTACCTGCCTCACATGGAAATAGCTTGGTTGCTGCTTTTTTGTCCGATTTAGTTCAACTTTAAATGACAGCTGAATTTATTCTAGATGAATGGCTAGTGCAGTGGGAGCTGTGGCAGGGTGGTCTAGATTTATTTGCACCCTTAAAGCTTTTAAACTCAGCGCAAAACATAGTTCTAAGTGCACAGAAAAGCGGAGATGCAGGGCTTCTGTATTTATATACCAAGGACCAGCTCCTCTAACCTTTGCTTTGAATAGAGCATATGTGGTACTCATTTGGGAGGATATGGGATGTAAATTCTATTCAACAAGAGTAAAAAGCTGTGGAACGTGCCCCAGAAGGTGTATGGAAGCCACCGACACTCTGAATAATAATTCCACACTCTCTGACATGTTCAAGGATGTGGTAACCATGTCAGTTAAGCCAGGAAATCGAGAGTTTGACTCCAGCTGTATTTAACTTAGTTCTGGCTGTGCCTAAATAGGGTTTTCTGTATTCCAAGACCACCAGTATATTGGTACAGCACTCACCAGTGGTTGACAGGATTACAGAATCACAGGCTGTTTGGGGTTGAAGGGACCTCTGGAGATCATCCAGTCCAACCCACCTGCTAACACAGGTTCATCAGAGCAGATCACACAGGAAGGTGTCCAGGTGGGTTTGAATGTCTCCAGAGAAGGAGACTCCACAACCTCTCTGGGCAGCCTGGGCCAGGCTCTGGCACTTCACAGTCAAGAAGTTTCTCCTCATATTCAGATGGAACCTCCTGTGTTTCAGTCTGTGCCCGTTGCCCCTCATCCTATTGCTGGGCACCACTGAACAGAGGCTGGTCCATCCTCTTGACACCCACCCTGGAGATATTTATAAATATTTATGAGATCCCCTCTCAGCTTCTCTTCTCCAGGCTGAACAACCCCAGCTCTCTCAGTCTCTCTCCTCATAAGAAAGATGCTCCAGACCCCTCAGCATCTTCGTAGCTCTCCACTGGACTCTGTCCAGTAATTCCTTTGCTGTCTTAAACTGGAGAGCCCAGAGCTGGACACAGAACTCCAGATGCGGCCTCACCAGGACAGAGCAGAGGGACAAGACGACCTCACTTGACCTGCTGGTCACATTCTTCTTGATGCACCCCAAGTACCATTGGCCTTCTTGGCCACAAGGGCACATTGTTGTCTCATGGTCAACCTGTTGTCAACCAGAACTCCCAAGTCCTCTCCAGTGCTGCTTTCCAGCAGGTCCACCCCTCACCTGCACTGGTGCCTGGGGTTATTCCTCCCCTGGTGCAGGACCCTACACTTGCCCTTGTTGAACTGCATCAGGTTCTTCTCTGCCAGGTCCTCCAGCCTGTCTAGTTCTCGCTGAGTAGCAGCACAGCCTTCTGGTGTGTCAGCCCTTCCTCCCAGCTTGGTATCGTCACCAAACTTGCTGAGGGTGCACTCAGTCTCTTTATCCAGGTCGTTGCTGAACAGGTTGAACAGCACTGGACCTAATACTGACCACTGGGGGACCCCACTAACTAGAGGCCTCCAACCAGGCTCTGCACTGTTGATCACAACCCTCTGAGCTCTGCCATCCAGCCAGTTTGTGACCCATCTCACCGTGCACTCATCCAGCCTGCACTTCTTGAGCTTGCCTAAGAGGAGGTTGTGAGGGATAGTGTCAAAAGCCTTGCTGAAGTCGAGGTAGACAACATCCACTGCTCTTCCCTCTTCTGATGTCTTTACTTGGAACTGAAACTGTCCTGGGCGATGAGGAACAACCTGCATCCCTGCAAGTAAACCTGCTAGCCTAGAAAATGGGGTGATGACATGTGCTCCCGGGCTATGATATCTCACGGGTGGCCAAAATTATGATGGCAAACGCTGGTGGTATTGTCCACTCCACTAACAGGAGTGCTGTGCCGATGGGTGTGCAGAACAGGACGTCATACTGGTTGAAGCTGGATGGGGCGGTGGGTTTTTAACATGGGCTTTTTTCATCGAAAGAACAGGAAATGTTTTTGTGAAGGCGTAAGGGAGTGAGAATGTTGTTCTCCCACTGTGTATTATTTGGTTATAAGGTAGAAATGGTACAGTAGAGGAAGAAAAGATGAAATAGAGCAGCTCCCATTGCAGGATTGCGTCCTGCAGTCTATTTTTATATACTTCGTACTATTTTGTTTTCAATGTTCAAAGCAATGAAGTTTCCTTTAAACTTAATGTGGAATTAGATAACATTAAAAACACATCAGAAGATGCAGAAAAATAACAGTCCATGCTTATAAACTAATACATAAAATAATATTTATTTAAACACCACGCTCCCTAGGACAATCTCGTTTCCTAAGGGTCTCAAGGGGAGAGCAATCATACAGTATAATCTTTTTAATTTAATATATGTCAGTGCAATGCAAACAATAAATACAGAACATTCAGACTAGAAATTATAGTAACTATATTAAGCAATCACAATTTCAGTTCATTATGTACTGACAAGCTTCTTAAGATAAAGATATGCTATTTTCTTTAACTCAAACAATATGTCACATTTTTAGTAGTAATAATAATATTTAGCAAGCACATAGCATGATTCATCTTCAAAGTACTTTAAAAATAATAATGTTTTAATCCCACAGATGTGCGTAGGTAAATATTGCTAACCTATTGCACAGATGGAAAGATTTATATGGGTTAAATAGCTTGGACCAGCAGTCACAGGCTGTGGTGAGATGAGGACTCGTGCTGCCCTGGTCCATGTTTAGACCCTTTTTGACTGCTGAATTGCTGAAGGGATCTGTGGAACCATTCAGCCTCTTCCATGATTTGTCCCCAAACTCTATATATTCCTGAAACTCTCCCCATTTTTCACTGTTGTTTGGATTTTTTTTTTCAGCTGAGAAGGCCTGTTTATCTCCCTTTTTATGCAGACCTAAGTCTTCCTGGAAGGCCAATTATTTCTTGACTTTGCATTAAAGTAGCTGTTTAGATAAGGGGAGAGATAATTCCCCTGATTAGTATCTTCGGCTTTATTATTCTTATAACCTTGTAAGAAAATCTAGCTAAATCTCCCTCTCTCTTTCACCCCTGCATGTCTTGCGATACAAATTCAGGATTAACATTTCTCTTCATCTTCCCTTTATCAAATGTTTATTCAGGCAAGGGAAACAAAGCAGCATGGTTGTAAGCTCTAGGACACCTACTGAACCTTAGACCTACTCCTGCAGACTTGCAGAAATGATTATGTGGGAGATTATTCTTTAGTTGGAGCTTTCTCTGAGTGAGTTTTACTTTCTTAATAGCCACACATCCAGTTGTCAGGCACTGCCGAGACTAAGAACATTGTAAAAGTAGCTGCGTCTTGGTATTCCCAGGAATCCTTTTGACAAAAGGATTAGGCCAAATGTTCTAATGGATTTACATGGTAAGAAGGTGGATTGCTCAAGGACCGAAGTTTTCTAAAATACAAGCAGAGCTCATACAAGTCTTGTGGTTTTGAAATCAATATGAAAAAAAGAAAGGCTACATTTAAGACCAGGCAGAACACATATCTGTCTTAACTATGTAGATATGGAGCAAGGAGTGAATGAGGAGTATGAAAATGACATTGCAGGTCAAGAAGTGCTATTAAAAATACCTCATAAGCACACTTTATATATTTTTTTTTTATTTTTTCTTTTTTTGTACTTGAACCCAACTGAGCCAACAGTGTGCCCAGGTGGCCAAGAAGGCCAATGGTATCCTGTCCTGTATCAAAAATAGCGTGGTCAGCAGGACAAAGGCAGTGATCCTTCCCCTGTGCTCTGCATTGGGGAGGCCACACCTGGAGTATTGTGTTCAGTTCTGGGCCCCTCAGGTCAGGAAAGAGATTGAAGTGCTGGAGCGGGTCCAGAGAAGAGCAACAAGACTGGGGAAGGGACTTGAACACAAGCCCTATGGGGAGAGGCTGAGGGAGCTGGGCTTGTTTAGTCTGGAGAAGAGGAGGCTTAGAGGGGAGCTCAGCACTCTCTAGAACTACCTGAAGGGCAGTTCTAGCCAGGTGGGGACTGGGCTCTTCTCCCATGCAGTCAGCAATAGGACAAGGGGCCATGGGCTTCAACTCTGCCAGGGGAAATTTAGGCTGGCTATTAGAAAGCAATTCTTTGCAGAGAGAGTGGTCAGGCATTGGAATGGCTGCCCAGGAAGGTGCTGGACTCACCGTCCCTGGAGTTTTTTAAACTGGGATTGGACATGGCACTTAGTGCCATGATGTAGTCAATGGGCTGGAGTTGGACCAAGGGTTGGACTTGATGATCTCTGAGGTCTTTTCCAACCCAGTTGATTCTGTGTGTGTGATTCTGTGTGTGTGTTCTGCTATCGGACATCCAGTCTTTGGGTAGCTGTCATGTAATTAACCTTGGCTTATATGTAAGTTTGTGATCTTGTGCCGTTGAACTTTAATATATACCATAAATATTTCCTTCACTCAGAGGGAAACTGGACAGGCACTCGTAAAAAATGTTTCGATGGCACTCTTCTTGTTCTGCTTATTCTTGAAGCATGAAGAGAGTTGCCTACATGAAAAATATGAAATAAGAATGGTGATTTAGTTTGATGGCTACAGAGCATTGAAAGCCTGCTCAAGATACACTCGACACTGAGGCTTTTTCACTCTATTTATCCTTGCGTTGGTATTGAGACCTGCTGGCGACAATTATAGAAATATTACCATTAGCCTGTGGAACTGGACATTTATAGATGGGTTAAAAGACAGCAGAATTAGAGGACTATGAAATACTGAATTTAGAAGCGGCTGTTAGCAGATAATAGCGTAGAGGAAAATTGTGTCTGGCATATGATAGAAAGATGGTGCATAAGGTAAAGCTGATGAAATACAGCTGAGGAATAAAACTGTGATTTATAACAGTATCTATACTATTATTTGAAGTGTTCCCCTCAAAATAAGTTATTTAACTCCCAAAAGTGTGAGAATCTGGCAGTGCAGATGTCAGAGCTGATGGCTGCCTGTGGTTACATGTGCCTGGCTTTCATGAACTCTTTGGTGCCCATGACCAAATACAGCATCTGGCTTTTCCTGTTTGTGCTGCTTTTCTTTACTTACCTCACTTTTTCCTTTTCTGTTTTCTTCTCCCCTTATTTTGTTTGGACTTCTCATCCCATAGACAATTCCTTTTTCTGGGCTCGGACCTTTGTGGCTGGTACTGTTTATCATTAACTCCTTCCATTGGCTTTCCTTTGGTTGCTTTTCAACCTCCAAAGTATCTCGCAGACCCTTGTCTTTCACCTCATTCCCTGTAATCCTTCCAGCCTGTCTGCAATGCCAGCTCCAGTGCCACCTTCCCCTGCAGGCTCTTCTGGCCTTCCAATGGCTTCATGGGACCTGCCTAAGTTTGCCATGTTTGCTAACCCACTTCTTCAGGTCCAGGTTGGACATGAGGAAAAGGTTCCTCACCCAGAGGGTGCTGGACACTGAACAGTCTCCCCAGGGAGGTGTCACGGCCCCAACCTGACACTGTTCAAGAAGAGACTGGACAACATCCTCAGACACACGGTGTGAACTGTGGGGGTGTCCTGTGCAGGGACAGGAGTTGGACTCGATGATCCTTGTGGGTCCTTTCCAACTCAGGACATTCTATGATTCCTTCACATCCTTACTGAAAACATGTTTCAACCATCTGTCCACAAGAAGCTAGTTTGTCCCCTTGTCCAAGTAAAAAAACTCATGAACACCAAGTTTATGGGTTGGGCGTCTTATATGTAGTCAGAAAGCACAAGTCAAGGTGGTTCATGTCACTTTATAAAAAGATCTAATAGTGTTTGAGTCCCTCCACTGTCTGTAGAAGCCTAGAGAACTGGCTGCTCATGGCAGGGGTTGAACTGGATGAGCTTTGAAGGTCCTTTCCAACCCAAACTATTCTGTGATTCTGTGTTTCTCTAAAGTCCATGCTGCATGACCTCCTCAGTGCTTTGCAAGCAGGGGGAAACTGGAGTTCTCTAAAGAGCATCTCACCGACACATTCTTTACAGCCCAAAGAACCATGATTAACTGCAACCAATATACCCTTGAGATGCTAAGCAAGTATAGCCCAGTATGACCGTTATGCCTGAGCCTCCTGTTTGCTATGTGAATAGTTCTACGGTTCCTACCAGCGATGTGGTACCTGAGGACTTCACATGAACACGTTTATTTTCCCACTAGCTGACTGAGACAGGACAGTGCACGCCAGAGGACTGTGGGCTCTGCGACACATCATCAGCAGGTCTGGTTCCCTCCAGCAGCGAGTGGTTTTATTAACACACTCTGGATCCAACTCACATCTGAATTACACCAGTTGGCTGAAGCTTAACAGATTTATTCCAGGCTGATGTTAAGTGTAACACAGATCAGATTCTCTCACACACAAAACTGAAGTTCTTCTCTGGTCAGACTCAGTAATAACTACGTAAGTTACTTTAAAATATGGTGCAGAGTGTGAAATAGCTCCACAGTGAAAACCGCTGCAGTAACATACAATTAGTGTGTGCATTGACACTGAATAGCAAAAGGATGTTGAAACAAAATCCAAACTCTGCAGGAACGGAGACATTTAACATCTCTGAGAAATACCTTGCAGCAGCCCTTGTCAAATTCCTTTTCAGATTCCTTTTCAGCTGTAGTTTCCCCTGTGTGAGCATGCTCTACTAGATTTTTTTTAAGAAACACTGTTGCTCGAGGCCCTGCCTTTTAAAATGCATTTCGGTGGATGCTAAAAAAAATTCTGTCATTGTCACTACAGACTTGGAGTGCTGGATCAAAAGTTGATTAAAATATTTAGCGCCACAGAGGTAATTTTTCTACATTCTGAAATTGCTGATATATATAGCAGTCCTCATTACTGAAATTTTTTGAACCTCAGTATGTTCTCAAACGCTTTATCTTAGTTTCAATGGAAATCTACATTTTCTTCTCAGTTTTTCTTGTGCAAATCAGTGCCTCTCACAGAGACAGGGGTAGGATTTTGAGATTCCAAGAGCAGCTTCAGTGCTATGATGTAGGTGCCTCAGGGCCACCACCAGCTGGTGGAATAAAATGTGAAGGAGATCAAGAGGTGAGGATGGCATCTCGAGGCTCCTGCAGCCTCTATTCTGTCTTGGGCTGCCTCAGTAGAAAAATTAACCGAATTCCAATCGCATACACTTAGGTAGAGCCAGTAAAATCAATACATTTTATTTACATCAATATGGCTTTGGATGTTCTATTAGTGATAATATCTGAGGTTCAGACAAGCCAGTTTAGCTATCATTGTCCAAGTTATGTCAGCTGATTTAGAATCATAGAATCATTTCAGTTGGAAGAGACCCTCAGGATCACTGAGTCGAACAATAACCTACCTGTAGCACTAACCCATGTGCCTAAGAGCCTCGTCTATTTGCCTTTTAAACCCCTCCAGGGATGGTGACTCCACCACTGCCCTGGGCAGCCTGTTCTGATGCCCAACAGCCCTTCCCATGAAGAATGTTTTCCTAATATCCAATCTGAACATCCCCATGCACAGCTTGAGGCCATTTCCTCATGTCCTATCACTTGCTACTTGGGAGAAGAGACCAAAGTAAAAGTAAAGTTAAACTTGCAAACTGCGTATGCTTTATGTGAAGCTATAAACACAGTGTTAATCTTTACCTGAATACTGTTGCAAGTATTCTGAAATAGCGATTTAAAGCAATTCTACAAAAGCATCTCAAATTCCAGAGAACACAAACGTATCAAACAGCGTTTGGTGCAATACGTTTGCAATTTCTTAGCAATCTGACTTTGAAACTGGTGAAAAATAAAACGCTTCCGCTATTTTAGTGACACAAAGTCACGGCACATCCGTGTGCTCATTTTGTAAAAGTTCTTGCATTTTCTCAGACCAGGAGCCTTCACAGAAAGAACTGGTAATTACACTTGTCACCCTCTCACTTGGCTGCAGCTGCAAAGATATAATACAGTAGCAGGCTCGTGTTTAAAATGGCATCGACTCAACTGTAACTCCCAAAGGTCACCATCATTAAAATCTAGGGCATGAGTTTTACACATGTCACTAAGATCATGCAGATGAAGAAAATAATCTGCAGCGAAAGAGATTTCAGGAGCCTGTAATTCTCCAAGCTTTCAAAGCACTGCTTATATAACACCTAAGCTAGCGGGGGCTGGAGAAAATAGAAATATATGAAAAAGAAAGCAAAAAAAATGTATGAGGTCAGTCAAGGCAAATAGCACTTGTGTTATAAAGCTGAGCCTGCCCCTGGTCTTCAGCGCCTGGACTTTCTCAAGTTTTCCTTCATCCCATAGGACAACATTAAATATGATTATTCATATGATAGCGACTCACACATAACAGGGAACTGTCAGATGTAATCACTGAGCCTCTCTCCATTCTGTTTGAAAAATCATGGCATAGAATCATAGAATCATTTTGGTTGGAAAAGACCTTTAAGATCATCGAGTCCAACCATTAACCCAACACTGCCAAGTCCACCTCTAACCCATATCCCTAAGAACGTCATCTACGTGTCTTTTAAACCCCTCCAGGGATGGTGACTCCACCGCTGCCCTGGGCAGCCTGTTCCAATGCCTGACAATGTCAGTCAAAGTCTCCAGTGAGTGGGAAAAGGGAAATATCACACCCATTTTTAAGAAGTGTGAAAAGGAGGACCCTGCGAAGTATTGACGAGTCAGCTATGTGCCCACTAAGATCATGAACAGATCCTTCTGGGAGCTGTGTCAAGGCACATGAGTGACAGGGAGTTGATCAGAGACAACCAGCACAGCTTCACCAAGGGCAAATCATGCCTGACTAATGATAGAATCATAGCATAGAATCATTCTGGTTGGAAGAGACTCTCAAGACCATCGAGTCCAACTGTAACCTAACTCTAGCACTACGCCATGTCCCTTCTGTGATGGAGTGACTGTGTTTGTAGATAAGGGATGAGCAGTTGATGGCATCTATCTTGATTTCTGTGAGTCCTTTGACATGGTCCTACACAACACCCTTGTGCTCAGTTGAAGAGATATGGTGTGGTGGACTGACCTTGGTAGCCACCAGGTGCCCACCAAGCTGCTCTGTCCTTCCTCCTCTCAACAGGACAGGGGGAGAAAATCCAGTGAAAAGCTCCTGGGTTGAGATAAGGAGAGAGACATCGCTCAGCAGTCACCATCACAGGCAAAACACACTCAGCTTGAGGAAATGAATTTGATTTATTGCCAATTTAACAAAGTAGGATAAAGAGAAATAAGAACAAATCTAAAACCACATTTTATGATTCTGTGATAAAACTGAAAAGAAAAAAAAAAGGGCTTGAATGTGTGTTTCTCCAGGCAGTGACATGAGCTCCACACCAACCTGAGGTTACCTTGTCTAACTGCACATAGGATTCAGCATGTTTGCTTCCTTGGCATATATTGATTCCTGCGCTAAATATTGACTGTCAGATCTCTTTACTGTCATTTCATATACGTTCTGTGCAATATCCAGATAAGCTTTTGTAGTGTCTTAACCCCTGAAAACCTTCAATCTGCTGCTGATGCCTCTGACACTGCATCTTGAGTCAGGTTGCAATATGAGGACCCACTGAGTCCGTTGCTTTAAATCCATATTGGACTATGCGTTGTAGTGTCCATGTTTTTCACGGGATTTTTGACTGCGTGTGCACCTGCATTATAGCTGAAAGAGAAGTCATAAAGTCTTCAAAATATCAATGGATTAATAGTAGCTATTACATGGGAAAACATGCACTGTAACCGTCTGTGAATATAGAATATAGAATATAGAGCCAGGAATTAATAAGTATTTTGTTATCGATTAAAAAATGGCAAGGGTGGCACAGAATGGTCTGTGAATACCTAGAGAGAGGGTATGAAGAGGAGGGGGATGGAAAACAAACAAAAAAAAGGAGTTGTAATTGCTATAATAGCCTGTAAATGATGAAGCAGATAATCTGACTAACAGTCAGGAAATTTTCTTTAAGATCCATCTCTCAGCTTGACCTCAAAGCAACCAGGTCAGCCAAAAGTCCCAGACTGGTGGGTAAGATACAATCTTGTATAAGTAGTGGGAGAGGTTTACTGTTAAGAAGAACCTGATAGAAATTTTGCCACTGATTTAATTATGATCAGGTTTGGGCATAATATGTTACCATGGCAATTGTCTCTTAATTTCTGAGCTCTCACAGGGATAGTACAAACGAAAAACAAACACGAAAATCAGCAGAAATGTTTGATCTTTCCTACCACAACTGCAAATGACTGGGTTTGATGTAGAAGTGATTGGGAGATATTCTATGGCCCATCGCATCTGAGTTTCATTTAGATGATCCTCATGGTCCTGGGGAGTCTATAAAGGGAAAAGGAGCATGCAGATAAGAAGAATATACCTAAGAACATAATCATTTACAATTTAGTGAACCAGATTGTGATCTAACTAATACCTTGGCTTCAGTGGAGTTTATTTTGGATTTGAATTGGTGTAAACAGGATCATATCTGATCCAGGTCTGGATCACTGAACCTTATCTACCCATGAGAAATATAGATGGTATTTCCCATAATGGGGTGTATTATGTCGTGGTAGTATTTGCAAAATCACATCACTTGAAACTTATTCAACCAGTTTTAGAAGGGTTGTTAATAGGGAAAGACAATTTTTTTTTAATGCAAAGTTTGATATCTTTCTTCCAAGGGTGACTTCCAACCTCCATCAGATTGCAGTTTCCTTCTAATTTGAATCATCACAGAATCACAGTGTCACAGAATGTCAGGGATTGGAAGGGACCTGGAAAGCTCATCCAGTGCAATCCCCCCATGGAGCAGGAACACCCAGATGAGGTTACACAGGAAGGTGTCCAGGCGGGTTGGAATGTCTGCACAGAAGGAGACTCCACAACCTCCCTGGGCAGCCTGGGCCAGGCTCTGCCACCCTCACCATGAAGAAGTTCCTTCTCAAATTTAAGTGGAACCTCCTGTGTTCCAGTTTGAACCCATTACCCCTTGTCCTATCACTGGTTGTCACCGAGAAGAGCCTGGCTTCATCCTCCTGACACTCACCCTTTATATATCTGTAACCATTAATGAGGTCACCCCTCAGTGTCCTCTTGTCCAGCTCCAGAGCCCCAGCTCCCTCAGCCTTTCCTCACACGGGAGATGCTCCACTCCTTTCAGCATCTTTGTTGCCCTGCGCTGGACTCTCTCCAGCAGTTCCCTGTCCTGCTGGAACTGAGGGGCCACAACTGGACACAATATTCCAGGTGTGGTCTCCGCAGGGCAGAGTAGAGGGGCAGGAGAACCTCTCTGACCTACTGACCACCCCGGGTACCATTGGCCTTCCTGGCCACAAGGGCCCAGTGCTGGCTCATTCTCGTCCTGCTGTCCCCGGGACCCCCAGGTCTCTTTCCCCTGTGCTGCTCTCTAAGCAGATACATCAGATACAGGAGAGGACAAGGTAATCCATCCTGAAGAAAAAAAATAATCAATGCAAGTAGGTGTAATTAGTAGTTACTTTCCGCTGGTAAGTCAATGGTGTAGAAAGCTGAAAAACCACTGCAGACTACATTTGTTCTTCCTAATGTGTTGTGACTCCCTCACAGCTTTTATAATGAAGTTTTTTAGATATTCTCTAGGAATTATACATCTTTTCTTCTGGTTAAACATACTGACAAGCTCTAATACACCATGAATAATTTTATATATCAAGAAAGATCCAGACATACAGACTCATGTGGGTAGCAGGAGTTTTAATTTTCTTATTTGTTGAAAACCAAAATAAGCCTTTGATGAAGTGCTTACTTCATGTTTTTACTGCATTTATTACATATATTTATAGATGTAAATCCTTGGAGATATTCTGTCTAAATCTGAACTCACTTCCAGTCCCTCAGAGGCCAGGTACAAAGATTTGTGTGCTATATACGTTGCCGATTGCTCCTTTGCATTCATTCTGATTTGCCAAGAGGCTACTCTTGCCTTGACAACTTTAGTAACATAAATTAGAAAAAAGAAAATAGTAGTAGCCAAAAGATGAGAACATGACTGCTCCATTTGTTTCAGTTTCTCCACGAGTCAGATATTTGTTTCATAAACTTGATCTAGTGGGGGTAGGTGTAGCATATATCAGCATTTGAAATGGAAAAAAAAACCCAATGTACGGTTATTTTTGGAGTGTTCGTAAGCTGCATCTCTTCTGGATCTTGATGTAGAAGGTGTTTGACCAATAATATCTTAAAACAATTTTGAGCAGATATTGCCTGATGATTTTATGGACTTGTATTAGTTCAGGATACTTTGCTCTGGGCGCCTGGCAGTTTTGGAGTTCATGTTTTCCTCCTTTTTTACATCTTGCTGTAGTCCCGTTTCCAGCCTTGAGTATCGCCTCTAGAAATTGTATCAGAGCAGTATCTGCTCAGGTCTTCAGAAAGGCAATGAAACCGGGGAAGGGGCTGGAGCACAAGTGTGATGGGAGTGGCTGAGGGACCTGGGGGGTTCAGCTGGAGAACAGGAGCTGAGGGGAGACCTTCTGATCTCTGAACTGCCTGAAAGGAGCTTGGATCAGGGAGGATGTTGGTCTCTTTTTCCCAAGTAGCAAGTGATAGGATGTGAGGAAATGGCCCAAGTTGTTCCAGGGGAGGTTTAGATTGGATCTTGGGAACAATTTCTTCCCAGAAAGGGTTGTCAGGCATTGGAACAGGCTGCCCAGGGCAGGGGTGGAGTCACCAAACCTGGAGGGGTTTAAAAGACACAAATATGACGTTCTTAGACACCTGGGTTAGTGCCAGAATTACGTTAGAGTTGGACTCAATGATCTTGAGGGTCTCTTCCAACCAAAATGATTCTATGATTCTATGACTTTATAAAATGCCCAGGATCAGAAAAGCATAAGAACGTGGTATGTACATGCACAGAGCTTCTTCACAGCTACAAGAAAAAAAAAAGATGAGGGAAGTGCTCACCTGGGATTTTTCAATATTTTTCCATATAAAGAGGCACAATTCTTCTTCTTGCTGCTAATCAAGGGTCCCCATGGCTCAAGCTGTGTTTTGCTGTCAGGAATCACGTTGATGTAACTCTGATCAGTTGCCTCTGATACCGAGATCTGAGCGGTAGATACCAGCCTGGTGTCACAGCCCCCATCAAACACTCTGTGCCAGCTGTCACAGCGCTGAGCCCTTTGCCAGGAATCTCCTTTGCCCAGGTGAGTGTATTTGTGTCCGTCAGACTGGGCAGGCTGTACCCTTGTACACCACAGCTTGGATCATCCTGTCTTCCTGTATCGGGAACGTCCAGCATATAGAATCCTAGAATCGTTTTGGTTGGTACAGACCCTCAAGACCATCAAGTCCAACCATTAACACTGACACTAAACCATATCCCTAAGAACGAAAGTTTATGAAAGGCTGTTCAGATCACTAGTGAGCTGGAGCCTTTGTGAACTTTCCCTCAGAAAACCACTCTGTTCTCTTTGTTGTGCCACATGCTGAGTTTCTGGATACCCTTCTACAGCTCATCCAGCTCTGACATCTAAGTTGCCTTCATCTGCAGATAAGCTGTTTGAGCCACAACACTGTTCCACATGAACCAGAGCTTTCCTTCTGCTTCATACCTCTTCATTTCACATGCTTTGTCTGTAGAAACCCTTTTGGAGTCAGCAGAATATTTACCAGTAGTTCCAAGTCAGCTAAGAGGTAGAAATACTATTGATACTTGTTCATGGATCTTCACTTGATCTGGTGGAGACGGTGGTATCTAATGAAGGATGCCTGTAGTGACAGCCAGAGACAGCTTCTGAAGAGGATGAATCAAAGTTTCTTGATTTATTTGGATACAATTGTTATTAATCTGTTAGCCTTCAGTTCTGAATGGCTAATTATCAGACATCAGTGGCATGACACAAACTTTTAATTAACGTGGATTCTCAGAATCCGCTGGACTGCAGAAGTAAGTTTAGAGTTGCCACAGCCTTTGGTAACTGCAATATAGAGAATACATCTCCTCCGTGCAGATTTGGTGATTCCCAGTGTTTCATCCACAATTTTTTCTCCCCATAAAATCTTTAACTCTTCAAAATGTGGGCAGCATTTTACCTAAAGAAGACCACACACTCTCTGCATATGAAGTGACTAAAGAAAAGCAATAATTTTGGCAGCTTTGTTAAAGAATGTTTCATACTTTGCACAATTCTTGTGTTTGTCCTCCTGATGCAATCACCTTCATTTTTAACTGAGTTTCCTAAGAAAATAAAGCCAAAATAACTGTATTGACTCTCTGCCTGGCACACTGCACGTATGTTTTTAAGCTGTTGGCCAGTTTCAGCCGCTTGATCAGGGAGCAGCGATTTCAAAGATGCCAAATTCTTACAAGTTTTGTAGAAATTGGTGCCTTTGTGTAAGAAAGGACAAGGAGAATTACACTAATGCCCATTCTTTTTGTCAGTAGTCTACAGGTCAGCCAAAACACACACGCTACCAACCATCAGAAAGCCACACATTGTTACTTCTGCTGTTTTGGAAACAACTTGTTTCCAAGAGTCACGAAGGAAACACCTCCAGAAAGTTGGGTTCCAGCCATAATCTCGCAGAATAACAGAATGGTTGGGGTTGGAAGGGGCCTCTGGAGATCATCACTTTTAGTAATCAATAGGATGAGAGGAAATGGTCTCAAGTTGTGCCAGGGAAAGTTTATACTGGATATTAGGAAAGAGTTCGTCATGGAAAGGGTTGTCGGGCATTGGAACAGGCTGTCCAGGGAAGCGATGGAGTCACCATACCTGGAGGGGTTTAAAATGCACCTAGATGATGCTCTTAGGGACATGGTTCAGTGCTAGTTAGCTCATGGTTGGACTCAATGATCCTGAGGTTCTCTTCCAACCGGAATGATTTTGTGATTCTATGATCTAGTTTGACCTGCATGCTAAAGTAGGTTCAACCAGAGCAGATCGCACAGGAATGTGTCCAGAGAGGATTACAGCATCACAGAATCACAGAATGGCTGGGGTTGAAGGGACCTCTGGAGATCATCCAGTCCAACCCACCTGCTAACGCAGGGTCACCAGAGCAGATCACACAGGAATGTGTCCAGGTGGGTTTGAATGTCTCCAGAAAAGGAGACTCCACAACCTCTCTGGGCAGCCTGGGCCAGGGCTCTGGCACCTCACAGGAAAGAAGTTTCTCCTCATATTCAGATGGAACCTCCTGTGTTTCAGCCTGTGCCCGTTGCCCCTCATCCTGTCATTGGGCACCACTGAACAGAGTCTGGTCCATCCTCTTGACACCCACCCTGGAGATATTTATAAGTATTGATGAGATCCCCTCTCAGCCTTCTCAGTCAGATACTCTCTGTAGTTCTGTGCTTTCTCTCCTCACTCCATCTGAAGGACTCTTGACCTTTGGAGAAATCTGTCCCTTGGCCACCCTTCCTGCCCTGCCACAGCAGCACCCTGTTGTATTTGGATTCAGCAGTTACAGAGGGACAACACAACTACTGGTCCACACTGCCCATTGCACATGGCAATAAAAGCTTATTCGAGCTGCATTCTTGTTCTCAGCAAATATATCTATCTAAGAGATACTGATCCTAAGTTCATGCAGTATGTGTCCATCACAAATGGAACAAAAATGGACACCAGATCTTGAAGAATTCCTCTTAGTGCCATCCAAACCATTGCCTTTTGATAGCCTGAAGCATTTGAGCTCGGTCATCCAATTTTAATTCCCACCACAGAATCCTGTTTGTCTTACTGGTCTGGGGTTTTTTGCTGCTTTTCTGGTGTTAATCTCTGTATCACAAAAAGTTTTTACCAAATCTTTCAGATCTTACACACACATATTCCGAGCTAGAGGCAGGATTTACCTGGAGAAATGAAGTTCACATGTACTTAGTCACAAATCTTCGTGCTCGACTTTCTTTTGTTGCTTCAGAGTTCACTATTTTAATGTACAAATTGAGCACAGGTCCTTTCATCATTTCGTTACCTTTAATTATAGTAATAATCATCTTAATATGGAATCATGCTATCAGATGCTCTTAACTAATTAATGCTGTAAATTACTTGGACATTCTAGGGTGAAAGTTGCTATGCAATAAAAATTCTGTTTTTCTGTCTCTCAGTTGGTTCCAGATAGATTATTTTACAAGCATCATGTCCCAAACAGGGAGAATATCACTTTACTCCTCCACTAGACACTGTGCAATTACACAGAAGTTTTGGGGGGTTGTAACTGGCAGGTTTCCTACCATGAATTTAGAGAAATGGAGAGTGTAAAATCCCTGCTGCCCAGAGTTCTTCTAGGAGGTCAGGACACCTCTTGGTGACCCATTGGAGATGAGTCTGTGAGTTCACTTCAGGTGCTTTGCCTGTGAATCTTCCTGTAGGTGACAGACTGATTGAGTAGGAGAGAGGTGGAGAGAAATTTCAGCATCTACTTCCAACCCCCCCGGTTTATACGGCTTATTAGAACTGGTTTTAATGACAGTTTGGCTGATGGGGGGAGATAGGAAAGGTCCAGAAGAAAAGTGATAGTTCAGATTAAGAACTGTAGAAGAGACGAAGGCAATCTCGTCCTGTCAATGATGCTTTCTTCAAGGCTCACCTTCTCCTGCCTCACTCTTACTCTTCTTCTCTGTCTTCATTAGTAATTTTTCAACGTGATGGGCTTTTTTCTGGCTGCAATTGCGTGTTCCTCACTGACTCTATCCACAAACCTGCTCATTTGTTTTTCTCCAGTGAGGCACCAAATTAATCTCAATTCATCCCCAGCTTCTGAAATTTTCCTTTGATGCCATATACTGCCCACACTGCACTAAACTGCTGCTGGCATCAAGAGTTACGTTGCAGATCAAGACGAAGATTAACAATACAGGACTTTAGCTGAACAGTAAGGGCAGGGTATCTCTGGGCAAATTCCTACACATTTCTTTCCAAATGGTTACACCAACAGGGAGGCTATATTTGCAACAGCAAACACGCATCTGTCCCTTGCGTGGTTTCATCACTGGAACTAAAGAATAAAGAAAGTCCTCTGTTGTTTCCACTATTAAAGCTCCTCTCAAGTATTCAGGTATTATTTTGCAGAAGGTGCGTTGTAAAATTCCAACCTTATGAAAGTCTTTTGGAGTTTTGCAGTTGTTGTCAGCCAAGTAGGGGCTTCATCCTTGATGCAGCAGGTGTCTTGTTCTTCGGCAGGCGTGATGGCCTTCCAGTGATGAATTAAATTATTCCTTCCTGTAATTTGGAGATCAAATTGGTAAATAGGTGAAGTGCTTTAGGAACCTTGTTGCAGGGGAGTAATTTAGGGTTCCGCTTGCTACAGAACAGTGTTTAGATTTCTTAAGGAGAAGTGTGACTTAAAAGAGTTGGGTGGTGGATTTACTCTGTTATTTACCACATGAGGGAAACATGCCAAGCCAAATGCTGCTTACCTTCTCTCCAGATGCCTATAGCCATTCACGAAGCAAACTTTCAGGTGAGGGAATAGAGTGTACCATCAGCAGGTTTGCTGATGACACCAAGCTGGGAGGAGTGGCTGACACGCCAGAGGCTGTGCTGCCATCAGAGACCTGGACAGGCTAGAGAGTTGGGTGGGGAGAAATTTAATGCAATAGAACAAGGGCAAGTGTAGAAGAGTCTTGTATCTGGGCAGGAACAACCCCAGGTTCCAGTGTAAGTTGGGGAATGACCTGTTGGAGAGCAGTGTAGGCGAAAGGGACCTGGGGGTCCTGGGGACAGCAGGATGAGCATGAGCCAGCACTGTGCCCTTGTGGCCAGGAAGGCCAATGGTAGCTGGGGTGGGTTAGAAGGGGGTGGTCAGTAGGTCAGAGAGGTTCTCCTGCCCCTCTGCTCTGCCCTGGGGAGACCACACCTGGAATCTTGTGTCCAGTTGTGGCCCCTCAGTTCCAGCAGGACAGGGAACTGCTGGAGAGAGTCCAGCGCAGGGCAACAAAGATGCTGAAGGGAGTGGAGCATCTCCCGTGTGAGGAAAGGCTGAGGGAAATGGGGCTCTGGAGCTTGGAGGAGACTGAGGGTTGACCTCATTAATGTTTATAAATATGTAAAGGGTGAGTGTCAGGAGGATGGAGCCAGGCTCTTCTCGGTGACAACCAATGATAGGACAAGGGGAACACAAGAGGTTCCACTTAAATATGAGAAGAATCTTCTTGTCAGTGAGGGTGGCAGAGCCTGGCCCAGGCTGCCCAAGGAGGTTGTGGAGTCTCCTTCTCTGCAGACATTCCAACCCTCCTGGACACCTTCCTGTGTAACCTCATCTGGGTGTTCCTGCTCCGGCGGAGGAACTGGACTGAATGAGCTTTTGAGGTCCCTTCCAATCCCTGACATTCTGTGATTCTGTGACTCTTCCCTCCCTGATAACCATTCGCTTCAGAGTCTGTGTCCTGGATCTCTGTAGACAAATTTTCAGGCGAGGCCGTATCCATCGCAGTACACTTTCAGGATTCTTCTCTCCCAGATAACTGTTCACTCCTCAGTCTGTATTTTAAAGCTCTGAAGGCAAACTTTCAGGGAAGCCCTAATAACCATATGCAGAACAGACTTTCAGGAAAAAAAATTCTCAGAAAGCAGAAAAATTAATTTTAATGGAGCAGTATAGCAGGAGGGCTGGCTCAAGCTGGTACTGGCACAGAGGTCCCCCCTGACCATAGACAACCACAGACCTTTATATCTTTACAAATCATTCATACCATGATTGAGTCCAATAGCAAGATTTTACTTGGGGTCTTCTTGCTTCTTATTGTTTGTAGTTGCTTTTGGTAAATATGAGCAGAACTCTACAGCTTAAAATTTTAGCAAATCCAGCTTACCAAGTAACATGAAGCAAAGAGTATGTTAGAAATCATGCAACCTTATGTCTCTAAATAATTGATTATGATTAGTGCGCATCTACTTAAGCTAAGAGATTAATATTAAACTTAAATTGGGCTCATCCACTGACCTGTGAGTAGTAAAACCATTGCCATGCAGCTCACTTATTTAGCAGGGAGAGCTCTAAGTGGGCTCATCCAGGCTGTCGTATTTATAGAATAAAGTGGTTGTGCTGCTGGTTTGGCTGGGAGGTCGAGTGCATCCGCCACAAACCTTTAGGATAAAAGTAACTCAGAATTCTATGCATAAATATATTATGTGAAATGTAAGCCTTATAGCTAAAATATCCCGTAGTTATTCATTTAGATCATGTTATTAAGTAATTGTACTTCAGAAATGTATTTTTTGAAATAAACTCCCTCATAGTAGGCTGGAGAACATGTTATGTTAGCATTCCTAAAATCCTCCAGCCAGTTATTCATCCCACTGTTTAATTTACAGCCTGTGGTTTATCATGGGTCCATTCCAGACTGTGCGTCATTCAGCCAGGGGAGCGGGGAGGCATTGGGACTATGAAAGGAACAAAAACCCAAACCAAGCCAAACCCCAAACCTTTATCACACACAGTTCTTGAGTTACAGATAATAAAATATATCTTTATGGTCATCCCTTTAATGAAAACAAAAAAAAATGTGTCGCCCTCATGGAGTTGTGCCAGTTGATGCCCAGGGCAGATGGTAAACTAGTTTTAACAAGATTGTCCCTAAAAAATCAAAGTAGTATTTTAATACGACTCCATACTGAACTTGATTTGTTCTGTTTAAAAAGGAGTTAGAAGGAGTGATGGGTGAGGAGTTAGAAGGGGTGATCTCTCCTACTCTGCAGACATTCCAACCCGCCTGGACACCTTCCTGTGTAACCTCATCTGGGTGTTCCTGCTCCATGGGGGGATTGCACTGGATGAGCTTTCCAGGTCCCTTCCAATCCCTGACACTCTGTGATTCTGTGGGTATACATTTTATAGCAAATGCTTCCAGTATGAAGCCGGTATAAATTGTTTTGCTCAGTGAATAATTACCAATGTTTGAAACAGAAGTTTCATACATAGTTGAAATGTATATTGTGAGCATAGTTGAAGGTCATATAAAATCCCCTTTCTACACCGACCAGTGCTCCTAGTTCTTTGACGATGCACATGTGAAATTATTGTTTATGGTTTTGATAACACTGAAGCCCTTGATAATATATAGGTGTGCGCACATGTGCACCATCTTCATAAGCTGCTGATCTTCATTTCTAAATCATGCCATGCTCACATTTTGTTCAACAATATTATCAGAAAATTATTACTTTATTTTGACATTTTTCCTAGGAAGCTCTCCTAAACTGCTTCAGAGAATGTCAAGAGCACTTACAGCAAGTAATGAAAAGAACCTCAGAAAATTCATCTTTCATGATAATCTGATGGAGCTTTAGTCACACATTTCATGCCCAAGTGTTATCTGAGCATGTTGTCACTCCTGAACTGGGAATCTTGAGCTAATATTGGACTTCAGTCAGTGACTATACATTTATCAAAGTACATTATTAAACAAGCCAAGCACCTGGCTTGCGGGTCCTGCACTAATATCGTTAACTCCGGAGTTGATTTTAGAATGGTCGTGGTGAATTTTTCGAGGCTGCAGATGTCTCTGAGTGGCCAAGTGCCACGGGCGCAAATGGGAGACGGTGCCCAGCTTCTGGTTGTGTGTCCGAAAACCTCCCTCTTGGCGTATTTAGAGCTATCGGTAATCCAGTAGCACTTTCACTCACGGTCTACGAAGTAAGACTCGCAGAAATAAATAACAGCTAAATAATAAATAAAGTACAGAACTAAATTACAGCTAAACTGAGAGAGTGCGGTCTGGACGATCGGGTAGTGAGGTGGACTGTGAACTGGCTGAAGGGAAGAAGCCAGGGAGTCGTGGTCAATGGAGCAGAGTCCAGTTGAGGCCTGGATCTAGTGCAGTGCCTCAGGGGCAGTGCTGGGGTCGCTGTTATTCAATATATTCATCAACGACTTGGACGAGGGAACAGAGTGACTGTCAGCAAGTTTGCTGGTGACACCAAGCTGGGAGGAGTGGCTGACACGCCAGAGGCTGTGCTGCCATCAGAGACCTGGACAGGCTGGAGAGTTGGGCGGGGAAAAATTTAATGAAATAGAACAAGGGCAAGTGTAGAGTCTTGGATCTGGGCAGGAACAACCCCAGGTTCCAGTATAAGTTGGGGAATGACCTGTTGGAGAGCAGTGTAGGGGAAGGGGACCTGGGGGTCCTGATGGACAGCAGGATGAGCATGAGCCAGCACTGGGCCCTTGTGGCCAGGAAGGCCAATGGTACCTGGGGTGGATTAGAAGGGGGTGGTCAGTAGGTCAGAGAGGTTCTCCTGCCCCTCTACTCTGCCCTGGGGAGACCACACCTGGAATATTGTGTCCAGTTGTGGCCCCTCAGTTCCAGCAGGACAGGGAACTGCTGGAGAGAGTCCAGTGCAGGGCAACAAAGATGCTGAAGGGAGTGGAGCATCTCCCGTGTGAGGAAAGGCTGAGGGAGCTGGGGCTCTGGAGCTGGAGAAGAGGAGACTGAGGGGTGTCCTCATTAATGTTTCCAGATATATAAAGGGTGAGTGTCAGGAGGATGGAGCCAGGCTCTTCTCAGTGACAATCCCTGACATTCTGTGATTCTGTGAAATATACCCCTCTCAAAATATTTTCTGTCTGGTGCACTTGACAATAATGGCTCTGTAGCCTGGTGCCGTGATTTTCCTCAGTATTGGAGAAAAGCACAGTAAGTGCTAGGATAATAAAGAATAATTCTGATAATACTTTTGTTGTTGTTGTTGTTACAGAAAAGCTTGGACAATCTTTCTGTTCTACCAGAAACCATTTTTATTTATTCATTTTAAATTTGCCTCTTTTCCAAGATGAAAGTTGGTGGGCAGCAAGCATCACATTTATGTAGGATGCCAGTAAAAGCCATGACTCTCTGGTAGGGGAACAAAAAAGTTAAGAGCAAGAATTAAAAAAAGATCAAAATCTTTTACCTCTAACATGGTTTTTCTGTCTGTATATCCTGTCTACATATGTACACATCTACATATGTACACATCCTGTCTACATGTGTACACATCTCTCTAATGAGACAGAGAGATATACAAAGGTGGTACTTTCAGAATAATACTATAAATTAACATCAGAACATGTAGAAATGTCTTTATGATCTATAGATCTTTATGATCTATTAATATTTAGTTGTATGTGTATTTATAGTTCTGTTGATATTTGTTACACACCAGAGATTCATATCAGAAAGCATAAAAGAGAAAAAAAAGGAGTGTGATAAATGAGACTAACCATAAATGAGACTCATCATGAATGTTTCCTCTCAGGAGTGTGTTGCCAGAGGGACTGTATTAATTAGTACTGAGATAATCAGGGGTGGAGGCGTTATGAACAGACAGACAAACGTACACACCGGATAAACTGCATTGCCCTTCCGTCATGGTATTTTTATGAACAAAGTGCAGTGTTGCTGGGGGGTGTCTTGACAGATTCATAGTTTTGATTTTCTTTTAGTGGCCTCTTCAAGTGTTAATAAAAATATAAAAGTTTTATGTCTGTTTCAGAATTATTTGGAGCGCAGCCTTCTGCCGTCATGCTTCCGAGAATGTCAAATAGAACCTGAAGGGAAAGGTCACAGAGCCCGGCTCTCACAAATCAGATTCCTGTGCCAAAGGGAATAAGGTTTTCCACCTGTGCAGAGAGATTTTACACTTAACTGCACCCATGGTTTCCACTAAAGGAAATCACTCGGCTTTTGTGTGCGCGGCGGATGGGGCGGGGGGTGTAGGTATTAATCAATGTGACGGACGTCATGTCATTCACAGCTGTCAGATAGAATTGTCGCCAGCTCATATTGGGCTTTGGGGGTATTTAACAGAAATGACTTTGTTAAAACTTTAAAGGCAACAAAACAACAAAAAAATTAAAAGGAGGATGAGGAGGGGGTCACTGTGCTTGGTGGCACCTGGGTGGCAGCGTGTACAGACATTGATCCAAAGTCATGAAGAAAAATACACTTGCCAACAAAGACTTGAAATAGTTTGTTTCAGTTGTTGCCAATGTGAAATTTCCCTGGTTCTTTCTCTACAGTAAATAATTCACACCGTCAGTGCTTGTTGGCATTGTGCTACGCCACGTCATGTCACATTCCATAAGCACTTTGCTGTGAAATAATGGGATTGTGCATTTCCAGAGGCTCATTCATTCGCAAGCCTGGGACGTGTACAAATTAAAAAGGGACACAACCCTCTGATGTCTGTGCTGTAAAACTCCCTGGTGGCTCCGAGAATGACATGGCCCTTGGAGGTCGGAGTCCAGACCCAAAGCTTGCAAGTTAACGATGAATACAGTACATTTTTAGAATGCTTTTGCAGCATATAAATCTTTCACCCTGACCACTAAGAGCGCATACCTGGTCCTGTCACACAGTTCAACTGCATGACACTTGTATTACTTTGTATTTGTGGACCATCAATGCTAAAAAACTGTAAAAATTATATACAACAGGCTATTTCCTCAGCGGCTATAAATAGGCAACTTTGCTGATGGAGCCGGGGATGTGTCAGTCCTGTTTGTTTGTGCACAGCTCAGTCACAACAGCGCTGTGGTTTAGAGAAGATTTTTGAAGGGCGTAAGCAAAATAGAGGCTGTTCATTTTATTTTTAGACTGGGTCTGTATTTCAAAGCTTTTCCAATATAGGTTTATTAGAAAAACAAAAAAAAGCTAACAATATTTGACAGAGCTGTGCTGGCAAAATCCTGAGTTTATTTGCTATTGCAGCAACCTTTTTGGGGATGTACGTTAGTTTAAGGAACTGCTTTACACAAACAATTCAGAAGTTTGCCAATGTAACAATACCACTAATCATGTCTGGTTTGGACAAGGCAAAACTGTGTGGTTTTCTGTTTATTTATATATTTGTCTGCGTTTGTTGCTGTGTGAAAGAACCACACAACAGGCACAGGAGGCAGCGTGTGTAGGGAAACCAGTTCAAATACAACAGAGCTCCTCAGAGCCGCAAGTCAATAAACTGGAGACATCAGAGAAAAGTGCCACGTTTCTTTCAAGGTGGATAACCTTAGGTGTAAAACCGGTTGTGTTTCTTACATGTGCAGTAGGGGAGCTGCAAATCTGAGAGTTATTTCCATCTCTCCAGGCCTTTTTATGCATGAGGGATGGCACCCGGCTGCGTGTGCGGAGCCTGGGCAGGTTGGACACCACGGAAAGACGACTTGTGAGGAGTAATCAGCCAAGTGGCATAGACATCGCCTAAACCGCAGCCAACGGCGTGTCCTGGCTGACTGCAAATGAGTTTTAGGGTTTGTGTAGCATACATTGCAATATATAAAACATGGGAAGCTGAATACACCTTTTAACACTTCAAAAAAAGCACGTTTTCAGAAATACTGGCTTCCTATGTATCTTACTTATCAAAGTGGGAGCTGCAGGCTCCCGGTTCTTCAGGAGAGAGGTCACAGTTTTAGCCACGTGTGGTTAAAAACATTTGATAAGTGTGTCAAACTCAGAGCACAAATGCACCATCCTTCGCTCAAGACAATGGATTTTCTTGCCCCACATTAGGGGAGGTAGGAAGGCCATACAGAGGGATCTGGACTGTCTGGATCGTTAAGCTGAGGCCAATTGTGTGACGTTCAATAAGGCCAAGTGCTGGGTCCTGCACTGGGGTCACACCAACCTCAGGCAGCGCTACAGGCTCGGGGAAGAGCGGCTGGAAAGTGTCCGGCGGAAAAGGACCTGGGGGTATTGGTGACAGCGACTGAACATGAGCCAGTGTGTGCCCAGGTGGCCGAGAGGCCACCAGCATCCTGGCTGGTACCAGCACCGGTGTGGCCAGCAGGTCCAGGGCAGTGACTGTCCCTGTGCTGGGCACTGGGGAGGCCAAACCTCGAATCCTGGGGTGAGTTTTGGGCCCCTCACGCCAAGAAAGGCCTTGAGGTGCTGGAACGAGTTGAGAGAAGGGAATGGAGCTGGGGAAGGGGCTGGAGCACAAGTGTGATGGGAGCAGCTGAGGGACCTGGGGGGTTCAGCTGGAGAACAGGAGCTGAGGGGAGACCTTCTGATCTCTGAACTGCCTGAAAGGAGCTTGGAGCCAGGGGGTGTTGGTCTCTTCTCCCAAGGAACAAGCACCAGGACCAGAGGTAACGGCCTCAAGTTGCGCCAGGGGAGGTTGACGTTGGAACAGTTTCTTCTTGGAAAGGGCTGTTGGGCATTGGAACAGGCTGCCCAGGGCAGTGGTGGAGTCACCATCCCTGAAGGGGTTTAAAAGATGTGTAGATGAGTTTCTTGGAGACGTGATTTAGTGAGAGTGCTAGGTTAACAGTTGGACTCGATGATCTTGAGGGTCTTTTCCAACCAAAATGATTCTATGAATCTGTGATGGTATGAGTAGGGTGCTGTCCCCGTGAAGATTTCATTGGGGTGGGTTATTCCCCATCACTTAGCTGGAAAGGAACTCACAGAAGCCATCAGTGCTGTCAGAATGCCACAGCAATGTGGTCTGAGCATCCTCCTGAGAATAATTAGAGTTCTAATTAATAGGGTTCTAATTGTGGACTTCCAGACACGAGAACCCTGACCTGAGGAGCTGAGGGCACAATGTGGGGGATGCAGCATCTCAGCAGACTCAGGGTCAGCTTCTGTGTTTGGGGCATTGTGGAGAGGGAAGGAGCTATAATGATACGTTGTTTTATATAGAAATATATGCTTATTTGTTTGTTGATATGCTTAGGCCAGAAGGGTCAGCAGTTCAAGAACTTGGGCTTTCAATGGTTGCTATTGTCTCTGGTGTATAGTATCAGGGTAGTTAAAGGTTTTCAATAGAAAATCCAGAATCTCCAGGCCTGCAATATAATTTGCTTAGTTGGACACCGTAGAGGCTGCTTTCCCATGTTTCCAGTAACAGTTTAAGAACTTAAACATAATTTAAATTTAGGTAACTCATTTACATCCTGCCAGATATTCTCTTTATTTTCCACTTTCCTCTGTGTTTAAGGCGTTGATTCTTCATGAACTGTCAGAGTCTATATAGTAATACTCCGCTTTGATTTTATTACTCTATGATTTCCTTTTATGAAGTTAAATAATGAACACCATGGGTTAAAAGTCTGCATATCATCCTTTGACAGTGACCGGGACCTTTTTAAAAGCATTACTTGTAGGGTGTTCAATACAATCAGATGCATACTGGTGAAAAAAACAACCACCCAGAGCTCCCGTTGACTATGTACAAGCAAAGCTTGACAGCCCAGCATCAAACAAAAAATTGATTTCAAACCCAGAAGTCAATATTCTGCTTTTGCAAAGGCACTTTGGCACTTGAGAGGAAAGTTTGCATGTAATGTACACATTTGATGAGAAAAATACAGAGGAGGTGGCTTGTTTGGACTTGATTTGGAGCAGTAAAGCCAATGAAGTGTCAATCTGTGCAGCTAGAGAGGAGCTTCAACTAGTTGTACATGTGCACATACACCATCCAGGTGCACCTGATTTTTTATGTAATTTATCTAAAGAAAAGATGTTGCTTATTATGTTTCGGAATAAAGTCCTCATAGCTTATAGAGCCTAAACTTGTTAGTCCTCTGGTTTCTAGATTCTCCATTTCCACTTGCTACTGGTAACATTCTGTTTGAAAGGTAAAGGATAGTTGCGTGTTTTACACATTTTACACTGCTGGAGGTCCAGTTTAGATTTTGATACTTACAGAGTCTTGTTTTCATTGGTCCTGATTGGCATGGTTAGAAAAACACTCAAACTCTTTACATCTGTATAGCCATTTTCTTCCAAGAAATAGTCTCCGATCCTTGTGAGATTTTTCGATACAAGACTGCACCACTTTATAAAGCAGGTGCACACAGGAAGGTTTTGCTTAGACCTTAATCATCCATAAAACATAGTTGCTTGGCTGTGCATATAGAATGAAGTACCAGTGAGATACAAGGCTGTAAAGACTGGGATTCAAGGGGCCCAACTTTGAGAAGACTCTCTGAACCAAAATAGTCTCTAGAACTCTACACACTGCTGATTTTAACTGCATGGGGAGGACGATGCTTTTCTCTATTGAGAGTCCTTGGTGGAACAGCAGCTCCCTATTGTGCTGTTACTTAAAATAAAATAGAGAAAAAACATCAAGGTAGCTTTCATATTGTTGTTTTGTGACTTAACAGGGATTATACATCAGTTCTCTGTTTTCTTTTATGACTCACTGTCATTTTGTGGCTTAGCATTTTGAAAATCAGCAGCACAAGATGTTGCTACAGTGAAAGATGCATTTCACAGCATGGTACAAACACTTCTCTTGATGGCAGGAGAAACTAATCTTAAGTCAAACTTGGTGGATATGCTTCTTAAGGAGAGATGCAGTCACTCAAATTGTATCACTAATTGCAGTTTTTAAGTGATAGTGAAGGAGAACAGACTCTTTGCAGCTAAATAATGTGGATACTGAGGGACCTGTTTCACTCTATCTCTATCACCATCCTGGGGGTGGCTTCCAAATTAGACTACCTGACTGACTCATGTAGACAGAGCGTGTTGTAGGACATTCCTTGAAGGAGGAAATCTTCTCTAGATTGCAGAATACCAATAACAGCTCTGAGGGGACATGCTTGGTACGACACAGGTCCCACCTTTGCACATTGCTTCAGCTCAGTCCATTCAGCTGGATCCTATGGAAATGAGAGGAAAGCTCGGTCTGGAGTTGATCATGGTTGTCACCAGAAACCACCAAAGTACTCTCTGAGCAGACAGCATCTCCCATCCTGATTTTTCACCTTTTATTTTTCCATTGTCTGCCAGCTTGGGGTTTGGATATCCTGCTTGCTTTTTATTTTGCAGATGCCATCGTTGGCTTGCCCTGTGTCTGACAGAGAACTTGTTTCTGGCAAGCTGTCTTACTTTCAACCAAAAACTCTCTGTGCCCCCTACAATGGTGCTGGGGAAAACCCAGTTCCTTCTTCCATCGTTTGCCTGACCTGAGGTGGCACATCAGATTAATCCAGTTTCCATAAACACCCAAAGGGACAAGGAGCCCGGGACAGTGATTCCAGCTGGCTGGTGGTGTCAGTGCTGTGAGTGTTCATCTCCAGCAGATTGAAACGTGGTCCTGGAGCCGAAGCAAAGCCCTTTGCTGCTTTGTCAGTCAAATGCAGAAGTTCATTATTTTTAAAAAGGATTGTTTGCTCTTCACCGGGGAGGATTTCTCGGTGTGTGGGTACGAGCACGATTGCCCAAAGTGACACTGCCAAGTTAGTCAGCATGGCTGCCATGGAGTTTGAAGTTCAAGGGGGGAATGAATGATTCATTCCACCTGGCGCTATATACAGTGAGTAAAGAGAAATATTCCCTGTACCTAACCCAGACACCAGCCAGGCATTGGGCTGTCTAAATATGAGCAGACATACAAATGACAAATGTGTGGAGGAACAGGAGAAGCTGGGAACAAAAGAAGAGATGAGAATGTATTTTTCAGTCCAAGGTTAGCACATTGGCCCTGAACACAATCCCAAAACCTAATGAATAACAAAGCGTAATTGTTACACAGACTAATTTCAAAACAGTGCTACTCATTAAAGATTAAGGGAGAGAAAAGGAACACGGGGTTCAGACCTTTTATTCAAATTTTGTCATATTAGCTCCTGATTGGTAATCTTTTTACAGTTCACATTTATTCAATACTTCATTCACAGTGTTCTGTCAAGGCTCTCTGGTATGTGCCAAGTACAAGCTCCATTAACTGAGTTATCTTTCAGCTCTGCTTTATCTGTGGTTACCAAGACACTGTTAGTCACTGACATTATAATGTTAAAACACAAACAAAAAAATCAGCGTATAGGCAGCTTGATTGGTATTGGTGTCTTTTGTAGTCACATTTCCAATCTTTCGTTACATTTGAATACTGACATATTTCATGTTTGACACACTTTGGAGACCCGTTAGAGAAAACGAGGTTTACAGGGTTGTTCATTGAGTTCTGAGCTACTTAGATATCCCCAGTGCCAGCAAAATGTTGAACTTTATCACTGGGACCCTGTTTCATCGGCACCTGGTATCTGGGGCCTTTGCTGTTGAGGGATCTTGCTTGCTGTCTCTTCAAAGCAAAAACCATCCCCGAGGCTGTGGTGTTTGACTCTGCAGGCTCTCGGAAGTTTGAGGGGGGTCATTTTACAAGGTGTTTTATTCCTCAGTGCTCTGTTAGCGTGGCTTGTCCTTCTGTAGAGCATATGTCAGGTTTTCCATTCCAGCAGGAGGGAATGATAAACTCCATGTCTTTGTGGAAGCTGAAGAGGAAAACTGTGAGGAGGAAGGGTTTGAAAATTACCTTTATTTGTGTAGGACAAGATAACTAAGTCGCAGATAGTTATTTTATAGTTGCTTAAGGAACGTCTTGGGGAACCCAACTTCCTCACAAAGGGAGGAGAAGGAGCAGGCACTGAGCTCTTCTCTTTAGTGACCAACGACAGGACCCGAGGGAACGGCAGGAAGATGTGCCAGGGGAGGTTCAGGTTGGACATCACAGAATCACAGAATGTCAGGGATTGGAAGTGACCTTGAAAGCTCATCCAGTGCAATCCTCCCATGGAGCAGGAACACCCAGATGAGGTTACACAGGAAGGTGTCCAGGCAGGTTGGAATGTCTGCAGAGAAGGAGACTTCACAACCTCCCTGGGCAGCCTGTTCCAGTGTCTGTCACTCTTACTGAGAAGAAGTTTCTTTTCAAATTTAAGTGGAACCTTTTGTGTTCCAGTTTGTACCCATTACCCCTTGTCCTATCATTGGTTGTCACCGAGAGGAGCTCAGGAAAAGGTTCTTCACCCAGAGGGTGCTGGATACTGGAACAGGCTCCCCAGGGAGGTGTCACAACCCCGAGCCTGACAGTGTTCAAGAAGAAACTGGACAACGTCCTCAGGCACACGGTGTGAACTGTGGGGTTGTCCTGTGCAGAGACAGGAGCTGGACTCGATGATCCTTGTGGGTCTCTTCCAACTCAGGACATTCTATGATTCTATGAGTACAGTTTGTGTCCTACTCCTCTGTAACGTCTTCTGTATTCCTGTGGTGCTGTTGTCCCACAAAGGGCTTGCTGTAAGATGTAGAAACCTCTATCTCACTTCCCCTGTATCCCACCTATGCGTTTGGATGGGCAAAAGTTTACTGCTACCTAAGCAGCTATAAATATAGAGCATTTATATATAATATAGAGCAGGATAATCAGAGCATCTTCCCACTGTGTGAGATTCACGCACATACATGATGTAAGAGAGGCACTGCAACCAGCATTAAGGTTCTCATTCCTGTGGGTAAACATAACCACACACTTTATATCACTCAAACATTGTGGTACAAGTTACAAAGAGCATGTTCAAGTAAGAGGACAATTGCAATTTTAGGAAATCAAGAAAGAATTCACTTTATGGGTTTCCCTCACCCTTTGCAAATCCCATAGGATTTCTGGAGACCTCATAGGGCAAGAACCTCCATAGTTTTGTCACATCAAGAAAATCCTGCACAGCTGCAGTAATTTTCAGTAGGAAGATTTCATAGCTTGTGCTTTCATCTACACCTTTTTTCTAATGTTCCTCAACTTGAGAAGAAGGGAAAAAATAAGGTAGTAAGGCAAGGGTAATTGTTGCTAATCCTAGTCAAGGTATATTAAATTCAGTAACGCTCAGACATGACAGAAGTGTTCAGAATTTGTATATGAATTAAATTAAAAATATTCTGGGAGGAAAAGCTACCTAAATGTCAGAAAAAAGAAATACAAGCCATAAAATCCTGTGAAAGATCACACAGAGCAGAGTAAGATAGATGTGCTGTCTTTACTTAGCAAAGAAATCACAGAGGGTATGCAAATAGAGAATGAAAATGACACATTTTTACTTGATTCGAAAGCATTATCCATAATAGCATCTGCAATGTGTCTGCAATAATAGAGTGTAAATTGGAATTTACATAACAGATCTTTGGAAACAGGCTCTGACTCACAGTCTGAAAATGGTGTAGGGAAAGTCACCCCAGAGCAGGAGAACTTCACAAAACACCTTTTCTATATTCCAGGATTCACCCATTCGCCCCCTTTCCTCTTTGTGCAGAGGATTCATCTCAGGCATCAGTTGTAATGAAAACTTGAGTAACTGATCTTGGAAACATTTGGTACATTGCTCCTGATTAGACAAGTCATTGTCTCCAGAATTAATTAAGTTCTGGTGGACGGTGATAAAATGACAGCCCTAAAAACTGGAAATCCTCTATTTAGGTTCTTCTCCCTCAGCCTGGAATTAATAAACCGTTCCAATCTTCCTTTGTCTGCACACAGACGTGTTCCTGGGACCGTGGGTTTTGGTGGATTCTGTGCCATCTCCCATCTTCCTTCTGCCTCCAGCAAAGGGGCCGCAGCCAAGCAATGGTGGCCTCTGGATGTTGAGTGGGAAAAGGAGTCACTCATTTAACTTTCCCAGCAGTGGGGTTCTTCCATTCTTGTTTTTATTACCTCCACAGTTAGGATCGCAGTTAAACAACAGTCCCCAATAATATCCAGTCCAGGGATGGCTGGATGTGTTGATTCACGTGGTGCTGCAGAGCTGGGGTCAGATCTCTTTAATTCTGATTTTCCTCCTCCATACAGTCCATGGTTGTTGCTCTGTCCTTCCCTTCAGTTTTCTGGCTGACGTACAGAATTAGCCAAGACTAGCTCATGTTAGGTCAGAGTCCATTAGTAATTTGGGATGAGCTTTGCTAAGTCAGACTTCTGAATACTCAGAGGAGAATCTACCTGTCCAAATGCACATGGCCAGTATGGATCTCTTTTGTGAGCTAGTTGTTCTCTGTTGTACTGATATAGAGAGAGCAGCACTTTTAAGTTGTTCTCTGACTCTTCTCAGAGTCCAGGGTAAGATGGATTGGGACCCTAAAAGCATTTAATTCCCCCCATGAAATATAAACCCCCTAGTCCCATGTCTAACCTAGCAAAGCCAGAGATAAATACAGGTTCAAACAGCGTAATGGCACCTTCATAATTAACACCTTCTATTTTCTTGCTAGACCACCTCAACCACCCTCAGGTTGCGATATAATCACCCATAATTAATGATGAGGTATTGTAAATCAATACAGGCTGAGGAGGGAAGGGGTGGGTTGTATCTCACACATCTTTATATTTTATCTTATGTGTCTAAATATCCAAGAGGCTCCAGAGATGTTGTAAATGCTTCCTCTGTTCCTCTCCTGAATCCAGGTCCCAACCCAGATTTCAAAAGTGTCAATGAATGTCATGGGCATTTTGATACCATTCATTGTAATTTAGGGATTATGCACAGTTCTTTCAGTTCTGAGCTCTCTGAGAGCAGATGAGTGTTAGTTTTTCATGATACAGAAGTCTGGTAAGTATTAGATTAATAGGATATAATTAATGACTTCTGAGCATAATATCAGAGAGGAATGGTTCCTGTATCATATATGCAGTATTATGAACTGTCCGTCTCCCTCCAGTTCCATCAAATATTTTAGTTTCCCTTTCTTTCTGGAAAACAGGTGAAAAAAAATCCTCGATGGTTACTTAAAAAAATAAAAATACAAATATAACCAGCACTGGGTTGGTCTTTCCTAAGTGTCTGATTTGCTCAATCAACCTGCTTTAGATTCTTGGCCAACAAATACTTGGAGTTTTACTCCAAGTAGCCATCACTGATCTTTGCATTTTTCTTCACTGGATATTGTTTCATTTTCCTGACACCTCAGTTTTTATACCACATGCATTTTTTACTCAGTTTGAGTACATCTCTAACACTACAAACTATTGGATTTTGTTGAATTGTATAACCCTGACACAGTTTTATGGCTTTCCCTAAACTCCGTTTATGATTAAATGTATTCTCAGTCTTCTTGTTGACTTAACTGTTGCAAGTTCTCAAGCAGAACAGGCAGAACAAACTTCACAGGGACCTGTAAATCCATCATAAAATTGCTCTAAAGTGTTATCTATCCAGGCCGGTTACATTTTTCATGCTTTATCACAAATCAGCGTCACAGATAGATTGCAGTTTGCAACCTGCAGTTGTTCATCGGAGTTAACTTGCCTGTCAGGACGGCCTTTTTGTGGTGCTTTAAGCTTTCATAACTTTGGTGCATGAAACCAAACTATTTTTCTAGCTGACTGTATGTGTCATTAGAGCCTTTGGAACAAGGCTATGGTGCCCTTTTTAGGTTGATTTAGGGCACATGGCACCCCAGCCTTCGTACTTTTATAGAAGCACCTGCACATAAGTGAGTGCAGTATGGAATAACTCAAATCCCGAACCATAAAAAATACTTGGCTTATGTTTCAGATCATCCTCCGAACCTTCAAAATCATTCGAGACTTCGAACTCCGCCGCCTCCGATATCGCACGCTCACACCCCGAGCCAGCACCACGCGGCCTCCGTCAATTCTCTAAACAGAGGGAACTTCACGCCGCGCAGCAACCCCAGCCCGGCCCCTACGGACCATTCTCTGTCTGGAGACCAACCCGCCGGCACCCAAGAGCCAGCCCATGCTCAGGACAACTGGTTACTCAACAGTAACATCCCGCTGGAGACTCGGTAGGTCATTTTCTTCAGTGTTTTGAGTTGGATTTATTGTTCCTTGTGTCTTTTTTTTTTGGACTAGGAGAAGAGGAAAACGCTCTTTCATAAACTAAAAATATTGTCTTTAAGCTGCTCATAAGGTTATTTTTCTGATTTGAAATTGGAATCAGAATCATAGATTAAAATGTTCATGGTTTTCATTCTTTTTTTTTTTCCTTTAATGTCTTTTCTTCCTATGTGGTAGGATAAATCAATATCCTATTTAAGAAACAGAAATCAGTCAATATATTGAAAAGATTTAGCCTTCTATCTGTGCCTCATCAAGCAGATACTTTCATGGTACATCATTCGGGAAAAGCTGATCTTGTTTATCTAATAAGGAGAGGTCAGCTCTTAACATTTCACTGTTCTACAACATTGCTCCAGCAAGTGTGGAACACTGCATAGCAGGGCACCAGTCAATTAATAATGATTCCATTTAACATTTATATTCTTTTCCACCTATGCAACACACGGTGGGTGTGACAAGCAGTCACTGAGTTTTTCTAGTTCATGGCTTTGTTTAGGTTCTGGAAAAGGGATTTGTCAGACTCCCTCAGCCTCAGTCCTCCCATCTGATGGTTCACTTATCTATTTCTTGATGTCCCGCTTGGAAGTCAATTTTTGCATTCTCCAGAGGCTTTGCTGCTGAGAAACTGGAGGTGCTGGATTCATTACCCCCCATACCTGGTGTCTTCCAGGCCTTACATTCACTTAGCTGCCTTTTCCCCCTCATTTCTCTTACCTTCTCAAACCAACAAGAAAGATTTTACACAACAAAAAATATACACGAACTGAAGGCTCAGCCAGGGACCAGATTAATGTCTGTAGGAGTCTCACAAAGATCACAAAGTCTCACAAAGCAGGAGCTGCGTCCGTGTCCTGGGACAAAATGTACCTGATTTTGCCAGATTCTGCTAAGAAAACAGTTGTTAAAAATGAACATGTCTGCCGATGATTTGAGAATGAGCTATGTCTGCTGGCCCTCTGAAACATCCAAACCAGACCTGAAGCTAACATTTTCTGGCATTTAAGGATAATTAATTTCGCTGCGACTGCTTGATTAAAAAGACCCAACTAAGAAGCTGGATCCAAAAGATTAAGACAAAATTTTAAGCAAGTACTGCAAGCGTGATTTGGCAACAGTTTCAGTACTTAGATTGTGTTAAATTCTTGAGCATATATACCCAAGAAGTGACTTCCATGTGTTATTTCTTTTGAAAAAAGATAAAAAAATAAGAAATACTTAGGCCCTGCTCCTGCAGCCCTTTTGTGAGTGATCCTCTATAGTTCTGGAGGAAGCCCTGTGCCTTTTTCTAAACCAGGGTGTGAGCTCTTTGGCGAAGAGATAAGATACTGTTTTACTAGTGCCAAGACATCCTCACATCTGACTGGAGTCTCTCAGAACCCACCACCGTCCAACTGAGAAGGAACATCCTTGCTGCTGGATCAGTGGAGAAATATCAGAGATAAAAGGTCTTCGCTGAAACATCCTGTCCCCATTTGTACCATTTTGTTGGCAATCAGAGATGGAGACACAACTCTACTACATCTTAACAAAGGCAGGAGTTCATGGAAAGAATTATCTGGCTAGTTCTGTAAGTGAGTACATCCTAAAGACTGTCCTCATTTCTTCTCCACAAAATTATTGTGGATTAAAATTGTTCAAGATCTGGAAGTTCCTTCTGCAACTTGGTTTGGTCACATTATTGCTGTTAACTAAACTGGATATTGGAAGTTTTCCTGCATGAAGAGATCCTTCTGCATCATGCGATGATTTTACTTGCATTACGAATCAGTGACAGGTGTAATTGATCTCAATTTGACCATTGTATTAATTATGTAGAAAACAAATCATTTCAAGACTGATCTTGTGCCTTTTGACACACTGGTTGGAATGGTGTCGTTTTGCCCAGCGTCCCTTCAGACAACGAACATGTTGGAAAAGAAATTGCAACTTTATGCCAGACAGCAAATGAACACATTTACAGAGCACAACTGACAGGCTTCTGTTCCTCCACTAAACAACATTAAGAAAATAAACTGTTATAATAGCGTCATAATGCAAAGAGTCCGTGCTGCATAGATGATCAGTAAATCTGTGACAAATCTCCTCTCTACCAGTTTGCTCTTCCCTTTGCTGGAAGTTCTATAGACACAAAGGACCGGGATTCAGAGCTGTTCAGCAAACTTGGATGCCCAGTTCCACCTCTTCCATCAAGTCGACCTTTCCCACTGCAAAGATTTTTAGAACCGAATAAAAGACCTCCACCTAAGAGAATAAAATGTCCAATATGTAAAATAAAAAATAAATCCCGTCCGAGAGACATTAATCCAAGAATTAAGGCCTTTGAAGTGTAGCAATAGGAGATTATAGTAATCTCATGTCAAGAAATGAATTGTATTTCTGTTGAATATCAAATTTTTTAAAAAATCTCTTATTAGTCAACAGAGAGACACGACATGAAGAAGAATCTACAACTTTTAAACAGGGATTGTCACAGACTGCGAAACGTGCCCACAGTTACAGATTTTAAGCACCCCAGGGTTCAAAGAGGTTTTGTTTTGGCTGCTTTGGACTCCAGGGAACGTTCAGAACTGGGAATTGAGGATGGTTTGTCACTGCCTGGAAATTTCTGTACCATAATGCAAAGGCAAACAGAGATGTGTAGCACAAATATACAGATGACACCATAAGTGTATCCTATATTTGAGAACTTTATATGTGGCAAGAGGAAGAGCCCCTCCTCTTCTCTCCCTCCTTTTCATTAGTTTCCCTTTACTCCCTTTTCTCTATTTCTCTTTTTTCCTTTCTTTTCCTGTTTGCTCCCTTTTTATTGTTGCTTTAAAAGCAATATATTATCAAGGTTGTGATGAGAAGATCTTTGCTCAGCAGTCATTCCTGACAGGTAAGTCAGTTCCCCCCACATATTTATACCTCACTCTTCCTTCTGAGGCCTCTTTTCTGTTCCTTTACATTTTACCTTGTGGGAGCAAATAAAAGCCAACTAGATGGACATTTTGTTGACAAACCAACAGCTTTCAGGAGACTTCCATTCCCAGGAAATTCCATGTGGTAATCACAGAAGGTCAGTCTGTCACCACAACTCGCCGTGAGAAGGGAGAGTGGTTTGTGACCGCACAGCTGTTCACAGGTGATCTCCAGGGGAGCAGATTCTGCCCAAACTTCAGGACACAAGGACATTCACACATTAATCACCTTGGTGACCCAGCGACCTCTCCATTACAAATACACATATTAGGATGTTCTATAACCCTCCGCCTTCTGTTTTATTGACAATCCGCAACTGAAATTCATGGAACCAACGTGCCGTGGATTTTAACTACCCATGAACTTTTATCGATGGGCGTGTTGCTAGATGCCTTGCCTCTTACCCATTAAATGCTCCGTGCATGCACATACCTTGCTTCTTTTTGCTTTGAACCCAATGCCCAACCTTTCCTGCATTCCCGGGGAATGCGAGGAAGCCGCCAACACTTGGGGCTGGATTGATGTCCCAAGTGCTGTGGCACACAGCTCATGCATGTCGACCCGCTTTACACCAAAGCTACGAACAGGAGTCACGTCACTTGCATTCAGATCGAGTAGATCTGTTCTGTCAAAGCAGCCCAGAGGCCTCCAAAAGCAGCGAGTTGAGCTAAACAAGTGTTGGCACAAGCAGCAGGAAGAGAAGGAAGCAGAAATGAGAAATTAAGGTTGAGGACAGTTTAGAAGAGACAGTATCAAGGTTTGTATAATGTGACAGGGCTGGTTTCTCTTCATACAGCGCGTTACCTGAATCCAGTTTCTTCAACAGAGTTCTCTGTTGAGTTCACACTATGTCACTTCTATCCTCTAAGTGCTTAATCCTACGTAAGTGCTAAAGTCTCACGTTGCCGTTATGTTCCTTTTGCTAGTTTTAGCCAGGAATTTATTCACATTCAGGCCTGTATTCAGTTTTAATGCTGAAAACAGACATGGGCAAAATCAGGACTGTTTATTTTGTTTTCAAAAAGATGGGAAGATTGTTCTTTTGCCAGGTCTTGAGAAGCAAGCCTGAAGGTGAGAAGGACACAATGTGTTTCCAGCTGTGCATCTGACTTAATTCTTTATGTTCTTGCTTTTGTCCTCAAAAAGTACAAAAGTTTAGGATGTATAGGTCAAAATGTGACTCAAAGTACATGCTGGGGAGCCCAGATATTGCAAAATGCCACTATTGTGTATGAAGTCAAAATTAGGCTTTTTCATGTTCAGGCCCTAAATATCTCACCTATGGCCTCTAACGTCCAGATTACAGCCAATACTTTGGTATTGGAACTTGGGTTACAGCATAACCTTTATCCAGCTGTTATCACTGAAAGACTTTTATTTGGAATACTTCTATTGAGCAAAACTTGCATTTTCAAGGTTCTAAATAGCAAGTTATTGCTCCACAAAGGAAAACAAAGTTAATCAAATTGGTAATTAAAAAGTTGTCAAGTGCAAAACTGAAATGTCAGCAAAGGAGTGACAGATTTTCACTGGAAATCCATGAGGACGTGAGATGGAACTGTGCTACCAAGGTTTTGGCCACGGTGGGCAGTAAATACTGTGCTTTTTCAGAGTGAAAATAATGCAGATGCAGGAGTGTAACAAGGTTACAGCTGCACTGGATTGAAATCCAGTCTTTTGAGTAGATTTCTAGAAGCTCGGAAGGTTTCATGTGTCAGTGGCAATAAATAATGTGAAATGAACAAAGACACCAACTTTTTTTATACATGCACATGGGCGTGTGTGCTTATATGTGTGTATATGCATATATATAGTGTATATATAGAGAAGTGAACATTCTTAAAATCTATATATGTATATGTGTAGCATCTTATACATATAAATATATGGTCCATCATTCTAATTCCATGCACAACTGCACTATAACCATTGTGCTTTATAAGAATCACACTTCATATATGCATGACTCACTGGCTTCATTCATGTTTCCATATGTATGTAGAAACATAGCAAAGCAGACATTCCTAGAGACATTGCAGGACAACCTCATTGAGATGGACATTCTCACCTCCTCCCGACATGACGGTGCTTACAATGATGGGTATGTGACACTTACGTGGTCTCTCTGTTTACTGTATAGTCCTTATGATCCTTGCATGAAAGCATTTGGTCGTATCAATGATGTTGAAGGGCAACATCATTGCTGGCCTCTTTGAAAAAATGAGGTTCTGCAGCTTGGAGCATTGTGTCTCGTACATATTAATGGCAGAGTCATTAATATGCTGGTGAGCCACAGCATGCCTTTTCCTTTCTTTCCCTTGTTGTTTGGAAAGTAATTTCATTAGGAAGAAGTACCTACAGCAATTTTGAGTCCCATATAAACTAAGGTTAGTTTATTTTTCATAAAAACCTTACACCGTTATTGTGCTGGCAGCCTAATACCTTATTGTTAAACTGATATTTTGCCACATGCCTTATGTTACAATTGCCTACTGGTGATGTTTGTAAGCCAAGCCTTTGATTTTGACTTAACCACCCATTCTGACATTTTTACCTAATTTTTGATCGCTTAACTTTGGAGTTATAAGCAGCTTTTAGCTTGACACTCAGTGCCAAAAGTATTGCCCTTGTTTTGGCAGTTTCTAGTTTGGTAGCCATCACTAACCGAAGATCTAATTGGTGCACTTGAACACTGCAGGTACCTCTTTGCTCCAAACAGATACATCTGTGTCTAAATAAATACTTTCCAAAACACAGGATAGTATCTGACTCTTTGCAAAAATGAATGTTTTGATGTAGAACATTAGTAGAAATAATGAATCTTTCCCTGGTGCTCAGCAGTCACACTCTGAGTACCAATAAAACCATGGCTCTAATACTACAAACACCTATTTTGTAGAATTATTAGTCTATACTGCATGAATCAGTGGCTTGCATGGTGATGTTTCTGCATGTGACATTTTCTCCTGTGACTGCACAAATCACTTCAAGGGGAAAACAGAGTCACGTCTTCACCTGGTATAATCCACCGGCTTGACTGACTCCCATGGACCCGTGCTGATGGCATTGACACTGGCTGCAAACCTGTCCCCATAAACCATGGCAGGAGGTGCAAACTGCACCAGGGCTGCTTCTCAGTCCTCACAAGCTCCGTTTTTGTTTGGTATCAGCATGGCGATAGACGGGTCGGGTCCGTTTCCCAAGTCTCATTCCCGGAATGCGAATGCCTTGCCCTTCATATGTCTCACCAAAATGAGATTTCTCATGTAGGATTCCTGTGGCGAGAACTCCCATTGGGACATTTCATTTCAGGAGCTCATGGACTGCAGCGGGTTCTTTTTTGTGCTGACTTTCATGAGTCTCACGCAAGGTCCTCACAGGCTGCGTTTGTATTAACGGTGCCTCCCAATGTGTCACTGTGCAGGAAACGCTGTTGCCTTTGACAGTAATTCACACTTTTTAAAGGCAGGCACCAAACTGTGCTGCTCTGGACTGCTTTCTGGAAGCAGGTGCCTCTCCCCACTAGTGATACACAGGACTTAAATTCTGGATTTTGATGCTTTTAGCCGTGCCATCGTCCAGCACTTAAATTTGCTGGGCGGGGACAGCGTGAATATTCCCCTCTGTGACAATTTGGGTGCTATGGAATGGCTTAAGCTCTCTTTCCCCATCTCCACTCACCGATGCCATGCCAAAAAAAAGCTCTCATGCAGTGATCAATGAATTCATAAATGCCCTCCCCTCTTTAATCCGATTACATTCCCCTTCAGTCTCTATAGGGCATTTCTCTGGGAGCGTGAGCAGGTCCCCGGCGCTGCCCGTGCCACCAGTTTGTCACAGCTCTGCCTGGGGTGGTCGTGTCCCTCCAACGCCAGCTCTCCCACAGAGGGGACTCCTGCCCTTGCCGAGTTCTCTGTGGCATTGTTGGCCCTGTGATTCGTTTCGTTTTGTTTTCCCTTTACTTTGTGTGACTTGCCTTTGATTTTTACTCTTCTCTTCCATGCATGCCGTCCATGTCCGTAGCCAGCGTTGCGTGGAGCTGCTTCCCTCGTCCCAGCAGCCGTCGCCGTCCTCCCTCGGCTTCCATCGCTGTGAGGAGTCACTTGCTCTTGGTCTTTCTCCCCTCAGGCACTTCTTGTTCAAACCTGGAGGCACTTCTCCCCTTTTTTGTACAACGTCGCCGGGATATCCTTTGACGTCCAGCACTGTGTACTCACCTCCCCCTCGACCCCTTCCCAGAAGTACCTTCTCTAGGCCTGCCTTTAACCTGAAGAAACCCTATAAATACTGTAACTGGAAATGTGCTGCTCTGAGCGCCATTGTCATCTCAGTCACGCTGGTGATCCTGCTGGCGTATTTCATAGGTAAGCTTATTTCTTGTTTTTTAATTTTTTTTTGTTTTGTTTTCTGCTTTTCTTTCATTTCTCTAAGACTCACCCATAATGCAAATATTTGTGAGCCAGAGGGTCAGGATTGTGGAACAAAGTAATGCAAAATAAGACCTCTGTTAACTTGGTGGGATAATAGGGAGCCTAACATGTCGTAGGGCCAGAAATGCTTAGTAGAACATGAGTCACACTTTGTGCTCCCTTCAGTGGTGTGGGCTGTTTACTTTCTACAGGGGAAAATATGCCTGGAGTGAGACAAACCCACTGGGTTTCCTTAAAGCAGCCCATTAAAACAGGCAGTGAGACCCACATTCCAGCCAGAGTCGCATCCAGGTCCATGGGGATCCTCCACCATTGACTTTGACGGGAGCAGGGTCAGAACCAAGATGCCGACACACAAAAATGTGATTCTATTCTGTCTTTTGGTGGCACATCCAAGCCATTTAACCAACAATATTGAAGTTCACAGGGTGACCTGGAGGATGCTGAAAGACCGAGTTTAAATTGTGCTACTTTGTTGAGTAGAGGAGTTGAGGAAATCTGCTACTAGGGTGGAGCAGCAGTGGATCTTTCTTGCACTGTGCATGGTCTGAATTTATTTAGTTTATTAGAGTTGTCATTGTTCATTGCAAAAAAGCCTCCTCAGTGTTCGCTGCGAAAGTAATTGAAATGTTAGAAGTGAAAATGGTGTTTTTCAGCCTGTAAAGTTGGGGTGTTACCATTACTTCCATTAGATTTGATATTTGTGTTATAAATGTCTTACAAAGATCCATTCCTAGACATCTATTTCAAACTGTCAGGGGTGCAAGCTCTAGTTGTCAGACACTTACAGATGTGATCATAGGTAAAAAAGCCCATTTCTTATGGCACAAATGAGTCTTTTGATTTCGCCGTGACTTCCTATACACTAATGACCTATAAAAGCTTGTGGTTAGAATTACAAATCTTAGCCCGGATCGAAAGATTTTTGCTTTCATTTCACATGAGTATAATTAGCCCTGCCACAAAGGATTGCTTTTACCGTGTTCCTTTTATGTGCACCTCTTTAATGACTGATACTTTTCCACTTCTGCCTTGCATCATACTCTGGTCACTTTTATGCCTCCTGCAAGAGGAGCAGGAATGATTAATTAACCACCATTAAACCGGCAGCAGTTTGATGAAATACACCGTCAATTTTCATCATTTGCTCCGTACATTTGGACTCGCCTTTCTCGTTTGTCTGGTATTCTCCTTCTGCCCTGACCATGGTTCCTTTGGACATTATCTCAGTGTGTCAGAGGAGTGTCGTTATAACTCAGAATAGCGGTGCCTGTTCATTCTGAGGGAGGAGGTGTGTGCCCTTTGATAGACTGCGAAGAGTTGGGTTTGCCCTCACTATTCTTCAGCTCAAAAACCTTTTTCAGAGTTCTGAAAAGATCTCTTAAAACCCACAGTTCATATGGTTAAAAGGTGGGTCCACCGAGCGCTCTCCCATCCCTTTTTTGCCTCATTTGGCTGAATTCTGCGGCGTTCGCCGGGCTCCACGGGAGGCTGGCAAAGCGCCAGGAATGCTGATCAGGTCGAACCGCGGTAATTATGGGTCATAATTACTAATTTCTAAAGGAACTATCAATTATTAAAAATCGCATTTGATGGTTCAGTTCAGCATAAACATATTTAGCAAAGATTGTCTCTACCAGATCCAGTGTTCTAATCAACAGGCGAAAAGGCAGATATTTAATTAGATTTTGATGAAAAATTGTGTTTAATTTCAAGTATAATCAATTATTAATTACTGTAATGAGTGACTCTGGCGGGGTTTACTAATTAACTCATTTAAAAATTATGAATAACTTTTTCATTTGTAATTATTTTCTACATCCTGTCAAGTTGCAGACAAGAATTGTATCACCTAACCCAAAACACCAAAAATGAATCAGGGAGTCAAAATGTTGGTACTTTCACTAAGTTAAGCTGAGATATTTTGCATTCTGATAAAAGACACACAGTTCTTAACAGGAACTTGTTCATTCTTTTAAATAACCTGGTCTATTTGAAAAACTAATTACTGTTTTTCCTGAAGTTTAGAGGGTTTTTCCCTATATTTAGATAGTTGCATTTTCTTGTAGATACCTGTCCTCATTTAAACAGTATCTCGCTCTTTTCGATGCCATGGGGACTGTTTGAGTGATAAGGTACAACTTAATCAAGAGTAAGAAGGTCTAATCTATATAACAGCTCATGAGTGTTGGGAAACTGACTGTTTTCACCCTGTTTCTGTTAGTTAACCGTAGAAATTATCTTTCTAGTGAACATTTTCACCCTCGAAAGCAAACTGAGGTATTTGGAAAGACTCCCATCTAAGTGAATGGACTTTGGATCAGGTCCTATGGTAGTGACTTGGCTTTTACTCTCTTTTTTTATACACTGATAGGTCAATGGAAATCCTTCAGTTCTCCAGGATGCTTTTCAGAGCATCAGACACGTCCCAGTTTTCTGATTAGGTATTAAAAACTACCCATGGCAGGCCTTACCTACCCGTACAGAATCACAGAATCACAGTCTGGTTGGGGTTGAAGGGACCTCTGGAGATCATCCAGTCCAACCCACCTGCTAACGCAGGGTCACCAGAGCAGATCACACAGGAAGGTGTCCAGGTGGGTTTGAATGTCTGCAGAGAAGGAGACTCCACAGCCTCTCTGGGCAGCCTGTTCCAGGCTCTGGCACCTCACAGGAAAGAAGTTTCTCCTCATATTCAGATGGAGCCTCCTGTGTTTCAGTCTGTGCCCGTTGCCCCTCATCCTGTCACTGGGCACCACTGAACAGAGTCTGGTCCATCCTCTTGACACCCACCCTGGAGATATTTATAAACATTGATCAGATCCCCTCTCAGCTTCTCTTCTCCAGGCTGAGCAGCCCCAGCTCTCTCAGTCTCTCCTCATAGAAAGAAACTCCAGACCCCTCAGCATCTTCGTAGCTGCTGGACTCCCTCCAGTAATTCCTTGGCCTTAAACTGGGGAGCCCAAAAGTGGACCCAGAACTCCAGATGCGGCCCCACCAGGGCAGAGCAGACAAGCAGGACAACCTCCCTCGACCTGCTGGTCACACTCTTCTTAATGCACCCCAGGTACTATTGACCTTCTTGGCCACAAGGGCACATTGTTGACTCATGATCAACCTTTTGTCAGCCAGAACTCCCAGGTACAAGTGTGTGGAGCTAGACATCAGGAGATCCATGAGCGACTATGCCATGGCAATATTTCTCATGTGACAGATGGGTGGGCGACCACCTGAGGCAAAGCTGCGTGCAAACAACGCAGCATTGGGTCATCTCTGAAGGTCTTTGCTCATTTTTTAAGTTGTCATGAAGTACTTGCAAAATCGTTCGTTTAAGGCTAGAAGGCAGAGTTGCCATTATTTTATGAAAGTCTCTATCCTATTTAATAGTCTGAGGTTCATTTATCTTGCTGATCCTTTTCAAAGAAGAGGAGAGCAGGCATAAATAGAAGTCCATGGAAGCCGAATGGCTGGAATCATGTGTCAAGGCTGTGATCAAGCTGAAGGTTTTACGACACTGAGTCACTGGTCTGGAGAGATAATGACAAACAAAATATAACAGGGTGTATTAAGCACCAGAAGCTGGTTTTCATTTGAATTAACCAGCTTTTGATTGACTCATGGCCACCTTTTCAAATATTCCGAGGCCCACGCGAAGGCAGTGGTGACAATGCACATCAAAGTTTTGCACACACAGAGCTTATGCAAATCTCCTGAGCTTGTCTGGTGGGGTGAGAACACCAAAGAGAAAAGCGGTGGCGGATCGGGGCTGTGACATTAAAATGGCAAGAATGACACCAATGGAACCATGGGAATAAAAGGCTTCTTTAAGCAGCTTGTAACTGACCTGCAAATCTGCTGTTCTGGGAGGTCGTGAAGAGACACCACTTTAAAACTAAACTCCCCAGTTTAGAGTTGTCCATTCGGTTGACAGCTAGAGAGGGAAAAACTTCATGGCTTTTGCTGGGATGCGAAGGGATGTGTGAGCCATGGAGCTCTGCCTTGGAGGGCTAATGTATTGTGAGCTTCTTATGTTGCTATCCAAACACATTTCCAGCAGAGTTTCCATACCTGGTAGGTGCCAGACCTGCTAGCAAAGCACTGTCAAGAATTTCTGACATTGCTGCAGTGCTTGGGAGAAAGATTTCTGGGTTTAGAAACAGAAAAAGACCTGTTGGATTGTCCAGATCTCCATGCCCAGCAGCTGTTTGGCTGGATCCATGGAACAGTTTCTAAATGAATTAGTGATGGAGAATAGTTCCTTTCTTCTGAAACAGGAGGTATTATCCTCTGCCTGATGTAGATTCCAGACTAGATGGAAGTACAATTTGATGTAGTTAAGCACTTGCAATTTTCCTATACTTAAGCATGTGCTGCGGTTGCATTGCACGAACAGCAAGAAAGATGGGCATTTGATTTAGATTAAAGTTAGGGATGGAAAACATATTATGAAGCCAAAACCAGTCATTCCTTTGATTGGAGTCAGAGCTCACTCTACTTTTCAGCTCTGTGTTCGTTTGAACTCCTACAGATGCAGCTTCACTTAGAGAACAGCGGTGTTTGCTGCAGGCAAAATGCTTTGACAGTAAAACTGAGCTAGGACTGTGGTGTGTTTAGAAAGTGTCTTTCTTTCTATTGTCTAAAAATCACCCCGAAAGCTAAATTTAGCTCGGTTTGTCTGTGATTTTTTTGATGCTATGGAATAAAGCAGCTATGCAAAGCTCTTAACTATGTCACTGGTTAGCTAGGGATGTATAGTATACCAATTACCATGGTGTATACATCCACTTGAGATTAGTAACACAACTTGCTAATGCTTAATTATTGAACTTATCCATTAATCCTGCATTTATATCTTGATATTAGGGTTTTCATTCAAGTTAAAATATAAACCATTTATTACTCTGCCAACAAGTTTATTTCATTTTCTACTTTAATATTTCTTTTTTTTTTTTCGATTCCAGATTAAGTTCTATTTTGCTACTTTGCCATTTGTTATTTTGATTTACAGGGATCTTTCACTGTTTTCTATTTCCATCTTATATTACATAAAATGCAGAAATGGTAACGAACCAATCTGTTAAAGCGAAGCCTTTACATTACAAAGTCAATCTGTCACCTAAAGAGGAGCTTCAGGTCCTTTCTTGGTTCTTTGACATCTTCTCAAAGTCACTGCACACAGTTCACTCTGTAACTTTGGGTCTCATTTACTTCATTTTACCCTTAATCTACAAAACTGTGAAATCCAGTCCAAAAGGTGCTGTAGTATTATCACTAATATATTTTATGTACTATAGATATTTGTGAAAGAGAACATTTCAGAATACTGGTTAGAAAGGACCATCATTGTGACCCAGTGGTATGATTTTTATCTTTTATATCAGAGCTCAAACATGTGGTCGTTGGTTTTTTGGGGTTTTGGTTTGATTTTGTCTTATTTCTGTTAAAATTGGTTCCTGTTGTACCAAATGATACAAGCATTCTTAGTGCAACTCCCTCACTAAGTCGTACAGTTTAAATGACATCTGGCTCTTTCTTTCATATCCAGTGATACTTGGGAAATATGGGCCTTATTCTTCTCTTGTACATGCTCCCCTTAAACTGGAGCTACCCCATTTACTTCAGCACTTGTCCACATGCAGTCGGAGTTGATGGCATCGGTCCCAGTGTCTGCAGCAGAGCTGGACCAACCCCGGAAAAGTCTGCATGTATTTTTATGCATTCCTGACTCTGGAGATTGACCTGACTAAAAACAGAGTATACATCAGGACAGACATTGACTCTTATAATCCAGTGTTGAATGATCTTCTTGCCTTTTTTGTTGTTGGGCTCCAGATTTTGCCCCTCTAAATTTTCTCGGGAAACTGAAACAAAATCCCAGAATTCCAGAATCACAGGCTAGTTGGGGTTGAAGGGACCTCTGGAGATCATCCAGTCCAACCCACCTGCTAACGCAGGGTCACCAGAGTAGATCACACAGGATCGTGTCCAGGTGGGTTTGAATGTCTCCAGAGAAGGAGACTCCACAACCTCTCTGGGCAGCCTGTTCCAGGCTCTGGCACCTCACAGTCAAGAAGTTTCTCCTCATATTCAGATGGAACCTCCTGTGTTTCAGTCTGTGCCCGTTGCCCCTCATCCTATTGCTGGGCACCACTGAACAGAGTCTGGTCCATCCTCTTGACACCCACCCTGGAGATATTTATAAATATTTATGAGATCCCCTCTCAGCTTCTCTTCTCCAGGCTGAACAACCCCAGCTCTCTCAGTCTCTCCTCATCAGAAAGATGCTCCAGACCCCTCAGCATCTTCGTAGCTGGAGTTCTTCCAGTAATTCCTTGTCCTTCTTAAACTGGGGAGCCCAAAACTGGATCCAGTACTCCAAATGGGACCTCACCAGGGTAGAGTACAGGCATGAAGACAGTCTCAGCCTCATGGATGGTTTCAATGTGAGCTTCCAGCTGATCATTCAAAAATGCACAATTTCAGACAAGTTGCAGGAATCTTTTTGCATGGTTTGTTCTGCAGCAGAGAGCTGGGAAGATCACAGGGCTTCATGTCAGCCTCAGTCACACCTTCCTCTTGCCAAGGAACAACGGGGGCAGCTGCTGTGGATGCAGTTTATAAGAGGCTGATTGGGTAGCCCTGAGTTCAGGAAAGCTCCCTATGGGAATCTGCCGAAATAAACTTTCCCTGGTGGGATCCACAAAGTACTAGTGAATCACTCAAATGCTCAGCCATGGTCACTTTAATGACATTCCCCCACTTTCTGTCCATGTACATGCACACACTGTGGTATAAAACACAGATGGAGCCCCAAAGTACAGCTCAGTAGAGCTACATTAAGGAATATCATGTATACATTTTGCCTGACATGACCAAGAAAAGGCATTTGGTTGTCAGTGCTGTGCATGTACACACAACTGTAATTGTCAGAGACATGAGAAACTGACAAAATCAAACCCAAGACGAGCTGTATTTGGTCTTATATTTCCCCGTGTTTTGTTCTCTCCTTGCAGCTTTATGTGCATGGTGGTGTGAATTACATCTCAGATTTAATTTTCCATCATCTGCAGAGTCAGGATGAGCTGTTTGTATTTTTAGAGGACTGTGTGCATCTTTTTCGTTTTGGATTTTGCATTGTATGTTTGGATCGCAGCTAATGTGAGCGTTATAGTTTAGAGGAAGTGCAAGTGATTTAACTGTGCCTTTAAAATAAAGGCGATAAAGGTACAAGATCCCACTTTAAAGCTATTCCTCTGAAGATCAGTTAATTCAGGTGCGTGTTAAAAAACTCACCATAGAAACTCCATTAAAGAACATTCACTGTTTTGACCTAAATAAGATCTGCAACCTGACATTGGAAGTGTTGGGGTAGGAGAAAAATACAGTGATGTATACACCACTGAAAGAGAGACACTGCCAGAAAGTATTACTGGAAATGGATAATAGAATATAATAGAAGCCAAATAACTTTGTTAGAGTTGCCGAGTGTGGGCAAACTGGGAACTATTAGAATTCAGGTATCCCATTTCACGGCAACATGTGCTGAAACTCAGCGGCAAAACTTCTGTTTTGCAAAGCAGTTCACACTTATTCAGAGTCCACATTGACAAAAAGCCTGTTCAAGTACTTCATCTTTTAGGACCTAATTTAGTGTTTATTGGAAGCAATAAAAAGTAGGAAGATTCCCATCATTTTCATTTAAATTTTTTTCTTAATTTTCAATGTTAAAAGCCATTAACACTATCATCACATAGACTGACCTCTTAGGACACTGCAGGCCAGTAAACTTCAGCTCCTTATTCTCCCATTTTTACACAGGTAAGTCACAAACTTACCTCAGTTCACTATTTCCCATCTTACACGTGTAAGGATCTCATTATATCTTTTTGGCTATAGAAATTACATTAGGGGTTTGTTATACAGCATCATCTTCTGCATTTTAACTCTCTGCTTTCTAGAAGCCAGTTTCCCATCTCACAGACAACTTGCGATCCATTATCCTAAGCGTACACACTCACCTTGGACACATTTGTTTGAACCTCACGCACATTTGTTTGAATCATTCGAATTTAGGAGCTGCCCAGCTCTTCTGTTTATCTGTTCCATCCTCATCATTGTCGCTTGAATAGTCTTTGACTCACCAGCATGTTTAGTCATCCATAATTTTGTATTAACTTAGGTAACATTGATGTAAATGTTGGATAATTTCAGGCCAAATATCAAAAATCATACCAAATGAAATCGCGTATCCTATTAAACCATAATCATGTCAAAAAATGAGTAACTCTTTGCTTGTTGAGATCTATTTTTCAGAAAAGCAATATGTTTGGCCTGAGTTACCATACATTCACTTTCTTTATTCTTCATCAGTTGAATTCTGTGTTATGTCTTCCATTATTTTGTCTGTGATAGATGTCAGGCTACCCAATATAAGTGACTTCCATCCTCTTCTTTACCCTTCTTAAATATTTGTACAGCATTAACCCTGTTCTAATCTCTTGGTAGCTGGTTCAGTATTAATCAGTGACTCAGATTTCTCTTCTGCCAGCTCGTCTCATTTACTGGGTACAAGTTAAATGAGCCTGCAGATTTAAAAATGTTTGTCCTTGAATAGATGTAGTTTAATATAATTCTTGGTTATTAATGGACTGGAAAAGAACTGATTTCCTGTGGAATAATTGCATTATCATAGTTATTTTCCAAGAGCAGAACAAGAATTCTTACTGAACACTTCAGCCTTTAACATAAGATTATTACCAATTTCCCCATCTCCATCAAGTAAATAGCGATATTGTTGCTCAGTTTACACTTAAAAAATGTTCTATTGTTCTTTGCATTTTTCAAGCCATATATTTTTTCTTCGCATCCTCAGCTTCTTTTATCATTTCTCTGCATGGTCTTAGATTTCTGTAGATTATTCTCTGCTTCCCTATTGTCCTGGGGTTTTATCTATTACTTTTTCTTATTTCTGCTTATTGTTTTGTTTTGACACTGAGTGAAGAGGTGCTTTTGTCCAAGTCTGCTCCTCTTTCATCGCTGTTGGTTCACTGGAAGAATAACTTGTATTTAGCAGCAGACCACCAATATGAATGATTCTTTTACGGGTCGAAAGCAGGTTGGGGCTGTATATCCAGATTTTGGAGTTTGCATCAGTGCTCCACGAAACCCGTCACACTCAGTCCTTTAGATGCCTGATCCTTCCATAAATTTAAGAATCTTTAATACGAGGAGGGATGAGTTTAATTCCATCTGTTTTTGTTCAATTATAAGATGCGGCCTCTCAGCTTTTATACCCTTTTATCAGCTGCTTTTAGTGAGTTTTTATAGTTGCTGTAAGCCCCCAGAAAAGGAAAATAACAGCACGCTGACACCGAAAGTGCTGGCCTTGCCTTTATGACAGTGGCACAGATGTGCTGCGATAATCTTCATTTCACGGCTCAGATTGACCTTTGCACACAGACGCTGCAAAGGAATCAATTTTACAGATCTTAATATCTACTGGAAGGAGTTCTCCTCGAGCCCGTGTTTTTATTTCATACTAATTAGTGTGAAATAACAGCATTTAATTGCAGTTAAGTGGAGACAGAAAGAAATGTTTCTCCTAATGGGCTTTCTTCCAGCGTTTTTAAATACCATACATTTTTTGTGGGTAACTAGTCGTAAGAGGGATGTCACTGGCAGTGAAAAATATTCCTCAGTTAGAGTTTAGTGTTTCTCTCCCATCCTTTTCTAGCATAAATTAGAAGATGTTTTCAAAAGCCTGATTTGCAGCCAGGTCATACATTTCTACTGGATATGTGCAGCGATGCATTCTCTAAGGTTTGTACCTGGAGTTAAAGTTGAGCTATGTGGTAGATATACATCTTTATAGTGTTAAGCGAAGTGTTGTCGTTAAGTATATTACCAAGGTAACGTGCTAGATGACCTGTAAAATAAAGAACAAAAAGTCCAATTGATTCTCTCTCTCTGTGACAAGATTCCCACACCACTGTTTATGCTGAAACTTAAAAGCTCCAAAAGGACCACTTAGAGAGTTCACTGTGAGATATCAGAATCTGATGCTCAATAAATAGATATTTAGAGACTGTTGAATCTGTGTTCAGGTGAAAAACTAATAAACTCTCCCAGCATCACCAACATTTCCTGTCATCTTGTGCTTTATTTGGTTTTATCATATTTTAACTTCCAAGCCTGTCCTTATTGCAGTAAGAAGCTTTTGCAAGGAAGGATGCTGAGAACAGCATATGTCAGCTGTTTTCAAACATGGTAGCACGTCACACACCAGCAGCATCGCACCTTGCTTAACTGTAGCATCACTTCATCACGCGAAGAGACTCTTCAAAAAGCAAAGCAGAACAAGGCAATTTGCAGAGATGATGGCTACGCTCACGCTAAATATTTTAAAAGAAACTCTAATTGGACTATCAGTGGATCTTGTTTAATTATGGCAGAAATGACAATGAAATCAAGCATCAAAAGAGCTTGCTGAGGCTTTTGGTGAAAAAATCCCACAATCTAAGCATAATAATGTTCCAAACTATTAATACAAGTGGTCAGTAACAGTTTATTTATATTAGTGCACCTTCTCTGGTCAAGCTGGATCATGAGCTTCTCCAGGTTGTGAAACACGTCCAAGGGACCATTCTGGGCACCCAGCGGGTCCAGAATAGGTGCATTTCTATACTGTAAAACTCTTATGGATGGTCACACCCAAACTATCTATTGAGGATGATCTCTGGTCCTTGCTAGCGGAACTGTGCACAGGAATTCAGAAGATGTTGGCTGACCTAAGCCCAAACCATGGTTGGGTCCATTCTAACAAATGGTATAGACCGGGGTGTCAAACTCATTTTCACCAGGGGCCACATCAGCCTTGCACTTGCTTTCAAATGGACAAAGATAATTTTAAGACTGTATAAAGGTAGGAGTAGTTACAATTTTACAGTCCTAAAATTATATTCAGCCCTTCGAAGGCAACTACAAGGCTGGTTTGGCTCCTGGTGAAAATGAGTTAGACAATCCTGGAATGGACTATCAGGTTCCACTGCTTGGTGCTTTTTAATTCACCGCTATCAACATAGTCTTTGGGGATGAAGGGACAAAATGGTGTACTATGTCCTGGACAAATGTCTGCTATGTCCTTTGATAAATTCTTATCTGATGATAAAATTATCAAGGCCTAAGTGATTGCAAGTGAACTTACCCTAAATAGACCTGAGGGAGTCAGGGTCTGGAATCCCTACTGCCAGTGTAGTCTTATGCAAAACTTTCCTGTTGGATCTCACAGAATCACAGAATGTCAGGGATTGGAAGGGACCTCGAAAGCTCATTCAGTGCAATCCCCCCATGGAGCAGGAACACCCAGATGAGGTTACACAGGAAGGTGTCCAGGCGGGTTGGAATGTCCGCAGAGAAGGAGACTCCACAACCTCCCTGGGCAGCCTGGGCCAGGCTCTGCCACCCTCACTGATAAGAAGTTTCTTCTCAAATTTAAGTGGAACCTCTTGTGTTCCAGTTTGAATCCATTACCCCTTGTCCTATCACTGGTTGTCACTGAGAAGAGCCTGGCTCCATCCTCCTGACACTCACCCTTTATATATCTGGAAACATGAATGAGGTCACCCCTCAGTGTCCTCTTGTCCAGCTCCAGAGCCCCAGCTCCCTCAGCCTTTCCTCACATGGGAGATGCTCCACTCCCTTCAGCATCTTTGTTGCCCTGCGCTGGACTCTCTCCAGCAGTTCCCTGTCCTGCTGGAACTGAGGGGCCACAACTGGACACAAGATTCCAGGTGTGGTCTCCCCAGGGCAGAGCAGAGGGGCAGGAGAACCTCTCTGACCTACTGACCATCCTTCCCTTCTCATCCATCCCAGGTACCACTGGCCTTCCTGGCCACAAGGGCCCAGTGCTGGCTCATGGTCATCTACTGTTATTTTATATTCATATCGCAGAAACATGGAGGCGAGGAAGAATCATGGCATCAATTTTCTATTAGGAAAAACAAACAATTGTCTGCTTTATCACAGCACCGATCCACCTCGAGCTGGCAGCCACAAAACTGGAAAATCTGAGTTCACATGTGCTCGGTAGGGACCTATTTAGATTTCAGCAGCAAAATTGTCTTCACTGAGTGGATTCCTTCCCTTTCCAACCCAGTCCTACTGCTCCCAGCCAGGCTGCACATATGGCATCCCTAGAAAGCAATTGAACCCGCTACAGTGCCGCAGTTGCGAGGGTTGAGTGGTAATTTCTGTGCAATTGTTCTGCTCAGCACTGGGCCAGTGGTAAGAAAAAATAGCCTGTGATGAGGGAATTAAAGGCTATTACGGAGTACATATGCATACAGGGGCTGATCTGAAATCACACAAGCCATCTTAATTCTGTTCTATGCTCACTTTTGAGTGCTTGACTTGGCGAACTTTGAGTTTCTTCAGCAAATGCTTTTTTTTAGGTGTAATTAAATATAAATACGGCCGTGGGCCTTTTAAGAGAACACTGTGGGTTGCACTTGCCAGCGCTTGCCTTGATCTATGTGCTGGATTTACTTCTAAGTCCAAGGGAACAAATCATCAGGTTGTGTTAAGTTTCATTCTTGAGAGAGCTTTTCACACTGATCTGAACCATTCGCTTAGATATATAGTACCTGAAAGTGCTGGGCTGGATTTTACCCATGGTCTCTGAACAGAAAAAAGATATTTCTAGTGTCATTAATTGTGCTGTGCCACCCACTTTATCAGCTTTCCCAGACTGTATGTTTGTATCCATTTTATACAGGAAAAAAAAGGATTTTACGCTCTTCAAATGAACCGTTGGAACAACCTACTTGTTTTTCAAGAAAAAATAGAAAACTAAAACATTCTTAGCCTGGTTTAAACATACCAGTGCATTTGCTGTCCAAAGCAGGTAAAACAATGAGAGGGCAACAAAGATGCTGAGGGGAGTGGAGCATCTCCCATGTGAGGAAAGGCTGAGGGAGCTGGGGCTCTGGAGCTTGGAGAAAAGGAGACTGAGGGGTGACCTCGTTAATGTTTCCAGATATATAAAGGGTGAGTGTCAGGAGGATGGAGCCAGGCTCTTCTTGGTGACAACCAATGACAGGAGAAAGGGTAATGGGTACAAACTAGAACACAAGAGGTTCCACTTATAATTTGAGAAGAAACTTCTTCATGGTGAGGGTGCCAGAGCCTGGCCCAGGCTGCCCAGGGGGTTGTGGAGTCTCCTTCTCTGCAGACATTCCAACCCGCCTGGACACCTTCCTGTGTAACCTCATCTGGGTGTTCCTGCTCCATGGGGGGATTGCACTGGATGAGCTTTCGAGGTCCCTTCCAATCCCTGACATTCTGTGATTCTGTGAGATACTCCTGAATACATGTGCAGATTAAATTTTTTCAGATCTCTTCCAAAAGTCACCAAACCGATAGGATTCTGCTCCAGAGCTCAGTTTTGATGATGCTGATGAACACTCTGTCCCTGATCTACAGTACGTGTAAATTCCTACTGAATTTGAAGCACTTCTGTCATGCACTGAAGTCCCTACATCTACTCAGGCTGAGTAAAGCTCAAGTGCTTTGGACATCAAGGGATTCCAAAACTGACATTTTATTAATTTTTCTTACACCAACTAGCACAGCCCAAGTGGGGCTCCGGTGCTATTAGAGTGTGCGTGGTGATAACACTAATGCAGTTTTCAACTGATTTTAGGATTAAATCACAGCACTTTCAAATCCTGTGCTTGTCTTTAGAATAAAATCCCGTTCGTGTTCAGAAGGACAGATGAGCAAACAGCCGTCTCGGAGATCAGCTCACGCATCAAATTCTACAACAATATTTAGATCTTAACCCTTAAACAAGGATACTGGATTTAAACTCTGATCCCACCTCTGTTGTGCTGGGGTGACAGAAGCAGCCTGGTATTGTTTGTGACTTTTAAACAGCAAAACTGTATTTTTTAGGCTTTCCATGACCTATTATTATATTAATTTGGGAATGCAGGTTTTCTGACATTGTCTGGTAGTGATAATAAGGAAAGAAACATGCTAGAGGTTGTTGATTTACCTCTGTAAATTACAGCCTTTTTAATTAGGGTCTCACAGTTCATATGTATGTAATGTAACGGTATTTATAAAATTATAATGTCCACAACAGGCTAGCCCAGAATTTCAGTAATTGCAGAGTAAGGTAGGAGGCCCTTTGGTACGGTTGCCTGTCCTCATTTCTCTAATTGAAGTGAGTACCCCAATGGGAAAATCATTATTTCTAATATTATACACACAAATTAAAACTCCATTTAGAGGTACGGTGGGACCATCTTATAATTGACTTTGATCTTGAAGAAATATCTCAGTAATATTTATAGTAATGTGGTCTGTGCCAGAAAGGGTATCTAGAAGGGAAAATATTATTTTACTGAGAAAGGCCTGAGCATGTGTAACACCAAATTTACTAGAGCTGTGGGCACTGAAATAAGTTTATTCAGTGCAGTAAGCTGCTGAATAGCAGCAAAGTGTTGCCGAGCTCCATTTTTCGACTCGTGTTCTATTTTCACAATGGTGTAGATGGTAAAGGAAATGACCGATTGTATTTAAGCAGGATAAGCCACACAACTTTTATGTCTATTTTTTTCTTTAGCTTAACACTTAAAAAAAATCCTCCTAAAAATACCCATAAAAATATTCAAATGTGCTCATTTAAAACTGCATTTTTCCCTTTCTTGTGGGAAACTACAAGCATCCAGCTACAGTAGCACTGGAGGGACCAGCGATCATCTATTAGCGGTTTGAATGGACAGGCAATCACTCCAAAGTCTTTGATCCCCAGGGGTAATTAGGAAGACACTGAATAGGAAGTGCTGACTCTTTACATTGAACAAACATTGAGTTTAACTGCTTCATTTTATAACATGTCTTTCTAGTCACTTCCTTGAAGGTTTCAAAGAAATGTGATGCTTCAGCTGGAAGCTTTTTTTCTTCCCTATTAAGAGCAGTTGGGAATTAAATTAAAATATAAAGTGCTTTCCTAAGAAGGAGCTAATACTGTTTGGTAGACCATCTGCTTCTATCTAGGAAATCTTTGATACAGCGCTTCAGTCAGGAGGGGTGAAAGAATAACTGTTTTGTGTCAAATCACAGCAAGTAAATGCGTTTGCAGCCAGGACTTTAGGTAATTACCACAGTGCTTTGTTTTCCCAAGAGGCTCTTCTCACTCTGGTGGCAAAATTAAGAGGTAGAAAGCTCGCCATCGTTTGAATTCCTCCTTCGTATATGGTGATTCTGATTGAGGGAAGAGGAAAACCGAATTATCTCTGGAAGAACCACTTCTGGTACTTGCATGGTTTGAGGTCTGGACGTGGAGGAATGGTCAGGCAGCAGACAGGGTTCCAGGTATTACTGGATGTATCTATCCCATAGCATGTGTCTGACTGAGCTTTAGGACATTAGAGGTCCTAAAAAAAAACCCCACAAACAAGCACAACACAGCTGCCTCTCTGATTTGTCATCTAAATCCCTCATTCTTCTCCTTTCACCTACGGCTTCTCCAGTTCTCAGTGTGAAGAACTCGTAGCCCAGCCCAGCAGAGCATCTCCAGCCCCAATCACTGAGGAAGGCTTGTAAACCCTTTATTTTTTTCTCACTGAAGGTGGATCACTGAGCAGTCAGGAAAGGGGGCAGCTGGGAAATTTACCATAGGGAGCATTACCCTAAATCACAGAATCACAGAATGTCAGGGATTGGAAGGGACCTGGAAAGCTCATCCAGTGCAGTCCCCCCATGGAGCAGGAACACCCAGATGAGGTTACACAGGAAGGTGTCCAGGCGGGTTGGAATGTCTGCAGAGAAGGAGACTCCACAACCTCCCTGGGCAGCCTGGGCCAGGCTCTGCCACTCTCACCATGAAGAAGTTTCTTCTCAAATTATAAGTGGAACCTCTTGTGTTCCAGTTTGAACTCATTACCCCTTGTCCTACCATTGGTTGTCACCGAGAAGAGCCTGGCTCCATCCTCCTGACACTCACCCTTTATATATCTGGAAACATGAATGAGGTCACCCCTCAGTGTCCTCTTGTCCAGCTCCAGAGCCCCAGCTCCCTCAGCCTTTCCTCACACGGGAGATGCTCCACTCCCTTCAGCATCTTTGTTGCCCTGCGCTGGACTCTCTCCAGCAGTTCCCTGTCCTGCTGGAAATGAGAGGCCACAACTGGACACAATATTCCAGGTGTGGTCTCCCCAGGGCAGAGCAGAGGGGCAGGAGAACCTCTCTGACCTACTGACCACCCCCTTCTAATCCACCCCAGGTACCATTGGCTTCCTGGCCACAAGGGCCCAGTGCTGGCTCATGGTCATCCTGCTGTCCCCAGGACCCTCAGGTCCCTTTCCCCTACACTGCTCTCCAACAGGTCATTCCCCAACTTACACTGGAACCTGGGGTTGTTCCTGCCCAGATACAAGACTCTACACTTGCCCTTACTCTATTTCATTAAATGTTTTCCTGCCCAACTCTCAGCCTGTCCAGGTCTCTGATGGCAGCACAGCCTCTGGCGTGTCAGCCACTCCTCCCAGCTTGGTGTCACCAGCAAACTCGCTGACAGTCACTCTATTCCCTTGTCCAAATCACTGATGAATATATTGAGTAATACCGGCCCCTGAGGCACTGCACTAGATCCAGGCCTCAACGGGACTCTGCCCCATTGACCACGACTCTCTGGCTTCTTCCCTTCAGCCAGTTCGCAGTCCCTCCTTGTGCCTTTATTTCTATAAACTGTTGTCTTGTGTCAAATCAAGAGGCCAGGAAGCAGAGCTATGGGACCTCCCAGCCACAAGCTGTGGGTCTTCACTTAAACAATGTGTAATCAAACTTCCTTTTGGGCACCGTTCCTTTGTGACCTCTGAATTTTATATTTCTAACTGAACAGCAGCCCTGATCCATCTCAGTTGTGGAGAGCACAGTGTGCATTCGTTCAAGCAGAGGATCATTTCAGAAGTCAGGTTTTTATTCCTCAGGGAAGAGCTTAAAGCCATGGAAGGAGAGTATTTACTCACAGGAAATAATTTTAAATGCTAGAAACATGGAGTGCTGTGCCGTTTTCAGTCACAAGGTAACTGCCAAATTCCACATAAGAACTGGCCTTGCAGGAATACCTCTCTTCTTCCCCACAGCCTCTGGCTCAGTGACCTGGGTTGCGTATGTGTAAATGGTGTGAATTCCTGATGCTGTGAACTATTGGGATTTTTAGTCATAGAATCTTAGAATTGTAGAATTGTAGAATCACAGAATAGTTTGGGTTGGAAGGGACCTTCAAAGCTCATCCAGTGCCACCCCTGCCATGAGCAGGGACATCTTCACCAGATCAGGTTGCTCAGAGCCCCTTCCAGCCTGGCCTGGGATGTCTCCAGGGATGGTTCATCCACCACCTCTCTCGCCAACATGGGGCAGGATCTCACCACCCTCACTATAGTCAGGATCCTCAGTTTCAATTCCAGACCTGAGAACCTGTTAGTTACCCAGGTATGAAATTACTCCAACACTCCAAATGTCCCGTGCTCTTAGATGATCAGCAGCTTGGATCTGTCTGGTCCACGACTTGATCTTACAAACAAGGGGAGTGGGTACAATATGCCGCATCCAGACTCACTGCTTTTACCCCATTATGAAACCCATAGGGCTTCAATCCTTGGCTCTTGCTGTGTTGGTCCACACTGGGACACAAGAGCCATGTCCAGCACTGAAATGGAACAGCGGTGTGAAAGAAAAAATAACTGATTTATTTACTTTATTTTTTTAAATGTTTGTTTTACCGTTTCTATTCTCCTTGATCTTGCGTGCCTCTTCCTTGATTTATTGAAGATTGACAAACCAGTGATTATTTCATTCTGAAAGGCTCCTTTTCATAACATTGAATGTCACAAAAATATGATTAATTCTGCAACAGTCAATTCTCGCACTTCTACAGAAATCACATAATTTCAGTGTAGAGAGAGACAGTTACCCAGATAATTACAGTCAAGTTTATTCCGGAGACAGGAGTGAAAGCAATACATTTTCTTTAGTCGAAATTAGCCCTGAGTAATTCAGTGGTGGAATTCAGCTTTTTTTCAATTAGGAGAAAGAGCAAACCTCAGGTCTCATTTTAGAGAATGTGTTATTACAAGGCTGACTGTTGAACCTGAGGGTTAAAGAGAAATATGTAACCACCACATATCTTATGCTTGATTCCACTGAAAGAGGGGAGAGCAAAGCAACAAGCTGTGTAAATGTCTTCTCAACCACTGCCTGAGCTCCAGCTGGTTTTCCTATTCCAAGTCTCTTTTTGCTTTTTTCCTTCACTTTGCTTCGCTTTTTCCTCATCTTCTTTTGCTCATTTTCTCTCATTCTGAATTTTCCTTACATGCCTCCCCTTTGTTTCTCATTTTTATTCTTGTTCTTTATGGCATCGGTGTGTCTCAGCTGTTCCTTCCCACAATGTTTTTTCCCATTTTCTCCTTTGCCCCATGCTGCACTGGGGGGCTTTGGAAAACCAGTGTCCTACCAGGAACGGTCCTTTGGCTTGTGTTGGCTTTGGCTTTGCAGGGAGGTGCCTGTAGAAACCAATGGAGCCAAATTCTTCTCCAGATCAGCCCCAGTGTTCGTACAGCTGAGATGAGATTGGAGCGGCTCTGGAGGGCCGCTTGTATTATTTATGAAAAATATACTGACATCCTTTGATAAATATGGATTCAAAATATGGACCATCCTTAGTGCGAAGAGACTGACTAGCTTTAGCAAACGAGAAGCCCAAAAGACTTTCTGTCTTGCCAATGTGCCGTTTACTCTCTGGCCTTGCTGTAAATCCAGGCTCACTCTCATGGTGGTGATGATTAACTTGTTGTTTTTGTTGAGTTTCCGTTCTGAGAGACTCTTTATTCATTGTTTGGGTCAAGATCGGTTGTTAACTTTAAACCAGTTGTTATTTTACTCATTCCTTGGCTTCTCCAGGAGCTTCTCCTAGGGGAGGAAACATCCAGGACAGCAGCAGAACCTGCAGGACGTGGTTCTGACAGGACAGGCAGAAGGCGACACTGAATTTCTGTGCGAACACATTTAGCAAATGCTATCAAAGCAGCTGGTGGCTTCAGCCGTAGCCTTAATCTCAAACACCATAATTGATTGGTTTGGTTATTTATTACACTTAGCTTGCTGCTTTGCGCAAAGCAACAAGCTCATAAAGGGCCAGCAGCGTGGTTTTCAATGTTTTGCTGACCAGTGTGGTTTCTGGGGTCTCAGATGCTTCAGTAAGCACATCTCGTCTTTTCTTCTCCCCATGATCTATCACACTCATCTGCCTCTCCCTGCGAACTCCTTCGCTCCATCAACCTGTCCCAAGAGATGTCCATTCTGTTGACCATGTGAATTATTCTCTTTGTTTGTCCTTTTTCATTCTAAATGCTGTACTGCTTTCTTTGTTCTCCACTCCGCTGAGTAAGTTGGTTTGACTTCAGCGTTTTGTTGTGTCATAAGCAAGTGACAATAACACAAAGATACCCAAAACCCAGGGTCTCTTCACAACAAACTTGGAAACAATGTTCCCCTTTATTTGGCTTAAAAGCACCTCCACAAATGGCTCTGCAGTAGGAATAATGTGGTACAGAAAGAGGTAATGTGTTAAAACCCAAAGAGTTGTCATCCTGAACACTCAGTTCTACCCATATGGACTTTGATTTATTTGGATTTAGCTGATGCTAAACTGTTTGTAAATTTGCTTTTCTAAAGTGAGTCTGAGTCCAGCAGATTAATAGTGGAAATACCAAACTCAGCAAAGTAATCAAACCCTGAAAGGGCTGGAGTTTGGCTTCCTCCTTCTGCCGGCCACCAAGATGGCCAGAGGTGACTTAGGACCAAGGGTAAGTTGGTTTATACTGCCACAGAAAATCCTATTACCCACTCAACAAGTTTCAAGGCACTTTTTGTTCGTGCTTAGCTCCAGTGAAAAGGTTTGCAAGGCAAAGATTGGATGTCAAATCATGAACATAATGGGCTAGAAGTCCCAGATGCCTTTATATCATTGAAGTTGTTGGTTCTGAAAGGACTCCAAGAGGACACATGCAGGGTTTCCATTCTGAGAGAAGGAGACTAGAGTTTTATTAGCCATGGGAAATAAAACCAAAGCTTCTGCAAAGTGCATGTCATGAGGCTTCCTAGGCACTGAAAACCACATGGTATTTTACAAAGGGTACACTTTAATGATTGTTAATTGGAGTCTGCTCTTTTAATACATGGGGAGCGCTCAATATCTGAATATCTACTGAGTGTCATATTGTGGAGGGGGAAGAGCATGGGGGCTGTTAGGAGGACATTTGCTCTTTGTGAGCCACATCTACCTGAGCAGAGGAAAAAAACAAGGGAAAATGTCAACAGTGGGTTCAACTGACCTGGAGACTGAGAACACCAGGAATCAAACTATTTTTATGGCTTCGCTTTACTTTTAAGAACATTAACACTTCAAAGGATGTGATTGTGCCTCTCATCCATGGTTCCAGGGTTTTTCCCAGGTTGTGGTCTTTTCTTGTTTTTCCCCACAAGACTTTTGTATCAGTTTAGCACAGAATGAGGCTGATTTGCAGTTCTCCTAAAACCTTCAAACAACAGTGTGCATCAACAGTTTTACACACCCCACAGAGATTTAGAGACCCAAAGCATCCACTGCTGTTACTACTTGGCTTTTTAGCATGACTATGTTAGGGAGAGCAAGCTGAAGACTTGATATTCCACCAACTTGCCAATCAGGCACTCTTAGTATTTGTAAGACAACGAAGATAAACACTTAACTGGGTGATTTCCTAATGACATACCTGTTACCAGAGTGTGTTTCCAAAGCCCATCAGAGTCTTTGTTCAGGAGGGCTTTTGTGGTTATTAAATACCTGCAGCAGAAATTGCATGATGACTCCTTGCCCTATGGCTTTATTTTCTGCTTGGAAACATCAAATCAGAAACCCTGGATGGAGCACTAGCTTCAGGCTTTTGCGCTCTGTTTTCTGAATTCTTTGAAAACCACTTAGTAATCAAAGTGCTTTTTAAATAATTATCTGTTTCTTAGATTTTTGCACTTCGGTATGCATGGTGTACATGCATCTCATTCTCATGGGTCATCATTAGAGACCTTCTTACAGCCTTTCAGTACTTAAAGGGGGCTTAGAAGAAAGATGGAGAGGAACTTTTTACCAGGGCCTGTATTGACAAGACAAGGGGTAATGGTTTTAAACTGAAAGAGGGGAGATTCAGGTTAGATATAAGGAAGAAATTCTTCCCCATGAGAGTGGTGAGAAACTGGAACAGGCTGCCCAGAGAAGCTGTGGGTGCCCCATCCTGTGAGTGTTCAGGACCAGGTTGGACAGAGCTTTGAGCAACCTGGTCTAGTGGAAGATGTCTCCTCCCATGGTAGAGGGGTTGGACGGATCACATTTAAAGGTCCCTTCCAACCCAAACCCTTCTATGATTCTCTGATTCTATGATCTTTGTGATGATGGGATCATTGTACACAAGAAGCTTTTTATTTAGACAAAATCTATTAACCAAAGACAAAAGTTAACATATTAATGCAGGCCTTTCATCTCTGTGTGGTAACACAGACAGTATCTATGTTACAGATAGTTCTGCCATATTTTCTTTGTTGGGACTTTGCAAGACTTTGAAACGTTTAGGAACGAATGGTGACATGGAACAGTCGATTCACTTGTGCAAGGGGAAGGAGAACATCCAGAAGAGCTGTAGCACTTCCAGGCTACCACTTCTGTCCTCAGGTGTTTTAAAATACCCAGAAGAAAGGTTCGTAGCCTTCCTGCTACACGCATAACAATGCCAACTTCTTCACTTCTATTGTCTTGCTGTAAGGATGATTTATAAGCAATGAATTCCTGCAAAGGAGACGAGGGGAAACAATGTCCTTTTGGGGAAACAATGGCATGTGTTCCTAAGAGTTTGTGTGGCACTTTTAGACTGTGATATCCAAAGGACAGAGCAAGTCAAATGATCTGGTGAAAACCAAAAACCAAAAACACTGGCTCAATTCATACAAGTTCATTGTAATATGAAGGTATCTGGTAGGTGGAGTTGGGGTTGAGCATTAGGGCCAGCAGAGGCACAGGGACTGCTTGCTGTCTGAGATTACCCAGAACAGTTGTCATTTTACTTTCAACTACAAGCATCTGTGTGGTTAAAGGTTGGAACTGAAGCCCCTGAGCTGTGTAAGAGCTCAGCGGCCCCACTTCGGTCCATGGAGAGGTCCAGCTGGGATGGCATTCGCAAGCACAATCCGTACTGAGCTTAGCACAAAAACTGCTGGTCGAGGGGTGTGTGAGGTGCCTGTTAGGGCTTGTGGACCTCTGAGCATAGAGTGAGTGAAGTGAATTAACACACAATCGCGTTTTAATGGCCAAAGAAGTGAATTGAATCAGTCCTTTAATGTGCTGTAGATCTCTTTTTGCTTTCCGTGAAGTAGAAACAACAGATTCCTACCTGATGAGGCTTGATGAGGTTAATAGCTACGAAGTACCCAGGTACTCTGACAGCGAGGGCCGTATGAACACAAAGATATTATGCAAACATAGCAATGCCAAGTGCTTGATGCAAATTCCTCGCTCCCAGTCTGATTTCCTTTCTTCCCTTGCACAGTTTCTCTGCCAAAAACATGAACTCCTTTCAGATGATAAAAACACTGGCCACCCTGCCTAAAGTATCCTGGTTGGTAGCGTTCCATTTGGTATGTGTACCTGTATAAAAATGTTTGAGTTTCGAACAGGTCCTCAGGAGACCTTCCTTGCTGTGCGTCCTGGCTGTTTGGGGGTTTTAAGCAAGTATTTTCTTTTTTAATGGTTAAGACTTTATTAACAAACCCGGTCCCTGCTTACACACTAAAAGGACAGTTTTGGTCTTCTTATGTTTTGTGATGTTGTAGTAGTGCAAAGTTATTCATGTTAGTAAATGGTGGATGACCTAATTGAGACTGAAGTGGAAAAATCACTGATTTTACTCAATTGCCTAAACGTGCTGGGTTTGGAGAACTACTCAGATTACTTTTCAGTCCTCTTGAAAAGACTGTTTGTGATGCAGAGGTTTAAATAAACTAACCACTTGTCCCTGACAGTGTTTGCCAAGTTCAGATGTATCTTTGTGAGTAAAATGAGAACTGTAAGCCATGGAAATGCTCTTTCTTAGCTGGTTTTGTTTATGTTAAGTGGCTGTGATGCTAGTGCCATTGTACAGTTCCTTGGAGAAATTCTACTGTAAAATATCAAGGCATTACCTTAAAAAAGAAATGTCATTCCAAGCGTAGCAAATATCGGATCATTTAGCCGTGGAGAGCCTGAAGCTAAACTGGATACTGATTGAATATGAAATGTTTATGTTGGGGACAGAAGAACTGATACGGGAAGGCACATTCTTTTGCTTTATATTTTCAAGGGGCAAGGATTAGTTGTATAAGCATATGATTTTCTGTACTCCTCATACATGTGTTTGCTTTTGAAGCATTCTGTCTTGTTCCTTAACTTCGCTTGTCTTTATGCAAAGCCTTGAAATAGATTCACGTGTGCACTTTGCGTGGCTCAGAAACCTACAGAGAGCTGTGCCCTGATATCACACAAATCTAAACGGCGCTGCTCATTTGCAAATCTTGAGGATGCGTCTTTGATCTGAATAGGAGACGCTGAGTTGTACTCAGGAGTGCTCAGTCATAGGCGCTCGCACAAAGGCACGTGTGCAAGATGGGTCTTACACTACCTCAGTTTTTCCTTGGTGTTATTCAGGAAAAAAAACTGTCAGCGGTATCTATAAGAGCTTCTGGGTATCATTGGTAGGTAAAAAAATTTTAAAAAATAAAACAATAAAAAAAACCCCACCTGTATAATATGCTATGAATACAGCAAAACATCCAGAATGCAGTTCCGTAGGTTTTATAGGTATGTTGATAAATATTAATCCTTGTATTTCTGTGTTCACCACATTGTCACCCGAGCCTTGGGAGCAAGCCCTAGGGAGCTGGTATGCTAGAGCAGCAGGTTGTCTGATTATATGAATCCTATTCTTGTCCTAAAGCAATGCCCACTAATAAGGTGTTGGAACGAGGGTTTAGAAAGTCCCCCTGTAGTTCTGCACCTCTCCCAAACAGAAAAAGATGACTTTTCTCATTGCTCACCACAGCCATGCACCTGTTTGGCCTAAACTGGCACCTGCAGCCGATGGAAGGGCAGATGTATGAAATCACGGAGGACACAGCCAGCAGTTGGCCAGTGCCAACGGACGTCTCCTTATATCCCTCGGGGGGCACAGGGTTAGAGTTACCTGACAGGAAAGGCAAAGGAGCCAGTGAAGGTACGGTTGGTGTCTGTCCATGTTGTGAGTCTTCTGTCCGCCTCTGAACTCCAGCCATCCAATCGCATGTTCCATTACCCTCAATGCTGCCATCATCGGGTGCTTCTTCTAGTCTTTCACATCTAGAACTAATAGTCGTCAGTCTCGTTTCCATGTGTTTCTAAGTTTCATACCCTTCTGTCGTCCACTAATGCGATTAAACTGTGTGCAAGCCTCACCGTACATCTAAGGCATTCTCAAGATGATCCCTCAGCACCATGTAGAATCAGAATTATTTGGGTTGGAAGGGACCTTCAGAGCGCAGCTGGTCCAACCCCTGCCATGAGCAGGGACACCTTCAAGTAGATCATCGAATCAGAGAATAATTTTGGTTGGAAGAGACCCTTGGGGTCATTGAGTCCAACTGTAAAATCATAAAGATCAGGTTGCTAAGAGCCCCGTCCAGCCTGGCCTGGGATGTCTCCAGGGATGGTTCATCCACCACCTCTCTAGCCAACCTGGGACAGACTCTCACCACCCTCACTGTAAAAAATTTCTTCCTCATGCCTGGCTTGAATCTCCCCTCTTTTAGGGGACAGCCTACAGAAGACCACCATGAAAACCCTGCCTCGAGTGGCTGTTTTCATGGGAAGAAACTATGTCTTGAAAATTAAATGATTCCTGGACAGTTGGATCAGGCTTTCTCTACAACAGCACAAAAATGTTTGAGTTTGCCTACTCGTTGTCACCCAGTCCCAAACGTCTTGAGGACCAAAATATCTACTAAGAGCTATTACACTGTGAGTTTTGGCCCTTCAGAATTGGACGCCTCTTTGCAAAAGTAGCCACATAAGAGTCTCCACAAGTTATCAAAACATTGAAAGCTTGCAATTTTAACTGAAATGAGAAGCAACTAATGGGTTGACAATTCAGCAGTGCCTTATCCTGCAGCTTGACATCTTACCATGCTTTGGATAGAGATGGCACTGCCAAAAGTACCTGTAAGCCCTGCAAAGGAGAGGTGGTTTATCCCTCCCAAGACTTAGCTGAAGAAATTAAATACAATTTTTCAGAAAGCTCTTTTGTTTGTGTGTCATCTTCTTTATAGGAGGTTAACAGATTCCAGTAAAATTGAAGTAATTGGCTGCTTTGGGTAGTTATTTTGGGGAAGGAACTTTTGTGGGTAAGAGATAAGAAGTGTGCTACTGTTCTGGCAGCTCATTGAATTCAAAAGTTTCCACCGAGTTCCCTAGACTTTGGCTGAGAGCCTATGTTTACATGTTTAACTTAAATTAATTGTATTATTTTTTCTCTTTAAGAGCTTATCTGTCTTTATTAGTCCAAATAATGGCCATAATTATGTGTGTTCCTTATAACAGTGCATTTACTAGCAACTGATGGCTGACATCGGGTTGCTACAAGGAAAGATCCGCTAAGCAGATTATTCTCAGCAAACCTTACTGGTCCAGCAAGCTGCAGATATCCCTGCTGTTGCCTTCAAAAATAGTTCATGACAGATCCCTTTTTGTTCCCCCTCTAACTTGCCATATGTTTCATCTCTAGTTTTGATCTGTCCGTTTCCTCTTAAAAGTCAAAATGAAAGCAAATGGATGCATCCGAAGCTGCCGTCCAAATCAAAGGCCTCCACTTGATTTCTTTTTCAGCCACGCTTACGGTGACACCCGTAGAAGTTATAAATGCTGCCAAAAAGCTCTGTTAAAAGAGGAATCTGGGAATCCCTCTAGTTATGTCAGCAGGAGACCCCTCAAGTTAATGCTTTGTATAGATCTTAGAGAATCTGTAGGCTTTACAGGAGAATATCTTGTCCTGAATAAGGACCACATCAGAACATCCTTATTGCAGAAGTAACACTGTCCAACCTTAAAATGCATCTCTCTCACCATGGGGTGACTATGCAACTAATTCTGGACTAGAAGTGTTGCATTTACCTGTGTTTTAAGCCCATCGCTGTTTAGCAAAGCATTTAATCACGTGCTTACATTCAAGCATGTGATTAACTGTGATTGAAGTTAGAGAAATGCAAGTGTATTCTCAAGTGGTTTGGTCAGTCAGGGTACCTTGCTGTCAAATAAACAAGCAGATTCGGCAAGGCCTGAAATGAAATAGTCCATTTTGATATCCAAATAGATTAGGAATAGTTGCTACAGCAACTAAAAAGTTCAAGGTAACATGTGGGAAAGAGCAAAGCGCTTGACAGCCCAATTAAGAATTCAGACCTGAAGTTAATTTGAAGGAGTCAGATATTCTGATTAAAACCTAATTTGTGATTAGAAGCTGAAATGACTTTCTTATTGTACTTTCTTTATGAAGTATCCAGTCCGTAGAGCCTGATCTTATTGTGAGCTAAAACGGATGAAACATGGATGGATTTCAAGGACCGAGTTCAGCCTGGAGAAAGGAGCTGTTATTTGGATTCTTATACCAAACATCAACCGCTGGCACCTCAAACAAACAGCTTCTCAGCCATACAACTGTCCACCAAGAGGAGACATCAACTTTGTAATTATCTGTACAAGCAATTATTTCTGTGAAATTGTCTTTTTCAGTCGCAGGAGCTGCTCTCCACACAAGTGGAGTACGGTCCGGGCTCATTTTCTCCAGGCTGTCTCTTGCATAGCAACATCTATCACGTTAAATTCTCACCTTCCCTGAGTCACTCCGAGGCACAATCTTTATTAATGAACAATCAAGGAGCATATCAAATACTTTAGGTTTTCATTTACATTTCTAAGAATCTACAAAACATGTCAGTAGTAATCAGAAAAAACATATCCTTCATTTGAACAAAAACGTGATGTTTTAGCTCTTCCTTTTTTAATAGAATTCTGAATCTTTTCATCTTACAATAACGGAATAAGAAACTTTACACGAAGACATGGGAACTGTTTCCTTTAATCCTGGCAGTGTGAAAAGTGATTTTTAGTATGCCAAATAAATATTAGCAACCCAGTTGATAAAGTAATCCCCTTTGGATTCAAGCTAGTTGATTTTCATTGTACAGTTGTACATTTCCAATTATATGGAAAGAATGTCCATTTACCTGAGCTGCTTCTGGCTATCTCTATTAATATACAATTTGACTAAAATAGAGAAAAACTCAGCAGATTTTCCCCCTGTATTTATTTGAATGAGATGAACAAAGATAAATGAGGATCTTATAAAATGGCCAGTAGTTTTTTTTTTATATGAACATGTATACACCTTTGGCTTTCTGTCCCGCTCCAACAGTGTAGTTAAGCAGCTGCTCACTTTAAACCAGGGGTTAGTCTTATTCAAACCAAAAGTTCTGCTAAAAGATTTTCCATCAGTAAAAAAACAAATATTAATTCTCAATTGAACAAAGAAACACCTTCAGAGACTTATTTTGCTAACAGTTAATAGGCACATAATTTCTATATGGATTTTCCGACAGCTAACAATTTACATCTGTTTCTCCTGGAGACTTTATGTTGGAATGGTATATGGAGAAGTTTAAGGAAATGTTATAATTTATATTATAAAATATTAAAGGGAATATTATAATTTGAACCAATAAAATGAAAGATGGTTCTACCAATCACCTTTTCAACATAGCAATTAAATTCCGAGACTATTTCACTTGAATTCACGGTGGGTGGCAAAAGATATTTTTGTTTCCCATTTCCCAAATGTAGGTTGTGGAACAAAAACACCTCACAATGTGATTTCCCTACAAAACATTGTCTGTTCCCGAAAGTTTCCTTCTTGTTTTGTTAGAACTGCTTGATCTGTGAAACACAGAGTAGTGCGCTGTGATGGCACAAAGATGACTAATTTATTTGAAGTTCTAAAATTAATAAAATTGTTGGTGACATGATGTTTTCCTTACTAAAGTCAGAATCTTCCAGGTGACACTACTGCAAACTTTTGAACTTGAAGTGTCTTTAAATAAAGGCTGTTTGCTGAGCAGTTGCTTTCTTCATTGGCTTCATGCCCAGCAGTTGAAGCCATGGCCACTGCCTATAGCAAAGCCCCAAAACACAACATTCTGAGATTTGCTTTTCCATTCTGCCCCTCATTCCCTGGGCTGCCTTTGGGTCCCCATTATTTGAAGCAGCCACCAGTTTCAAGGGCTGTGAGTGAGTGAATTCCCAACCTGGCATTTCTCAGGTGTGTTTCCAGGGATGCCGAACTCCCCGCTGACTCCCTGGGACATTACGGGACATACCGGTTGCCATCCAGCTGCTCTCCAGCCTGGTGGTCGCTTCAAAAAGCTGGACTGAAACCCCACTAAAACATCTCATGTTTCTTAGTACTTACTATCCAAGCACAGGGTGTGATTTCCTTCGTTTTTCTCACTCCGTTTCTTTTCCTTTAGAATTTTTTTTGGACTGTTGAACAAATTTCAAATACTTTTACAACTGTCAAGAATTAATTTAATAGAGAAACATTTTCCTTTCCCCACTTAGGCATCGTTCATGCCGCTGTTCTCCGCACTACCATTCCATTCTGTGACACATGTCTACCTCACTCTTACTACACTTCTCTTTGCTCATTTAATGATGACTTCTCCATCCGTGAACTTACATTCATTTGGGATATAATGTCAGATGATTTATTCTTATCTTCAGAATGTAATCACACACTCTTTGATGTTATAATTTAAACAAAAGGCCGTTTTTCTCCAGGTTGCTCTTCCCACGTTCGTGTTTTCAAACAAAACAGTTACTGAAGCCAGGAATAACCCTGCTGGTTTTATTCCCATAATCGTATGGATCGGCTACACAAAGTGCTCTGGAGACCTCAGGACACTAATAGACTGTTTCTCAAGATCGACGTTGCAGATACTGGTATGACTGGATTACTTTTAAGATCTAAAGCTAATCTAAGATTTTTGTTCCTGTGTTTTGGCAGGAAAGCCCAGTAGTTTCTTTCCAGACGACAGTTTTATAGACTCGGGAGAAATTGATGTGGGCAGACGAGCCACACAGAAGATCCCTCCGGGTATCTTTTGGAGATCTCAGGTGTTCATCGACCACCCAGTGCATCTGAAATTCAATGTGTCCTTAGGAAAGGCCGCTCTGGTTGGCATCTATGGCAGAAAAGGCCTCCCGCCATCACATACGCAGGTAATGGGACCTCAATTAAACAATACCTGTCTTCAATTGTATATTCTAATTGTTTCTTATGATTTCAGCTATTTCTATCAAGAATTTGTTGCACCCTTGCAAGATGTTAAAGAGAAAGAGAATCACGTCACAATTATAAGATATTTACATGCATTGGGCTGTGGGCAGCAAAATGCCAGAGGAGGAAAAGGATTTTGTGGTCTGGCGGTCGCTGAGGGTATAAGCTGGTTGCTCATGGAAATGTGAGGTGCCACCTTCTCCATCCAGTGCCCCTCGCAGCAGCAACCACGCTCAAACTATCACAGAATCCCAGAATGTCAGGGATTAGAAGGGACCTGGAAAGCTCATCCAGTGCAATCCCCCATGGAGCAGGAACACCCAGATGAGGTTACACAGGAAGGTGTCCAGGCGGGTTGGAATGTCTGCAGAGAAGGAGACTCCACAACCTCCCTGGGCAGCCTGGGCCAGGCTCTGCCACCCTCACCATGAAGAAGTTTCTTCTCAAATTATAAGTGGAACCTCTTGTGTTCTAGTTTGTACCCATTACCCCTTGTCCTATCACTGGTTGTCACTGAGAAGAGCCTGGCTCCATCCTCCTGACACTCACCCTTTATATATCTGGAAACATTAATGAGATCACCCCTCAGTCTTATCCAAGTTCAAGAGCCCCAGCTCCCTCAGCCTTTCCTCACACGGGAGATGCTCCACTCCCTTCAGCATCCTTATTGCCCTATGCTGGACTCTCTCCAGCAGTTCCCTGTCCTGCTGGAACTGAGGGGCCACAACTGGACACAAGATTCCAGATGTGGTCTCCCCAGGGCAGAGTAGAGGGGCAGGAGAACCTCTCTGACCTACTGACCACCCCCCTTCTAATCCACCTCAGGTACCATTGGCCTTCCTGGCCACAAGGGCCCAGTGCTGGCTCATGCTCATCCTGCTGTCCCCAGGACCCCCAGCTCCCTATCCCCTACACTGCTCTCCAACAGGTCATTCCCCAACTTACACTGGAACCTGGGGCTGTTCCTGCCCAGATCCAAGACTCTACACTTGCCCTTGTTCTATTTCATTAAATGTTTCCCCGCCCAACTCTCAGCCTGTCCAGGTCTCTGATGGCAGCACAGCCTCTGTCGTGTCAGCCACTCCTCCCAGCTTGGTGTCACCAGCAAACCTGCTGACACTCACTCTATTCCCTCGTCTAAATCATTGATGAATATATTGAACAATACAGGCCCCAGTACTGACCCCTGAGGCACTGCCCTAGATACAGAAAAACTATATCAGAAAAAACCCTCTCTTAAGCATTGTCCTCTATATCTCAGGTCTGTCTCCCTCTTCCAGCCTCTGCCTTTCCCCTCTCATGGTGAGAGCAGCAAGACCTCAGTCTCTCAGCCCCATGGGAGCAAGATTCATTGTCACCTTCTGTGCTGTAAAAACCTTGTGCCAATGCTTCACATTTTGCATCTTGACTGTCAGATTGGACTGAGATTGGTCATGGCCCAATACAACCAAAGAAAATAAAGTTTTTACATAAAGCTTACTTAAGCAGAAATCAAGATATAGTTTTCATTCCGTAGGACTAAAATGAAAACAGTTGCTTTTCTTGAGACACCTTGGCAAAAGCTGTGGCAAGAAATCGCTTTCTGGGACAATCTCTGGAGAACCATCCCCTTAAATAAGGATTTTATACATTATTTTCTCTACTTTCCACTTCATTTTCTAAGCTGCTTTCAACCAGATTGATTAATATATCCAGACATAACTCTCATTCGCAATGTAAACATCTTACTCCCACTAGTTATCAAAGTATTACCAGGATTATATTAATGTTGTACATTACCCACGCCCTCCATTATTAACTGAAAAGCTGAACAACCAACACAGCTATTTGGGATTTATAGAAACACCCTGCCTTTGTTTTCTTTTCAAGCAAGCAAATATATTTATTACAATCTTTCCGGGTAATATGGTATTTTCTACATATTAACACACCTGCAACCTATTTATCTCGAAGAGGTGTCATAAATCTACACTTTCTCTGCCTACTTTTCTACAGAATTAAAATACTTCAATAGGATCAGCAGGTCATAAATTCAGTGACACAGTAGTGCTGTTATTGCCCATTTTTAATCAGTCTCTTTTTATGGGGAGATTCAGATGTTTAAAACTTCAAACTCCTATTTTATTTAAATAAAAAACTCAAGTCATGGTCACATAATACTAACTGTAGATCGGAATTCTATATAAACTCCGATTTTACTTGTTTGTTTTCATTATTAATTTCCGTTATGGAACAGGAGTTACTACATGAATAGTTTCAATTGCTGTGGCAGGATGCAAACCCCCTTCTCTCCCCCTCCCTCCTTCATCATGGATGAAGTAGACCCATCTACCTCTCTCTCTGCTACTTGAGACTGACACCTTATTTTGTTTGGCCCCAGAGCACCCTGGCCAGGGCCATTAGGAGAAGGGAGTGCCGAGGCGCCACTGAGCCGCTGGGCACCCACGGCCAGTGTGGGGGATGTTTGGAGGCTTCAGGGGCACCCACAGCCAGTGTGGGGGTGCAGAGAAGCTTCTGGAATGCCTACAGTCAGGTCTGATCAGCCTATAAAAAACAGGATTCTCGTCGAGACTCTGCCCATTGTCGCGGGTCTCTCGGAGCACGAGCAAGATGCTGCCGCTGAGAGCCCCCCTCCCCGGGATGGAGACTCAGTTTGCCTTGCCACCACGGGTGTGAGTAAAACTTCTCGCAGGATTGCGAGTGTATTTATACTTTCTGTGCACATATGCACGTGTAACTTTCCGTGCTCCATATGAGCGCGTGTAAAATTAATCCTCGCAGGATTGTATCTACTTTCTGTGCACATTTGCACGTGTAACTTTCTGTGCTCAATACGAGCACATGTATACATTATTTCCTCGCACAATCGCGAGTGTATTTTCCTCCCGTGCTTCCACATAAGCACGTGCAATATTCCGTGCACATTTGCACGTGTATTTCTCCTCGCAGGTTTGCGAGTGTATTATAAATTTACCCTCGCGGGATTGCGAGTGTACACTTTCCGTACTCACTACGAGTACGTGTATCCCATTAAAATAATCTCACACCATGTACAGGCAAGTGTGGACTCTTCCCGGACTCAGGGACGGCTCTGGCATTGTTTTGGTGATGCCACGTGCATGCACACTGTGGACCGCCTGAATTATTAGTTGCTGCCCCTTAATAATTTTCCTCAACTGATATCTGAACCTGTATTCAAGTCACTTTGGAGTGCTAAAACCTTTTTTCTCACCGGTTTTTATAAAAGTTGTTTTGGACCCTGTTGTCCCTTAAACTAACCTTGGGGTGCCTCCGTGACAATTGCTTAAAGAATAAATATAAAATTTAACACCTAAACCTCAAACCTATTGAACTTAAAGCAAAATCTTTCAATGTAGCAGGCCACTACACCCAACCATAATAATCTTTTAAGTAATTAAGAAGCCCACACTGGCTTCACCATTGCTGCTGTTTTTTCTTTAACGTAATTTTTCCTGGGATATTCAAAGTGACTTGTCAGTGTCAGGACCTTTCCCATTTAAAACAATGTGGTTCTGTGTCAGTTGAAGCCTCAGCTGAGAATGAGACGTTAAATGTGGGATGTGGCACGTGTTTGTGATTATTACATACTGGAGGAGGTGATACACTTGCTCAGAGTCCTTTTAAATGCTGGTTTTTGTCTTGCCACTAATTGAGAGCTACCAAATATATATTAAAAAACATCATAATCTGGACCAAAACATCACCAAAAATGACCAGAGATACTTTTTTATTCAAACAATAAAAACACGGTACACTAACAGAAACAGATCCTAAAGCCTACCCTATTCTGAAGAAAAAATGAAACTGCAGATATTGAAATAATATTTATATATTACTTGTTAATATTCAATTTAGTTTGGAAATGATCCATTTTCCTAGATTTATTATTTTATAAACCCACTGTCAATTAAAACATTGTTCTCCTTTGATATATTTTTGTATGATGTTTAATCCGTAGCATTTAGTCTCACCATAGTTTGTCTCAGGAGTCATTAAATAGGTAACCTGTTTTCTGTGTTGAAATGTCAAACTTGTTTCTCATAGTTAATATATTATAAATATATACACAAATCTTTTCTTTTGCATAATCCAGAGTATCTGCTGCATAACATAAATCTACCCAATGAGGTTTATATGCCCAAATTTTATAAGGATTTTCATAAATAAGGCTTTGATAAAATGTTTGCTTAGAGTAGTGATACAGTCTCACCCAGAAGGACTTAAAACAGGATCAATTATTTTTCCCCAGCCTATCTAGTTGATGGCAGGAGTAAAATTCTAGCTGACACTCAGGTTTTCTTCTCTGTTAGATGATTAGATATTTATTCTGTATAGATAAAGCACCTTCTGTAGTACAGCCCTTAATGTAGTCTATTATCTTTTGGGATCTTTGCATTGATCCCAAAGCTGTCAACCCTTAGTGGATATTCCCGAATCTGGTAAAATGCTAAAAGTCATTTTTATCCATCCTAGAAGAACAAACTACTCCAGATTCTCTTTGTTAAACTTTCTCTGCCTCTGGTGATCGGCCTTATAGTCGAGGCTGCCAACAACCATGGACACTAAAAAGAAAGAAGAAAGTGTAAGCTCCACATTCCTTTAGTGGTAGAAACAGAGCCTGCAGGAGCATAAAATAGTTCGCTATTAGCTAAAGGTATTTCTTTTCATTCATCTCAACAAATCATAATAAAAGTTACAGAATTTTATTATGGTCTATTAGATTTTATCTTCCTAGATCAAATCATTTTTTTAAACTCATTTTAACCTAGGCCAAATTTTGTTAAATCATAAATTTCAGGGATTGGCCATCACAGCTTGTGGGAGGTATTTTTCCATTTGTACAATTTCAATTTATTAACATGGTATTTTATCTACCATTTCCTTGCTTGCAATAACTTTAACTGCATATTAAAAATCTCTGAATGTATCAGATTGCAATAAAGCACAGTCCGTTTGTGGTTCAATTAATATTTACAAATAGTAACTAGTAATTTTGCAAAGGCATCAACATCCACAGCAGCATCTTGCAAACATTTATAAAAAATAAAGTTTCACTTTTGGCAGGAAAGCCCAAATGAGCCCAACCCAGATTGGACCATAAAAACAGGAGCTCAGCATAGCTGGGTGCCTTGAAGTTGTTTTCATGTCACTAAGCTTTAATATGTAGTACGGAGCAAGAAATCATAGAATCATCTTGATTGCTCAAGATCATCAAGTCCAAACATTAACCCAACTCTGGTACTAACCCATGTCCCTAAGAACCTCATCTCTGTGTCTGTCCAACCCTCCAGGGATGGTGACTCCACCACTGCCCTGGGCAGCCTGTTCCAATGCCCCACAGCCCTTTGGGGAAGAAATTGTTCCCCACATCCAACCTCAACCTCCCCTGGCGCAACTTGAGGCCATTTCCTCTGCTCCTGGCGCTTGTTCCTGGGGAGCAGAGCCCGACCCCCCTGGCTCCAAGCTCCTTCCAGGCAGTTCAGAGATCAGAAGGTCTCCCCTCAGCTCCTGTTCTCCAGGCTGAACCCCCCAGGTCCCTCAGTCACTCCCATCACACTTGTGCTCCAGCCCCTTCCCCAGCTCCGTTCCGTTCTCTCAACTCGCTCCAGCACCTCAAGGCCTTTCTTGGTGTGAGGGACCCAAAACTGACGCTGAGATTCGAGGTTTGGTCTCCCCAGTGCCCAGCACAGGGACGGTCACTGCCCTGGGTCTGCTGGCCACACCAGTGCTGATGCATTTCAGGATGCTGGTGGCCTTATGGATGTCCTTAGGGCACAATCCACAGCACATTTCTTAGATATCAACTTTAGGATGAGGCAGATTGCATTCTAGAACTGTCTGTTTCTTTAATTGCAGTCCAGTGATTCTAAAAAACTAATTCAAACTGAGATGGACTTCACCAGTGGTGTCTACACTTACCTGTGCCTTTCCAAGATCTACCCAGTCTGTCCCATCATGCCCCAAAATAGAAATGGAAATATACAGGTTTTTCTTTTACTGGTTTGAACTTCTTCTTTAGACCTGGCCAATGTGTTCCTTGGTCAGACTCAACCCCTTTGAGACATTCCCAGCAACCAAACAACCCTGTGACGTCCTCTGTCCTTCTCAGCTGTCAGTCATGGCCGCGCTGAGAGCCCATGGGGAATCAGCCTGGACAAGAGCTCGTCCTCAGAGGGTCTGCAGATACCTGGCTCACACACTGTCATTCAAACCAACCTCTCACTAGTATCATCATTAACTGAAAATCACTAAATCATTGTATCTTTTCAGAACAGAAACTTGTATTTTTTACTTATATATTTTTAGAGTTTATATGACATTTTTTTATTTTACGTTTTTGCTCCCATATATTTTTATAATTTGTATTTACATTGCATTTTTTTTTTAAATGTCTTTTGTCTTTGACAAAACTAAAGCCCTCAGACACCTGGTGTGAACTGTGGGGTTGACCTATGCAGGGACAGGAGTTGGACTTGATGATCCTTGTGGGTCCCTTCCAACTCAGGACATTCTATGATTCTATGGACTTGAATAGATGCCCAAAGGAATGACCATTGCAGGTGTGCCAGCTTTTACATTCTCAAAAGACTCTTCAGCACCAAGTTGGGGAAATATATATACTTAAATATGGAAAAAAAGCAAGGCTTAAAGCTTATTTCATGTAAAGAGATAATTACAAACACAGTAGTTAAAATACTCTATGGAAAAATTTCATCATTTCATGTGCAAGCTACATCATATATAGCTTATTTCTCAAAACGTTGTTGGGAATAAACACTTTCAATTTTTTTTAACTTTAACAATGACTGCAGAGGAAAAGAACTTGTCATCAGGTCCTTATCTTGGCTGACTTTGAAGACTATACCAGACAATAATATAAAAGAAGTTTGTTACAGTAAAGACAAAAGGGATAAGAAGCCTAAATATTGTTGCCACACTCAGCCAACACTCAGCAACCATTCAGTGCAGCAGCATTTACGGGTACAAAAATAAGTGTTGTTGCTATTTCTGCCTGTTTTCCTCCTTCCTGCCAAAAACTACGAGCTTATTTGACCAACTGGATTAGAGAAGCAAAACCAAATGATTCAGGGAATGGAAAATCTGGGCAGTGCCCCAGCTGCTGGATTCTGCTCCCAAGGTGTCCAGTTCACTTAAACACACAATAAAAGTCAGATTAGATAAGGTTCACTTAACATTTGTGATGTCTGCTTTGCTTTATCTGGCTCTTCCCATTAATATATTACCAGACAAAATACAATTATCGTAGAAAGTCAGTGTAAAGTTATTTAAAGAGGGAACCATAGGCAGTTGCAATACTAGTAGCAAAATCAAAGCAATTGTTCAGCAGAAGTTACCCTGGCAATAAATAAATATGTCCTTTTGAGGAAAACTTCCAAAAGCACCCTCCTAAATAGGACTTTTATAAATTGCTTAATTTCTTTTTGATCTTTATCTTCTCTGATCTTTTAACCACTTTTTGCTATTGCTTTCAGATAAAATCCTTGCTGGCTAAGCAAAATACTTCTGCAAAACCTCTACCAGAATTTACTTACAGATGCCTCTTATCTTTTCCTTGGTGACCTGTAGCAACTCTGGCAAACAACCCGGTTAGGCTAGATATGTTTTTCTCTCTATTTTCCTTATTAGCCAAGGCACAAAGAAGCTAACAAATCAGCTTCTTATCATCATGCTTATGGTGCAATTTAGTCATGGTCCCTGGACCTACCTCATGTTTTTCTCATTTCTGCAGAATGAGAACACATCAGCAGGGTCAATATGCCCCAAGTCATGTTCTAAATAAAGATGATTTCTTGATTCATGTAATTACAGAGAAATACATTCATATCCTAGCTATTTCCAAAATGATTGCTTGCAGGTGGTCCAGGAACGTACTTGAATTACCAGAGAAAATCCTGTTTATGATGCTTCTGTAGACCTGGAGCGAGAGACTGAGCTCGAGGAAGCCTGAAATACGCACAGACATCACTCTTTTTTGTGTTGCAGTTTGACTTTGTCGAGCTCCTTGATGGAAGACGTCTACTGACGCAGGAGGCGAGAAGCTTAGAAGGACCTCAGCGGCAACACAGAGCTTTCGTGCCCTTGTCCAGCCACGAGACGGGCTTCATCCAGTATTTAGATTCAGGAATATGGCATCTGGCCTTCTACAATGACGGCAAGGAGTCGGAAGTGGTTTCTTTTCTTACGACTGCTATTGGTAAGGATTTCCTGGATTATTCCTGAACTCCTAAATATGCCTTGAGGCCAAGTATTAATGCGCGTACTCAAATGAGAGAATGTTTGTAAGGGATTGTATATAGCAACGAGCTGAATATTGTTGGGCCCCACATATCTCCTAAGTATTTTGTAAGCCTTTTCAGTAACTATATCCCTAACGAGATTCTACCCGGGGCCAAAGATGGATAACAAGTTTGACATTCTCTGCTTTATTTTCTTCCCTTGATCTTATTTTTATTTAGTTTTTTTGGTTGGTTGGGGTTTTTTTCTCTTTCTGGAACAGGAATGATTGAAGCAGCACCATGCAACACTTTTCTGTGGCAGTCCTGCCTTTGAGCACCATCGAAATTACTCAAGTTGGAGTTCAGGCAGAGAACCGGGGTTAAAACACCAATAAAGAGCACTGCAACGCTTAGGAGGAGGAACCACAATAACAGGAATCTCTGTTTCTTCTTGCTAACAGAAAGAAGCTGATATTTCTTAAGAACAAATTAATTTAAAAGGCCTTTCAGCTTCTCTGGAAGTAGAGTGCCCTGCCAGTTCTGTGCACAGGCACCGATTTGTTGCTGTCCAAGAAGGAAAAGATGCTGCCTGTGGGCTGCTTGACAGTCCAGCACACCGAGTATTCTTCCTCCACCCTGTAAATGTCAGAATCTGTTGCAGATTCAATAATATTTAGTTTAAAATTTTACTGATTTGCTAAAACCATTCACGTGCTCAAATTCATTTGGTTGCAATTTAAAGATTGCTCCATATAACTAGCACTCAGCTTTCTTCTAGCCACAGTGATTGTTTAATGGGCTTCTTTTCTTTGCTGAAAAAAGCAGATTTATTCCAAAGCTTCCATTAATCCCTCTCCCAGAAGAGGCATTGGTGTTGATTCTCAGCTGTCTGCAATAGCTACCTAAGAGCTATGGGCTGTAATTTGTCTTGGCAGGTTAATTAAAAGTTTAAGTCTTATTAAAGTGAAGTCATTACAATCCAAATATTCCATTTTAGAGCTAAATTTTATCTAATGCAGAAGTGGAAACACTGCTATAATACTTTTGTGTTAAATTTGAAACCTGGAAATGCAGATGTTCAGTCCTGCTCGCCATTAAGCAACACCAGAAATAGCTGCATGTTAGCTTGGGAAATTGAAGTCTTGCTGTATAGAATGTGGATTTACTTCCATTTAGTATACTTTAGCAATTTAAATTTTTGCTTACACTGGCCACCTTCTGCCCAGAAGAACCTCCAGGTATTCGATGAAAGGGACTTTTTTCCTTGTCTAAGGATTTCTTCCATTTAAAGTATCCCATCACAGGAAAATCGGTAAGGCTTTCAGAGCAGAAAACGCTTTTAAAGCAGTCACTAGTTGTTCTTGTTTCCAAAGTGATGCTAAGTGTAGTAGACAGACATTTCTCTTGGCCTCGTGGCATATACGTAGGCAAAGAAAAAAAATAAGAAAGAAAACATTCTTAATTTGCCTTTGGACAGTAGGGGAGTGGTGTGTGGGAGAAGCATGTCAGATTGTCTTTAAGGCAATCCTGTTTTTTTTGTTTAGGTACCTTCATGACCACATGATAAGCAGAACAGTCCATGATATATAGTCCATGATACCTGTATCTAGTGCAGTGCCTCAGGGGTCAGTACTGGGGCCGGTATTATTCAGTATATTCATCAACTTGGATGAGGGAATAGAGTGACTGTCAGCAAGTTTGCTGGTGACACCAAGCTGGGAGGAGTGGCTGACACGACAGAGGCTGTGCTGCCATCAGAGACCTGGACAGGCTGAGAGTTGGGCGGGGAGAAATTTAATGAAATAGAACAAGGGCAAGTGTAGAGTCTTGGATCTGGGCAGGAACAACCCCAGGTTCCAGTATAAGTTGGGGAATGACCTGTTGGAGAGCAGCGTAGGGGAAAGGGACCTGGGGGTCCTGGGGACAGCAGGGTGACCATGAGCCAGCACTGGGCCCTTGTGGCCAAGAAGGCCAATGGTACCTGAGGTGGATTAGAAGGGGGTGGTCAGTAGGTCAGAGAGGTTCTCCTGCCCCTCTGCTCTGCCCTGGGGAGACCACACCTGGAATATTGTGTCCAGTTGTGGCCCCTCAGTTCCAGCAGGACAGGGAACTGCTGGAGAGAGTCCAGCGCAGGGCAACAAAGATGCTGAAGGGAGTGGAGCATCTCCCGTGTGAGGAAAGGCTGAGGGAGCTGGGGCTCTGGAGCTGGACAAGAGGACACTGAGGGGTGATTCATTCATGGGGATCAATATGGAAAGGGGGAGTGTCAGAAGGATGGAGCCAGGCTCTTCTCGATGACAACCAGTGATAGGACAAGGGGTAGTGGGTTCAAACTGGAACACAAGAGGTTCCACTTATAATTTGAGAAGAAACTTCTTCATGGTGAGGGTGGCAGAGCCTGGCCCAGGCTGCCCAGGGAGGTTGTGGAGTCTCCTTCTCTGCAGACATTCCAACCCGCCTGGACACCTTCCTGTGTAACCTCATCTGGGTGTTCCTGCTCCATGGGGGGATTGGACTGAATCCTTCCAATCCCTGACATTCTGTGATTCTGTGATATATTCCATATATCCCCTGTTGACCTTGAATCATTCTGTGTTTTGGTGCAAGGATGTTTTCTTTTGTTATACAAGAGACCTTTGCTCCGTGTGTGGGGATCACTTTGCCCACTGGCAGCTGTATATCAACACTTATCTCTAGTGTACAGGAAAAACTGTTTAGGTACAAGCTACACACTTTGAAATGCACTTGAGATAAGCAAAAATTTTAGATAGGAAGATGTGGCTTCTTGCCTAGAATTTGGCCAGAGAAGTGCAGCATTTTTCTAAGTACTCTAAAAAATGTAATAGACTTGTCAAGTCAGTACCTTTCTTGTTAGTCTAGATTTCAGCAGCTTGTTTAAAAAAAATAAAAATAAAAATCTGAATAAATGTACTGTAATGCTTCAGAACCTTTCTAGTGTATTCATGAGGTCTGGCAAGACACGACTGCTGGGTTTTAAGCCTATAAATACTATAGTACTGTGGTGTTATAATTTTCCTCGGTGCCAGAGTAAAGAGGATACAGCAACCTGACACAGTGTTTATGAACCAGGGTGTAAAATTGCAATGCCAAACAAATAAATCAGGTCACACGTGACGGCAGCCTTAGATCTATCTGTGTGGGGTGAGGAACCTCCAGAGGAGTTGTGTTGACTTTCAGAGGCAACCTGCCATTTAATTTGATTTCTGTGGTGGCAACACGGAGAAAAATCTGCCTTTATTATTGCGCTGACATAGGGATTGCAGTGAGAGTGCGTTTGAAAAGTACAACTGTGATGCAGGATGAAGTAGGATTTGGTGATCTGAGAAGACGACCAGCAACCTGGAACTCCAGAATTCTGATTGATGTGCAAATTCTGACCCAGCCCAGGCTCACCTTCAGCTGCTCACCATGCAAAACGTGACATTTCCCCAGAGAGGTGGTGGAACTGCTGGGAAAACACATTAAGCATTAATTAATAATCATGAGTAATAGTAGGAAACACAAAATGGATAATGGCAATCACAGAATCACAGAATTGACTGGGTTGGAAAAGACCTCAGAGATCATCAAGTCCAACCCTTAGTACAACTCCAGTCCATTGACTAGATCATGGCACTAAGTGTCATGTCCAATCCCAGTTTAAAAGCCTTCAGGGCCAGTGAGTCCAGCACCTCCCTGGGCAGCCATTCCAATGCCTGACCACTCTCTCTGTAAAGAATTGCTTTCTAATCTCCAGCCTCAATTTCCCCTGCCAGAGTTGAAGCCCATGCCCCCTTGTCCTATTGCTGACTGCCTGGGAGAAGAGACCAATCCCCACCTGGCTAGAACTTCCCTTCAGGTAGTTCTAGAGAGTGATGAGCTCACCTCTAAGCCTCCTCTTCTCCAGACTGAACAAGCCCAGCTCCCTCAGCCTCTCCCCATAGGGCTTGTGTTCAAGTCCCTTCCCCAGTCTTGTTGCTCTTCTCTGGACCTGCTCCAGCACTTCAATCTCTTTCCTGAACTGAGGGGCCCAGAACTGAACACAATACTCCAGGTGTGGCCTCCCCAATGCAGAGCACAGGGGAAGGATCACTGCCCTTGTCCTGCTGACCACGCTGGTTTGGATACAGGACAGGATACCAGTGGGTTTCTTGGCCACCTGGACACGCTGTTGGCACTTGTTGAGCTTCCTGTCCATTAGCACCCCCAGGTTTCTTTCTGCCTGACTGCTCTCCAGCCACTCTGTCACTGCAGGGGGTTGTTGTGGCCAAAGTACAGGACCCGGCACTTGGCCTTGTTGAACTTCATCCCATTGGAATCAGCCCATGTTTCCAGTCTATCCAGATCCCTTTGCAGAGCCCTGCAGATCATGATGGTAAGTTCATAAAGCCAAACTATGCAGTTATTTCTTCTGGCAAACCTCACCCGTGAGTGCGGACTCATCTGAGTAAAGGACTGGAGATTTCACATCAGCAATAAACATGTTGAACAGAAAGAGAGCTGATTTTCCATGTATATCTCCTAAGTTCCAAGAGACTGAACTTTTCAGAGTCAGTAAAATCATTGCAGGCTCTGCATGACAATATCAACTGCAATTACTGTGCAGTGCTTGTCTGGAATGACGTAGCTTCTATTATTCTAGAAAAAAAATGCAGAAAAAAATGGAAAAAAGCATCTGTATTCCCAGTTTGATAACATACAGTTAACTTCATAAATTGTGAGGCTGTCCATCACACGGTTTTAGAAATTGATGTAGCTAAACTAAATCCACTCAGGAACATTAGAACTGATTTTGAGGGCAGGAGACGACAGTTTTCTAAAAGGATGGGGAATCGTCATCACTAAAGAGTTGGGTGATATAAAAAATGTGCCTGCTACATGCCACTGCATGTAAACCTGGGGAGAATGCAGCATCCTAATGCCTATCAGAGCTTATACTTGTGCATAGTACAGGCAGTTCAGGTGGAGGGAAAGAGAGATCATTCTAGGAAACTTTTCATCTTTTAATAGCATTTTTATATCCCATTCCTCTGAATTACGATGCAAGACATTATAAAGGAATGGACAATCAAGGTCTTTCAATAATAAATTAACCTTTTTGTAAATGACATTGCTGGCACTTTGTGAAATTTCTAATAGAAACACGTCTCTGAAAAGCACCTTGTGGATTCACCTCTGCCTGAGAATGGTAATTTATTCAGAGCAATCTTGTATAGATGGAGCAAAATAGTAGGCTGAGGAATCAGCTGGAATCAGCACATCTGAGATGTTGGCCAAAAATCTGCTTGATGGAAGCAAGAAACATCTGAGAGCCTGAAAACAGCTTCTACAGAGTCAGAAAGTGTCTTCCAGCAGCTGTTAGTGCTGAGCTCAGGCAAGCCGGGCTGTGCAGGGCCACTGAGAAATCCAAAAGCAAAGCCAAGGCAGCTGTTGGTGAGACAAGACCGTCTCTGTTTACCAGGACATCACCCAACAAGCAACAGGAATCACGTGGAGAACAGCCGTAATAGGATGCAAGGTTTTATCTCACTTTTATCTTCCGCAACAAACAACACTTAAGAGAATGACCATTGTTCCTCCTGCCCCCTCTGCTATCCCTATGGCACTGGTGAGGCTGCACCTAAAATATCGCGGTCAGTTTTGGCCCCTCACACCAAGAAAGGCCTTGAGGTGCTGGAGCAAGTTGAGAGAAGGGAACGGAGCTGGGGAAGGGGCTGGAGCACAAGTGTGATGGGAGCGGCTGAGGGACCTGGGGGGTTCAGCTGGAGAACAGGAGCTGAGGGGAGACCTTCTGATCTCTGAACTGCCTGAAAGGAGCTTGGAGCCAGGGGGGGTCGGGCTCTGCTCCCCAGGAACAAGCGCCAGGAGCAGAGGAAACAGCCTCAAGTTGCACCAGGGGAGGTTGAGGTTGAATCTGGGGAACAATTTCTTCCCCAAAGGGCTGTCGGACATTGAGACAGGCTGCCCAGGGCAGTGCTGGAGTCACCATCCCTGAAGAGTTGGACAGACACAGAGATGAGGTTCTTAGGGACATGGTTTAGTGAGACTGTTGGGTTAATGGTTGGACTCTATGATCTTGAGGGTCTCTTCCAAACAAAATGATTCTATAACTACTGTGAGCAGTTTCCTCCATCAAAGTGGAAAGCGAGCTGGTTGTGTTATTTATAAGGGACTGCCAGCACCTACAGCACTTTGCAATATACATCAAAAGGCAAGTTCCCTGCCTGCAATACCCAAAAATATAACTCACCCCTGTACAGTCCCCAGGACAGCAGTTCACACACGAGAAGGGGACAACAGAGGAGAACTTCATGGTAGGACTGAGCTTAGAGAGAAGAAATTAAGGGCACAGGTGCAAGTGTGGGACTGGGAACCCTCCTTGAGTTAGAGGTGGCAAGAATGACTCTGCCTTAGCTGTGAGTGAAAATGCCTTTGTGTTTAGCTTGTTCTTGGGAAAGGAAGAGCCTGAGTAACTCAGATTTACTTCCCTTTTTACTGCCTTTGTGTAGGCTAACTTAAACTCTTTCAACTTCCAATTCAGAGAGGATGCAGAAGTGTGATCCTCCTACAGTCTTGAAGCCATTCACATTATCTACACTTGTTTTGCTAATGTCTGGAAAAGTCTAAATTAGTTTCACGTAAATACTGAGGAGTCAGAAGAGTGTGCAGACTAACGGGGTGCGAATCTCTTCTGGCTTACACTTTCTTTTAGCTCCTTAATGCCTGAGTTACTTGACTTAAAACTCCCCATGTACAATTAGATCTTCAGGTCCCTGAATGAGAAAAAGTGATTTTAATGTCCCAGTGACCTTTTCTGAGCTTCTTGGGCTATACCCAACAAAAGAGGACGAAAGTTTAGCAAGTGCTTCGCTGAATCAGGACCCTTTTAACTGTTTATGGGACTCCAGCTGCTCCATGGAAGTGCTGAGTTGCTACAGGTGTTGCTCTTTGGTATTGCATGAGTATGGTCAACTTAGCCCTTGTCCTGTTTCACAGAGGGATTTCTGAGCACTTCCACCTTGTGGTAACCTTCTACTGCTAATTCATTAGTAGCCTGTTCCTTCCCAGACTTGCAACCTTTTCCTTGCTCTGCACAGAAAAATAAATGCAGCAGCATATGAGAACATGGCAGGGAGGAAAATTACAACTTCATTTTTGACGTTATTGATCTCTCTCCTGCAAAATAAGAGCAGAGCTTTGCATGCTCTGCAAATGGGTTTTTGCCTTCAGCTCTCTGTGTCCCATTACAAGCCCTTAATGACAGACACTTGATCAGATGGTCGGTGCCTTTTTTGATTACCCTCTTGTTCACAGAATCCCAGAATGCCGTGGATTGGAAGGGACCTGGAAAGCTCATCCAGTGCAATCCCCCCATGGAGCAGGAACACCCAGATGAGGTTACACAGGAAGGTGTCCAGGCGGGTTGGAATGTCTGCACAGAAGGAGACTCCACAACCTCCCTGGGCAGCCTGGGCCAGGCTCTGACACCCTCACCATGAAGAAGTTTCTTCTCAAATTATAAGTGGAACCTCTTGTGTTCCAGTTTGAACCCATTACCCCTTGTCCTGTCATTGGTTGTCACCGAGAAGAGCCTGGCTCCATCCTCCTAACACTCACCCTTTATATATTTGTGAACATTAATAAGGTCACCCCTCAGTCTCCTCTTGTCCAAGCTAATTGTTGCCACCACCTCTTTTTTGATGTGTTGGTTCCTGCGTTCAGCTCTTACGGAGCTTCTCTGGTAAAGCTTGTAGGTCTCAGGTAGTATTTAGAAAAGACACAGTCACTTGATTCAAGCAGGAGGCAAAAAGGGAATTTATGATTCCCTACCAGTCTGTGTTAGTTGGGTTTTTTTTGCTTCCCCTTCTGAATTTGGTCTCATGGATGTCATTAGGTTGACAGGTCTGTTTGATTGGAGGCTTGCATTTATCCACAAAGTAAGTTCAAGGTCTCTTCCACTAAACATCCAACTGGCCACAGGACCTAAGGTCCATCGGTGAAAGCTGAATTAATCCATGCAGAAGGAAGACAAGAAGACAGGACTTTACCATCTGCATCCTGGGTCAATCCAGCCCAACCTGATAGGTGAGGCATCACCTGGGGAGGTGGAAATGTGCAGCAAACTCCCTCTGCTTGAGCTTTCTATGAGCTGCAAGAATTCCTCTCTACAAGCAGGTGTAGTTGTGTGCTCGGTGAGATTTCACTTTTTCATCCAGCCTGTGTGTAAATCTAATCTGTTCGCTTTATAGGGCTTAATAAAAAAGCAAATATAGCCTGAGCCTGGGTCTGGAAATGGGCTGTGACAAGGTGAAATTTTTCACGTTGGCTTGCACTCCCTGTGGCCAGAGATTTTCGTTGACAATTCTTGGTAAAACAGTGATGATGTTTTTAGATTAATAATGCTACTACCCTAAAAACTTCAGCCCCTGGAAGTCAGCAATAGCTTTATCAATGCCCCCTTAATCTTTTCGGCTTTTTGCCCAGAACTGGTGATCAGCCTCATTTCCCAGTGATGTGAGCCAAGGCGATGAGCGTGTCCTAGTGTTGAAGTTTATCTCCCTGTCTGCCCTTTCAGATGACTCCCACCAGATCAAACATTGCTGCTGGTTCTTAAATCCCCTTCAGCTTCAGTCAGTAATGTCCATGATCCTATAGCGCACCGTTCTCTAAATGTTACGTGCAGCTTTCTACCGACTTCTGCTGAGCTGTAGACTTGAAGTCAGACCAATTGTTTCAAATGTAGATGTTATTTGTGGTGACCTTTCTTCTCTCTGCAAGTGTCTGAAACAATTCTTACATAATAACCCTGCTTCCCAAGCCATAATTACAGGCAAAATCATTATTTCAGGATTTTTCTGTTGAAAGCTTAAGGCATCTCTAATAAAGGAGAAACTGGGGACACAGCTCAAAGATAATTAAACAATAAGTCTGTAAAGGTCAGATACTTGGCTATAAAAACTTCCACAGCTGCTCTTACCATATAGAGTGTATCTCTTCATTGATGAGTAAAAGCTAGGAGTAGAAAATTACAGTGAGTAAACCTGGCTTAACTTTAAAGCATAGGTGAAATACTGTATTTATTATTACATTTGAGCTTTTTTTATTGCTATTTTGTTTTGTGTATATACACTTCTCTTTCAATAGATCAATTACAATTACAAGTGATAATTTGTAGAGAACAATAAATAAGCAGATACAAACATTCATTTATATTGTTGTACGAAAGAAGAAATTAAGCCATGTTTGTAAAGGTTGCTTGGATGCCAATAAGTACTTATCTCAATAGAAGTTTGGTGTCTGAATGTCTTTAATGATCCAGATGTTGTTTGGTTTCGATCATGCTTTGAAGCGGTAGAAAAATGAAGGTAGATTTGTCTTTTTTGAACAGCTTTGCCTGCATCTGTACTTGCATGGGCTGGTAGCCTTGAACTTGCTTGTCAGTGTGTTGTTTGCAGGCAGGCAAGTTCTCTTGATCTGACAGAGCTTGTACAAAAGGCTTATTGATTGGGGTAATTACTTTAGTTTTAGGGTCAAGAAAAGGTTTATTTAATAGTGAAGTTAAAGCCTTTTTCTTTCTTTCTGTTATTTCTTTCCTCCTTTTTCAGTTTGACTTTTTCCCAACAGCAGAATTCTGCATTAATAACACGGCATATAGTGCTAGTTGAGGGTTTCTGGAGAGATGTGTAAAACAGTGCATATGGTTTTCGTTTTTACACTTTTGTATATAGCTCTTTCCATGCACCCCAGACTGCAGCCTAATGTAAGCACAGCTTGTTTTATTCCTGTGTCCTATTACCAGCTCTGTGCAGATTTTTCTTTCCATGAAAGCTCCCCTGCTAACACACAGAAATAAGGTTGTGGGAGTTACCCGTCCAGTTTAGCAAAAAAAAAAAGGAGAACCCTTTCTGTACTAGAACAAAAGTCTTTTTTAAGACTTAATTTTCCAAAAGATTGTATTAAATTGTATGTACGTGTATACATTTAATTGACCACAAAAGAGAACAGAAGCCCGAGTTACTGGAGCAATCTCCACTTTCACAGGGGGCCAGGTGGGATGGGAAGAACATTGTATGTTGTCCCAAAAACAAGGTTTTGTTACCCAGCGTGCAATTAAACAAGCCAAATTTAGCACACAGAGACGAGATATTGTTTAGTACAGAGTTGCGCAAGCCTGGATGCTGGAATAAAGCCAACACACCAGAAAGAAAAGTAACAGCCATTATATACAAGATCTTATCACATTCAGGGCAGTCCTAAGGAGCCAATCAGTTACATATTTGCATACTGGCTACATAATCATTTTAGTGTATAATAAGCAACATTCACCTAAAGGACACTTTATCCAGATCTCGAGATCTGTGTTAAAACAAAACTAATAGTACAGGCTTCAAAATGTCTGAAGCTGCAAGGTCAGTAGTGTCTGTAGTTTCTGATTAGGTGGTTTGCAAGTCACTCTTATCTTTGTTAGAGGAGCAGACTGACCTAAAACTGAAAGGATTTTACATATCTTTAGGCTAGCAATGGCTGGCAGGATTCATTCTTTTAAGTTGTAATGACTACATGTACAGTATCTCCTGGCAAATGTTGAGTTTTTAAATGATAATGGCTGGTCTCCGTGTTAGAAGTATTAGATGCGTGCCTTCTTTCTTTATCTAAATGCTACAAGAATCCAAGAAAAAAAAGAGTTAAATAAATTATGTTAAACTGATGGCCTGCTGGAGGCCCTGAAAAGGAACAGGATTTGACCAAGTTTGTGCCATGAGTTCTCTAGAGGCGGAACCAGAGCCATGAATTGCAGAATCACAGAATGTCAGGGGTTGGAAGAGACCTGGAAAGCTCATCCAGTGCAATCCTCCCATGGAGCAGGAACACCCAGATGAGGTTACACAGGAAGGTGTCCAGGTGGGTTGGAATGTCTGCACAGAAGGAGACTCCACAACCTCCCTGGGCAGCCTGGGCCAGGCTCTGCCACCCTCACCATGAAGAAGTTTCTTCTCAAATTTAAGTAGAACCTCTTGTGTTCCAGTTTGAACCCATTATCCCTTGTCCTACCATTGGTTGTCACCGAGAAGAGCCTGGCTCCATCCTCCTGACACTCACCCTTTATATATCTGGAAACATTAATGAGGTCACCCCTCAGTCTCCTCTTGTCCAGCTCCAGAGCCCCAGCTCCCTCAGCCTTTCCTCACACGGGAGATGCTCCACTCCCTTCAGCATCTTTGTTGCCCTGCGCTTGACTCTCTCCAGCAGTTCCCTGTCCTGCTGGAACTGAGGGGCCACAGCTGGACACAATATTCCAGGTGTGGTCTCACCAGAGGCCGTGTTTGAGGTCCTCTCTGTATGTGTATGGAAGAACGGTTTGGTTTGTTTATTTTTTCCCCTAGAATAAACCAACTTACAACATCATTTAAAATGAAACTCAAGGCCAGGTTTAGCCTTGCCCGGAGCTACAGGAGCAGAAATTCTAATGTACTGAATGTGAAGTAACTTCCCACTTGCTAGTGCAGCTCTAGAACTTGAACCCTGAAGGGTGAATAATTGTTGTTGCCTGTATTAGTTTGTAACAATTTATGAGAGTGAGACGGAACAACAAAAAACTTCTTCGTAGTCCCTTGGGCAAATTTGGGATATGAGAGTTTCATTTACTGGAGTGAAATCCAGGTTTAAAAATATTCCAGCTGCAAAAAAAAGAGGGAAAACTAGGAGGAAAATAAATGCTTGCAAGGCGTCTTTCTGTGTCTCCACAGTTTTGTCATATGTTTGTTACAAATATGGCATTAAAGTGTTATTTTGCTTAGAAGCTGCATTGCAGAAAGAGGGATTCAGCCCCACAGTTACTCTTTTGTTTAAAATCATTCACTGATATCTTTTTTCCCAGCTGACATCTGTGATCACATTTCAAGTGATTTAGAACAGAGGGGTGTTTTTTTTTCAGATGGTCAGTGTGTGATTCCATAAGAACTGTATTTCATAGACCCTTTCGTGCTTTTAGCATTGCTCACGTTCTCGGGGAAGAAAACAGCGTTCCCTGTATATCCCTATGAACAGCAGAAATGCATTAGCAAGGTTTTCTAAAACTTGGTGAAGTCAAAGGAGATTTTAGCATTAGCTTAAATGGTGGTATACCTAGAGCAGAGTCTATATATGAGTGCTAAGTGGTTTTGAAATCCCATTGTACCTTATACTTTCAGCCATCTGACAGCTTTAGATTATAAGGCATTCTGCACTGGAAAGATTTCTTCTTAAAAAGGCAGCAGTAAGAGAAAGGAACGAATCAGTGAGATAAAGTGTAACCAAATTCAGACCAAATGTGGCGCAGGCTTCTGAAATGATCGGCTTTGTTCTCTTTATTTACTCCTTGAACTATTCCCACTTGGTCCCTGTTTCTGTAGAAGAGGAGTTCAAAAATAACGTGCAAAAAAGCTGGGTTTGTAGTATTTCCAGCTGCGCTTGGAGACGAATGTGCTTGAAATAGTGTGAGAAAGACTGCCATTGTACTGAGAACCCTTCGAGTACCTGGAGATGTATCTTAAGCCAGGCCTAGAAGCCAAAGTGCAGACATCTCAAGGGAAAATGTGCTCACGTGAGATACTGTCAAATTTGACAAACTCGACACCTCTTGACGGTTTCAATAAGCAACACAAACTGATCCTGAATGGCAAATCCTTTGTGCTTCACCGTCACCTTTTAAAATGATCCAACCTCTAGAATTAGTGCTGGTATTTGCTGTCAGTACGCTGATGGAGATGGGGCGTATTGGCCATTGCAAATGACTTTTTTGTTTGTTTTTTTAACGTTCTTACAGAAGAATAGTGTGAGGAGGACAGCAGACAATTGGATACTGTGATTACTGTGTTTCACTCTGACTTTCCAGAATCAAGAATGGTTTAAGGAGCTGTTTAAAGGATTGCCTGCCTGTTGCCCTTTTCATAATATAGCATCAGGATACCTAAATGCAAAGGTTATCCACTGGGATATGAGAGCAGAACAGGGTTATACAAATGGATCTTTAATTAAAACAGACCTCCCAGCCTTCAGAAAAAGCAAAAAAACCAATAAAATAATCAAAATCTGGCATAACGTCAAGTGGCGTTAGCAGCATCAGCACCACACTGGGTGTCCTACCGAAGGGGAAGCTGTGAAACAGCACTCAGAAATAATGACTGAGTTTCCGTGATCCTGCCAAGACTCTCACGTCCCCGGCTGCCAGGTGTGGATTGCTCGAAGTACAAATGTAAAAGCCTTATAAAACACAAATGAAGCAGAAAAATCGACATCTCAGCAGGTGAGGATGTACCGCAAGAAGGAATCAGCCCTTTAAAACTTCAGCTGGGGAAGGAAGAGGAGGAACAAGAGAAAAACAGACCCAGCGTTTCCACGTTTCCTTTGTTTCTAAGGCTTTTTTTTCCCCACTTTTTTGGCTCATAATGTCAAATCTGATGTTTCAATATCTCTGAAACCTGTTTTAGCCCCTCTCACCTCCACGTCTCCCTTGGCATTGTTATCACAATTACAAGGGCAGGTGACAGTTCTCTAGGCTTAGAATCCTGTCTACCCTGCAGTGAAATTCAATCGAGTAGCATCATTTCTTTGAAAAATAAACAAGACTGCAAGCTCTGCAACTGGGAAGTAAATTAAATGTGTTCACAGAGCTTCAGAATCTTCTTTGCCTTTCATTTTCGATTGCCTGGCTTCTTATTAAAATTATTGCTAACGTAGTCGAGGCAGTGACAGGGAACATTTTTGTGCAGGTGAGATGTTCTTGCAACGAGCTTGTAGGTGACAGCTTCATCCTGGCCAAGCAGGTCGAGGAGAAATAATACGTGGCTTACTCAGGTTGCTCTGGTGCATACACAGAGAATAAGGTGAAATAAGGGACCTGGGGGTCCTGGTGGACAGCAGGATGACCATGAGACAGCACTGGGCCCTTTTGGCCAAGAAGGCCAATAGCATCCTGGGTTGGATTAGAAGATGGGTGGTCAGTAGGTCAGAGAGGTTCTCCTGCCCCTCTGCTCTGCCCTGGGGAGACCACACCTGGAATATTGTGTCCAGTTGTGGCCCCTCAGTTCCAGCAGGACAGGGAACTGCTGGAGAGAGTCCAGCGCAGGGCAACAAAGATGATGGAGGGAGTGGAGCATCTCCCGTGTGAGGAAAGGCTGAGGGAGCTGGGGCTCTGGAGCTGGACAAGAGGACACTGAGGGGTGACCTCATTAATGTTTCCAGATATATAAAGGGTGAGTGTCAGGAGGATGGAGCCAGGCTCTTCTCGGTGACAACCAAGGATAGGACAAGGGGTAATGGGTTCAAACTGAAACACAGGAGGTTCCACTTAAATCTGAGAAGAAACTTCTTGTCAGTGAGGGTGGCAGAGCCTGGCCCAGGCTGCCCAGGGAGGTTGTGGAGTCTCCTTCTCTGCAGACATTCCAACCCGCCTGGACACCTTCCTGTGTAACCTCATCTGGGTGTTCCTGCTCCATGAGGGATTGCACTGGATGAGCTTTCCAGGTCCCTTCCAACCCCTGACATTCTGTGTGATTCTGTGTAATATGCTGTCCCGTCATTCTCCCATGGGATGTAATTCATTGCAGGGTGAGAGGGATGCTCTGCACTCCTCATGGCCCTTTTGCTCACACAGAGGATTTCAAGGTTCGATATAAACCATGGAATCTAAGTACCTGCTGCCCTGCTCCCTCCCAGCAGAGCATCTTCTTTAGCCAGGGCAGCATGATGAGGCAGAAGATAAGCCAGAGGACAGTCAAAAGCAATTTCTTTCAGTGTGAAAATAATTACACACATTTATTTTATACAGTAAAAAATTCTCCTCTAAACATTTGATTTACCTCCACTTTTTTTTTTTTATTTACCTTTTTATTTTTTTTTCTTTTAATTAATGCATCTTTATATACAGAGAATTGACATTTATAAGGAAAAGGAAGGACCTTAATTACCGCAATCAGTACATATACTGCATCTCTCTGGGTTGGATGTTGCAATGTACCTCAGGCTCAGCAGCTTCATATATCTTCTCACCACCACAGTGCAGAAGATTTTGAGACCATTTCTTGTGTCGACTAGTTGAAGAGGCCAAACAGTGAGCTGACCTAAAAATCCCAGCTCTTCTCTTTGCATCTCCCTTCTAATATTGACCATTCTCATTGGTTTCAATCTCTGTAAACCTTGATTCGAGAAACTGAGATTAACATTGATTCATCAAAGTATAATTATTTTACTGCAGTGCTATTCCTGCATGTTTCTGACACCAAACACTACAAGTTCCAACACAACTCATTGAGGTTATTGAAGGAAAAGGTTACATTTGAATTCATAGAATTGCTGCAATGAATGGCATTCAATCAGTTCTTAGAAAGTAGTCCTGGTACTTATTAACTCTCAGAAAAGCTACTGCCTTCAATTGCCAGCTAGATAACTATTTTTTCTTTACCAATAGAGAGTTGCCTCTAAATGCCCAGGGAATTATGAGGTTTGGTGGCAAGTGTAGGCTATAAAATATTTATCTTTAACACACAATTGTGTTACTGCAGCCTCTAATAGGATTTAGTGTCAGGCAAACATCTGCCTTGGCCTCTGGCCCAAAGATATAGAAACAAGCTATTAAGTTGAATGTTGCATAGTAAATAAATAAGGCGGAAATACTGTTAAAGTACTGCTGACCAACAATCATGGTGAGTATATAAAAGAGGAGTCTATTGAGAGTCTAACAATTTGTCTGCCTCCTTAATATGTTTATTGCATTTCATCCCGATAAAGGTATTATAATTCATGTAGCTAATTGTAAGCTGGCTCTTTATAGAGCTCACCACAGCAGAGCTGGCTTTCACGGGGCTTTTTGTCAGCATCAAAGTGCTCCCCTGAGCAGCCCATTAGCATGGGAGCCTTGTCGCTGTCAGATGAGTCGCTTTATGATATGAAGCAATCGGTGTATTTGTCTATGCCTCAGATTTCCAAAAAACAAATGGGAATGGTAACAATTAGCTATTTCCTAGTGAACTTGGTTAAAAGCTGTATAGATGAGGTTCTTAGGGACATGGTTTCATGCCAGTGTTAGGTTATGGTTCGAACTCGATCTTGAGGGTCTCTTCCATCCAAAATTATTCTATTAATAGGGCAACAAAGATGCTGAAGGGAGTGGAGCATCTCCCGTGTGAGGAAAGGCTGAGGGAGCTGGGGCTCTGGAGCTGGACAAGAGGAGACTGAGGGGTGACCTCATTAATGTTTACAGACATATAAAGGGTGAGTGTCAGGAGGATGAAGCCAGGCTCTTCTCGGTGACAACCAATGATAGGACAAGGGGTAATGGGTACAAACTGGAACACAGGAGGTTCCACTTAAATTTGAGAAGAAACTTCTTCATGGTGAGGGTGTCAGAGCCTGGCCCAGGCTGCCCAGGGAGGTTGTGGAGTCTCCTTCTCTGCAGACATTCCAACCCGCCTGGACACCTTCCTGTGTAACCTCATCTGGGTGTTCCTGCTCCATGGGGGGATTGCACTGGATGAGCTTTTGAGGTCCCTTCCAACCCCTGACATTCTGTGATTCTCTGATTCTGTGATATCCTTAAATGCATGACAGTGTAGTGTCAAGTCTTACTAAGGCTACAGGCAGGATCACGCCAGTTTGTAGCATCTCAGGGCAAGGAGTTACAGCAGCAGGAAAACAAGCAATGAGATAAAGGTTTCAGCCAAGTTTCCCTCAAAATCTGCCAGCTGTGAGATTGCTCGTACTGAAAAAAAGTCCCCTGAAACAAATGGCAAAAATCCCAAAGTATCCTCAGCAGCTGGAAGTCAACGTGGTACATGAGGTAAAGCTGATTTGCTCCAAACTATGAGCTGTTTCTTTCTCTGCTTTGATAATTAAAGCTCTTAAGCAGGAAGGACTTTAAAGAGCACTTCAGAAGAAGAGTTTTGCTCTTAGAGAAGTGTAAGCTTTCTCATGTAGTGAATATTTTCCATCTCTCATTTCTATGTATCCTGCTTTTCCTGGGTTGGTAGCCTGGATTAGTGTAGGGAGTAACTCTGTCATTTCTCTACCATTCTCCAAAAGGAGACAACATGGATCTGAAGGCGATGTGTCTCATTCTATCTTTTGCTCCTTCTCTCAGAGAAGAGCTGGATGTTTATATTATTTACTCAGGAAATTACTTGTTTTTTCAGTCGCTAATTCAATTTTGAAGCTGGCAGGACAATTGCTTCCATACGCAAGCTTCTCCAGCCCCCCTTACAAGCCACACCGCCTCAAATTTTGCAGGTCTGTCCCCAGTATGATTTGTTTGCTTTAGGGAAGTTTGCTGCTGCTGTTGTTGGTTGTTGGGATGTGGCATGGGAGCTGCATTTCCAATGTTCCCCTTGGACACAACAGTAAAACCATATGAAAGCATCATGCATCATCCACTGGCTCCAATGAATAATCTTTGCCCTTCCCAGCTGGTGTCAATCAGATCACTTCAGAGATTTGGAAGCCAAGAGAGAGCTGTGGGAGTCAGACAGAACGCAGAGAACATATATCTCTTTCTAAAAAAGAATTGTCTCTGGTCTCACAGTGAACTTTAACAATTAGAGAAAACAAAACAAAACATTCTCGTGATTCTCTAAAGCAGTTCCCATGGCACTATTCATAAAACACCATATGGAATTTTGTATATATTGGAAAATAGCCTTATAATTACATGTAGCAGCTTACAAGTAAATTGTGGAATGGAGACTAGAACCCAGCCATAACTGCAGTGACCTGTTTTTATTTGTCGATTGACAGTTTCTCACCTCCATAGCAGTGTTTACTGTGGATATACTTAAAAGACAGACATTTCCTTTGTATCACTAACTTAGTTAGAGTTTGCTCTCTTCTATCATCTAAGCCTCATTAGACAATAATTTGGCTAAGTCCTTGCTTCTGAATATTTGTCCATTTGATTCTTCATTCTTTCTAGGGTTTCCCCATCATGAGTCCCCAATTTCTGTTGCCCACCTCCTCTTGTTGAGTTTGAAATGTATTGCACGCAATGTGTTGTTCACAGGCCCAAGTCACGAGCCTTGTTTGTTCTCATTAGCCCCGAGTTCATGAGAAAAAAAAGAGAAAAAGCAGATTCATTTAACATTTCCTTTATGGAAATAACTTTTTGAGCTGCTTTGGAGGAGCTTTGAGCCAAAGATGAATCTTCATCACTTCTAAGAGTTTATTCTCAGTAGTGAAGAATTTTTGGGAGTTTGCAGAGACCTCAATTGACCAGAGTCAAGTTAGTACCCAAAACTGCTAAAAAATGGTAAGTGGCACCTGTAATGGGGGGAGAAGGGTTTCCTTTTCTCTTCACTTCACCTCTATCAGGCAGGTTATTCCAGGGCAACGTGAGCAGTGTAAAATGAGAGCACATTAGAAATTTTACTTTTAGCTGCATTAGAGAAACAAGGAGTATCAAAGAAAGCAACGAAGTAGGGTGAAGGGATTTTCAAGGGCTTACTCTATTATTAATAGTATAGGATGATCAGGACACAATTAGGAGCTACTAAGGTGCTTCTGTGAAAAAGGGGTTTCTTTTACCGGCTTTTAAATCCCTTTTTTATGGGGTACAATACGGTATGATACACTTACAGTTAAGGGTACTAACTTGCCTGGTGCAACTCTGGGCAATCGAGGTCTCTGCACACTCCCAAAGTTCTTCACTACTGAGAATAAACTCTGAAAAGTGATGAAGGTGAAAAGTTATAGGTGTCTTTGATGACAATATCTCTAATATGATGAACTAGTCAGAGGAGGAGAGGAAGCATCAGTGGAGTAAAATTCATTAAATGGATTCACCCTAAGATTCAGGAAAATTTGGTTACCAGCACAGATATTCTCCAATTCTGTGATCACTCTGAATTTCTAGATCCCATTATACATAGTCAGTATAGTGGACGACAGTAATTCGGTTTATCCTAGAGTAGACATCAAATTGGTGTACTGAGTCTTGCCTGTCTTGTCCTAAGTATCGCAAATACATCAGCTGAACCACCCTATACATGCAAAATATTGTTTCCAGTAGCAAAGATCACCCTTCAGCTCATGTGGTGCATTGTTACACTTTGGAACAGCTGCCATGCCCCATGCCACATTGCTTTGACTTTTTATTATTTCACACACATAAACATATCAATAAAGTTATGTGGCTATTTTACTCCTTTTCAAAGACCCAATTTAGTCCTTTAAAGGAAAACCTCAAAAAAAGCTTTTTAAAAAGGTCTTTAATCTACTATAGATATTGTCATAACACTGAGAGTCTGTCCTGCATCAAGCACTGACAGAGGTATTCCCATGGACTTCAAAGGTCATGCGTGTGTAACCTCTACGCAGAGTTACTACAGCTTGCAGACCCAACAATGTGCTGTTGAAGCTTCACGAGACATCGAAATCCTGCACTGATGCTGAATAGCCTGGCCCTGCTCCTTCTGCACACAGTTTCCAGGCACTAGAAAGCAGTTCACTTGTTTTTGCCACCTTTTGAGCTTAACCTGTTCATTGAGGGGTCTGACAAGTGCCAGACCCAGCACAAGGAGAGGGAGCTGAGACTTGTACCAAGGATGAGGGGATTAAAGGAAAAGGACTGACCCTTTCAGCCGCAGGAGCTGTGAAGTCTCCTTGCCCATCTCATTATCTTGTTTGACAGTACTCACACTCCTTATGTTCTTCTTATATATAAGTATGTGCACCAACAAATAACTTTTTTATTTCTAAATTTCTACATATATTTTTTCTAAACAAAAAAGCATAGAGATGAGATACATAAAGCAAAATTATTTTCTGCTTGTTTTCAGCACTGGAATTAAAGCATTGCGAAGTTCTGAAGATGATAACATACAGGTTAATCTTAACATTTCATTTACAGGATAATTTGTGATTAGACCTGCTATTAAGTGTGAGTTAGTATACTGAAATATTAGTACAAATGCACCAGGCCTGAGCTGCTATTTCTTTATTCTAGGAATAAAGGTGGCAGGTCAAGCTCAAAGTGTTGACCGCATGCTGTGATTTTATTTCCATGCTCTGTAAAGTGAATATCTGCTGAACTAAAGAGCTTAAGCGTTAGAAAACAGGCAGCATGTCCTCGTACCTTCCTCGCTGCATGGAGCGATCAGATTGTGAGATGTGTGATGCCAAGACTTAAAACATAAACACTTGAAACTTTTTACTATTTACAACTGCAGTTGGCCTTTATGAATGCTTAAATCACACCACGTCCTTTAAGATGTCCTTCAGAAACCTCTGTTGTTTGAAGAACACTCATCCAGAAACAGGCTCCCTTTTGCTTGTGATTAGAAACCAATCTGCACATCTTTGCTGCAGCTGCTTCTCTTCACTTCCACCGATAGGAAGTTTACAAATATCTCTGCTACTACAAGGCCTCCTGAAGTAAATTTATGAAAGCACAATCATTATTCACATGGCTGAGATTTCCACCCCACTCCATGATAGATGAACCCCCAGTGCCCCTCCTGTATGACTAAATCCAGTTTTAATCTGACACGCATCTCCCTCAGAGAAAATGTGAAATAATAGTGTGGAATGAACCATGCTATTCCATCATCTTTCCAAGCCCCACTCACATTTACTCAGCCTTCACTCACAGTTTAGTCAAGAAAATATAATTCTTTTCCATCTCTTTTTGATGTGTAGTGTTTACCAGCTTGTGTTCCGTTATGAAAAATAAGTTTTAGCCCAAATATTCTGAACTGTCCTCAATACAAAAGTGCGAGATAACATTTTTGCTTACCTGTTAACTTACCTTGAAAGATGAATAGCCAGTGTTTTTGCGAAAGTCGGGGAATTTAAGATAACTAGAAACAGAAGAAAAAGTGGAATAGTCTCATTTCTGTTCCACTGAGATACAGTTTTAGCCCCAGCACTTTGGGCTATTTGTATAATGTCACAGAACAAACCACAAGCCATATGGTTAGAAATAATACTTCAACAGGCAGAAAAGATGAACTAAGGATCTGTGCTCGGTGAACTTCATAGGGAGAAATAGGTGGCAAAATGCTGTCCCAGGTTGTCCAGAGAGGTGGTGGATGCCCCATCCCTGGAGACATCCCAGGCCAGGCTAGACGGGGCTCTGAACAACCTGAGCTGGTGAAGATGTCCCTGCTCATGGCAGGGGTGGCACTTTGAAGGTCCCTTCAACCCAAACTGTTCTGTGATTCACACGATTCTAAATTTCTGTCGTAGCTCAGCTCTATTTGGCACAAATAAATGCCCCAAGTTCACTTACCCAAGTCACCAAAATTGGACCAAAGGTGCATGTTCTGCCATGAGAACAGCGTGTATTGCTTCTCTCTGATACATTCAGAGTTGGAAAACGGTTGGTAAAATAGGCAGGAAGAAAAGACATTTGGAAGTTTTCAGATACTGAGTGAGGGCAAAGCCTGGTGGGTGCTGAGCAGCGGCAAGTTAATCGTAGATTTGCAGTCACGCTGTACCAATGTGTTGTAGTTGGGTCGTTCATTGCAGTGAATCGGTGAACGCTCTACGTGGAGCTCAGACTAAGGTTTTTGGCCCCAAAAGCAGTGTTTTCTTTGAGGTTCCAGCTGTCCTTCCACCCAGAGCCCTCCCAAACTCCGATGTGTTTTCTTGCCTAAAGAAGTATGTGAATTCTCTTTTTGTTTTCCAGAATCAGTGGATAATTGTCCCAGTAATTGCTATGGGAATGGAGACTGCGTGTCCGGGACTTGCCATTGCTTCCTTGGCTTCCTGGGCCCTGACTGTGGCAGAGGTAGGAATTGATACTTGATTAACTCTTCCGCTCCTTCGGTTAACGTTTTTTCTTGTGGAATTTATACTCATGCCTGTGCCTTTTGCAAAGGACACGTCACCCATCTTGTGGATGCCGCAGTAGAATGGAAACGACTCGTGTCTTGCCACTAGTTGGGATTGCTGTGACCTCAGTAGCAACACAACCCCCAGCTGCACACAATCAGGGGCAAAACATCACGGTGGGAATTTTCCCTCTGGGAGCAACTTTAGAAAACATAACTTAAAAATGTGGCACTATTGTTTGTTTAGCCGACCGCTCTGTCACTGTGCGGCACAACCGTATAGTCGTATTTTCTTCTAAGGGATTGATTATAAAAATATGAAGTAGCTTTTTCGTTGCTTCAGGCCTTGCAAGCTTCCCTGAGCTCTGGATGATCGCTGAGATGGCTGTGGGGAGTGGGGCAGGGGCAGAGCAAGGCGAGGAGGGGAGTAATGGCAGGAGGAACTGGGTACTCTGGCCAAAAATGAAAACATTTGGCCGACTGGTAAGGAAGCTTGCTCCAGAAAACAATGTTTTTCTGCTCAAATGAGAAGTATTTTTAATAAATGATTTTGGAAAGGTTTTCATTTGACCTGAAATTTTTAGGTTATTTAAACATTTGAAAAACAAACTGAATTACTTTTAGTGAGAACACGTTTTTAGAGCGAGAAATCCAAACGTTTCATGTGGGAAATAGCGGAATGCCGCGCGTCAACCTCTTCGAGGCCCTTTTTTCTTTTGGATTGGAGCAGTCCCACAAACGAAGTGCAGATTTATAAATGTGGGGAGGGAGGCAGTTTAAAAAGTCAGTGCCCACACAAGGAGCTTTGCAAAGGCAATGGGTCAGGACTTCACCTCCGCCTGTTGCTCCTCTGGACAGCGAGCTGGTTCCTTCCCAAGAGACAGAGCTTAACTCTGTGCAACCCCTCCAGGGTCACATCCTTCCATCCCAGCCAAGAGATAAGGGCGGCCGCCCACCCTCAGCTCTCTGCTGAGACACTGTGGTCCAGGCTAAAAACCCCGGAGGGGTTTCAGAGTTCACAGCTCAGTAAGATGGATGTGTCCATCTGCATCCCTGGGAGCTGCTCCGTCAGACTTCTCGCTGACTCAGGTTACACTTGGTTTGCATTTCCTTACGCTTGGTTCGCATTTCCAAGCTCCTTTTCAAATCTGGAGAGCTGGAGACAAAAGGAGGGGGTTTTTTCTGTCTCCCACAGCATATTCCTACTCATACCTCCCAACTTTTAGTAGGGGCAGAAGTTCAGCATTTGTTCCCATCAAGGCTCCCAGTAGATTCTGTGGAGAAGGGGAAGATCCTTCACTGTGCATCAGAATATTTAAACTTCTGTTCTGAATCCACTTTCAGGGGAGCTTACCTCCCTTTTTGGGTTATATACCTTAGTTTTTCAGGCACATCTGTTGAGCCACATGAATATCTCCCATTTCACTAGAGTGCTTACTCTGGCTGATACAAACAGCTTTTATTCGAGTGAATCTTTTGGTTCAGAATTGCCTGGGTTTAGATCACAAACTACTCTGTCTTTAAGAGGACAGATTAATACTTGGAGTGTCAAAATCCTATTTGTATATGCATTCCCACCCAGTGGGCTTGTTAAATGGATTAGTTTGCCATGAGAATGGGATACAAGGGCCACAGCATTGGCTTCCAGTTGGGTTTTGGGGGAATATAAGATGCTGCTTTAGAGCTACAAATCCCTCAGAGGGCAGCAACAGCAGCATGTGTAAGGCTGCTACAATATCTGTCTGCAGCTGTATATCGGTCCCTGCACGGAACAATAATCCTTAAATAACCACATGAAAATTTCTAGGTCATAGATATCCTGCGTGTTCCTTTGTTTCAATTCCGCCTTGTAATTCACCATTCAAATGGGTGGGAAACCGGGGAGCAGAAAGCCCTTCTGTTTTTAATAATGGTTAGTTATTAATGTATTATTAACCAATTACTTTAAACAAAGTAAATGAAAGCAAATCACCGGAGGTGTATTCAGAGACATTTTGAAGACCTACTTGAACACAGGAGATGGTGTTTTAAAGTTCTGCATAAAGAAAACAAAGAAATGAATGATCTTATTTTCTGATGCTAAACTTTACAAGGAGAGTGCTGTGCATTTGGGTTCTTGCTACCATAACCACGTTAGAAAATCACTACAATACCAGCATTTTAGATGCTCTTTGTTGGAATCTGAACGATCAAACAATAATTACCCATCTTTATATATAGAAAAGAGTTGTACATGTAGCAGCAGAAAAAAATGCAGAAACCTCTTTTGTCTTTATTCATTGTGGTGTGTTACAAAGGAGGTTTTGTTCTTGCCGTTGCCTTGACATTTGCAGCAGCACTTCCCAGGTTATGCCGGAGATGTTCTCCACAGAGGGCTCTGAGGAGCACCAGTCTCATTGCAGATGGCCAGTAATTTATCTGATCTTGTACTGAGTGATCAGCTGCCTTGTCAGAAAACATCTAAGTCTTTCTCTCTCTAGTTAAAGGCAATTATTCTTTCTTCTTGTTGAAAAGAGCTGCAGACTATCCTCTTCCAGTGCCTTGAAAGAACGGGCTCCATTACTGAGCATTTGAAATTTGAGACAGAGGGGTGGAAAGTTCCATCAGCCTGGCTGAAAAGTGAAATTACAGAGTGAGTTTGCTGGGAACCGTGTACAAAACAGTGTATCCTAAACAATTTATATCTCGTGTTGTATAGGTAGATATCTCACCGAAAATGGTCCACTTGAAACGCGACACTGCGATGTGCTGCCTTTAAAGTGAACAGTGAGCTCCTTAGTAATAATAGTTACCAAATTCCTTTATTTTCTAAACCTCTTTTATCTTGGACAGGCAAATGTAGTTCACTGCATATCAAACTGGCTTAAGAGTCAAACTGGCAATGCTTTGTAATGTGTTGAGGTTGCTGCAATTCTGTAACACCCAAAGTGACTTGACTGTAATGACACACGGAAACAACACAGGATGGGCACCATGGGGAAGGAGAGGAAAAAGAGTTTACATGTTGCCTTTAGCCATGTTAACATCTCTTCCTGCATATATGCGTATATGTATATATATATATAAAGGAGTGGGGCCACCAAGATGATGCGAGGCTGGAACAGCTCTGCTATGAGGACAGACTGAGAGAGTTGGGGTGTTCAGCTGGAGAAGAGAAGCTCCAGGGAGACCTTAGTGCGGCCTTTCCAGACTTAAAAGGGGCCTATAGGAAAGATGGGGACAGACTTTTGAGCAGGGCCTGTTGTGACAGGACAAGGGGTGATGGTTTTAAACTAAAGGAGGGAGATTCAGGCCAGACATGAGAAATAAATTGTTGCCCCTGATGGTGGTGAGAGCCTGGCCCAAGTTGGCCAGAGAGATGGTGGATGAACCATCCCTGGAGACATCCCAGGCCAGGCTGGACGGGGCTCTGAGCAACCTGATCTGGTGAAGATGTTCCTGCTCATGGCAGGGGTGGCACTGGATGAGCTTTGAAGGTCCCTTCCAACCCAAACTGTTCTATGATTCTATAATTCTATGACACACTCAGAGTCAGGAATGAAGCAAAAGAGGTAGATTGTATTCATCTCACGCTTAATGCAGTTGAATTAAGCAGAGTGGAATATTGCTTTCACATTCTCCTGCATAAAAATGTCCATAACTTGCCTTTTTGAGAAGCCCGGCTGCTCTCACCTAAGGATGATGTGCAACAGTGAATGAGAGAAGTCTGGTGAATCTATGTCCTGAGTTTCAGCAGAATGAAATTGAAGAGGACAGGGCTTAAGCAAGAGGAGTTTCAAGGGATAGTGAATAGGGGCAGGATATTGTTTCTGAGGGATGGAAATCAGCATCTTCCTCAGCAAAAATGAGAACAGAGGACAAAAGGAGTGTAAGACAGTGGATGTTGAGAATGGAAAAGGGAGGAGACATCATCAGAGAGGAGCTGAAGGAGCTTAGAGAGCAGCGATTACCAAAGCTTTGGTCATGGAGGCTGGGGTCTGGTCCTTGATGCCATCTCCTTCCCTGGGGAGCCTGCTGTGTATCCTTCAGTTCATCCCATCCCACTCTGCCTGACTTTTTCCAAATTTAGCTTAGAAAATGCTTCATCCATCATGCCACAGCTTGAGCTTGTCATCTTCCTCTTTCCCCTTCATCACATGGAAGAAATCCTGTAGCTGGTTGGCCCTGAGAATCAACCGACTCTGCTGCAAACAAGGACGATTAAAATTCAGTTTTTAACTGATTAGAGGATAGATTTGGGGAACTTTTATTACAAGAAGCCTGGAAAAATGAATGCCCAAGTTCTGCATTGTGTCTGATGGTGAATGGAGTCCGGCAGAGGTGATAACCAAAAAAAAGGGGACCGGAGGTGCAGTTGATGGCATGACATGAGCTAAATCAGAGAAACAGTCTCAACGTGGCATTCTGCACTCTGAGCAAAGCAACTGAAACCCATAAAGCTGAGAATTACAACAATAAAAGCAAAACAAGGGAGTGATTTGTGTGCAACTGAGGTCCACAGCAGAGACCGGGTCAGGGGAAGTCTGAAATCTGGCAGCAGGTCAGGAATAGAGATAAGCAATCCAAAGTCCATGGTGCTGCTGAAAGAAGGCACCAGTACATTGGAAAATCAGAATACAAGAAAATTCCGAGTTTAGTTAGTGAAAAAAAGTGTTATGAGACACAAAGCAAGGCCATGTTCTAACTCAAGAGTATTGTTTGTTTGTTTAAAACATTCATAGTAGAATAAAGTTACCAGCTGGGTGTCATCCATGTAAAAGAATCGGTTTTGGCAAAGAAAACAACGACATACCCCAGTGAAGGCTGTGTATGAAGAATATAAATCCCGAGCTGGACTCTTCTGCTCTTCTTTTAAAGTGAGAGGCGTGTACAGTTGTATTTTAAGGTATTTTCTGTTCTCTTTCCCCAGCATCCTGCCCGGTGCTGTGCAGCGGCAATGGGCAATACATGAAGGGCAGGTGCTTGTGCCACAGTGGCTGGAAAGGGGCTGAATGTGACGTCCCAACGAACCAGTGCATCGACATCACCTGCAGCAACCACGGCACCTGCATCATGGGGACCTGCATCTGCAACCCTGGGTACAAAGGGGAGAGCTGTGAGGAAGGTATTTGCAACGCACGTTCGATTAGCCACTCGCTTTGATTGTCGTTCTGTAATTACGTGGGTGAAGGTGATTCAAACGCTTAACAGAACAGTAATAGGCACCTTAGAGATACAACGGGTGGATGCAACATAAAAACGATGTGTTGGAATAACTCGTCGTTAGCTATCATATTTGTCCAATAATTGGATGAAAAGCCGTCAAATGCTTCAGACGGAGAAATCTAGTTGAAAGACCAGAGCATCTAATCATATATTCAAATGTTCTTATTAAAGCATTGTTTCCATTTATGCAGTTAAACGTATAATTACTTTTACAGTGCTTTCCTCTCTGTTGTGCTATGCCAAGTGATTTCAGTTGCTTACAAACACAAAATGGTGGCCCATGAGAGAAAATCCGTGATTCTTGTCAGCTCTAAAAGCTTGAAAATGCTCAGGACTTGAATTAAATTCTACTTCAAAATCAGATATTATTTTAATGGCTCTTCCAGAGCTTTTTTCTCACATTAGCCCTCAGACTTTTTGCATTTACATTTAGATTTGTGGCTCAGAAATACGGTGCCTTTTAGCACTTATCTTTAATCTCTTTGTGAAGGAAGCCACCTGCCACCATAAACCTTTATCTTCCTGAGCCTGTGACTGCTGCTTCTTGCTAAATGAAAAAGTGGACAGTTTTGTAAGTGTACAAATCATTCGGACAGTTACAAAAATACATCCAAAAGCGCCTGATTTACAGAATAACGTTCAGCACTTTTGAAAATTATTCTCAAAATTCTATGCAAATGACCTGAAAAATAATTATGTTTAAGTAATGCTCCTACAAATACATGTATAAAGCCTCTGCACCACTTGATAGTTTAAGTCTTCCGTTTGATACGTGCATAAGAATCAGAATGGCTTGAATTAATTTATGATTGTCCTCATGTATGCAGGATAAAGATTTATCTGAAATGGCTTTATTTTACAGACAATCTAAATAGGCTGAATTGGATTCAGACGTTCAAATGGCATCTAATCTAGCGATTCTTTTGATGCATTAAATGTGTTGGAGTGGGACATCTCTGATGTAACACGGCTTCAGTGTCAGTAAATGTTAGAGATGAAGACAGTATCAGCTCTGGAACAATAAACCATCTCGTGAGAAAGCTTCATTTTGGCTTAAGAAAACACAATTCAATGAAGCCACGGGCCATGCTAAACCCAAAGATTGTGACTACTGGAATATCTTTAAAGCATCTCTGTAGACCTCGTATTTACTAGATCATATCTTTGCTGGATAAACAGAAATGAAAAGATCCTGATTGTGCCTCTGGCTAGACGTGTTTAATGTGTGTAAATCAGAGTAAGATTTGCTCTTTTTCTAACAGGAACCTTTTCTCCCTGGTCAGGTTTAAAGCAGAAAAGCCAGGAACTACTCAGTTGTTTCATGTTATCACTGTAGCAGGGGGACAGTGTCAGTCCCGCTAGGTAAAAACTTGAAAAAGAATGAAGAATAAAGAATAAAGAGAACATTATTTTTCTCATGAGATCTTTAGGATTTTTCCAAGCATGCATTTGTTTCTCATATTCACGGCATAATTTGTATGGTCTTGTGAGGGGTGGGAAGTAACTCAGAAATACGCCATGTGGGAAATCTTCACAACATATATATATATATATACATATATATTTTTAGATCAAGTAAAAAAGTTGATTTATACTATTTTAAAAATTGCTTTTACTTTTTAATTTCTCTTCTAAGAAGGACCATCTGGCATTGATTACCTTTTATTATTTCTCAGTTTTCATAGCTTCACTGCTTAGTCCATGTTTATAATGGGTTTTCATTCCAGGGTTTCTTCAGCCTTTTCTTTTCCCCCCGTAGAAGTTCAACAATGTTTATAAAACATCAGCCAACAATCTTACAGGAGTTTTTCTTTTCTCCTTCCTTAGCTTATTGGCCCATATTTTATAAGACATGGGCTAAGCCAGCGAGACATTAAAGGGAAGGGAGCAAATTTAAGCAGTGAAAAATGAGAACTTACTCTTTGGGTACCGAACAAGCCTAATAACTTGTGTGACCAATGAAGCATGAAGCATATTGGGGAAAAGTGTAGAAGAGGCACCAGCTTTGCTTGCTGTGTGATTTATCTCCCCGGCAAAGGTTCTGCACAAAGCTGAGCTATAAATGGGTCATTTTCCAACCAGGAATTAGACCATTTGGGACATTTTCCAAGCAGCAACATAGATATATTGATTTTTTTAATTATTATTTTTCAAAGTATATTTCCTATTGTCCTCCTGCCCCTCTCCCCATCTCGCTTCTCCCAAAGCTGGCAGGCTATATTCGTCAAGCAGAACTCCCTAAAAACACACTATTGTACTCCAAATCCACTAAGCAATTGATTAAGAAGAAAGAAGAAGCCCCCTAATCCTGTCCCAGGGCTCTTCCGATGGTGTAGAAAGCCTAAAGAAATACAACTAGCGAGGCCGAGATTAAAGTCGCGATTGTGTGTGACATTTTCTGAAAGGGCTCATTTCAACATGAAAAATGGCCTTGGGATTATGATAAATGGGGGGTTCTGACATGCACATTCCCCTCCTATAATCGTCGGTGTTAGAGCTGAGATAGCAGATTGTCCGCTCCTCCGGTGGAGCCCCCTGTAAAACTCACCTTTTTCCCAATTGACCTTCAGAGGGGATGATTAATTGCCTGGAGGCAGCCGGTTGTCAGTTAGGCTGTGATCTTTGTTCTCTACGTTCAAACCATCTGCTGAGAACCGACGAGCCCGCTCCTTGAGTCCTTTTTGTACTTATTACCGCTGAGAAAGAACAGGGCCAGGGCTCCAAGGGTCTCCTGCTAAAATTGGCACTCGAGCTCCCCGCCTGCTAACAGTGAAGGAGATTTATAGACTCATCCTTTCCAGCCTCTTACAATTTTCGGGGATTGTTCCAGCTATGAGCAGGGCTCCGGGAATCAAATAAAACAGAAAACGCTCTCACATGCCTTGAGATAGTAATTGCTGAGCCATTACTTGTCAGGCTGAGGGGGTTTTGAGGATCCAGGGAATTATCAGAGCAGCTGTTGTGTTTCCTTTTAAGATTTCTGGATTTTAAAACAGGTCATTGGGATTCTTATTAACTTTCAGAGGAGGGAAAAGAACATGAACCACAAACCTGCTGCGTGTGCGGCAGCTGCGTTCTGCTCTCCTGGACAGATTTCCTCTTGCTGCTCAGACAGACTGACACGTGTCACTGGTCCCCAGGGCGCTGCCACGCAACATTTCAAGAGATGGGAATCACAGAATCACAGAATCGACTGGGTTGGAAAAGACCTCAGAGATCATCACATCCAACCCTTGGTCCAACTCCAGTCCATTGACTAGATCATGGCACTAAGTGCCATGTCCAATCTCAGTTGAAAAACCTCCAGGGCCAGTGAGTCCAGCACCGCCCTGGGCAGCCATTCCAATGCCTGACCACTCTCTCTGCACAGAATTGCTTTCTAATATCCAGCCTCAATTTCCCCTGGCAGAGTTGAAGCCCATGGCCCCTTGTCCTATTGCTGACTGCCTGGGAGAAGAGCCCGAGCCCCACCTGGCTAGAACTGCCCTTCAGGTAGTTCTAGAGAGTGCTGAGCTCCCCTCTAAGCCTCCTCTTCTCCAGACTAAACAAGCCCAGCTCCCTCAGCCTCTCCCCATAGGTCTTGTGCTCAAGTCCCTTCACCAGTCTTGTTGCTCTTCTCTGGACCCGCTCCAGCACTTCAATCTCTTTCCTGAGCTGAGGGGCCCAGAACTGAACACAATACTCCAGGTGTGGCCTCCCCAATGCAGAGCACAGGGGAAGGATCACTGCCCTTGTCCTGCTGACCACACTATTTTTGATACAGGATACAGGAAGAATCTCTCTAGGCTGTCCTATATCCTTTTATACATCAATAGTGATGATCGACTCCTACAATCTTTTTTATTGGGGAGGGTGTCTGGTGCATTTCATATTTTTCGATAGCTAGGTGAAATTCTCCCATGGGCAGAGAAGCTGATGGTTGCCTGTAAAATTGGAATATCTGGAATATTGTGTCCAATTGTGGCCCCTCAGTTCCAGCAGGACAGGGAACTGCTGGAGAGAGTCCAGCGCAGGGCAACAAAGATGCTGAAGGGAGTGGAGCATCTCCCGTGTGAGGAAAGGCTGAGGGAGCTGGGGCTCTGGAGCTGGACAAGCGGAGACTGAGGGGTGACCTCATTCATTCATTCATGTTTATAAACGTGTAATGGATGAGTGTCAGGAGGATGGAGCCAGGCTCTTCTCGGTGACAACCAATGATAGGACAAGGGGTAATGGGTACAAACTGGAACACAGGAGGTTCCACTTAAATTTGAGAAGAAACTTCTTCATGGTGAGGGTGGCAGAGGCTGGCCCAGGCTGCCCAGGGAGGTTGTGGAGTCTCCTTCTCTGCAGACATTCCAACCCGCCTGGACACCTTCCTGTGTAACCTCATCTGGGTGTTCCTGCTCCATGGGGGGATTGCACTGAATGAGCTTTCCAGGTCCCTTCCAACCCCTGACATTCTGTGATTCTGTGTGTGATTCAGGAATGAGGCATCGGCACATTCAGTCTATACCATACACCTAATGGAATGGTCTCCAGTCTTGTTAGGAAAGTGCCTCTTTGAGGAAAGATGAAAAAAATCATTTGAAGAAGAGTATTAATTGATCAAAAATAAAATCAGAAGAACACCAACATCCAAAAAGATATTATTTTGTTTTAATCCTTACTCCATAAAACTGTCTGTGGATACATTGAACGTGAAATTTATGTGTCTGTGAAACCTGTATAGACTTCAGCACATTCTTCAATTTAAGTGTGTAGTTTGCTGAATAAGGACATTGACTTCTGCTGAATCTTTATGCAAAATTCGCTTTCAGAAAACTAGAGCTCAGCTATGAATTCATTAGTAACAGTAATTTAGGTTATTCTAATAGAATAAATGGAGGTGCAATATGTGTGCAAGAGAATATTATTCTTATTCTTTTCTTAATTGAAATTAGCCTGTTCTTACTGAAAGGATCATTTATTAGTGTAGGCCTGGATAAAAGAATGGATTTAATAATCAATTTTTTCTCTGTTTTTCATGTCAGTGTTTTAGGTCTCACTGACTTTTGGGGACACTGTTTTCTTGCATCAGCTTTGTGCACAGCGGGGTTTTGCTTTCTGGTTGAGATACTAGATAAATAAGTTTGTGTAGGTGGTAGTCTGATAGTTTGGGTGTTTTTTTTTCTGAAATTCCCATTTGCTTTCCCTGTCTACTTCTTCTTCCCCCCGACGTGCAGTGGACTGCATGGATCCGACCTGCTCGGGACGCGGTGTCTGCGTGCGAGGAGAATGTCACTGCTCGGTCGGCTGGGGAGGAACAAACTGCGAGACCCCAAGGGCCACCTGTCTGGACCAATGTTCTGGTCATGGGACCTTCCTCCCCGACACCGGCCTCTGCAGCTGCGATCCCAACTGGACCGGACACGATTGCTCAATCGGTAACGTCAGCGGTGACTTACGGTTGTTGTTTTGGTTTCTTAATTTTCTTTAAACTTTGTAAGATGTTCAGACTTAGGTCTGCAAGAAACGTGCTGCAAATGCGTTCCAGTAAAGCGCATGTAGGGCATGACTGGAAGCAGAAATGCCATAACTCAGCTACATAAATAATTCTACTTCCATTGCTGAGCGTAGAGAAGTATAATAAATAATCCCATTAAAGCCACTATTGTTCATTATATTGCTATGAATGTAATTGATGGTCTACTTATAACTGCTTGTTCTGGTGTGAGTTCTTGATGAATCCCGGTAGCCACCAAAGGGTCTGTTTTGATTTTTAGGAGATGACTAAATATTCTTTAGGTGGCTGTAAACGAGAAGGAAGAGGTTTTGATCCTTCAGGTCTTACATCCTTCTGAATTTGAAGGCTGTGCTTATCTAGACTCAGCTTAAGGAGGATGAGTATCACATGATGTTCATATTAAAAGACCATAAGCACTGTCCTCAATCCAGTAAACCATAGGTTTACTAAGTAGAAGTACTTTATAGTACAAGCACCTACCAAGAGGACAGGTTTTTATGGGCAGTTTTGTGCCAACATTTGGAACTGTGACATTCATTCCTCAGCTGAACGGGCATCTTGCTCAACATCTGCATCAAGTGTCTGAAACAAAGGATAAAGAAAGGATTCGGGAGCCTTTTCATTTCTTCCAAATGCATTTAGCTCTTAGAGACCATGCTGAGAAAGGCTATAGTACATTAAACAGTCAGAACCTATGGAACGTTAGTCTCTTGGCTTTTGTGTTGTATATTGTGCTCACGAACAAGAAACCGCAGCAATAACAGGTTCTCTACACAGCTGGGGTGGAACTAGGCCAGATATCCACGGCAGCTCAGTATAGGCCATGAAATTAAATGAATTTTCAGCAAAGCAACAAAAAAAAATCTATTAGGAGAGTGGATATAGTAGAAAAATTACATAAGCAACATTTTCACTGAGGAATTACTACCGTGTACAGAAAATTACTCAAGAACTTTAAAAGAGTAAGTTCCAATGATGGGACAAACTGAGTAAACTGGTACAAAGGATGTAGAAAGAAAACCTTTTTGACAATCATCATCATTTAGGTTAGATGTTAGAAAACTTGCCATAAAGTAAAATGTACTGGGTTGAAAATAAGCAAAAGTAGAGGCCTGCTTACCTGGGTCAAAAGCTGGGGTTATCAAAACTCTTGCAGATGTAGGCAGAGAAGCTATCCTGCTTTAAAGGAGGATAAATCCAGTGTCAGGCTTTTCCTTTCCCCATATTAACTTCTTCAGTCCCCTATTCTATGATTTCATTTATAAAACCACCGTAAGGGGAAAGGTAGTTGTGTATTTCTAATGATTTTGTAGTGTAGTTTGTAACTGAGTCATTATTCTGAGTTTACATGGAGGTTTGGGGGTAGCAGGGGTGAATTTGGAAAAATGTTCATTTCTACATGCAAGCAGAATTCACTTTCCCTTTGTTAACCTGCAGGGTCGTTTACAGATGATTTATAAGCTTTCTTTACACTGCTTTTATAAATCCATCATGTGCAAACTTTCTTTGGCAGTGTGAGGTTATTTGAGACAAACTTGAGCATCGTTCCAAGACCTTTTTCCTCTCCGAGCTGCCTGTAACATTCAGGTTATTGTGCCTCCCAGCTAAAATCACAGCTAAGGTGATCTGTAAACTTCCATTTGTAACCCGGACCTTTCCACTGAATTGATGACTTGATTTGAAAGACAGATTTACTCACAGGATGCCGGTACTCTTCTTGCATGATTAAAATAGAGTGAGCAAGTGTATTAGTACACCTGACAACACACTGCCTGACCCAGTGGGGTGGAGGTTGTGCAGAAGGGACTAAAGGGGCCAGATTTTTATTGTCCTATTAATATAAAACAGGACCCAACAGTGCAGAAGAATTATTAAGTGAAAGAATTAAGTGCTTAACCTCAGCTCAGCAAAGAACTTAAGACTGTGTTCAGTCCCAGTGAGGTCTGTAGGACTGCGCCTACATGGGCTCGTGCCAAGGACAGCCCTTTCAATAAACTACATTGAATAGCAGATCCACCTGGAAACCCAGAATAAAATACAAGGAGGAGAGTGGGTTTTCCAGCTCTTAACGCCTTGAAGTCGGGACTAATACCGATCTGAAATGCTGCGTGCTGAATTCATTTGGAAGGTGTCATTCAGTATGGAGGCAGCTAGGTGAAAGTCTGTGGATTGTCATACGTAGAAAGTAAAACTAGACTATCTTAGACTCGGTTTTTCAGCTAAGGAGATAGATTTCACCTGTCTTCAGCAGGGATCTTAGACAAACACGGATTACTGGCTAGAACTCTTATTTTTCGGAAGATAATAATATTCCAGATATTCCTGTTTCCTGTTCATATTATCTTTTTTCATTCCGCTTAGCCTGTATCTTCATAGGCAAGCGATGCAATTCAATTTCATGTGAATTCTACTCTGCACTGGACTGTAGGAAGAAGTAACGATATTGCTTTTTGTTGTTGTTTTTGCTTTCTGTGTGTGCTGGCATATCTCAAGATAGGGCTACAGCCATCCTACATCAGATTTTTCACTCTGGAAGCAATGATTTTTAAACATACTTCACCTTTGCATGCAAACGACAGTTTCTTAGGATCCCCCTTCCCTCAGTATGCACTTCTTTTTTGGTAGATCCCCAAATATATATAAGAAAAAGTCTTTAAGAGAAAGGTGCAGGGAAAAGTCCAGAGATAACATGTAGTGAGCAGCAAAAGTGTCACTTCGATTTCTCCGTGGGAGAATTAGATCCCTTTCCTTTTGCATCAAAGTACAGTTGCACAAGCAAATACAAAAAGGTCCTTTATAACCCAGCTCAGCTAAAAAGTCCAAGGCAATGCTTAGTACAAGAAAGATAATTATAGGAACTGCTCATCCTAACCCCTTTTCTCCAGGGTCTGTCATTGCAGATCCTCTGTATCCCAGGCTTTGGCCGCACTATCTCCCTTCACCTCTTAATGAGCCCCAGCAAAAGATTTCATTCTCCAAGTTCTAGCAGCTAATGAAGCCATTAAAGAGCAGCTCTCTTAACCTCTTATTGTCTGGGTATAGTGGGAAGAAAGAAAACAGAACTTAATGTGTGATATAGTCTCAGACCGGACCACGTATTTCTGGATAATCAACAGGCAACAAACCACGTGCTGTAAGAGGTATTTGCTGAGTGCACTGAAATGAATAGGTGAGTCAGGTTTGCTGCATTTGAAGGATGCACCACTTCCCAGAGGGATCTCAGAAATGCATCAGGACAATCCCAGGCCCATCGAAGCACTATTATGCTTGGATGCAAAATCGTTCTTAATGGAATTAAGTTCTCTGGTGTTGTCCTTTGCTCTCCTCAAAGTTAGATCAGTGATTTTCACACTGTTTGGTAGTTCACATCTTGACATGCGTGATATTCTTTAGAATCATCAGAAAGATGATTATACAAAGCAGCAATATAAATTATATTCTTTGTATAATAAGTGCACTGACGTTTTCCAGGCAGCTGACAGCGGCTGTACATTGACCTGCGTGCAGATATGGATTCCTTCCCAATCACTCGTTCATAATGATTCACTTTATGCACGATTGACATCCAGACCCTTAAAAGTACGTTGGAGAAGAGCAGAAATAGGAACAGTATTTTGTATATGGTGGTCCTAAATTGGCAATGGAGATTTAAAATCATGGGTGGTACATTTAAGGCTAAGAGTTGGGAAGTGGAAGCTGAGACTCAGTAAAAAAGTGAGGAGTTATGACATTATATTTTAAAATGGCTAAGAGAGAACGCCTGAGCAGAGCCTGAGGCTGAGTTTGCACTACCGTATCTCCTGAAATCCAGTAGTTGGATCCTGTTCATAGCTTCTCTCATCATTTCTGCTGCCAACAGTGTTTTCTGAGGACATGACTTTCTCAGTGCCCTTTTCCCCCTCTGGGACAGTGTCTTGTCACCACACTTGGTCTATAATCACCAAGATCTTGAAGCATTTATGATTTACCTTAAGCAAATGCAGATTATCCAGCTTTACTACAGCATTGCGGAGAATTTCTCAACTTCTGAGGCATCTGTCTGGAGTTGCCTGTTGAAAAGCTGCCTTAAGTCCCTAAATTTCTTCTTTGTCACACACAGGAGGTGTCTCCTCAGTCTGATAAAGCATCGAACATGCTCTCTAGAGTGTCCCACCTGCCGGGTTGGTGCAGATGCTTCAAGCCGTCATCTCAAAGCAAAGAATGAACTGTGTGGGCTGACCCAAAGAGCTGCCAAAGTTGAGGACAGAGGTTTCATGCCTTGAACTTTAATTTCACCCGAGTATCATTTAAAGCACAGAGTGGGATAGTTGTCCTAGAGCAGAGAAACCTCTGCAGAGAGCTGTTCAGATTTTAGCTAAGTGGAAATCCTTTGAAGAGAGCTGAATTGGCTCCTCATCAATTCATCTGCCGTCTTATTTGGGTGCTTCATGTTGGAGCAGTCTGAATTGCAGCTTTTGAGAGATTCTCAGTTCTGCCAAATAACCATAGAAGTCCCAGCGGGCATTATGATCACAGATTCCTCAGGAGAGAGACAGTTACAAAACTGAGGCATTTAACGTAAAAAAATAGGATACTTGCTCTTAGCCTATGTGATTGGTTAAGAACAGCTTAGGAGGGGCTTTAGATGCTGTGTAGCAATCACAATTCTTGCAGATATGTCTAGATAAACCTGGGCTCCAAATACAGTGGGGAAATAGCGTGAGTACCATAGGGCTTGGCCAGGTATTTACCTGCCAGTTGTAAAACAGTCTTCTATGGCTTTACTGCTTTTGATAGGCTGAGAATCTGGATTTAAAATAAAACAGGCATGGTGTGTGTGTCCATGTCTCATTGCAGGGAAGCCATATTCTTATAAATGCTTGCACAGCACATTGAAGTCAATGGAAAAGCTCCTGTTTACTTTGCAGGTGGATGGGTCAGTTCAAACCCATTCACGAACAATGATAAGTTTCAAGATCGCATATCAGCTAATGGTAATGGCGGATTTTTTAGTAGCAATTGAGTTGTATAAATTAACAATTCAGAGAGTTTTTCAGATAGCACCCAACGGAGTTCCCCACCACAAAGCTGTATAGTTCATTAAAACAGGCGTATTTTCTTTATTCCAATTAGTAGATAAGGAGACCGAGAAGAATAAACTTCTGAAAAAGTAGAGCAAATGCACCTTTACTTTCCAATGTCTTTTTTAATCATAAATTGTGTAGATTATTGCACACACACACAGGCAGACACACAGAAACCCAGTTCTCATATATCTTACCAGACAACATCATATCCTGTTGGTCAAACAGCAGCAGGGTTAACACAACATATGTGATAAAAATTGATTTCCTTGGGCTTATTGGTGTCAACCTTCCAAAGCAAAATCTCTTGACGAATTCGTATCATACCCAAGGCCACCAAGATGAAAATCCATGCTTGGAAAATGTTCATGTAATTCCTCTTTTAAATCATCATTTTCTTCATTAAGAGGTAAAAATGTCACTGTAAAAGATGGATATTACATCAGCTATCATGTGATACAGGCTTGTACCTTACTACAGACTGGGCCCCCTTTAATGCCTAAGAAACCTCTGATTTGTCTTTTTCTTAGCTTTAAAACATGGGGAAGAAAAAGGGCACAAAACCTCAGGATACAACACCTGAGATTGATAAACATCAATATATTTTGGATCTTAAGGGCTTAAGAAGAAGATATTTGGCACAGCTGTGTAATCAAATGCCACTTTAAATGATCTTCCTTCAGCTTGTAACTTGCTCGCCCCACTGCCGTTGCGGTACAATAAGAAACATCAGCCTGGGGTGACTGAAATTATGAGAGCAGAGGGTCTTCAAAGGTAGACTTCAGAAGACACCATCAAGATCTGCTCTGGCTTTATACTAAAATTGCAAGCCCACTCCTGAAGGCCTTAATTCGGTGCTTTAACAATCATTGAAGGCCAGGAAATGTTTTGTATCAGCAAGAATTTCATCCTCAGCCTTGCAGAACTGTAACATGCTGATTTGTGAACTTGTGAGCTTCCCCATTTTATTGGCGTGGAAAAAAAGTACGTTTTCTCTCAAAGGGAATAAAGTATGTGCAGCCCAGCGCTATTACATGGGGCTATCACAGGCTCTGCCTGCCAGAGATCTGCTTTGTGAATTGTGGAGGAGTAAGTGAACCCAGAGAATCAACAGTGTTAACAAGAACTATCGTTGTACAAAAACATCAAGTTTTTGATGTCGTTGGGATTGTCAGCACAGATTTTAGCCTTACCCATTCCCCAGATGAACTTATTCTTTAAAGGCTTCTAAGCTTTCTGTTGAAGATGCAATAAAAGGCTAAAAGCAGCCAAAACATTTCAAATAAAAGTATTCAGGAAGGCTTTCATTTGAATAACTTTTCCCTATGGTTGCGGAAAATATGTACAAGGAGGCCCTGGTGTAGTGGGGAAAAAAAGTAGCTGAGATGGGCTGTAGTTATTTTTGTAGTGAGTCCAATTCTTCGAAAGTCCAAATATCTTTGTGGTCAGAGGATGGAAAGGACATACTAAAGGAAAGGAGAAAGTTGTCAATAAGATAGATAATAGAACTTGTGTTTCAAATATGGATTCCTGCTTACAGTCTTATAATTGAGAAATTCTCTTAGCACATTTCCCTGGCCAAGCAGAGATCCATCAAACTTCTATCAGCTCCGGGGTGTGTTTAGCAAATTACTTTTGGTCACTTCTCAACCTGCAGCAATCCATGCAGTCTTGATCAGATACAATGACCAAGGGAGGGATTGAAGGAGCTGAAATCTTGTGTTCTAGCTGTCATTTCAAACTTGGCCAAAACCAGTGGAAATGGTGAGATCATCAGTCTGACCCTGACCATTAGATCACAAAACGTTTGGTCTGATTAGGTCATGTCTCAGGCTGCGAATAGTGTATGTCCAGTGGTGTAACGAGCAGTCCCTGGTCTTCACTGACCTTTGGCGTACTGGGACAAGTAAAGCTTCTTTCTCTCACATCAGCTGCACCAGCATCAGCACAAATTTATGGACCCCCTCAAAGGGCAATGGGCAGATTATTCCATTCCCTATTAGGGCTAATTCCCAGCATGCAGATTTTAGTTCAGCATTCTTCACTATCTCCAAATGTGACCTCAGCAGTCACACCATACGCTCAAAAGTTCTTTTTGTTTGGATCAATTAAGCTTTGTGTTGTGGACTTTTCTGACGGCAAATAGCAGTAATGTACTGGGCACTCTGGGGTTCATGTTAACTTGGCTAAATTGAAAAATAGATGTTTCATGATGCCACAAACGAGCTGTTAAACTCCAGGGTTAAAACAAGTTTTTGGACAATGCCCTCAGACACATGGTGTAAATTTTTGGGGTTGTCCTATGCAGGGACAGGAGTTGGACTTGATGATACCTGTGGGTCCCTTCCCTTTCTGGACTTATATCATGCCAACATGGAGGCTGAGCATAATTTATCCCCATCTTTACAACAGAATATCTGTTATGAAGCTGCTGCTTTTTTAAACAATATTAACTCACTTCTTTGGCACAGTAAGCGTGATCCAGCTCTCACTGAGGACACAACTACTGTGCTGCAGGAGTGATGTGTACTGGTTCTTCAAGTTCTTTTGGAGATAGAACCAGTTGATCAAGCCAGCTGAGAATCTGAAATGTTATAGTCACTGCATGGAATAGGCCATGCTCCAAGTAGAAGTGATAGGATGAGAGGAAATGGCCTTAGGTTGCACCAGGGGAGGTTTAGATTGGATATTGGGAAACATTTCTTCCTGAAAAGGCCTGTTGGACATTGGAACAGGCTGCCCAGGGCAGTGGTGGAGTCACCATCCCTGGAGGGGTTTAACAGATGTGTAGACGAGGCTCTTAGGGACATGGTTTAGAGGTGGACTTTACAATGTTAGGTTGACAGTTGGACTCAATGATCTTAAAGATCTTTTCCAGCCAAAATTCTATGATTCTGTTCTTGTAAAACTGTAGGATTCAGTGTATATTTCTGCAGGTTTGGTATTGCTCTATGGCAGTTGTGCAGCTTTTGAACTGAAGATACATGGCATTCAGTAGGTTTGGTCAGTCAGTTTGTAACCGATTCACAGAAGACCGTGTAGACATACTCTTCATTTTGTGAGCCTAGACCTCTGCTTCTGACTCTTCCCTCTTTTAATCAGAATACAGCTGGAATAGCAGCAGTGTGGATACCTAGAATCATAGAGTCATTTTGGTTGGAAAAGACCTTCAAGATCAGCGAGTCCACCTGCTAACCCAACGCTGGCACTAACCCATGTCCTTAAGAACCTCATCTACTCATCTTCTAAACCTCTCCAGGAATGGGACTCCACCATTTCCCTGGGCAGCCTGTTCCAATGCCCGACAACCCTTTTAATGAAGAAATTTTACCTGCTTATATGTAGTCGGGCTCTGCCTGTGATCTGCCTTGATGAGACTGGATCAAGACTGTCCTCTCACATCTCGTTTGACTCACCAAGGATGGTCATAGGTCCCATGTCATGGCTTTTTCACTTGCATTCAGTCATTTTCACACTGTTGATGATGAACAACTCCCATGACTATGACCTTACACTCTGACCAACCTCATCATGATTGCTGCAAAGGTTTTTATTGTATATTTTCAGCTTCATCATGTTTCATTGCAATTTGGAATGGCTGAGTTAAATAACAGGGGAAATAATCAGTAAAACAGAATAACAAAAAATAAGCAGGGAAAAATAACGTAAGACCAGTGATTGTCACATAGTGGATCAGTGTCTATTGAAGACCAGAAAACCATGATTTAATAAGCTGCTTGAAGTGAATGTGCTGGATTTAGTAAAACCTCTCTGCCCCTTTCCAAGTCATGAGGTGTTCCTGCTCTAAAAACTATAATTGTGATTTAATGAGCACCTCTCTAACGACCTCGACAGATGAAAGTTTGAAAGGGCTTTGGAGGGAGCTTTGCCTCTTCTCCGTCAAGGTGGTCCTTCTAGACCCGTGGTGAGGCATATGGACTGCACAGCAGAAACAAAGCTTTTGGAAAAGATTAATAACAATAACATTTTGAAGTTCCTCTGTGAAATGTTGTCTGAAGAAGAAGGAAACCATGTTGGGTCTGTTTGTATAGTAGCGCTGAGCTCTGAATAGGGAAATCCCAAGCAAATCTAGTTTGTGATTGCTTCAGCATGCACATTTGTCAATGCTCTATTGAATTTATTATAGACAAACCCAAACTGCGCAGAATTGGAAAAGAAATTAGCTCTTTTTAATGACTGTAAGCATGAGCAAAAGACTTTTTTACTGTCATATTATCTCCTCCTTATGGACGCAGAGAGGAAATTAAAATTAATCCAGAGAAGAATCCTTGTTAGGAACTTCATTTAATACATCAGGAATTGTTTCTTCTCTGAGAGGCTTTAAGTCGCATCCCAGAAACCACAGAGATCCAATTAAGCATCAAAGAGAAAAACATAATCCTGCACTTTGGGATATTTATTTTTATTCAACAAATCTCAGCTCCAAGACTGAACTCCATCAATACCTGGCATTTCATGTCCTGCTATTCAACTGCAAGAGACAGTTTAAAAGAAAGTTCAGAATAATAAATAAAGAGAAGATTGACACGAGTACAAAAGTAAATCACAGCCACAGAGGAGATGCTTTAGACACAATGTGATGGTCAGTCCCTAGCATTTAAGGCAAGGATGAAAGCAGGGTATAAATATTGAAGAAACTAGAGGCAGATAAAAGGCAGCAGACCCGTTTAATGGAATTTCATCTCACAGAGTTATAGCTTTTCAGACAGGAGCTGGAAAAACTTTATGTAAATATGAAGCAAGCTGAAATTGCACTTAGAACTGAGATCTTTTTTGACATCCCAGCTGTACCACTGTACATTGTGCAGCTACACAGATTGTGATCCATTAGTACGGCGATTGCTAATTTCTATTTTCTATTTCTAGCAAGAGCTCCCAAGAGTCCCCATGTGTTGGGTGCTGTGTGTTTTCAGAGTAAGAGGCTCAGTCTCAGAGGACAGACTTACATGAGTTGAAGTATTTAACTATACCAAACTCATTTGTTACTCATTTTAGAGATGGAAGGTGGGTTCCACAGAAACACAGAATCAGAAAATGTCAGGAATTGGAAGGGACCTGGAAAGCTCATCCAGTGCAATCCCCCCATGGAGCAGGAACACCCAGATGAGGTTACACAGGAAGGTGCCCAGGCAGGTCTTGAATGCCTCCAGAGTAGGAGACTCCACAACCTCCCTGGGCAGCCTGGGCCAGGCTCTGCCACCCTCACTGACAAGAAGTTTCTTCTCAAATTTAAGTGGAACCTTTCATGTTCCAGTTTGTACCCATTGCCCCTTGTCCTACCATTGGTTGTCACTGAGAAGAGCCTGGCTCCATCCTCCTGACACTCACCTTTTATATATCTGTAAACATGAATGAGGTCACCCCTCAGTCTCCTCTTGTCCAGCTCCAGAGCCCCAGCTCCCTCAGCCTTTCCTCACACAGGAGATGCTCCACTCCCTTCAGCATCTTTGTTGCCCTGCGCTGGACTCTCTCCAGCAGTTCCCTGTCCTGCTGGAACTGAGGGGCCACAACTGGACACAATATTCCAGGTGTGGTCTCCCCAGGGCAGAGTAGAGGGGCAGGAGAACCTCTCTGACCTACTGACCACCCCCTTCTAATCCACCCCAGGTACCATTGGCCTTCCTGGCCACAAGGGCCCAGTGCTGGCTCATGGTCATCCTGCTGTCCCCAGGACTCCCAGGTCCCTTTCCCCTACACTGCTCTCTAATAGGTCATTCCCCAACTTATAGTGGAACCTGGGGTTGTTCCTGCCCAGATCCAAGACTCTACACTTGCCCTTGTTATATTGCATTAAATTTTTCCCTGCCCAACTCTCCAGCCCGTCCAGGTCTTGCTGGATGGCAGCACAGCCAGGGCAATTATAGGACAGGTGAGAGGCTACTCTGTGGGCTCTTTATCTCCATGTTAGGCAACTCAGCCACCTCGATTCCTGATTTGAATCCCCAGAGAGAGCCAAGACCTAGAAGAGGATTTGCAGAAGCCTTTCAGTTAAACTCAAAACTGCTTGTGCATTCAATGAACAAAATACCAGGAGGGAAATGGGGTGAGGGCTGAAGTGGGGTTAACCTTTGTGTCTAGATGAGGGCCAGAGATTGCTGTTTCTTTTGTCAGGAATTTCCACCAGTCCTTCTAGAGATAGACAGCTAAGCCAGCTCAACTTGCTTGGAGTACAAACTCCTCTTCTTCATGCATATTTTACATGTCCTTTGTGTGTCTTGGGGCTTCAGGTTCAGCAGGTGAAAACTCAGGTGTCCTGAGTCAGATTTCAAAACCATGGCTGAAGGTCAGTGATCTTCCTGATGAGGGACGGTAGCAAAGCTGATGGATCCATTTTCAGGGGCTGGAGAGCATCCTTTAATCTTGATTTCCTCATCCATAGAAAGGAGAGAAATAATTGTCACCTTCCAGATATATTCAATTTGTTGAACTATGGCAAATGCATTGAGATCCTTGAGTGCAGTGGACAGTTGTCTCAGTAAGTTTAATTACCCTCATTAAAGCAAACAGGTTTTATATTTATTGACATAAATAATAATTACTATTTCTAGGTTGGTAATATTTATGTAATGGATGTATGTTTTTAAAATAGATAAACATGATTTATATAAAGGCATGAAATTATGTAGACCTCGCTTTTATGATATGATCTCTGAAGGAAAAAAACACCTTAAATCACTGAGAGTGACGTAAGTTGTACAATTATCCAGTCGCTACTGATATGGGATGGTTTTCTGAGGATTCCATCCTAGAGATTTTTTACTGGCAAGGACAGAAAATTCAGACTTCTCCTTTCAGGTTTTTTCTTGGTCCATAGTTTGAATCTTTCCTTATAACATCTGTAAAAAAGGACGATTTTAAAAGCTAATGAGCTTTATGTCTTCTTCAGTTCTAGCAGAGAAGTTGGTATGGCACTGCAGAGTTATCAAATCACATAAATGAGATTCTCGTAACACTGCAAAAGGCATTTCATTACAAGGCGTGTATTTAGCCCTTCACTGCTATCTAAATCACACCAATCATGTTTTTTTCCATCCGTATCTTTATATTAGATGCTTTTCCCAGATATTCCCCATAACTTGCCTTCTGAAGCAAATGCAGGTTGTCAAAACGAAGCTTATCTCTTCACCAAACACAGCCTTTTAGCTCTGTGCGCTGCCTCTCTCTCATGCCGCTCCTTTGGAAATGGCCTCAGAGGACCCAACTTGTAACCGGAAAATCCCAGTAAAGACGGATTTTTAATTATTAAATTTTCTATTAATACATTCAAGGTCAGTGGAACTGCCCCAGTTTTCAGGAAGATTTGGGCAATTTCACCTGATTTTATATTTTAGCACTAAATCCGTGTTTATTAAAGGCTTTAGCAGGCAGACCAGAAGCAGCTAAATCTCTGCTTCTGCATTACATGAATGCTAAAGAAGAATTTTCATCTGCATTGCTCTTCTGTAAGTTGGAAAGGTTTAAACTGTTGTCAAGCCAATTTTAGGATTTTGGGGAGATAGGGGTAAACATGTAAAAATGGATTTACCTTAAATGAAGAACAAATTGACATCATTATCCCTTTTCCAACCTAATTCTACAATGTAATGTGAAGATAATATGAAAATCTGCATTATGACTGGCAAGATCATGGAGCAGATCCTCCTGGAAATTGTGCTAAGGCACATGGAAAATAAGGAGGTAATTGGTGACAGCCAACATGACTTCACTAAGGGCAAATCATGCCTGAAAAATTTGTTGACCTTCTACAATGGGGTTACAGATTTGGTGGATAGGGAAGAGCAACTTGATGTCACCTGCCTAGACTTGTGCAAACCATTTGGTGCTGTCTAACATGACATTCTTGTTCCTAATTGGAGAGGCATGGATTTGATGGATGTACAGAATCACAGAATCACAGAATGTCAGGGATTAGAAGGGACGTGGAAAGCTCATCCAGTGCAATCCCCCCATGGAGCAGGAACACCCAGATGAGGTTACACAGGAAGGTGTCCAGGCGGGTTGGAATGTCTGCAGAGAAGGAGACTCCACAACCCCCCTGGGCAGCCTGGGCCAGGCTCTGGCACCCTCACTGAGAAGAAGTTTCTTCTCAAATTTAAGTGGAACCTCTTGTGTTCCAGTTTGAACCCATTACCCCTTGTTCTATCATTGTTTGTCACCGAGAAGAACCTGGCTCCATCCTCCTGACACTCACCCTTTATATATCTGGAAACATTAATGAGGTCTCCCCTCAGTGTCCTCTTGTCCAGCTCCAGAGCCCCAGCTCCCTCAGCCTTTCCTCACACGGGAGATGCTCCACTCCCTTCAGCATCTTTGTTGCCCTGCGCTGGACTCTCTCCAGCAGTTCCCTGTCCTGCTGGAGCTGAGGGGCCACAACTGGACGCAATATTCCAGGTGTGGTCTCCCCAGGGCAGAGTAGAGGGGCAGGAGAACCTCTCTGACCTACTGACCACCCCCTTCTAATCCACCCCAGTGCTTTAAGCCTTTCAGTACTTAAAAGGGGCTGATAAGAAAGATGTGGACCAACTCTTTAGCAGGGCCTGTTGTGACAGGACAAGGGGTGATGGTTTTAAAGTGAAAAAGGGGAGATTTAGATGAGATATAAGGAAAAAATTCTTCCCCATGAGGGTGGTGAGGCGCTGGAACAGGCTGCCCAGAGACACTGTAGATGCCCCATCCCTGGGAGTGTTCAAGGCCAGGTTGGATGGAGCTTTGAGCAACCTGGTTTATTAGAAGGTGTCTCTGCTCATGGCAAGGAGGGTTGGACTAGATTAACTTTAAGGTCCCTTCCAACCCAAACCATTCTACAATTCCACTTCTGTATTACAAGTCACCATGTCTGTTATATCAATTAAAAAAGCCCATGAACAAAGCATTACACTGGTGGCTAGTGTTTGATAAGTTTCTTTTCCCACTTTTCTTCTGAAATATCAAAGCAACAGAGCAGCCTTTTTATTCTTCAGGGGACAGATTTGGGTCAATTTTCAGCAGGATATGAAAAAAAAAAGGAGAGAGAAAAAAGAATCAGGTACAAGGTTTTTATTTGTATGAGTAATTGCTTTAGCATTCTTACTTCTGAAGTGCTGCTAATGGACTGTGACCTCATTACACCTGGCACAGTGCAAATGCAGAACAAAAAGGATAATCTTGGCCTCAGATAGCTGAGATACTTAAGCATTAAGTGAAGAACTACAGAGACATGCTGGTGGAGGCAGAATAAAATGGCAATGCAATTTTGGTCAATGCAATATGCAGAAGTTGAGGCACATCAGCAGACACTGTCAAGACTTTGGGTAGGGTTCAAGGTGGATTAGGATTTTTAGGAGAGCCTGGAGGAATTCTGAGGCAACTTTTACAGATCAGAGGGAAACCTTCCCCCAATCATGAGTGGATAATGAGAAAAAATATATATTTAAAAAGTAGCCAGCAAGCAGTCAAGTCTGGCCTCATGGGATAGTTTCTGGTGAGGGCGAGCAGCAACGAAATAGAGCAGGTTCTGCAACTGAAGATGGGTCATTTATTTTTGATTATTTGCATGAAAAGTAACCAGAATCCTTTTGGAATGGAAAGGCATTATCCTTTTCTAAGACTAATGTCTATGATGCACCTGAGATCTCTGGGTGGACCACCCAAAACTCAACAGGGCTTTGAGCACAGTCTGCTCCATGAGTTCCCCATGAAAGAAGTTCCAGGTGTATTGTCCTCGGGAGCTACGTTTCTTCCTTGACCCATAGAGAGCAATAAGGTCCAGTTCAGTTCTTCAGGTAAGAGCTGAAGTGGAATGCAGGTGATGGAAGACATCAATCCTTAGACAGCAACGTGGCAAAAAACCCAGATGGTAGAATAGAAATGAACGTGATTGCTTAGACAAAACCCCAGATCCATGCATCATTTACCATCCATCAGTGCCCACTGCAAGCGCTGGGGAGCAAAAGACATAATTACTCAAAGTCTCGGTATTTCCCACAGAGGTGTGTGGGCTGGTTGTACCTTTTGAGGACAGAAAGCCTCATGTTTGCACTTAGACCTGAGCACCACGTTTTCCCAGAAAATCCCCTTCCTTCAAGGAACTACAGGCGGCTTTGAGAACTGCACGACAACACACGTAAAACACTCTAGGAAAGGATAAGGAACGGCTAAGCTGTTCATACAAACAGCAGAAGAGATTAAAGATGAAAGGAAATATTTAGTCACCTTTTGGGAACAGCTCGTGTGAAAATATTTAACGGGCAGGTCTTTTATGCACTAGCACAGCGTTCTAACTAAGCTTAAATAGGCAGGAGCAATATAGTACAGCTGGCCAGAGTGTGAATACCGTAATGGGAGAATTAAAAGCTTTCCTTCTCATTTGCTCACGCAGCTCAGATGGTAGCTAATCATGTGCTCTAATTTTAACAACTGAATTGGGAAATGTACCAAAAATAATGCAGCTTGTGATAAGAACAGGGGTGGCAAATTCTGTCCCTGGGACTGAATGACGAAGAAACAATTCACCTGCCCTTTCCTGTAAATCAGCCTTAGTCGTCTTGAGCTGCCTGATAAGACCCATATTTAAGTGGAAATTTAATCTGAAATCCGTTTTGATCATTTCTTTGAGTGCCACCAGAAAAGTAAAAGCTACTCAGTCTATTTAATCACCCATTAGAAACCTGTGAGTGTTTAAGAGCGCCGTGTTAGAAAGGGCCAGGGTGTACAGTGGGATGTGTGTTGTAAAGCTATTTAAATTATATGGTTCCCATCTATCTTTAAACTGGCAGCTAAATGGAAGCTGCAGATTTGAGAGTTCCTGGCTTCTGGTTCCCTGTCAGAAATAATTAAACTACATTTTAGGGAGACTGTCCTAAGCAGTTTGCTTCACGATGTTTTTCACAGCTGAGGGTCTTTATCCCAGCTCTTGAGGCCTGCAAGCACAAACCGCCTTATATATCCATTATATAGGAATTAGACATTCGTTACCTGCAGCCTGCACCTCTGGTGGGTGGTGGTACAACTGGGGTCTCAGCTGGATGGGGAATGAAACCCAAAATGTTCCCCATGTTCTGGATTAGCCTGAGATCGGTTTGGTTCAGATCCTGCAGTGCACATACAGAACTGTTCCCTGGCAGCGTGTTGTCTGGGAAGTATTTCAGTCAAAATGCAAATGTCCCAGTGGGTTTTCCATCCCTTTTCGTAGAAATGACTCCACAGAGATTTTGCCTTTCAGAAAGTGCTTTTTTTTTCTTCCTCTCTTCACCATTTTTGAATGTCACTCCATTATCCTAGTTCCACACCTTTGAATAACTCCGAGAAGACTTCTGACTATCACTCAAAATAGCTTCCTTTTGTCCCTATGTTTTTTTCCTGCACCACCAAACAGCAGATATCTGACTTACTGTCATTTCCCTGACTTATCGATGGGACACAAGACCAGGTGTTAGGACACGTTGGATGTCCTGTCCCTCTCACATTGTTCACACATACCTGTAGATCCACCACTTCTTTATGCCTTCATTGCTTTATCTGTGAAAACAGAAGTAACATCTTAACGTCAGAAAATAACCACACGTAGTCAGACTCATTTATATTCTCAAACCAAAGAGAAAATATTAAGTAAATAACAGTAAAGTCCTTAAGATGTTCACATGGACTTTGGAGCCACAAGGAGCCAAGTCCTCCAAGATGCCAGTTTTCCCATCCATTGCTGGAGATATTTGTGTCTTTGGAATTTCAGAGCTTCACAGTCAGCAGTGGAAATTATTCACAGTGCATGTCATTGGGCTTTAGAATACTGGTGCTATCCCCAATTAGAGATGGGACCCTGAATCTCAAATGTGGGGAACGGAACCTAATGAAGATGTGAAGTAACCAAGCTGGCATTCTCTGGATTGCTTGGTGAACTGGGAATGGGAAGAATTACATGTTATTTAGTATTCTGAGGTGCAAAGTTCAACACGGATGAATAAAGAATGTAAAGCAATAACCAGAGCAACCCTATGGTGAAAGGCTGCTGGAGGCACCAAAGGCCACGACGAGACTTTTCCAGTTGGGGTTTAAACATAATACCTGCAGTCTCAGACTTTGTGCTTTCTTGATGTGTTTCTTCTCAGCTTGCTGAAATTTTAGTACCATAAATCTAGCTTTTTGGGTTTTATCTGTTGTTTCCCCCAGACTTTATAGATCAGGTCAGCCAAGGAGAGACTTTTTTTATACTTCTACTGCAGCTCTATAGCTCCATTACCTAACTTGCAGCCCTATGTGTTCACATACCATCCTGACCAGCCCACACTCCATTCCAGTGCTGTCTGGCAATTGGGGAAAGGTGTAGAAAACGCACACGTCTGGGCTCTAACCCTTTAGCGAGTCGATAATTACCCATCCCTTATGTTCATAATGGGCACTGCGATAGGAGTTTACCTCCCTCGCATCTAGGAGCTGTGAAAATCTGTGTCTCAATGCCAGATGCGGCGTAAAATCTTCTGATAGCAACTCAAGAGTCCTTTCTTAGCCATGTGTTAAGTGATAGTGTAACTTCTACTGACTTCCAATAAAGTTTACATTAGATTCTGCGACATTTAGGGAGCCAGTGGTGTGTGCACGAGGTGCCCAAATTTGATTCTAAATGGGACAGACAAGTTCCTGAGTGTCTTAAGCATATTTGTAGTTCAAAGTTCTCTCATTAGAGATTTAAATCTGTAAGACTAAAAGTTGGAGAGAGTTTGGAGACATCTGAGATGCTGCAGCGATAGGAGTTCAACTGGAAACCGTTCCACCACCCTGAGTTGTATAGTGAGCAGGAGCCAGATGTTGTGTTCTTGTTGTACTTGGAAAACAAGGTATTTTCTAGACTTAGGAAGCATTATTATTATTACTATCGTAGTTATCACTGCCTAAAGAACTCTCTGATCCTTGGAAACAAGGTGTAAGGGGCTGAAGACCTTCCAGCTCTCTCCAATGGAGCTGAAGTGGATGTTCCAGCCCCGAATCAGGAGTGTGTCAAAAGTCCCCGAAGAGCCTAAGCTTCCTCTTACCAGCAGTATTAATTAGCAAAAGACTAAAGCCCAGTTAAGCAAGGCTGAATTTCAGTCAGGTGTGATGTTAATGCGGGTTGAGTGGGTTTGAATATTTTATGTGCAGCCGGTGGCCCGAAGTAAATGTCTTGTATAATACCAGTCGCATCAGAAGCCTTGAGGACTGAATCCTGCCCTTAAAATGGTCAGAGGCACAAAGAGAGGCACTGGGAATGGGCTGGTGCCTGAGATACCCATTCTGGGGTACGAATTTGGGGGAACGGGGAGAAAATGTGCTATAAAACGGCTCAGTCAAGCAGAGGACTTGAGTCCCAAACATTTGGGAACGTTTAATTGAATTTAGGTGCACCAAGGCAGGAAGGGAAGGGGGGAAAACCTGAAATACAGCCCAAATTGCTGCTCCTCTGATGGCGGAAAGTGTGGTTATGGGTTATAGGAGATTGAAAGGGAATAGTGAGGTGATGAGCCTGGAGAAGAAGAAATAGATTCATTTCATTTCAACTGCAATATAGCACCACGTCACTATTTGTTTTATTTTTATCTTGAAATCAGTCCTATGTAGTGGTGGTGGTTAAAGGCACTTTAACACCTGACTCGTGGGTACCTGTTCTCTACAAAGTCTCAGTTTTTTCAGACAAATATAGTACAGATGAAAACATGAAATCTCCCAAATTCATGCCAAGGGCATGCCAGATTTTAGCCAAAATCTCACTGCTGGGCTAAAATATTATATATATCTGTGTCATCATTCCTACTGGGGCTCATGGAGGGTGGGAATACAGCACCTCTGAAAAGCCAATGTCCTTTAGGCCTTCTCTTTTTTTGGCAGTAAGTACCGAAATGCCCAGCCTTGACTCCATGTTTCCATTAACTCCAATGAGACGTGTCAACAAGCACCATCCTATAAACTCCAGCTTGTGTAGCTCACAAAAAGAACCTGGTGGTACTTCTGAATGCTGATTTTTAGGGGGTGGTAGGAGAACAGAGACAGAGCAGATGCACAGACTCAGTAGAAATAGAAATATTTTATATTACTTTAAAAAAAAAAGGTTTTAACGAATTCCATCCCCAAAACCATGGGTTAACAAGCTATAATCAGGCTTCACCAGCGCTTAACTTTAGCATCAGTAGTTTATCAGCACATTATTTCCTCGCTTAGCCAGATTTTAATTAAACCTGACTTTTGTTCTGTTTATTGGAAGAGCCTTCCCCTTCGGATTTGCTGTTCACAAAAGCTCAAGGAGTGCAAGAGAATTAGAAAGCAAATAGGAGGCTCAGTCACAGCAGACCCCTGCAATCCGTGTCCGTCTCTTTTTTTTTTTGTAATATACTTATTAGATTCTTATTGTCAGGAAGGATTAGCCTTACGAGCTCCAGGAATTCCTTTCATTGCCCCGTAAGGAGAGGTAGTGAAGTGTGGCTGCTTTTCTTAACAATAACACCCTGGATGTTTTCTCTCTCCCTTCTCTACACCCACGTCCCCTCCTCTCTGTTCTCTCCTCTCCCACAGAGATTTGTGCAGCCGACTGCGGAGGACACGGCGTCTGCGTCGGGGGCACCTGCCGCTGCGAGGAGGGATGGATGGGCACAGCCTGTGATCAGCGAGCGTGTCACCCGCGCTGCAACGAGCACGGGACGTGCCGGGACGGCAAGTGTGAATGCAGCCCGGGCTGGAACGGAGAGCACTGCACCATTGGTAGGGAAAAAGAAAAACTGGCTACTTTTCCGAGAGTAATTGATGATCAGGAGAGGAGGAAAGGCGCATGCTTAACTGAATATGTGTGACTTAGTGTAGCATGAGCACCTTTGTTCTTGGATTTCGAGTTCTGACATCATACATTTTCATGTGGGAGCAAGACAAAATGTCCTTTCATTTGTTGATGACATGGCTATAGATATTTTTTATTATCAGACGTGAAGTGCACCTATGCGGTGTTTGATCTTATAGAGACAAGCTGTCTAGATGCTTTTAAAAACATCCTACTTTGCCTCTCTCAAAAGGTCTTTCTGTGGCCTCCAAGACTTCTCTCTGTTCACATCGACAGCATTTTCAAAAACACGCATCTGACTGAAAGTTTTCTTTCCTTTTATTTGCTCCATTATTTGCACGGCCGCTTTGCTCGCCAGTATAAAAGAGGAAACCACAGTCATGTTACTTCTGGCTGATATTTTACACTGTCTTGCTTATCCCTTGTCTGCTCTGCTGCATTTCTGTCCATTTCACTTCCCTCTCTCTCTGGTTCTGTATTCCTCATACACCTGACACTTACATTTAGCTCTCAGTGTCATATCATTATTATTACTAATAAGATGCCACCACTATGCTGAAATCATGTAAAGACGTGAAGTTCCCATGTTAAGCAGTTTGCAGCATCATTAAAGAACTGGCTTGGCTTTACCTTCCTCCTTCATCTCACTCAACTCCTTGATGCATTTTCCCTTCTTCCTTTTTTTATGACTGTTCAACCACTTTAGTCCCCATTCCGTAGTCCTGCTATAAACCAGTAGTATTAAAACTCCCCAGTTGCCATTAATTATACATTAACAGAAAACTAAATTAGTGAATCCAGTTCTGCTCTCAATAGTACCTATCTGAACCTGAAAAAATTCAGGTGACTTTACAAGAGTTATTTATTCCAGAGTGAGAATTCTCCTCCAGACTTTTTATTTTAATCAGCTTCCTTTAAATATAAGAAAATTTAACCCTTTGTTGCTTTCATTATGCTGTGATACATATATTAATAAATTACACCACATCAAAATTAACCCCTAGCAATATCTAGGCAAACGTCAGCATAGTTATCTGTGTGGAATATTAACTTAGTTATATGTAGACATCATGTTTTTTGGCTTGAACACCAGGTAAATTTGCCCATGCAAAGACAGATGGGAAATGAAGCCTGATCACAATATTTTAATTCCAACACTAGGCTGATGTTACAAACCATATCTGTGGCTCATTTCTACTTCTCATTTATTAATATTTATGCTAATGCCATCCTACCAAATTATGGTCTCCACATGCATCCTCTAATGAAAAATATCTGGCTCTTAAAACTTCCTCGGTCTCATTAGATATTACATTCTACTTTCTTTTCTATGTACCTAACAGATTTCATTTATTTTCATGACAAGAGATTAAAAAAAACCCCTTTCTTAAATGACGTTAAAATGAAAAGAGAGCAGTCCTGTGTTAATTGGAATCCTGTGTTTCTGTAATACTGTTTTATAGCCTTGTGTTCAAGCACTTTGGAAAGCAACACAGATTCATGAAAGAGTTTTAAAATAAAGAAACGATTTTCAGCCAGAAGGCCCCAAATCCAGGGGACAATTTTATATGAAAGTCATTTATGCACCAAAAAAAAATAAATAAATCCTTATTCATACCCTCAGTGCCATTTTATTAGTTCTGCTGCAAAACCAAAATGCCACTAGTTCGCTGTGTGATATTTCTCCACACAGCTGATATGCCCAGACTGTTTTCCAACAGCAAGGTTTTATCTCTCCTGGTAATTAAGTTTACCCCATTATTTGTAGTATTCCTCACTCTTAAGTATAAAGAGCCCCTGTTATCAGGGAACAGGCCGGCACCGCAATGCAGTCAGCAGTGCGGTTTGACTGGTGCACACTATCGTTTTGGGTGGCGCTACCTTCCTGTTGCAGTACGAATCATTCCTTAATACTTAGAGTGCTGGAGCAATCCTATTTCTTTTCACTTCCCACTCACCCCCCCCGCCCCAGCTTCATCTTCTTGCATGGTGATTTAGCAACAAATTTGTATATAGTCTCATGCCTCCGAAGCTATAAACTGTATTTCCTACAGAATATTTCGCTGATAAATGTGTAGAATGTAAAGGAGATTTGGCAAAGTCATAAATATCCAAGAAAATTGAATAGCTTTAGAGGGAGTGATAAGCTAGTTATATTGGCACAGATGAAAGGACATTGACTTGGAATTACATTAAGTATGTGGAAAGCATTCCCCTTGTCCTTGTGTAATTTCCCTGCATGGCAACTTGTTCTGTTGACAGTAATTCCATATCTGTCCGTGTCATGGCCCGGTTTGCTTTAGCACCAACAAGCACAAAACCCCATCGCTGCAGTGACGCTTTAACAGCATCGCCACGTGTGCAGGTAACAGGGTAGAAATGGATGATATGAGCAAAGGACATTTGATCCATTTCCCGTTGAGCATGTTCGAGCGTAAGAAACCCTTTTGTTTTGTAGGTCGTAGGAGGCTCTTTCTTACGATGTTCAAGGGAACTCTGATCCCAGTGGGTTAATTTTGTTTGCTCATACAAAGGGTCGTGTTACCAAATATACCGGCTTGATTGCTCACATTCAGAGATTTCATTAGAGGAACCCCAGTTAATTCCCAACCAGGAAATTGAGGCAGAAGCTTATATTCATCACCCTAATTCAGCAAACTTAGTGCATCCAGGGAAAGAGTAGAACAGAAAGTTGATTATACAACTGCAGGAATCCTGAAACCCAGCAGAATGGTTCAATCGGTTTACTCTGATTTCTTAAAGGAAAAAAAATGACTACAACCATAATGCAAGACTCCTATGATGTGCTCTCCAGCATATTCCAAATTTGCCCCCAGTTAGAAATGTTTTAAGAATTCAAGTTTCTTCTGTTCTGCCCTAAACCGCATCTGGTGAGCATGCTGAGGTTTGGGAGCATTGAATTTGATGGCGAAATAATCCCTCTCACTGTGGGCTCTGAAAGGCCAAATTACAACTTATCTCTATGGTAGGTTAGTCTATGGGATTGATTCACAGAAAATGTCCTGGGTTTAATAAATGACTTCCAGAAATTTCCCAGGCTTCAAATTTAATACAGGCGCTGTCACCTGGATAGTGCCCCAGGTGCTGTGCATCCAGCCCAGAGGTGCAAAAAGGAGATTTCACTCTTCCTATGTGGGCCTTGCACTGAGATTAATTGTATCTGATATGTGAATCTGTACGATGTTTTACTAGCAGCAAGCCTTAATCCTTCCATTCATATTAGGGTTATTCAGAAAAATAATGGCAGAGGGGGCTTCCCGGTGTGGTAGAGTTGGGATGTTTGTCATCGTTGAACAGCCTGGACACAAGACCAAAGCCGTCTCAGAAGCTCAATTGCTGCACCTGAATACCACACTGTCTCTGGAGCTCTGAGGGACCAGCATTTAGCTCTCCAAACACACAACACCCTATCTAGCGGGATTTTCAAAGCACCTCAGTGCCTAATTCCCATTGATCTTTGCAAAAGCTACGTGCTTAACTCCTTTTGAAAACCTGGTCCTGGCACGCACTGGTGCTGTTTGCAATAACAAGTGCCGAGACAGGCAGGCAGACGGACAGACAGGCAGACAGCCCATCCCACACAGGCTTCTGCTTATGGCGCCACGGGGCTGGTTTTTGTTTTACTTAGCAAAACTCTGATTTTTGAGAAATCTGCCCCTCTAAGTTTGCCTTTCATCAGCCTTCTTGCATAAATAATCACATATGTTCTGAATAGCCGGGGCTGCAATCACTGCTTCTCAGTTTCTGCTGGAGCAGCTGGAATCCAGACGAGGCACATTACAGGTGGATCCTGCTCTCCTTACCCTGGCTAACACGTCGCTTGTGCCAGATAAATCCATAAAGCAGCTCGGTCCATGTGCAGCCCAATGTAAAACAATCCCACCGGTGTCTGGTGAAGGTTCCTGCTGCCCTCAGCCCAGCGGAGCAGATCCTCAGCTCAGGTGTGTCCTCAGCCGAAGCTGAGCTGGGTTTGACCCTCTGGCACCGACCCTGCCTGGTTGGGATGGACACCTTTGGACGAGAGAAGGCCACGGTTATTGCAGTCAGTGGAAAAAAATGCCCATGCTGCTTTGTTCTGACATGATTTTGCATCAAGCTGAAGGTAATCTGGCCTTGAGAAGTTTGGCAGCGTATTTGACAGTAAATGTTAAGCACAGATGAACTTCAAAGACAGTCCCCGTGGCATAAACTTGTGCCGTCGCTCGTTCAGCAATGAGCATCCACTTTCTCCTCTCCTTCAAATTTATGTGAGCCCAGTTTAACTGCACAGATTTCACTGAGGCTCTGTTTGCTTCACCCCACAGGGAAGATAAAATGAAGAAAGAATATTTAGAAAATGGAGAAGGAGAATGTGGGGGGAAGACGCCCCGTCCATGCCCCAGCATCTCTCATTTCTCTCTTCCCTCTCAGTGAGCCAAGAGAAATGTTCATGGGATCCTTTCCCAATATGCTTTGGATAAAACAATCCAAGTTAGCTGGGGCTGGTGAAATCAGATGATTTTCAGATTGAGCTCCCCCCATAGCAGATAAGAAGAACCAGTGTCTTCCAGGAGTGACATGGAGTTGAGTGGGTGCCTTTGGGTGCAGAGGACCTTTTCTTCTGAGCACCTACAGAGTTCCTCAGCGTGTCCCACATGCCCACAGGGTGTCCAAGGTCTGTAGATAATAAGGTGATATTTTAAGGCCAAGAAGTAAAACATGGAAATGAAACTCTACGGGTTTAGAGAAGAAAGGTTTGTGCTACCATGGAATAATCCCATAGACGGCTTCCATTGTTTTTCAATTACACGAAAACATTGTCTCATACCTCACATACGGTTGGTGTTGACAACTGCCACCACTGCCATCATCTGCACAGCGACTGCTGCCTGAGTTTAACAGGTTGGGCTGCTCTGGATGTCAAAATCCGAGCAACGCAATCCCAAGCTTCAGCCGTCGACCAAGGGGATGGTGATGCTGTTCCTTCCCATATCGCTGTCCCTACACTGGGCTGATTATTTTATATAATTCCCCATATATTTGACATAAAGCCCCATAGCTGCCCCACACGAGGTTAGCTCTGACCCTCCCAGCCCTCTCTGCTTACTTACAATAGTGCTTCGAGGGATGCATCAGCTTCGCAGGATGGAAAAGTAATTCCTGCAAGGGCTGTGACCTTCCAAGTGGGCAATCGGCATGAACGAACCTGAAGCAAAAACCTAATGAAAGGGTTCCAGGACACAACAGAGAGTGAGATTGCAGGGAGCAGATGAGAGAATGAGGGAGATAATGTGTAAGCAGGTAATGAAAGGCAGAAATGCAAGACTCGGAGCCTCTTATTTGTTAATAAGGACCAGCTGCTGCCAGGACAGAGAGTGCCGCCTGCTGGCGTGTGCAAGGGCTCTCCAAGGCCCTTGGAGTGGCAAAGGACTTCTGTCTTTGCCACTAACCTTCTGTTTGAGCCCAAAAAAATCAATTAGAAGGTGTTTTTCCAAATTAATATTTCATGGGAATTGGGCACATGACTGCTCTCTCTACATCTATAACTTTTTTTTTTTCCTTAGCCCCCCTTGGGATGAGTATATTAATACTTAGTTATCTGTTAGAGCTACCATGAGGTTAATTTAATATTTGTAAAGTAATTTGATCTGGGGCTAGAGGATGCTGTATAAATGCGATGTATTACCTTTAAGAAGATCCAGGGAAAAGCCTCTCCCAGTCTGGTAAAGTCACAGAACTGTGCCTCTTTGTGCAGAAAAATATAAGACAGGTGAGGTGGAGCACTTTCAAATTACTCTGGTTTTCCTGATGAAAACAAAAGCAGTCAGTAAAACAGAGGTAGACTATTGCAAATGAGCAGAGCATTACAATATTCTGCCCTTTATATATATATATATTTATGCATATATATGCCTATATATATAAACACCTAAATATATATATAAAACTTTCCTGTTTCTCTTCCTGATCTTAATGAGCAAAGATGCCTGAACGCAGCCTCCTTGAGCTCTGTGACTGAGGAGGGCTGTGCTCCACCCTTCTCCCTTTTTTTCTCTCCTCATAATCAAGGTTTTTCTTTTCATATCACAGCAAACTCTCCTTTGCCTTTCTAGCACCTGCACAGTCTCGTAGTAAGCCGCAATGCACTTATTCAATCCTACCTTAAATGTCCTGTCTTTTATCTCCCAAGCTCACTATCTGGATAAGGTAGTGAAAGGTATGCTCTTCCTTCCTATTTTTCCTATTGTCTTTGTGTTTCTTTTTAAAAAAAAAATAATAATGCACCGTGAACATACTGTGTTGAGGTTGCATCTCTTCCTCGTTGTCACCAAAGTGCTCCCTAATGTCTGGAAGGGTGAACTTTCCAGTCATTTAGGTAGGAAACCCCTCCGTAAGTTCTGTGACCCCATGTTGACATCGTATCCGTGTTCCTACCCGTCCCCTTGTCCCTGCCCTTCCCTCCCGATCATCTCTCATCCTCACCCCTCCTACCCAGGTAAGGCGAGTCAGGAGGTAACAAAAGGGTCTGTGAATACAGCAGGAGCCATGTACACTGGTGTGTTTTAAATTAAATGTCTATGGTCTGTTTTGTAACAAGCAGGTGAGTGCACTTTCTGTGTGGAGTCTTCGTGGTTTTGACCTATGAGTGCAAAGACATGGGAACTTTGAGTAATAATATATATATATCTATTTTCTTAATGCAAAAACGTTTTTGAAAAGCCTCTGGTTGTATAAATCTGCAAAATCTCTTGAAATTAGTGATGTTGCATTAACGTACACTACGATGAAATCCAAACCTGTGTTCCTATTTCTAAATGTAAAGCAAGTCTAGGACCCAAGTCTTTCTTCACCGAAAAGAAATAACTGTTAACAGAATAGAGGTAACTGCAATCTTAAAAGAATCTCAGTTGTTCATTAATCAGAGCAATGAAGTAAATTAATGTAGGGCTTTTAAATAGAAATAGACAGTTCCACAATGCACTTGGCTTTTTGGAAATATTGAAATAGCACACATCTAGTTAAATACAACAAGCTGACAATAAATATGATTGAGTTGGACACAAATAACTTTCTACATGGCTGACTTGACGCTAACAGGAGCACAGCGCTGACACCGCGCAGCATCATATGTTTGCTGGTTAAACAAACCAAAAAATCAGGTTGAACAAATCAGTTTCTTCCGTAGCATTACCCTCCTTTTCAGGTTGTGAGCAATCAGAAATAACAGCTGGGAGAGGCTGATCAAGAAGGACAGAGATGACAAAAAATTTGCCTGCTGAACAGTTAAAATGAAGGGCACTTGTGATGGGACAAGAAATACAGTTGCCCTATGACTTCACTTCTCTAGATGAATTTACAGTCGAGTATTTCTCTCTTGTTTCTGTTGAAACTTAAAGGCAGGTTTGGCTACAATCACAAATGGAAAAAACTTCAAACAGATGAACAAATATTAATGACAAGGAAACGTCCATAATAAGGAGACGTTTGTCTTCTGTGGGATGCAGCAACTGGTAGCTGTCCTTGGACCCCTGTTTATAGATCAGTGGATTGTTCAGTGGTACTTAGTTTTCTCTCATTGCTTAGCATCAGTAAAACGTGCTTGACTTGGTTTAAATTAGGAGAAAAAAGTGTATCTTCCTTCTTAGATCAAGGGAAGAGGGTCACTTGTGCCTTTACAAAGCAATAGTGGTGACGTCTTTAGAGGAAGATCTGGGCCGTCAATATGGAGTGCAATCAGAAGCTCCTGTTCATGTTCAACATCTCTATGTTTTGCATTGCAAAGCCACAGGGCTCTTCCTTATCATCTCAACATATATTGGAGAAGGCTGGATCAAAAGGCAGCAGATAAGCAGCAAGGGAATAGAAAAGATGGGAAATCAACCTTCACAGCCTGGCTCCAGGGAACCTTCAGTACTAATTTGCCCATTCAGTAGCCCATTTTTTTTTTACTAAGTCTTCTGTAACTGCTGTTTTCCCTCTGGATAGTCTTTTGACTCACCTTTGTGCTCCAGAGTAAAGACACATTATATTTAGTGAATATTTCAGTGGGTAACAAGTTGAGCAACATACTAAGAATAAAAGATTCTCTTACCGTGCATGGCCTCATTTGGAAAGATTAGCGATAGCCAAAACATTAAAAGTACATGTTTTTTACTTGGCTAAGTGCACGATGTGCATTTTTCAAAACTGAATTACCCATGCCCTTTTGGCTTTCTTAATTATTAACATCTTTCTGGTCAGAATCCCTTCCCAGTAATCCTGTGTTGCCAAGGGTGAACCTGATTTACTGCTGAATCTTTCCTACAGCTGTACAATAAACCACTAAGTCAGAGAAGATGCAGAATTGTTTCTAAATTGGAGGACAAATCTCAGTAGCAAACATCAGCATGATTAAAACAAGAAGCTCTAACTAGAATTGGAGTGGAGTCTTCTAAATGAAGGCCTAATTAACACTGGTAATGTTTGAAATGTAAAGAAGTGCCTATTATTAAAGAGGTGTTGGTTTTAGAGAGACATTCTCCATCCAGAATGCCATTGGAGCTGATGATCCATCAACATAATTAATTTCTGTTGTTAGTTATCAATTCTCGCTCTTAAAAAATAACCACACTACCACTGTAGTGAGGCATATAAACAGCTTGTCAGAAATGTAAAGATGCTGAACAACACTTGAATTCAGGGATGGCTGCAAGGTGACTTCTCTGGGCTGCTCCTGAAGTCTGAGAAGTGGTGAGGACCCAAGGTCCGACCACAGTCGATGACCTCGTTTGTTCAGTTATAAGCAATAGGAGCTCTGACAAGTAACGTCTTAATCTTCATTTTACAAGATGCATCTGATTAAAGGTTGGTTTTCAGGACATTTTACTGGATTTCTAATAATTTGCAGGGATCAGCTGATGCTTTGTTCCTCCTCTTTAGTCCTGCAGAACTTCTGCAGGTCACCTACTGATTGTTCTTTCAAGCTCCAGGTGTTCGCATCCTCACATCTTGCATTCAGCTGTGTCCTCCCCATTTCAGAGCTCAATCCCTATCTACTGGGACTTGTTAGAACATCCATCAGGATTTTCCTACTGACAATGGAGGATAGATAATCACCTTTAAAGTCCAATTTTAAGTGGCAATGAGGCTTGGCTTGAAGAGAAATCCCATTGAACATTGTTTAGAGCTGGATGAATTAGAGAAGGCCTTAACTGCACGGATCATTAAGAACAGATTATTTTACCAACAATCTTAAAATGTAAGGGTAATTTCCTACTCTGGTGACAGTCTCCATTGACCCCAAGCTGAGAGAGTTGGGCTTATTCAGCTTGCAGAAGAGAAGGCTACAGAGGGAATTTACTGCGGCCTTTCAACACTTAAAGGGAGATTATAAGAAAGATGTGGACGGACTTTTTAGTAGGGCCTGTAGTGATGGGACAAGGGGTGATGGTTTTAAACTAAAAGAGGGGAGAGTCAGATTAGATATAGGGGAGAAATTCTTCCCAGTGGAGGTGGAACAGGTGGCCCAAAGAAGCTGTGGATTCCCCATCCCTGGAAACATTCAGGGTCAGGTTGGTTGGGGCTTTGAGCCACCTGGTCTAGTGGAAGGTGTCCCTGCCCATGGCAGGTGGGTTGGACTGGATGGTCTTTAAGGTCCCTTCTAACCAAAACTATTCTACAATTCTATGATTGTATGACTCTGATACTCTTTTCTTCTCTTGAACATCCCACAGAACCATCATCTTTCATCAGAGCTTTCATGTGCCTCAGCTGGAAACTCACATAAAGTGGTGTGTGTCCCCAGCCTCAAAAAACCCTATTCATATATTTAATTCTCTTTGTCACCCGAATACTGTTAACAAACATAAACAAGATCAATGGACTATTGGTGACTCTAGCAAAGAGAAATCAGAGCTGCAAGGTTATGGTGGTGTACATCTGTGGGGATTAAGCCATCCCGCTGTGTTGATATTCAGAAGCACTTTGGAGCCAAGATGATCTTGTTGCTTTATTCCCCAGCATGGGGGAGATGAGAGGATAAAGTTTATTTTTATCATCTTTTTGTCAAGTGCTTTGAAGTGCACTGTTAGTGGAATGGGCAATACTGTGTGTGTTCCTGTCTCTGTGGTGTTAGTGATGGTCAAGTCTTCATGTAGCAAACCAGTTCAGAAATTGTAGTACTTACAGGTCCATTCTTCTAGATATATTGGCCTACACGTCCATGTTATCTTCTGACTTTCTGAAGGTACAAGTCCTCTGACAGCTGCTCTTTAATTGTTCTGTTTTCTGTCAGTGGTTTCCTTCCTAATATCTGATAACTGCCTGCTCTCCTACCAAACCCCTGGCACAGGAGAGCTGCAATTTAATCCTAACAGCACTGATACTTTGCTGTACCTTGTAATATGATGGTTAATATGTTAAAACTTTTATGTCCGTGAGTCTGTGAAGAAGAGTTTATCTCATTACGAAACAGTTCTCTCTGATTTCTTCAAAGGGTTTTATCTCACCAGGAACTGGAGATGACTCTCCCCTTGGTGGGAAGGGATGAACTTACTTTCTAGACTTTAAAGATGCCAAGACAGTGGAGTATGAAATTACAGGTGGGAGTTATTCTACTTGAAGTATCTACAGCACAGATGCTTATCTTTCATCTGGTCACCCTGGATTCCCTTAATAATCAAGAAGAGGAATAGATGCTGTGGGAAGGCATAATATCCTTAAATACTTTCTTCTGTCTGTCCTTTCCTGACTGATGCTTTTCCTCTGTCTGCTTTCTGAGGGGCTCAACTTAGTTTCTCTGGATCAAAAAGATTCAGGGGAAAACCTGCAAGTCCCTTCGAATACACATTTCCTATAGACAATGAATTGCATGTGAAATTCAAAGACATAGGACTGAAAGGAGTCTCCTCAGGTAGAGTCCAGTCTTCTACTGTCAAGGGCAAGGACATTGTGTAAAACTTTATCTAAATTTACCAAGCTCTTTGGATAGATCAGCGAGACTTCATTTCCTTAATACTCATAGTGGGAGGCTACTCCAAAACTTCATTCATTTGATCCTGGCAAATGATTTTTTTTTCTTTCTAATTTCCAGCAAGAATTTATTTGTGCTTGGTTTATGTCTATTTGTTCTTACATCATCATTATTCTCTTTAGCTTAAATGGCTGTTTTCCCTTCTCACCATTTATCTGTTTCATGAATTTGTGGAAAACAATCGTAATGTTTTCAGCCTTTGCTGTGCTAGAGTAGACAAGTCAAGCTCTTCTCATTTCCTCAGATGCAGAAGGTGCCTCATCCAAATTATATCAGGTATTTTCTGCCACAATGAATTCCCCCTTTCCTAAGCCTGGGAGAGCAGAGCACATGCAGTTCCATATGAGCTCCTAATTTTTACAGTTACATTAGTTTTTCCTTATATTTGACAGATGCTCTTCATCTGAAGATCATTTGCTTTTCTCAGTCTCAGAGCAAATGATCAATCACTACAGTATCTTTGCTGTCTAATAATGTTAGATATTTGCTTTTGAGGTCTTAGTTCCAAATACTGTGTAATGCAAAATATTGAAACAAAACCGATAAAATGGAATCCTTCTTTTCCCTCTGAATTTTCATCATGTGAAACCTCATAGGCCTAACTTAAACCATTTCCAGGATTCAGATTTGTTCCTACATGGCTTGGAACCAAATCATGAGACTTTTTGTCTTTAGCTCCCAGCAAAAACCTCTAAAATCTGTCTTCTTCCCATTGTAGAAAATAAGAGTCTGCTCCAGGAATTAAACACTACTTGTTGGGTTAAAGATCTAGTGGCATCTAACCCTTCTTCTCTCATCCTTCTATAGTGGTGTCTTCAGCTTCTCATGACCCAACTCTTTTTGGTACAGCACCTTTGCAAGGAGTCTCTTCTCATCCTCTGCAACTGCAGGATGGAAAATGCTTCTTAGGATGGAGAAAACCATCTGAGAGTTTAAATAGTAAAAACATGAGGTGTGATCAGTGTTGATGCCCCAACCAAGCTCTAACAGAGCCATGCAGAATACACAGAGATTTCTTCAAAGGTTTCTCACCTGGACAAATTTAGGCAGATTTATAAAAAAGGATTAAAAGTTGTATCTCTCCCATCAGGATGGTCCCATCCAAAGTGAATTCATCTACTCTAAAGTGGGATAATCTACCTAGCTAAGTAACTTTAGCAGGTTATTTTAACAATGCGCTTCTCTCATTCTGCAAATGCTTTCTGCTTATACTGAAAATAAGCAAAGGGAACAAACATAAACTAGCTCTAGAATGGAAAAAAAAATCAAAATAAATGGTTAAAAATTTGACACTGCTGTAAGTAATTGAAGGATGGTTATTAAAATGGAGAATTTCAAGTACTCCTGCCTATAAATAAGTCTTCTGTGCTATAAAAATACTAATATAGTGTATAAATAACAAAATACACACACATACACAAACATACTCACACATTATATGCCCCCCTCAGAATACACATTTTGAAAGACTGAAATATAACATATGTCTGTAAATGAAAAATTTATTTAAGGTCCTTTAAAAGGACTTTTTCTTACCTCCCTTTGTTGCTTTTTTTTTTCCCTTTTTGCCCCTGTAAACCTCTCACTTGTTAGAAAAACAATCCTAGAAAATAAGTTAAATTCACCATTAAGAAGTTCTTTAGTTAAAAGGCATTTCTGGACAATCTTTCCCCAGCACAGGACACATGATGATGTGATGTGCTCCACATGCTGTCTCAACATTTCTTCACTCGTGCATCATACGGTCAACCAGATGTTGCAATGACACAGACCTTTCAGGTCTCTTTGCCATCGTGTTGTCACCCTTTAGGACAGGATAAGACCTCAGGGGAGACCTTCTCGCTCTCTACAGCTGCCTGAAAGGAGGTTGGAGCATGGAGGGTGTTGGTCTCTTCTCCCAAGTAGCAAGTGATAGAACGAGAGGAAATGGCCTCAAGTTGCACCAGGGGAGGTTTAGATTCAATATTGGGAGTAATTTCTTCCTGGAAAGGGTTGTCAGGCATTGGAACAGGCTGCCAAGGGCAGTGGTGGAGTCACCATCCCTAGACAGGTTGAACAGACACGTACATGAGGTTCTCAGGGACATGGTTTAGTGCCTGTGTTGAGGTAACGGTTGGACTCGCTGGTCTTGAGGGTCTTTTCCAACCAAAGTGATTCTCTGATTCTATGATTCTCAGTCTGTGATGTGCACACAGTGTCACACACAAACCTGTCTTGCAAAGCTGAGGGCCTGAAAAAACCCAAAACTATATGGCAGGACTGCATAACAGATGTATAAATAGAGAGAGCTTTAAAACAGGGCTCAGGAAGACTGAATTGTGCTCCTGGTATAATCAGTCCTGCTGAGTGACCTTGACAGTCACTTCAGTCCCTTGTACTTCAGTTTCCTAAGCTGTAAAATGTGGCTTACATTTCTGACTGCTTCTTGGTAAAGATTTTTGAGCTCTGCAGGTAAAAAGCCCCCAGAACCATGTGAGCTGAGCAGCCTCGCTCATACCACTGCTTACTGTGGAAATTACTCTGCTATTTTCTTGGGGGACGGAATAAAAGGATGGAGATCTCAGCAAGAGGTCACCAGATGAGAAAATCAAACCCTAGTGAGAGACTGGGAGCTTGGTGTTCATCCTCCCTAAGTTTTATCACCTCTCTGTAGTCAACGGGGAGAAATGGGTGTTTCCAGGGAGGTTTTCAGCTCATTACGATGGGTATCTAAGACACAGGAGGGAATTCATCCCATGGGACAGTTCTCTGCTGACTACAGAGAGAGTTGAAGTTCTCTCTGTTATAGATGAATTGTAACCTGATCAGATTAATCCCATCCAAAATGACTACAGTAGAGAAATTAGTTGTTCACCAAATATTTTCTGACATACAAACTCAGCCCTCAGCACAGAACACACATGGACCTGTTGGAGAGGGGCCAGAGGAGCCACAGGAATGATGCGAGGCTGGAACAGCTCTGCTGGGAGGACAGGCTGAGAGAGTTGGGGTGTTCAGCTGGAGAACAGAAGCTCCTGGGGGACCTTATTATGGCCTTTCTGTACTTAAAAGGGGCCTGTAAGAAAGATGGGGACAGACTTTTTAGTGGGGCCTGTTGCAATAGGACAAGGGGTGATGGTTTTAAATTAAAAGAGAGGAGATTCAGGCTGGACATGAGGAAGGAATTGTTGGCCCTGAGGGTGGTGAGAGCCTGTCCCAGGTTGGCCAGAGAGGTGGTGGATGAACCATCCCTGGAGACATCCCAGGCCAGGCTGGACGGGGCTCTGAGCAATCTGATCTGGTGAAGATGTCCCTGCTCATGGCAGGGGTGGCACTGGATGAGCTTGGAAGCTCCATTCCAACCCAAACTATTCTGTAATTTTATTATTCAATAGCTGAGGTTGTCCTGTGAGGACATCCTGGGAGACAGTGCCCCATGGAGTGGTCACCACTGTTCTGATGCCAAACTGGGACAATTCTCTCCAGATGGGAAGACACCAAGTCAGAGTGGAGAAATAAACTGAAGGCAAAGCAAAATAAAAAAAAAAAATAAAAGCCGTTTAATGATCCTCTTTCAAGGCTGCGTTGCTTTGTCTTTCCAGTGTGTTTGACCGTGTGGCTGCTTGCCTTGCAGAGGGATGCCCTGGCTTGTGTAACGGCAACGGCAGATGCACCCTGGACATGAACGGCTGGCACTGCGTCTGCCAGCTGGGCTGGAGGGGAGCGGGCTGCGACACTTCCATGGAGACGGCGTGCGGCGACGGGAAAGACAACGACGGAGGTAGGACATGAGCGCATGTGGCACGTCAGGCTCCGCGGAGCCTATAAACCCAGCGAAGAGATTCTGCAGGGCAGATTGTTTTGTTGACAGCTGGTGGAGAACAGATAGCGACATCTGCCAGGCTGACTCAGGCAGGGTGGATTTGAATTCCTATGGAATGGGTTTGGATTTGGGATGCCAGGGCTGAGAAGGGGGGGCTTGTTTGTCCTCAAGTCAAGTCCGTACACCAGAGGGCAGGCAGAGGTTATGTGATCATCCTGTCACCCAGACGAATGGCTCAGCAGTGACACAAGGGGACCACCCCAAACAGCAAATGCCCCCGAGCATTCAAACTTTGGCCTCAGTGCCTGAGGATTCCAGCAAGGCTCTCTGATAGGTCACTACTGACTTGGGATGGATGTTTTGCAGAAACTTAGAGGCTTTGGTGACTGATCCCCATGCCCACAAGCCATCCAATCCCTCTCAAACCATGTTTTATTGATTACAGTTCCATATATAATGATGTCAGGCATGTGAATAATAGCCCTGCGTAATGCAAACTTAATATTCAGAGTTATCTCATTACAAAGGAAAGCCTGGTGCAGTGTGAAGGTTTGAATTAGAGGGCAGGAGATGAGATATTAAATTTAAGGCATAAGGGAGACTGCATAATTTGTTTTGTTGTCACTCAGCGAAAGGCTTTGTAAACCACAAGTCTGGGCCAGGACCCAGACTGTGAAGTGGAGACTGCATTTTGCAAGCCTCTGTTTTATCATATTCACAATAACAGTACAGTTAAAAAAAAAGTACAAAAATAGCCAAGCCAAGACTGTGATTATCTGCTTCACAGCAACTGGGATTCTGATTGAATATTTAAAATACTTCTGCACATCTGGCATGGCAAATGGACCAAATTATATCTTTAGAAAAGATGGAAAAAACTTGGAGAACAGTACAAAGAGTGCACACTGTAAAACAAAGGTCCCTTTTTGCCTCACATGAAACTGAATATCGCTGTAGTCGTCTTTCCTACTTACAGCTGACACAGGGCAGCAATAAAATTCATCACGTGAAATGTGTAAAAATATGTTAAGTAGACCCAAGGATAATCCCAGTTCTGATGGAAAAAACAACCAACAAAAAAACCTGTGAAGTTTTCAGAAAGAGAGAGAGGGGAGAAGGAGTAACCCAGCCCAGCATAGGAGGTAGACCACATCTGTATAACATCAAAAAGCGCATGAGAAGACTCAGAGCAGGTTGGTGGAATGCCATCTCCTCATATCTCCTGGTTCAAGGTGCTAACTTTGTAACTGGGTTGCCCTCACCTTGAAACGAGGTGTTTGACACCTCGTAAGCCTGTGGGACAGCAGATGTAGACAGGAGAGACAAAAGGCATCGGCATGTTTACAAGTTGGTAGACATCAGCTGCTAACTTGCATTTGGTGATCTTGTGTGGAGCAGTGGTGTGCACAGCTAGCGCAAACCAACAGATAAGTTGTACCATACTGCCTTCTGACAGCTTATTCATGTGTCAGATCCCACAAATGAGTGTTGACTTTCCTCTTTGTACACTAAAAAAGTACATGTACATGTTGTGCATTGCAGTTTACAGATAACCCATGTCATACGCTGTGCTATTGCTTTGAATTTGTTACATTACTGCTAGGACTCTTCTCAGCTGCAAAGCAGAACAGGTGCATGTTTACCTTCTCAACTTGGTTTTTATGCACATTTATGGACAGCTTGTGCTGTACTTGTGGGTGCACATCTAGAATTTCAACCTCTCGGATGGTGGGGACATCAGCAGTGGTGGGGCACTTCTGCTTTGAACCCTGAGTTCCTTGTTTAGCAGAGGGATTTAAATGTAGTTGCACAGATTGGTAAAGAAAGGCTCCTGTTCCCTAGTTGTTATGCTGATCCTTATAGCAAGACAGGTGGAGACGTTTGAAGAACATCCATAGAGTAATTTAGATTGGAAGGGACATCCAACAGTTGTCTAGTTCAACCCTCTGCTCGAAGCAGGTCTAATTACATTAAGTTACTCCAGTCAACTCTTGAGCACCTCCAAGGCTGGAGGTTCCACCTCTCTGGGCAACATTTTTCAGTATATGTCAATCCTTACAGTAAACGTTTTTCACCTAACATCTAATCATAATTTTCCATGTTCCAACTTAATGCCTGTTGCCTTTTGTCCAGCACCATCTGGGACCCCCTAAAGTCCTCCAGATGGCTTCTGGCTTCCCTTTCACAATAACTTGGATCTCTAGTAGAGCTTCATGTGTGAAGGCTGCCTTTCGATTTCTCAGATATCCAAAGACAATTAAAATGACACCAGGCACATGTCTTTAGGGAGCACAAATTGAACCCATATTCGGTGCAGCCACTTTGTCACCACAAACTTTGTCACCAAGAGCAGTGAAGAAATGTAAAGCTGAACAGTCTCTTGAAAGAGCATGAAGTATATGTAAAAACACTACGGCTTCTTCTTTTGGGGCCTATCAGAGTCTGGAGTGATACATGCCAAGGACCAGACAAAGGTGGGTTATTTGACCATGGCTTTCAGGGCTATTGCTGAATTTGTCTTCATATGCACATGAATGTAGCCAATGGAAAGGCCTTTCATTACACTCCAGAAGTCAAACATCTGAGCTACTTAGTTACCGTGGGTACCATCAGTGGAGAGAAACAGATTTAGGGCATCATCTCTCTGAGCTATTTCAGATATCATCCCATGGGTCCCTACTTTTGTTTGGTGACCCCTGCTCTTCGAGTCACATTCTGTGCAGAGCAGCATCTCTCAAAGCTGAGACACCACGTAGAATCATAGAACAGTTTGGGTTGAAAGGGACTTTCCAAGCTCATCCAGTGCCACCCCTGCCATGAGCAGGGACATCTTCACCAGCTCAGGTTGCTCAGAGCCCCATCCAGCCTGGCCTGGCATGTCTCCAGGGATGGTTCATCCACCACCTCTCTGGCCAACCTGGGACAGGCTCTCATCACCCTCAGGGCCAACAATTCCTTCCTCATGTCTGTCCTGAATCTCCCTCCTTTAGTTTAAAACCATCACTCCTTGTCCTATTGCAACAGGCCCCACTAAAAAGTCTGTCCCCATCTTTCTTACAGGCCCCTTTTAAGTACAGAAAGGCCACAATAAGGTCTCCCCGGAGCTTCTCTTCTCCAGCTGAACACCCCAACTCTCTCAGCCTGTCCTCCCAGCAGAGCTGTTCCAGCCTCACATCATTTCTGTGGCTCCTCTGGCCCCTCTCCAGCAGGTCCATGTGTGTCCTGTGCTGAGGACCCAGAGCTGGACCAGCACTGCAGGGGGGTCTCACCAGAGCAGAGCAGAGGGGCAGAATCCCCTCCCTCCACCTGCTGCTCACGCTGCTGGGAATGCAGCCCAGGACACGGGTGGATTTCTGGGCATTGCCGGCTCATGGCCAGTCTTCCACCCACCAGCACCTCCAAGTCCATCTTACTGCTCCTCTCACTGACCACAGTGGGGGTTCACATTGGGGGGGGTTTCACCTTTCCTGGGCTCATCAGAAGCCGGTTCCTGTGCTGTGGTATCGAGTGTCTGCTAATCAAGATTCCTGCAGCCAGAAATTCCTTGGCATAATGGGAGCTGAAGTCAAAATCTTTTTCATCAGATCCCAGCCTAATCACACCCCGAGGGAGGGGGGTGCCAAATTACAGGGCATGTTTGCCTATTAAATCTGGAGGTTGTTCAGATAAATAATAACAAGTTAAGCAGGGGTCGGTCAGACAGAGATCTGATGAAATGATATCTCCGCTCAGGTTAGGAAAAAGGTGTCCAGGAGAGCAGTCCCCTCTCCACACACAAGTGGCATTTGTCAAAGGTAGCACTTCAGTTTCACACCCAGGTCCACTTTATTTACACTTTTAAACACAAACCCCATCAAATTTAAAGGAGTTGTAGCAAGTAACAGACGATCATCCAATATCAGTCAAGGGACACCAGTGCAGTGACAGAGCTTTAACAATCTGGGTAAAAAGCTATGATCCTTAAAACAAGCTGAAAAAAGTGATTGTTGCTTCTCTTTGGCAGAAAATAACCTCTAATTCATGGCTGTAAATACTCACTGAGAGTAGTCCTGTCTCACCCCACACTGAGTGCTCTGTCATGTGCCTGAAGAATAAGTTTGAAGGTTTAAAAGACCAAAGAAATGATCTTCTGTGATAAGTCCTAGAAGTAGAGTTGATGGCATTTAACAAAGGCTTGAGAAGAGACTGATATTCCATAGGCTAAATATGGGCTCTGTTGCATTTGTAGACTCCTCTGTTAGCAACAGAGTGTTTAAGAAAAATGAAGAGGAAGAGGAGAGAATGTTCTTCACAGTCTCACAGATAAGATGTTGAGCAGCAAAACTCTGTTAACCGTGTTTGCTCCAGAGAAAGCAAGCAGCAAAGACATGGACCTGTTGGAGAGGGGCCAGAGGAGCCACAGAAATGCTCCAAGGCTGGAACAGCTCTGCTGGGAGGACAGGCTGAGAGAGCTGGGGTGTTCAGCTGGAGAAGAGGAGCTCCAGGGAGACCTTAGTGTGGCCCCATCCCTGGAGACATCCCAGGCCAGGCTGGACAGGGCTCTGAGCAACCTGATCTGGTGAAGATGTCCCTGCTCATGGCACGAGCATTGGACTAGATGAGCTTTGAAGGTCTCTTCCAACCCAAGCGTTGTGTATTTTTATGAAATCATCTAACTGTATGACTCCCTCCATATTGAGAGCCAGAGAGTTGGGCAATTCACCATATCATTGTCTGGATACACCCAACTGCCCTGAAACCGTGAAGGAATTGCAGATATTAAACTAAATTGTTCTTTTGGTCTAAAAGTTCCATCTGATCAACACAGCAGCTTCAATGAAGGCCTTTGTTACTGTTTTGGGATTTTGCAGAGTAGCCAAGTCTTCCAGATGGGGTAAAGCTCGCCAGTTCTCTATGAAGTAGAACTGACCACGTCCCTCATTTCCTGCTTTGAATGATTCCAGTTGCTAAACAGCTGCTGAACTCTGCTTAGACCAAGTGAATCTGCTTTACTTGTGAAAGGCGAGAGTCTTTCTGAGTTGAAAATTCAAATATAAATGCTCCTAATATTGTCTAGCCTTCATGTTAATTAGAGGTTGATATTTAGTTGTCTGCTGGTCTCTGCTGCCTCTTCCCAATTTAAACTCTTCCAAAAGTTTGTGTTAGTGATTACTGCAAGATAATTTGCATAAATAGATAGATGGATAGGTAAAAAGACAGATAGATAATCTTCCCATTAAAATAATGCTGTTCTTCCCTGAGATGTATTGCACACCATTACACAGAAGTGTAGCAACTGTGTTTTTCTTACATCTCATCTGCTCAATGATCTTCCTTTGGGACTGAAGCAATGAAACCATCCTGTTCTCTTGTGCAAGAACCATAGCAGCAAAGCTTCTGCCCCTCAGTTTGTGTCCTTCATGACAGCTACACACCATGCATTTAGCTGAGCACAAATACAGGGTTCCAATGCACACATGGCCCCATTTTGCCTTTGCAAGTTCAGTCTGTGTTCCACCAGATACGACTACAAGTCGCCTTAGTTTCCAACCCTGGAGCAGTGAGCACCTCAAGCCACTGAGCCGCTGCACATGGGATTTTTGCCTTTCCTTGCAGCCCTGAGTGTTATTGCTGAATAACTAGAAACCAACTCTCACTTTAGAGACGATGTAATTCAGGAATGGGTTCTCTGAGACAAATCAATGCTGTATGTTTGACTGTACCCCACAGCCCACTGGTGCAACTCCATGGAGTAATATTTTGTGTCTTGCTCACCCCAGTCAAGCATCACATAGTCCTTGTAGTAAAGTGGAGACTTGTGTGATGCTTTGGGACAACAGCATCTCAAATTCTTTGGCATGAGAAATTTTGGCGCTGCACACTGGCTTTCTTAACACCCGTGTGTCCACCATCTGTCCACCATATGCCCAACAACGTGTCAGAGAACTGGCAGGAGTCTGATTTGCTCTTTGCCAGCACGTAGACTTACACCTGAGAGTAGCGTCAGGGTTGTAAAGGGAATTGCAAAGGATCCAGGAGAACTCCAGAGCACAAACCTTTGTCTTTGCAAATGCTTTAGCTGCAGAGAAGGTGGTAGGGTGCTTTCAGATATTCTCTTTTTCTTTTTTTGCACACTGTTATGAAGCTTTACTTCATGCCTGCAAGGGTTTTATAGTGCAAGAAGATTGTCTCCTGGGCATGGTGTGGGAGCTGCCTGCTTCCTCAAACCCATAAAAAATGGTGCATTAATGTGCTTGCTACATTTATGAAGGGAAGTGTTGAGATCTGAACGCACCTGGGAAAACAGCTGTCGTAAATTAGCATTTACCATCACAGTTATATCCAGTCAAACAACAGGGTCATCTTGGAGGAACCACAAAGTGCTGCTGAAAAGATGAGAAAGTCTGCTGTACCTGAAAAGATTGGCTAGCTGGTATAATTTGTTATAAATCACCCAGCTTCTCTTCCGCTGTTTTACGATGACTGTTAATCAACCTTTCCTCAAGTAAGAGAACAAAATGACCAGTTCCCATTTCCAAGTTTCAGCTCTTTGCTAGTTCTATGTTGGTCGGTAACATGGGGTATCAACCACGGCTGGTTTTTAACACTGAGGACTGTCAGGACCCCCAAATTACACCATCCTGGTGTTGGTTGTGCAATGGCTGAAGATGATGTGGTGTGAACTGAGGGTCTCACAGCGGTTGTGGGTTGTCTTGACAGCTTGGGAGAGTTCCCAGTACTTTGGATTAGTCCTTAATGAAATGCCTTTGATAATAGATTCTGAAATAAACCATGCAAGTGTCCTCTGAGCTGAAAGAAACGTACCGTTGTCTGCTGAAATGAGGGAAATAACTGATGGGAAGGAGGCACTGCTGGTATATTAGATATAAGAGAAGATGACATGAACCTTCTTCAGAAAAGACAGGCTTGGACACGCATTTCACAAAGCATTTCTGCACCTGCAAAGATGCGTAAACAGAGTTTGGGCATCGGTGCTCAAAGGAGAAATTCAGGGAAGCTCTGCCAAACCTGAGGCAAACTCTTGCTTTCTCTTTGGGGCGGAAAATCCTCTTAAAAACCCCAAGCATTGCCCCAAGTGTGCTCAGGGTGCATAGGGTGGATAGGCCACTTTCCTCTTGTCCAGGATTTGAGAAACTTGCCCATATCTGAGATATCTGAGACCATTTTCCCAACTGTGCTCCGATGATTGTTTGAATTGCCTTGGATTCAGTCAACAGAATATGTTAGGGTGAAGTGGTTTTTTCAGCAGTAGCTTAACACTTGCAGCACTTGCTAGGAAAGTGAGAGACCTCGGTGACAAGAATATCTCAGCTCCTGAGAGTGTGAACCCATTGCTCCCACAAAAAATATCTGGGCTTGGAATTGTTTTTTCTCAGAGGAATCATTTTTTAGAGGTGTTTTTGCTCCTAAAAGACACAGTTTCAGGCACAGTATTGCATGACCATTGATCAGGTTAATATTAATGTTTACTGCCCTGTCTGAAAGCCAGTCCCTCCTCTACTGAGAAGGGTCCAGCTTCGTGAATTTAACTCCAATTAAACACAGATTGTCTGGTTTCTGTGCTGCTTTGCAGGTTGTGCAATACGTAAGTCCCTTTGTTGAAAGCCTGTCTGGAGAATGCAAGAGTCCCTTTGATACAGCTGCATCAACTGTATCCTCTGGAGCAATGATGCGCTGGGGGATGCTGTGAACTTGTAGGCTCTAAACACATAATTAAAGCCCTGGTTTATGCCCAGATTATCATGTGTTTTCTGTGATTTCCTCTTTCCACTTCCCTTTTTTACTTTTCTGGTTTTTGGTGTTTGTTTGTTTTTTTAAAAACAATAATGTAGGTCTGAATTAGGATTAACTTTTTGCAAAGTGTTTCTGTAGCGACTCTCACTGCAGAACTCTGCTCCTCCACGAGAGCCCAAGGAGTCCTGTAGTTCAAATACATTATTACTATTACATATGACTACATTACTTTGAACTTGCAAACATGTGCTGAGCACTTAGAGAAAGATGTGAAGGCAATTCTTTTCCCAAGCAAGTAGCAATCTAATTTAGCCAGGATATAACCTTATTCAGGCAAAATCAAAACAGAGTAGGTGGGATAGAAAGAGCAAAGAGAATATTAATAGCTAATGTGATCACAGGGTGCTGACAGTCACATTGCTGTTGTTCCTTACATTTGTGTTCTGTTTTCCTTTGATTCCTTCCAGGGAGGCCAAAAGCTACAATGCTTCTGTTGAATAGGTAAAACTGTTCTCTGCAAAGTGCAGGAGTAAAGCCTATTCATTCCCCAAATTTAGATGAAGTAAACTGAGTGTTGGTCCTCAGCTCAGGTCAGAACAACATTACCTTCATAAACCTTCATCAGCACTAGCGTTCACTTGCACAATAACTTGTGTTTTGTGCAGAAGTACTGAGCCATTCCTTTAGTCTCTCTTTCACCAGAGTGTAGACTAGAGCTGGAAGAGTAAAATCTGATTTGCTCAAGGGTAAGGCTCATGCTTTGTTAGCTTTAACTTTGAACATCTAGATATTAAACGCTCCCCATCCAAATTCTCCCAGTAATACAAGACAGACAGTGTCCCCACAAAAAGTGATAATGTCTGGTGAACAGCACAGAAAGGAAAGTTTTAGAACTGGATGAGGTGAGAGACGCAATTATTTATGTAGAATCATAGAATCATAAAATAGTTGAGGTTGGAAAGGATCATAGAGATGATCAAGTTCCAACCCCCTGCCATAAGCAGGGACACATTCCACTAGACCAGGTTGCTCAAAGTCCCATCCAGCCTGTCCTTAAACACTCCCAGGGATGGGGCATCCACAGCTTCTCTGGGCAGCCTGTTCTAGTGCTTCACCACCCTCATGGGGAAGAATTTATCCATTATATCTAATCTAAAGTCTCATGATCTTCAGCAGGAGCAATCCTTGAGTTCTTCATGTATGGTTTCCCAGATATGACTTCAAGTTGCACCAGAGGAGGTTCAGATTGGATATTAGGAAAAAATTCTTCTCGGAATGGGCTGTCAGGCATTGGAACAGGCTGCCCAGGGCAGCAGTGGAGTCACCATCCCTGAAGGGGTTTAAAAGACACGTAGATGAGGTTCTTATGGACATGGTCTAGTGCCAGTGTTTGGTTAACAGTTGGACTCTGTTGTCTTGCGGGCCTCTTCTAACCAAATAATCCTATGATTCTATGATTTACCCTAACAAGACTCCTTAGGCTCACCTCCTCCTCCCGTCTGTGTGTCTGGGACTGTCAACGCGTGTCACGGTCCACAGGATGCTCTCTGCCTACAAACAGCTCCATCCCTACCTGTGTCCTGCCTGTTCCAGCCCGACACTTGACATGCAGCACTGTCACAGTCTGCTTAAACACATAATAACACCTCTACCTGAAGGTTATTTGCATTCTGTTGTTGATGTTAGCATGACAGATTTTTGTTGCGGCATCCATAACTCTGTAGAAATGTTCAATTATTCAATCTCAGCGAGGTAAGACGCTGCCCATTAAATCAGCCAACACAATTGTGGGGCCATGAAAAGTCACAGCTAATTTGAAATTTTATTAGCTCTCGGCTGATCTTGTTTACTGCAGAAGCAGTCTCTCAAAACCAGCCCTTTGCTTCTGTACAAAACTCTAATCCTTGACACCTTGTTGGCGCTGAGAGGTGGTGGGTGAGGGACTTGGAAGCTCGACTGCGTGGGATTTGAAAAAGGAGTGAGGCTCCCGTGGGACTTGTGAGCACTTTGCAGCCAGCAAGCGCAGCTGCAACCCAAGGAGTGCAGGGACAGTAGCCCCATTGCTGCTGGAGAGTAATTATTTTGCAGGATAGTAGTGGCCTTGAACATGAAAATTAAGGTTTTTTCTGAGGAGGGAATATGTTGCACTCATCCTGGTTTAGAAGTGAGCCAAAAGATCTGCCTCTCCTCATAAGTAGTGATGCTCCATAGGCACGCTAGTTCGCCTCTCAGGAAATGGCTGGTTATGGGCCTTAAAATCTCAATCCAGTGCAGGGACTGTTGTGACAAGACAAGGGGTGATGGTTTTAAACTGAAGGAGGGGAGATTTAGACCACACATAAGGGTTGTTGGGGTTGGGGTTGTTCAGCCTGGAGAAGAGAAGGCTCCAGGGGAGACCTTGTTGGGGCCTTTACATACTTAAAAGGGGTCTATAAGAAAGTATAGGACAGACTTTTTAGTAGGATGTGTTAGGATAGGACAAGGGGGTGAAGGTTTTAAACTAAAAGAGGGCAAATTAAGGCCAGACATGAGGAAGAAATTTTTTGCACTGAGGGTGGTGAGAGCCTGTCCCAGGTTGGCCAGAGAGGTGGTGGATGAACCATCCCTGGAGACATCCCAGGCCAGGCTGGACGGGGCTCTGAGCAACCTGAGCTGGTGAAGATGTCCCTGCTCATGGCAGGGGTGGCACTGGGTGAGCTTTGAAGGTCCCTTCAACCCACCCTACTCTATGATTCTAGACAGCCTCAGGAGGGAAGCAGCATGTCCCATTTAGCCAACCACCCAGCAGATATGGTGCTTACTGTACCAGCTTTGTTTCTATCACAACACACCTGGAGTAGGTTCAATTTATTTCTTGTTTTCTTGAGAAGAAAATTGCTTTTGGATTGGATCCTGCATCTCCTTGCATGGTAAATACCAGAGAGCGTGAGATAGTGATGTTCCAGAGCACCTGGAGCTCCGGTGGGCAGAGTAACCAAGACACAGCCCTGAGTCCTCCACACTGACTCCAGTAGCTCCAGATTTTCCAAACTTCTGATTGGCTTGCGTGACTGTATTTTTATTTTTTTTTGCATGCTATTTAAACATCATGAAGGGCTCAGTTTTCAGAAAGTGTTGGGTCACAAGCAGTGTTTGAAAGCCAAGTAATTTTAGCCCTTCTTAAGTTTGGCATTCAAGTGACTATGGAAGGCTCTTGTGATATTGACTGTCTTGTGAAACTCCTTTTGAATAAGGACAATGTTCAGGTTTATTGTCGTTGTCTAAGGTCGCTATCTGAGTTTCTACAGTGAGAGTGTTTTAGGTCAGTTAATACCAGTTGTTATACAGCTGGTATTAAGCAAGTGTCATGCTCGTTAGGCCAAGGTCCTTCTCCAAAAAGGCACAGGTAGCTTCTGAGTCCAATCTCTTCCATGAAGCAATATTTGCATGGAGAACGGGCTGAAAATACATAACAGATACAGGTCTTTAATGAGAATTTGGGTTATTTCATTGAGTTGCGCTGGCATTTCAAAGCCCTTGAGAACAGAAAATAAAAGGATAGTCTCAGGTCCCAAGGAGTTTACAGTCTAAGGTAGCATTTGGAAGAGTTCACTACTGAGATTGATGGATTTGCTATCTTTGAAATTAGATAGAGCCTCTTTCTGAAAACAGCATTCAAATTCCACCAACAAGAAAGGAACTAGATGTAGTAATCCCAAAGTAAAACTGGCTGTCTGGTGATATACAGAGTGCAGATTATCTGAAAAAAAAGTGGACTCAGTCCCTAGAACATACTGTTAGGTGAATAAATTGGAGCTGCTTTATCCTAAATGGCAGGAAATGAACATTTTCTGCTGATCCTCTTCATTGTCTTAATGTCTGTCCCTTTCTGAAGGGGATGAGACAGGGCTCACAACATGACCTCCAGAGGTCCCATCCAGTCTTACTTTATGATTACAAGCCTTAATGAAAAATGCAGCCCATCAATCACATTATTTACCAAATGTGGCAATGTCCTGCCAATGGCTCCCTTGTCACAAAGGCAGTGATTTGATTCACCCCATGGTAACTCTGAGATTGCAGAAGGTATTTATTTCGTGGCTTTATACAAAGGAGTTGTGAGAAAAGAGTTTTATTTTTGGCAGGATTGCCAGCCTGGGCGTTAAGGACACGTGTGTCTATATAAGATGCATAAAATATCTTAAGGATGTAAGAACTCCTATTGCATGGAAATAATAAGGAACGCGAGAGATGTCTTAAAATCTGGCTCAGTGACAGATGTCCAAATTAATTTCTTAATTGAAAGGCATCCATGATTGAAGCTGTTTCTGAAGGGATCCCTTGGAACTGGTTTTTGTATCCAAACCTACTCAGCATTTTCATCATCGTCTTAGAATGTAGCTTAAATTTCTCGTGGTAATGTCTTCAGGTTACCTAAAGCTTAGCATGGTGGTAAATTATGTACCCGGATCATTCTGATAAAGAATGATCTGACTCGCATCGCTACAAGGTCACAATCAAACAAAATGTGTCTTAATGCGGGAAAATGCAAGGTAATACCCCTGGGAACAAAGCAAGCGTGTTATATTTACGGGTTGGGAGACTCATGAAAAGCAATGACTCCAAACAGGATTTAGAGGTCACTAGAGAGAATTGTCTCAACATGACTTCTTAGGGCAAGGCTTTTGCTAAAAACTCCTATGAACCCTAGAAGGATAAAAACCCCAAAGTTGGGAAGCGATATCTCTTCTGTACCCAGTGCTGCTACCACAGTTCTGTGCCCACACATAACAAAAGATGTGAAATTCCTGGAAAGAGATCAAAGGATCTTATTAAAAAAAGAAATTCAGCGGCTGGAAAACAAACCTTACGGTGGGAAGTTTCATCTTCCTCGGCTGTTGAGAGAAAAGGTTTGGAATGGATTGTTGCTCTGTGTGGAGGAACTTGCACTTGACAAAGATATCTGAGCATGCAGGGCAGAAGGAAATGTTAGTAACATTGCAGACAAATGCAAAACAAGTTCCAGTGGTGAGATATTAGAGTTAGACACATTCAACTTTGAAATAAGATGCAATATCCTAGCAGTAATTAAGCATTTGAATAGCTTATCGGAGAAAGTGGTGGACTCACTGTAATCAGCTGTCTTTGATATATAAGATATCTTTCTCAGAGACAGGCTTTACTGCCATTCTGGGGAGGAAAGAAGTGAAAAAGAAATGTGTATGAAGGAGGTCGGACAAGCTGATTGTAGCAGCCTCTTTGACCTTAAAGCATGTGAATTACTGTAATCCCTCTACGCAAGACTTGTGTGGAGATAATTCAGCAACACATTTGTTCTCTGGTCTGAAGTGTCATGGTCACATTATGCCACTTTTTAAAACCAAGAGCTGTATAAACATGGCCATAACTGAGAACTTATAGTGCTGCATATCTGTGCCCTGGGAGCTACCAGAGTTGGGAATCCAGACACGAATCATGGGTCTCTGTGCTTTGCTGCTGCAAAACTTGGGGTGCAGAAGCCACTGATCCCGTGTTCACCTCCTGTTAACTCTCTCTAAAAATTTTGCAGTGAGTTCTAAGGAAAATTGACTTTTAAGCTTTATACATTTCAAAGGACTTCTTATTACGGGTTCATATTGCTCTGTGAGATCATACCTTGCTGTATTTTCCCTTGCTGCTGGTGCTGGCTTCCCACGTTTGTTTTTGTCTATTTGGAGCGTTAAATCATGAGGTTGATTTTACTCTGATTTGATTTTCTGTTAATCCATGCAGGTGCCTGGATGCCTTGCTCTTTGTGGGTAAGGAGCTTCTTGCAAATGTTGTTTTATCCTTACTCTTCTGATAGGTCCAGTGAGAGATCTCACAGAATCACAGAATCACAGAATGTCAGGGGTTGGAAGGGACCTGGAAAGCTCATCCAGCGCAATCCCCCCATGGAGCAGGAACACCCAGATGAGGTTACACAGGGAGGTGTCCAGGCGGGTTGGAATGTCTGCAGAGAAGGAGACTCCACAACCCCCCTGGGCAGCCTGGGCCAGGCTCTGACACCCTCACCATGAAGAAGTTTCTTCTCAAATTTAAGTGGAACCCCTTGTGTTCCAGTTTGTACCCATTAACCCTTGTCCTATCATTGGTTGTCACCGAGAAGAGCCTGGCTCCATCCTCCTGACACTCACCCTTTATATATCTGTAACCATTAATGAGGTCACCCCTCAGTGTCCTCTTGTCCAGCTCCAGAGCCCCAGCTCCCTCAGCCTTTCCTCACACGGGAGATGCTCCACTCCCTTCAGCATCTTGGTGGCTGCGCTGGACTCTCTCCAGCAGTTCCCTGTCCTGCTGGAACTGAGGGGCCACAACTGGACACAATATTCCAGGTGTGGTCTCCCCAGGGCAGAGCAGAGGGGCAGGAGAACCTCTCTGACCTACTGACCACCCCCTTCTAATCCACCCCAGGTACCATTGGCCTTCCTGGCCACAAGGGCCCAGTGCTGCCTCATGGTCACCCTGCTGTCCCCAGGACCCCCCGGTCCCTTTCCCCAACACTGCTCGCTAATAGGTCATTCCCCAGCTGTGTACAATTTCACTTTATCTCCTTACAACTCACTGTAGGGCACCGCTTGGATCTATTTGTGATTTTTTTAAACTGAAGTCTTGTTGTTCTCCATGTCACAGATAAAAATGGTCTTTACATTTTCTAAGCTAAACAAATGCTTTGCCCTGAAGCTGCTGTTGATATTAGAGCGAGCTGAGTAGCTAAACCCTGTTTCAGCTCTTGAGGACCTAAATGGCTTTAAGATGTCAGCGACAAAACCTCTCTGGTGTAATTACCCCCAACTTATTCCATACAGGCCTGAAACCCATTAGTTGAAAGGCTTATTTGCAGATGAGGCTTCGACATTCCCACCTGTACAAAACATTGCCTTGTGCATCTGCTCTTCAAACATTTATCTGCTATTTCCTGCAAAGGCAACGTTTCCTTCCTGTCTTGCAAATTCAGGTCCCAAAGCACATTTCCCATGCCTGGAATAAAGACAGGGTAATGAAGAGCTGTGGTACAGCTGTTTTGCCATCCTCTTTCTGAAGCCTTAGAAAACATTATTAGCGTGTGGGAAAAAATAACAACTTTTTATCTCACTTGAAATTGTAGTCGATAGAATAACAGGGCTGATTTGTTGTTTATTTTCCATGTTTTCCTCTATTAGGTGGCTATGGATAAGCATATTATATCTATGCAGGTCTTAATTCTGTGAACTGTCTCTCAAACCCCATCTGAGATTTGACCTTCCGGAATCCTACTGGCCTAATCATCTGCAGCAAGTCATTTTTTTAATGGGCAAATAAAACGTAATTAGTTCTTTTTCATTATCACTAGTCATCAAGAGAAAAGGCAGATGGGTAGGTTTTGTGCCTGGGCTGATAAATTTTTTGTGGCAATTTTGCAAGGGGTTATATAGATGTAGAGATATCAGAACAGACAGAGATAAGGATAATGGATGGGATTTTCAAAAGCACTTTTGCTAATGTAGCACTGCTCCCATTATCATTAATGGCAGGTGCAGAGCACTTGTGGAGATGACTCGTAGTGTGTGTGTGCACGTCTACGTGGAGCAGATCCCCATTCCACTTTGACCCACATGTAGATTGGAAGCTTTGGGAATAAACAGGCGTTTCGTTCAGTTTACTGTGAGTGGGCAACCACATGAAATGATGTTGCCAGTGATCATAGAATCATAGAATAGTTTGGGTTGGAAGGGACCTTCCAAGCTTATCCAGTGCCACTCCTGCCATGAGCAGGGACATCTTCACCAGCTCAGGTTGCTCAGAGCCCCGTCCAGCCTGGCCTGGGATGTCTCCAGGGATGGTTCATCCACCACCTCTCTGGCCAACCTGGGACAGGCTCTCACCACTCTCAGTGTAAAGGAATGGCACGGGTATATCCCAACACAACCCTAGTCTGTGACATGCAAGACATCATTAAGTCCTACAACAATAATAGACCAGATTCTCATCCTACTGATACTACAATAAATTCAAAGTAATGCAAATAACATTACTGAAAGGACTTCTAATTCCCATTGGAATAACTGGGATGAGACTGAAGCTCACGACCTGTGATAATAACAAACTGGCTTGTTTTAATTTAGTGTTTCTTTGAGATAAAAAATACGTTATCCTGACAACTCCAAATTTCATCCCACTTCAGGAAAGTCCTGTCTCTCAGGACAGTTTTGCTCTCCAAGCACATTCATTTCTTGCCTCTGTGCTGAAATTGCCAGTAAGATGTAGCTCTAAAGGTGGTTTCTCTGATACATAACAGTCCCATCAACTACGCTGAGACCAGCTGCTCATTTCACATAGGTCTTTGAACAGCCATCACATGGTAACCATTTCCATTCTCTATCAAAGTACCTTGCTTAAACTGATGAGCTGGAAGTGAAGGGCTCCATATCCCATTACCCCAGAACAAAAACATCCAGTTCCCTTATCTGATTTAAAGATCCATCTCTGCTACATGCTAACAACTTTTATTTCTGACTGTGATGCTTCATCAAACCTCTTCTGAGCTTTTTTTTTGAATGTATTTCCTTTCCTGTCACCGCTTTTTACTAAGCGGTTTGCAATGAGCAGTGGCATCTCAAAATGAATTTGGAATGCTGCTGCAGCTTGGGGGAGGGAGTGGAACTGTCTGTGTGTTTGATGACTTGACAGATATGCAAACCCTCATTTTACTAGAGTAAGCTTGGCAAGCTTGGCCACTGCTATTCTTGTTGTTATTATTAATTTAGTAGTGCTGAAAGGACAAGATTTATATCCTGGGAGTTTGAGGTCATCTGTTACTCTGCATCTGCGTGGAATAAACGTGACAAAGGCCAAAAAGAGACCAAACCTTCCCAGCAAAATCTCACTTCTCATCTGTCTAGCCAGAATCTTTATTGGGCTGCATGCATAGATTTCTATGTAGCTGTGATAGATACCGTGGCTTTCTTCACTATTTAGTCTTGCTGAAAGTGACCCTGATAGCTTTGGTGTGTGCCTGTGGATCACACAGGCAACAGGATCGATGTACAAAAGCCATAGGTATATGCACAGGAAAAAAAATCATAACAGACCATCTGGGGCTCTGTTGTTGTCTAAGTGACTGAGATGTAAAATGGCTTGTCCCAGATTCAACCTCAAATATGGGGTTTTTTAGCTTCTAATCTCATATGTATGTGGGAATTTTTCACATATACACACATGTTAATGCATATTTGGGAGTCTTCATTGGGACTATAAGGAAACATGCCTTACTCTGCGCACATTTCTCTGTTGTGTGCATTGGAAAACGTTCTTTGTGCCTTGAATTCCATGACACTCCATTGCTCTACACCTTTCCTTACCCTTCTGCAGATGGCCTGGTGGATTGCATGGACCCCGACTGCTGCTTGCAGCCCCTGTGCCACGTCAACGCGCTGTGCCTGGGCTCCCCAGACCCCCTGGACATCATCCAGGAGACACAAGCCCCTGTCTCCCAGCAGAGTTTGCATTCGTTCTACGATCGGATCAAGTTCCTGATTGGCAAGGACAGCACTCACATCATCCCAGGAGACAACCCCTTTGAAGGAGGGTAAGTGAATTTTGGCTTTGATTCAGCGGGAGGTAAAGACTGAGACACTTGGCTATGGTAAGATGTGAAATGGCAGCAAGATGCAGAACATGAAAACTGTCTAATGGAAGTAGGTATCTGAAGAATTTTGTGGCTGATGTAATTCTACTGACTGTCCCCTCATCTGCAATACATGAGCAGCTGCGTCTCCTCTGTCTTCTCTTATTTCTAGAAATAAAAGCCATCCATTCATCAGGGCTCTTCCAGTTCAAGTGACTGTCATTTTCCAGAAGTACCCAGTAAATACCGAATGGAAGAACTTCTTCCATTGACAGAGCCAAAAGAGAGGAAAATTAGAATTATATTTACAACCTATAGTGTGACTATTACAGGCCTCAAAAGAACTGAAGACAATCTGCCAGTCTAGGGAGGGCGATTAGAGTGATTTCCAATGCAAACAATCAAGTTAACTACAGACTAGTTTTGATACTGGGACATTCTTTATCACTGCAACCATCATCAAGAACCAGGATCTGGCAAGCAAATCTTATGCAGTTCATTTCTGTGGCTGCATCTCAGCCATTTGTTTAGGCACATGCATGGCTGTCAGGGGAGGTCATCTCTTTAAAGTCATGTCCTTGTAGCAGAACACCATAACGCATACCCTGATGTATCTGGTTTTTAGATCATTTAGTGTCTGCCCTGAGCATTGCCTTTCAGAAGTGCTGACTCTGAGCCAGGAGGTGGTTCTCAACACCTGGGTTTGGACTTCCTTGAATTCCACCCAGTCATTACCTGCTTTTAGCTTTCCCACACACAGCAGTGAAGAGATTGGCACTGAAAATATACAACCCTTGTGTTCTTGGGGGTATTTATCTCAGCATTTGCATCTCAGCACACTTCTCAGGCCCTTCTGGGTCTGACCTGGGGCTCTTCCATGCAGGGACATCGCCAGCATCCCTTGGGCACCACCGCCCGTGCATTGCCATCTCCAGTGGTGACAAGCTGACCTCAGACATGCACCACTTAGAAACACACCAGTGTCAGGGAGTTGGCCTAATGCAATAGTTTCCCTTATTTCTCTTGCTGCCAAGCCATTCAGAGTCTAAGAAAGCTGATGACAGTGATTCAGATTAAGGCCAAACACTCATTTAAGAAGGACAAGGAACTAGAGGAGGGAGTCCAGGGGTGAACTATAAAGATGATTAAGGGTCTGGAGCATCTTTCTTATGAGGAGAGACTGAGAGAGCTGGGGCTGTTCAGCCTGGAGAAGACTGAGAGGGGATCTCATCAATGTTTATAAATATCTCCAGGGTGGGTGTCAAGAGGATGGACCAGACTCTGTTCAGTGGTGCCAATGACAGGATGAGGGGCAACGGGCACAGACTGAAACACAGGAGGTTGCATCTGAATATGAGGAGAAACTTCTTGACTGTGAGGTGCCAGAGCCTGGAACAGGCTGCCCAGAGAGGTTGTGGAGTCTCCTTCTCTGGAGACATTCAAACCCACTTGGACACCTTCCTGTGTGATCTGCTCTGGTGACCCTGCGTTAGCAGGTGGGTTGGACTGGATGATCTCCAGAGGTTCCTTCAATCCAACCATCCTGGGATTCTGAGATTATGTCACAAACTGTTTTACTTCATCAGCATTCTGAAGACTGTAGGTTCTGGATGCTGAGCAGTCCAGGCTCTGGACTACATGTTAGCATCATGAATTCTCTGCTGTTAGTTGTTGTGATTTGTTGCTGTAAAATTAAGCCTCAAAATATAAAATAGATTACACTCACAATTTCATTTTTCTGATATATTTAGGGTTGCAATTCCTCAGCTGAGCTCACAGTCAGATGTGTGTCTACAGAGAACTCTGGTATCAGGTCCGTCTGTATCTGTTCTGACAGGCTGAGAATTTCGGTAGACACGTGTCTGTGTTTAATGAACTTTTCTATGCAATTAAACTATATGAGTATACATGTGTAATAAAAAAAAATTGCAGCTTCACTTTAAAGGCTACTTGCATTCAGCAGCACAGAATTGGGAGAAAATAATAAGAATTTATCATTGACACAGTGAATTTGTTTCTGGGAGTGCCAGCAGAGGACCAGCAGAAGGAACTTGTCATTTAGGGTCACATAAACAGAAGTTATATGCATTTCACAGATCTGATGATCTGTGTAGGAAGGAGTTACTAACCATCTGCAGACATCCTGCTAAAGAAAGATTCAGATTCAAAAGGAGCACCTGCTAGAAGAAATGTTTATCTGGCATATAGATTACTAGAGTGAGGGAATGCAGAGGTTTGAATCAATAGGAAGGGTTTTAATGATTGCTTTTCATTAACTGCTGTGGAACTAATAAATGGGACTCCTTGTTCCATCTAAGCACGAAGAGTTATACAGAGATAGTGATGATTTATGAAGTTGCCATTCTTAAAATATCAGCATAGGTTGTGTATCACTAAATATGGTCTAGAGATATGTCACCTCAGGCTGCAATTGTGTTGCATCTCTCAAATATCTTGACTCATCACAAGTGTGGTTGCAAATACCAGTGGAGGGCTTCAACAGAAGGTATATATACCCCTGAGACCACATCGTAGCACACAGTCTGTGCTTAGCAGTCTGTTGGGTTGCTAAAAATGCCAGGTTTTGGTTTTGGTTTTGGGTTTTTTTTCAATATCAAAAGATGTTGTGCATTTCTGCTAGCTCTTAAAGATCCTATAGATCTGGATAAACTCAACCATTGCAAGTGTTTTCTGCTTACTTGGCTTCTCTTTGTAGTTTCCATTGTCTGCTTTCACCACCTAAAAGCTGAACCTTAACACAGGTGTCTCTTGTCACCCTGGAAATGGCAACACTTCGGCAGCAGGTACGGTGACTTCTCCAAGGAAGAGCATGGCCTGGGACTGTCTGGGACCCAGTTAGCCTGAGCAAATGAGACTGACTGTATTTGCACAGGTGGACATGTCCTTTCTTCAGTAGCTGTTGAATCTCATCCGTAGCAAGAAAGGTGTTGGTCTCTTCTCCCAAGCAACAAGTGATAGAACAAGAGGAAACGGCCTCAAGTTGCACCAGTGGACATGTAGATTGGATCTTGGGAACAATTTCTTCCCAGAAAGGGCTGTCGGGCATTGGAACAGGCTGCCCAGGGCAGTGGTGGAGTCACCATCCCTGGAGGGGTTTAAAAGACATGTAGATGAGGTTCTTAGGAACATGGTTTAGTGACAATGTTGGGTTAATGGTTGGACTCGATGATCTTGAGGCTCTCTTTCAACCAAAATGATTCTGTGAGTCTGTGATCCCTCTTGTCTCTGGAACTGCTTAGTGTCTCCACAAAGATTACAGCAGCATCTGGCAGCAAGATGAACCATTTTCATCTCCCCCTCCAGCTCCTGGCTCAATAGTTTGTCCAACAGGAGGAAGAGCAGGAAATCGTTTTATTCTTGTGGAGGACTCCAGCCTCCTGCCCTGGGACAACCCTCTCCCTGCTGTTGCTGCTGCTATGATTCATGTGATTCATGAAGTCATCTCCTTGGGGTAGGTCAGGATTATAGACTGCTGGGCATGGGATGTCCTACATCTTTGTGTCCCAGCTCTGGGGCCTCGAGTTGCGCCAGGGGAGGTTTAGATTGGATATGAGGAAAAATTTCTTCACAGAAGAAGCTGTCGGACATTGGCACAGGCTGCCCAGGGCAGCAGTGGAGTCACCATCCCTGGAGGGGTTTAAAAGATGCGTAGATGAGGTTCTTAGGGACATGGTTTAGTGACAGTGTGATGTTAATGGTTGGTCTCAATGATCTTGAGGGTCTTTTCCAACCATGATCCAATCATGATTCCAACTTCGTCCAGGCTGGATGAGGCTCTGAGCAACCTGAGCTGGTGAAGATGTCCCTGCTCATGGCAGGGGTGGCACTGGATGAGCTTTGAAGGTCCCTCCCAGTCCAGACTATTCTGTGACTCTGTGATTATCACCTCTGGAGGAACTACAGCACATTTACATTCCTGTATGGCCTATGCAGAAGCAGGTTAAACAAACAGAGCACATGCTGGTTTTCCTGCAAATGACTTAGAATTGACTTTCTTGTATTGAGCCCGGTCAGGGCTCTTACAAACTGTGCTCTTCATTGTACACTCTTTTTCTCCTGGGTGTCCCACTGCATCAGCTGCTCAGAAAGTTGAGTGGCAGGATCTGTTGCAAACCACGTCTGTTGGTGCCACTGTAGCAAATCCCCACTTGGGACCTGGTTGAATGTCAGCACGTTTAGTCCTTTGTCAGGTTGACACTGGCATTCTGATGCTTCCCTTATTAGCGAGCTTGTCTGCTCAGCCTTATCAATGATTGTATCCCAGCTGCCCAACATGGGCCAAACCCTTTCAGAACCTCACTTATGCCATCCATGGTGGTGTGGAGGGGTGTATTTGGATGACTACTCTTTAATTTCCACTTCTTTCATGTAAGTGTGCCTTTCTTGCTTGGCAAGGAACCCTAAGATGGATCTTTTCCCTTCTTTTTCCTAATATTAATTCCTTAATTGAGATGAGGGTGAAAAAATACTGGCCCGGGTTGGCCAGAGAGGTGGTGGATGAACCATCCCTGGAGACATCCCAGGCCAGGCTGGATGGGGCTCTGAGCAACCTGAGCTGGTGAAGATGTCCCTGCTCATGGCAGGGTGGCACTGGATGAGCTTTGAAGGTCCCTCTTAATCCAAACTATCCTATTACTCTGTGATTATCACCTCTGGAAGAACCACAGCACATTTACATTCCCGTATGGCCTATGCAGAAGCAGCAGCAGTGTGAAGGAGATGACTGAATATCTATTCAATATATTTATTGAGTTTCAGAAATGCAGCTTAGCTACCCTTTAGAGAGAACAACAGTGCAGATCACCTAATGGATACAAATAAATGAATGCTTCGTGACAGCTAGCCCTTGAATGAATTTATTATTGAATTACACTCCAGCTTTTAAGGAACAAGCTGAGCTGACAAGCTCTCTCACCACTGCACAAGAAGAAGAAAGACAATGATAAATTACCCTGATGGATAAAGGTAAAGACCTTGTCTCCTCCAAAATATAAGCAATTTTATATAATTCATGTTTGGGAAGAAAAAATAATCATTGCTCGTATTGAAATGAGTGTTTATGATGATAAAGCAAGTAGCTAAATTAAATTCTGAATGCACAGAATGTCTTTTCACATCCTTTTGATGAACAGATAACAAGTACTCTTCTGCTACTTGATCGTTCTTGTATTGATTTTGAAACCACTTACTCTTGCTGTTTGCTTTGTATTTTTAACCCATTCTTAGTTGTCCATCACCATAAGGAGCAGCACAAGATTCAGTGGTGTCAAGTTGTTGGCTTTCAAGCAGGACACCTGATATATTTGTTCTCTCTTGAGGGACAGTGTCAGAAAATTGCAAGAACAGGCTAAAGTCCTGATCCACAGAGTCTTTTATGTTAAATGTTGGCATAGGATTAAAGTACCTCAGGAACCATAAACCATGCACAGAATTGGCATTTTTGTAAAGATTATTTGAAAAGAAATTAGGTGATTTTTAAGTATATACTTCATACCCTTTCTTTTTTGAGTCAGCCTGTATATATGTACTTGCTGCCAGCAGTATTAACCCATTCCAGTTACACGGCCAGCTAAAAATAACCAGCTGAGTTATAAAGATGCATAAGAGAGCAGAATCTGCTGTCCGCTGCAAGAACTGTCCCTGATGGCCCTCGGGTCAGTAATCCAAGTACAAAAAGTAGTGAGTTGTTATGGTTTAAAATTTTGATCAGAATTCAATTTGCACATTTCTTTTTTCCACCACTGAGTAGCAAGGTCTCTGTAAATATGTCACTGTACCACCCTGTGTCCTCCCTGTTCCTGATCCAGCTGGGGAGAGTTACACAAGCATCCTTAGATGCTAAGATAGACAGTTATGCTATAAATTCATGTGTACACTACTTTACTATGAATAAATAAAAGGATGTGTTTTATTGTCAGAGTTAAACTGCATCAATCCCAACCCCCATCAAAACCAACATTGTGAGTATTGATCATGGCCAAAGAAAAACTAAGATAATAGAGGAGGATCAAAATGGCTTTCAAGATGTTTTGGTAGTCCATCTGGCTCAGTTATGAGTGTTTTAGAAGAATATTACCATGATATCTCAATATCCTTGAAGGTGGATGTTAAAAGTGCATTCTCTTTTCATTTCACCCACTTCTTCCAACACCTGGAGAGGTCTGGTTCACCCCAGCAGATTTTCTTAAGGTTCCTGGACTTTCACAAAGCCTTTGACACTGACCACATGACGTCCTTGTCTCTAAATTGAAGAAATATGGATTTGACAGATGGACCACTCAGTGGATAAGGAATTGTCTGAATGGTCACACTCTAAGAGTTGAGGGTCAACAGCTCAATGTCCAAGTGGACACCAGTGACAAGTCGCATTCCTCAGGGGTCAGTGTTGGGACCAGCACTGTTTAACATCTTTGTCAGTGACATGGACAGTAGGATCGAGTGCACCAGCAAGTTTGACAACGACACCCAGCTGTGTGGAGTGGTTGACAGCCTGGAGTGAAGGTTTCCATCCAGAGGGACCTTGACAGCTGGGAGGTGGGCCCTTGTGAACATCAACAAGGCCAATGCCTTCAACAAGGCCAGTGCAAGGTCCTGCATGTAAGTCAGGGCAATCCCAAGCACAAATACAGGCTGGGTGGAGAATGGATTGAGAGCAGCCCTGAAGAGAAGGACTTGGGGGTGTTGGTTGATGAGCAGCTCAGCATGACCCAGCAACATGTGCTTGCAGCCCAGAAAGCCAACAGTATCCTGGGCCCATCACCAGCAGTTTGACCAGCAGGTAGAGGAAGGTGATTGTCCCCCTCCGTTCTACTCTCATGAAACCCTACCTGGAGTGCTGTGTGCAGCTCTGGGGCCTCCGACATAAGAAGGACATGGACCTGTTGGAGCAAGTCAAGAAGAAGCCATGAAGATGATCAGAGGGTTGGAACAGCTCTGTTGGGAGGACAGACTGAGAGAGTTGGGGTGTTGTTCAGCCTAGAGAAGCAAAGGCTCCAGGGAGACCTTACAGCAGCCTTCCAGTACCTAAAGGTGGCCTAAAAGAAAGCTGGAGAGGGACTTTTTACAAGGGCAGGTAGTGATAGGACAAGGGTTTATGGCTTTAAACTGAGAGAGGGGAGATTTAGATGAGATAGAAGGAGGAAATTCTTCCCCATGAGGATGATGAGGCACTGGAACAGGCTGCCCAGAGAAGCTGTGGATGCCCCATCCCTGGGAGTGTTCAAGGCCAGGTTGGATGGGGCTTTTAGCAACCCTATCTAGGGGAAGGTGTCCCTGCCCATGGTAGTGGGTTTGGAACTAGATGAGCTTTAAGGTCCCTTCCAACCCAAACTACTCTATGATTCCTTCCCAGCCAAAGCGCTCTGTCATTTTTGTACCTTTTCCTCAAGAAAAGTGTGACGTGCAAAGAAAGAAACGCTTCTTTTCTAGCCCAAGACTAAGTTAGAAGACAAAAACCCCAAACTCCTCAGGTGTGGCTTTCTGCTGATAACTTCTCCCGAGATGGCTGGTCCAGCCCATGGCTCTGTCCCGGCTCCAGAGCTGTTTTTTTAAGGATAGGCATTGCATCTGTTTAAAACTCTGCTGTAGATCTTAGATACCATCCAGTTCCTGAGAGGGAGCACTCACAGCCAGCACAGAACCTACATTGATGGCAACAGGGTCATATTTTTCCACATTTTAAACCAAGCCAACATGCACCTCTTCAAACCCTCTCCTTCCTGGCATTAGTATCTTCCAAAGGTTTCGTTCTGCTTTTATTGCTTTCTGCTTAAATGAACTACTTCGTAGCTACAAATCATAGCTTTTTGAAATGCAGGAGAATAATGAGGAATTTTCAAAGACTTGGTGGTTTTTATTTTGGTAATTATTCCTTTTTTAGCAGAGGAAAGCATACTTTTAAAACTTACCTTTTCAGTGTACAAGGCATATATACATGTGTATGCCTTTTCAGTGTTTGCCTTTTGATTTTAAATTATATAATATGGCATTATTTCAGCGTAAATTGATTTTTGGCTGAAAATGGCATTATTTCCAGATAATAAACCAATGCAATATATGCAGCTAACTTCCACTTTATGGAACTTGTACCCATAGGACTCTATGAAAGCAAAGTTCCCAGCCATTTTTATGTTTCTTTCCAAAACATAGCATAATCATAATGTAATTATATTCCCCTTTTACAAGTGGAAGTAGAACCAAGTCCTGTGCACAGTCGTTGCAGAAACTGGGGTGCAAATTTTAATAAATGTTAAAAAAAGAGAAGGATATGTATTACCAAGCAGAAACTCTTGAGTAGGATCTTCCTAAATTTGGGCATGCTTCCAGGATCAGACAAGGCAGCCAACATTACTGTTGCACCATCCTGTACATGGAACTAAAAGGTCTCAGGTGATACCTACGGACCTTGGAGCTCTTGGGATGCGCGGAAAGCAAACCCTGAGCCTTCAAAACTCCCAAGCAGAAAAGCAAAACCCCTAATTAGTTAAGTACCCCTCAAATTACACCGGTGCTGATGTGAAAATTTGGTTTTAGGAGTTTGAACTATGAGTAGATGCTGGTGTATTCACTTGGATCTGTGCATAGATACTTGATTAATATTCAATATTCAAGGTACAAAAAGAGCAGCCCACATGCACATTGTTTTACATTAGTTGTTGGTGGACATGTCTGGCACGATAACTCTGAGCTCAGTCAGTAGCTCTATTCAATGTAACACCACTAATAATAATATAATTGCACTAGAAACTGCATATCCTGTTCAATGGAGAGATTTGATTATTTCTTTACTCCATAAGGCTTCCTCAAATTAAATACCCGTTCACTTTTGTAGTGATTCTGATGGGGGACCCTAACGTGTTTATTCTACAAAAATAAATGGAGTTTAATGGAGTTTTCTGTCCCCAGCTCTTTGCTGCCTCACTTCTGCAGAGATTTTCTGACCCCAGACCGGGCTGAAGAGCTCGATCACCCCTCGACCAGCTCAGTGCAAAGTCTCCTTTCCCACTTAGAACTGCTGGGGAAGCTGGTGTGAACTGGTCCTGTTGGCTTTGTACTGGTGGGGTAAAGTTCTCCCTTGCCACGTCGGCTTTGGGGCAGATAATAGCAGCTGAGTACATGTATTTCAACCATTGCAATATATCAGGATGAGTCTGTCCTTTGAGTGTGACATTTACTTGCTAAATTGGTTAAAACCTCCTACTTTAAAAAAGCAGTTTTAAGAGCCCAGTCATAAAATCTGGTCTCTTTTATTGAACCTTTTATTTTTGCCTGATTCCTTTAAATCATTACAGAACTATCAGACAGCTTATATGTAGTTAAAGAACTTTCCCTATGATCGTCAATAAGAGAGTTCATTTTATAATTAACCTGCAAATAATGTATTTTTCCTTCTGTCCGGCTCAGTTCTGCTTTCATGGTGCCTCAAGTTCAATGGAAGGACTTGCTTTTATTTTGGGTCTTCTGCAGAGCTGAATATGTGGCCACAGCTTACAAAATAAATACCAGACATAAAATACTACAGTAGTACAGAACTGCTAAGTTCTGCAGACATTTTTTTGTGAAGACATGACTTGAATACATTATTCATCTCTGAAAGTTATTGCACCATAAAGTCTTTACCTCTCATAGAAATAATGGTTACAGGATCACTTCTGAAAAATTCTGAAATGAGTGTAATTCAGTATTAGGTGGAAAAATTATCTTACACTTTACAAGCTGATGAATGCCTGACTTAGACTTTACAGACCTAAAAATATAGGAGTGTTTCTTTGAGATCTTGTGCAAAGCAGTAAAGTGGGTTTTTTTTTTTGTTGTATTGGAGTAAAGGAATCATCAGCTTTTAAAGCATTACTTAGTGACATTGTGAATAAAAGTATTCTTCACTTTAAAAAGTAAAGCACAATCCAACTTTATTATGCGTTGTATTTCCTATAAAACTCGGTTCTGAAATAATTGCGTTTAAATAGTATAGTTGGAACCAATTTTGTGATTTCAAAGACCAGCATCAGTGTCTTTTCCTCTTTATTTCATGTTTGATGAGCATCCTTCTTGCATCCCTCATCCTTCCCATTATAGCTCAACTGAGACACCTTGGGATGCAAAAATAGTGAGGCAGTGAGGCACAGAGACCCAAGATGCTTTGGGTGGCAGAAGTGGCTTTTCTTTCCAACAGTGGCCAGATTGCTCAACAGGTCACAAGGAAGATTGCACGTTCATAAAGATGTACATCGAAGAGCTGAATAAGGTTCAAAGCTTGGGAGAAGTTTTCAAAGCAATAAGGGCTTGAGTCCTTCAGGGAATTGCTTTCAGAACAAAGATCATTTGATCACTGGTTTCCTAGATGCGGTAGGTACTCCTTGATGCTATATTTTGTTAGTAAATACGCAATAAAAATGCTTTATTTTCCTTCTGGAGAAGTTGCAACTACCAGTCACTAATATTGCTAAAATGACGACACCAAAGGAGGTTTTTGAGAGCTACCAGCTTGTAAGACTTCACTGCACAGAATGCAGACACGTGCACCCAGAACTTGAGAAACTGGGCAACAGCTGGTCATGAAACCAATCCGCTTGTGAATACTGAAAATATCACAGAATGTCCTGAGCTGGAAGGGACCCACAAGGATCATCGAGTCCAACTCCTGTCCCTGCACAGGACAACCCCACAGTTCATACCATGCATCTGTATTTTCAGATGAAGGCGATCTGCTGTTTTGATACTGTGAGGTTGGACTGTAAAGAGACAACAAGAATAAAAATCTGATTAATAAGTGCTTTCCTCTGTACTTCAAACACCAACTTCATTAGCCACATTTGTAAAAGTGTTGCTTTTCTCCCTGTCCTCCTTAGGACCGTTTAAGTAATGGGTTTTCATTGAAGCATTTCATTTGGTTGCCTTTAATGTGTGTTTTGTAGAATATCTAAAAGACTGCAGAAGGTTTCGAGCGAAAGGTTAACAGTTAAGGACCATACACACTTAAAGAACCATCAACATCTCCTGACCCTTCAGTGATGCGACCTTATGAATAGCTTCACTGAGTAGGTTAAACAAACAGAGCACATGCTGGTTTTGCTGCAAACGACTTAGAATTGACTTTCTTGTATTGAGCCTGGTCAGGGCTCTTACAAACTGTGCTCTTCATCGTACACTCTTTTTCTCCTGGGTGTCCCACTGCATCAGCTGCTCAGAAAGTTGAGTGGCAGGATCTGTTGCAAACCACGTCTGTTGGTGCCGCTGTAGCAAATCCCCACTTGGGACCTGGTTGAATGTCAACACGTTTAGTCCTTTGTCAGGTTGACACTGGCATTCTGGTGCTTCCCTTATTAGCGAGCTTGTCTGCTCAGACTTATCAATGATTGTATCCCAGCTGCCCAACATGGGCCATATCCTTTCAGAAACTCACTTGTGCCATCCATGGTGGTGTGAGGGGGTGTATTTGGATGACTACTCTTTAATTTCCACTTCTTTCATGTAAGTGTGCCTTTCTTGCTTGGCAGGGAGCCCTAAAATGGATCTTTTCCCTTCTTTTTCCTAATATTAATTCCTTAATTGAGATGAGGGTGAAAAAATACTGGCCGGGATTGGCCAGAGAGGTGGTGGATGAACCATCCCTGGAGACATCCCAGGCCAGGCTGGACAGGGCTCTGAGCAACCTGAGCTGGTGAAGATGTCCCTGCTCATGGCAGGGGTGGCACTGGATGAGCTTGGAAGGTCCCTTCCAAACCAAACTATTCAGTGATTCTCTGATTCTCTGATGTCAGCTAAGATCAGTAGGTGGGTTTCCAGTTTAAGCTCTTCCTACGGCTAAACTGGACTGAAGAAGCCAGACAGAGTTTGTCTCAGTTCAAGACTGTCAGGAGTTTTTTCTGCACAGTTAACAGACAAGGGACAGGGATTTTTTACAAAGTGCTTTTGAGGGAAATACTGCCACAAGCAATGAACTTGGAGGTCTGTATGTTCAGCTGTTTCCTCCTCTTCTTTTGTCCTTCATCTGTCAGCTCAGGCATTTTCTCTGTGTCCCTGTGTTTGATCATGATGCCCTCAGCTTTTACCTGGCTTTTACCAATTTTCCTATCTCTCCTAGTAGTTGTCTGCCCTGAGGTTGTTTAATGTGAGACAGGTGCATTCAACCCAAAATGGACAAGATACATTTTGCTGCCTCCTGTGTTATTATCAAGCAAAAAGGTCAGAGCAGCTGAAGCCGGGAGACCGTGTTTGTAACAAATGACTGTATTTATAGGCACTTATCAGGAAGGTGCCTGAGTGTGTCACAGGTGAAGTGCCATGAGGATGTAAAAATCCCTATGCAAGGGATTAGCAGATTACTACAATTACAAAGACACGTCCAGACTGGTCAATGTGACCAGTGTCACACATTCTGTAGCAGAGGAAGAAATAAAACTAAGATCACCTAATTTTATTAATAATAAGCTTATCAACAACCAATAACTTTCTCGATATTTCACTCCATGGTGCTCTGTTCCTGTTTCATCCCATATATATCCTGCATATATCCTATATTTATATATATAAATAAAATATGAAAGTGGTAAATAAGTTCAAAGAGATGAAGAGGTTTATAGTGGCAAATTAAAATATTTATGATATTAATAACTTGGCTGAGGATGGCTAAGCAGTCGCAATAACCATCTCCACACCTCTGAAAGCTTTAAAGGAGAAGGCATAATGAATTACAGAGGAAATACTTAGAGGAGCTGCAGACATTCATTGGGGTGAGGTTTCCCATGGTGCCTCTCCTCAGTCAAGGAAAGAATATACATTTCTTGAAGCAAAAGACTTCAGCATGCATGGAATTTTCTTTTCCCAATGAAAAATGTTTAGCAGAAGCTGTATTTTTGTCTATTTCCCAGTGCCAAGCACGGTGTCAGCAGAAAACATCTATGAATAAGAAATGTTGGAACAGTCAATGTCTAAGTTATGAAGCGTTGGATCAGAGTCAGTATTAAAGACAAATCTTTAATGTACTCCCATAATCTGCAATGGCTTTTGGGGAATTTACTTTTCTGGCTTCTCTTCTAAAACTGGTTTTGTCTGCTTCGATTTTGTTGACTGCCTGTCAAACTTCATAGTTTAGCAATGGGAAAGTAAAGGTGTTGGTGCACCCCTGTCTTTTTTTGCCACTGTGGTCCATATCTTATCAGGAAGACTTCATTTAATTTTGTATGCAATAAAGAATGATTTCACCAAGTGATGGTTTAAAATCATCTGATACACCATCTAGATAGCATTTTGATAATGATTTGGTGTTTCAGGGAAGCCTTTATGGACAAATTAAAAAAGGGGAAAGGAAAAGTCTAATTAAAGAAGAAAAAAACCCCAGACTGCTGTTCATTGTAAAACAAGAATCCATAGAGCCTGATGTAAAAGTAATGAGAGAAAGAACCAAACAAAAAGCCCAGAAAACAGAGGCAATAGGTGGAATCTCTTAATAATTCAAGAGGAAGATGAGGCTCCAGCTACAAGAAATTCAATTTCATTCAACTGCAGAAACCACTCTGAACTGTCAGGCCTCGACTGGTGGAATACATCTCTTCTATTAACATGAGAGATAATTTTATGTAAATATATTGGGAGACCTAACAGAGCTGAGCGTCTTAGCAGTACCACTTAACTTGTTTGTAGTGTAATTGCATTTAGACCAAGGTCTTCTGAAGGAAACAGCTGACTCAATTAGCATTAACCAGGTTCCTGGGGGGCTCGCTGCCTGGTGGGTTGTTGATCTTGCCTCCAGAAAGGACACACTGACACTAGAGGAGCCAGCTGCTTCCAACACGCTGTATTAACTGTTCTTCCCAAGTGGGGCAAATTTTGCCACCCAGGGAAGGAGGAGATTTGAGACTCCAGTCAGGCAGAGCCTGAGCTTTGGTTTTCCTCCAGTTTCTCTCCCTCCTGCTTTTAACTGAATTCAGATTTCTGCATGTTGCTCCAGATTATTTTTATCACTGCGCTTCCGTAAATATGTCCCCTTTGTGGGAACATCTTTCCTTATTGCATGTAAATAAAGCTATTGTTGTAGTCTTGGGGAGGATGGATGCAGCTGGGCTTGCTGACAAGCTGCATCTTTGAGATGCCAGCAGCGTCATTGGTTAGTCAGCCAGTAGATGTGCTAACAGATTTGGAAGCCAGCACGGCAAAGCATCATCTAGCATGGGAACTGAATCTCTTCCTGGAAGGTGGGATTTCAAATGCATTCGTTACAGCTGCCAAGGTGAGAGGAAGCTCTTTGTCACAGAATCACAGAATGTCAGGGATTGGAAGGGACCTCAAAAGCTCATCCAGTCCAATCCCCCCACCGGAGCAGGAACACCCAGATGAGGTTACACAGGAAGGTGTCCAGGTGGGTTTGAATGTCTGCAGAGAAAGAGACTCCACAACATCTCTGGGCAGCCTGGTCCAGTGTCCGTGTTATCATGATGCTTGTTATTGAAGCAATAGAATTGTAGAATCATAGAATAGTTTGAGTTGAAGGGACCTTCAAAGCTCATCCAGTGCCACCCCTGCCATGAGCAGGGACATCTTCACCAGCTCAGGTTGCTCAGAGCCTCCTCCAGCCTGGCCTGGGATGTCTCCAGGGATGGTTCATCTACCACCTCTCTGGCCATCCTGGGACAGGCTCTCATCACCCTCAATGTAAAAAATTTCTTCCTCATGTCTGGCCTGAATTTTCCCTCTTTTACTTTAAAACCATCACTCCTTGTCCTATCTACAACACACTCTACTAAATAGTCTGTTCCCATCTTTCTTACAGACCCCTTTTAAGTATGGAAACGTTCCAATAAGGTCTCCCTGGAGCCTTCTCTTCTCCAGGCTGAACAGCCCCAACTCTCTCAGCTTGTCCTCACAGGAGAGGACCGTTGTCAGTGATAAATAATGGACCAGATGTTTGCTGATACAAAGCACATCCCCCTCATTAACATGAACTGCAGATCTAGGCCAATGTGTTTGTAATATTGCTGAGAAGTTTGCAACTGCTTGCACACGTGTTTTATGTAGGACAACAGGAGAGACACCTGCAACATGTTGTATTTTTTTCCTTTGCTTGCTTTTAGCTCTGGGAAGGAAGAAACAACAGGTGGAAGTATTCTTTTTGTGTTCACAAAAATGTATGATTGTGTCTTTCAAGTATTTTAAAACATTCATAGTTCCAGTGTTGGCTCGAACATACTGTCAGTAATTCAGAATACTGAGTCCATCGTGTTCTGCAGCTAGAAGCTCCTTGTCTTTAAGGAACAGTCTGTAGTGATTACTACCCTTCCAAAAAATGTGGGGCCATTTGATGAGAAACTGAGAGAAGAAAAGTTCAAGCCGTTCCTCAGGCCTCTCTAAAGGATGGCAAAGGAGATGGGACAGGGTGGAGGCGCTCATGGAAATATCTGGGAAGAGAAGGCCAGGGTTCTGCTCTTAGCTCAGATGTGATCAGACACATTCAATTTGTGCAAAAATTGTGCTGTGATCCATGATCCGTTGACTTCAGTGGGGTTATTCCCAGCACTGACATTTTTCCCAGCATATTCCATGGCATCGTGGTGCTTTGAGTTTGCTTTGCCTGTTAGAGGCTGATGTGCATAATGCTGTACTGGAATATTACTGTGAATTTGTTGTATGGGAGGCTGAGTTAGAGCCTTCAATGGGAGAAGCAACAGAAGTATTAATATTATTAGTTCCAAGCTGCATCCAAGTCTTTTCCTACATGACTCCTAACAAGTTGGTGATGATATATCAGTGGAAACTTAGTGACAGAAAAATCATTTCCATTATCTCATTTTCCTGTGGCTCATTCCAAAATTGTATATGAATCTGGTCACATTTTAAATTGCCAACACATTCTAGTTACACTTTGAGAATTTTTGTTAATATTGGAATTCTCCACTTTTATCAGTAGGAGTTTTGTTCAAGACTCCCTGACAACTGTCTGGTTTCAGTACTGTGGAATTTACAGCTAGTGAAACCGTTATTAAATAGAAATTATACTTTATGTCCTTATGTTATACAATATCGGATTTTTAGGTAGACTGTAAGAAAATAACTTGAAATTTTGTTGGACTCAATGATCCTGTGTGTCTCTTCCAACCAAAGCAATTCTATGATGATCTGTGTTTACGAAATCATATTTCCAAAACGTTGCAGATATCACCTTTTGCCTCGGTGAACCAGCAGAGCAACATTTCTCAGTGGAAGTGGGTAGACGGCAAGTGCAGCTGCAGTGATTTACTCGAGCTGAGATCTGGCCCTGTACCTGGAGGAACACTGGCTTTCAATCTCTGCTCTCCACCAGGACAGCAGTGAGGACAATCACTCACTGGGTCACATTTGCACACTGACACCACAATTTGCTGTTGCTTCTCAGAAAAATAGTCACCTTCAGCCAAAAATTGGGTTCAGACACTCTCACAGACATGTGATGCTTTGTCTCTATGGGAAGCTCCTAAGGTAGCGACGTAGTAATGACTTAGAGGTCTGGAAACAGACTTTGGAAGAAGAACCTAGAAAATCTGTCTTGGGCTTTACTGCAGATTTTCTGACTGACCTTGCACAACTGAAAATCACCCTGTGCTTTATTTCCTCTCCCTGTAAAATACCCATCTTGCAGTATTAATCAATGTTTGTAAAGATCCTTGAAATCCTTAGATAAAAGAGCACATTACAGAGCATAGAGTGATTGGAATAGATGTAGCCTATAAAATAATACAATCTACCAAACTTGGAAAGAAAAAAAATGGGAAGAAAAAGCCTGTCCTGTTATCATGCTCAGTTTCCCAAGCAGTTTGCAAGGAAGCCATCTGCACCTAGAAAATTATCTGTTGTGGTTTTCCCAAGTGTGAAAGAAATGAGCCGCCAAGCCTTGGTCAGGGTCCTTCTGTGGCTTTTGTGCCTTAATATGTCCATGAAGTGCTTGGCAGGTTTCTGTTCTGTTTGGTTCTAAAATGTGCTTTGCCTTTAATTAGGGCAATATCATCAAGACACTGTGAAGCTTGTTTATAGCAAATTCCAATGTGATGTTGCAAACCCTACACAAGTCCATAGTTAATGAAATATATTTTGCAGCAGTGGCTTTTCAAGAGTAGGATAAATGTAAACCCCATTTTAAGTATCGAGTGTTCTTACACTGCTCCTAATAAAGTCTTCAAGAGTAGAATCCCAACATCAAGACGCGTTGGCATGGTCCCCAGCTTTCCAGGACATCAGGGCCTGGGCTTTCTAATCCATAGGATTCTCAGCCACAGAAGTAGAGGAAAAACCTGAAATTGTCAAAAAAATCTTACTATTTCTTATTATTTTTCTCCTTCTTGCAGACATGCCTGTGTGATTCGTGGCCAGGTGATGACGGCAGATGGGACCCCTCTAGTTGGAGTGAACATCAGCTTTGTCAATAATCCTCTTTTTGGATACACCATCAGCAGACAAGATGGCAGGTAGGACGTCTTTAGAGGATTTACAGTGTCAAAGCAGCAGTTACAGGATTATTACCATCAACACTAAACAGAAACTCCTTCCAAGAGCACGTCTGTTGTTGATGCATTTTGAAGATGTTGATGCATTATTGTTTGTTGTTATGAAGCTACATGTGGCTGGTGAACGCTCACCAGCCGTGTTCCTCAGGGTTCAATTCTGGGGCCAGTCCTGTTTGATGTATTTATCAGTGACATGGATGCGTGAGTTGAATGTGCCTTTAGCAAGTTCGTTGATGATACCAAACTGTAATAAGCATTGGCGCGGCCTCAACTTGAGACCTGGGTGCAGTTTTAAGCCCCACACTTTAAGAAGGATGTGAAGGTCCTTGAAGTCATCCAGAGGAGGACAACAAACCTGGTGACAGGGCTGGAAGGAGTTTGCTGTGAGAAGCAGCTGAGGACTTTGGGCTTGTCTAACTTGGAGAAAAGGAGGATGAGGGACAACCGTGTTGCTTTCTGCAGCTTTCTAAAGAGAAGAGGATGGTTCAAAGCTGCATCAGGAGAGGTTTAGACTGGACATTAGGAAGCATTTCTTTACTGAGAGGGTGGTCAAACACTGGAACAACTTTCCTAGAGAGGTGGTTGATGCCCCAAACCTTTCGGTGTTTAAGGGGAATTTGGACAATGCCCTTAACAACAAAATTTAACTTTTGATCAGCCCTGAAGTGGTCAGGCAGTTGGACTAGATAATGACTGTAGGTCCCTTCCAACTGAAATCTGATCTATTCTATTCTATTCTATTCTATTCTATTCTATTCTGTTCTGTTCTGTTCTGTTCTGTTCTGTTCTGTTCTATTCTATTCTATTCTATTCCATTCCATTCCATTCCATTCCATTCCATTCCATCCTATCCTATCCTATCCTATCCTATCCTATCCTATCCTATCCTTATTTGTAATTATTATTATTACTTCAGTGATATCACCTAGAACCTTTAGCCAACAACTGGGCAATGCACTGCCCATGCACATAAAGAAAAGATGTCTCCTGCTCGCAACAGCTCTATTCTTGCTAATTCATGTTGAAATGATTAGGAAGAAGCCATTAAGATTAAGTCCGTGTTAGAGGCGAATGCTTAAAATCTGAGTAATCACACTCAACCAAAACAAAAGCATTGCAAATTGGGTATATGTCTTTCATCTTATCTTTTGTCTGTCGCTGCTAATTGGCTCCCTTTCTTTGAAGAACAAAAATGAAACGTAAGGGATTCCAGCTGCACATGGTCTATGTATTGACTACTAACCACTAGCACTTGGGAGGGGATTTATGGATTTTAGCACCTCTCCAATCCACAGCTTTCATTAGAGGTTTAACTTGGCCAGAGAAACTGATAGAATTGTAAAGAATGAGAGGAACATGTGGTAGCAACATGTGCTTAATGCTGCCTTGTTCACACTCAGGGGAGTTTGCACCTACAGTAACACCAATGGTGACTAGGAGGCTTTCCCAGTGATGCTCCACCTCTAGGATGACATGGTAATAAAATCTGAATGATAAAAGGGATAATCATAGTATTACCGAATAGTTTGGGTTGGAAGGGACCTCCAAAGCTCATCCAGTGCCACCCCTGCCATGAGCAGGGACATCTTCACCAGCTCAGGTTGCTCAGAGCCCCGTTCAGCTCAGAGCTCTTAAAGAATACTCTTAAATATTCTCTTACAGAATACTCCCTCAGTGCTGAGCTTTTCTAAAAATTACCTTGAAGTCTTTAATAGTATTCAAACTAAAACTGTCAGGGCATAAAATGATGTTGGACCTGCCTTATTTCTAAGCCTAGTCTCAGTACTGATTAAGCAGGTAGCATTAGATGTACCTTTTAAGCTTCCTAGTCCAGCGAGCCGGCCTGGGAAAAGCAGATAATGTTTACTTGCCTTCCTCACTGATTGGTATAGCATTCATTAAATACCGTGTGTAAAGCACTTTCGAAATCACCTAAAGAATTATTGCTCTTACAGTTTCTGTTCTGTGTTTTGATAGTTTTCGGTAATTTTCTGAATAGAGCATGACTCTTCTCATCAGCTTCTTTGCAGTGCAGTTTTCATGTCATTGAGTCACCTTTTTTATAAGAAATTCATGCTCTTAAGCAAGAAGTGTATTCTCCTGAATTACAGTAGGAGGCTACGTGTGTTCCCAGTCCATACCAGTGCACAGTCATAGGGGTCATTGGGACCATCTTCGATGGTTTGGAGGAAAAATGGGAACACACATGCAAACAGTTACCTTGTTCCAGGGGTTATGATATAACTGCGTAAAGCTCACTGGCTTTATTACTTGGCATATTCACTATAGAAATACATATTTCTCAAAAAGTGCACTGAGTTGCCTTAAATTGATTTAGCAAATCAGTTCACTGATAGCAGGGCAGTAACTCTGTTTTGTTTTTAAAATAAGGGAGTTTAAAGACAGAATTGCATCCGTTTAGCTAGATTGGTCGCAAAGCTGATTTTGTTGCTTGAGGTTTTGGGTTTTTTTCAGGGTTTGGTTTGATTTGGTTTGGTTTTTTGGCATGACAAAGTTTCAAAATTAGTATCATAAGTGAAATTTCAGTTTTAAAATGACAGTGAACTGATTTTTTTGCCCCTGCAAGCAGGTTCACTGTACCCTAGGTCTCTGCAAGTGAGTCTCACTCCTATTGGAGTACCCACGTACAGCCCGTAATAGCAAAATCCTGGACCTATTTGAGTCACATTACTTGTTCTGAGCAAAACTTTGATAACTTCAAGGCTTGTGTGTGTTTTTAGCCTAATTATCATGATGCAGACCTTTATCAGATACCAAGGCATGAAGATAAAATGACAGATCTCAAACCACTCTATTGTTTGCATGATTTCTTTGTAAAGCAAGTAGACGGATCGAAGAATTGGGACAGGATTATAAACCATGTATTTAGATAAAGCTTTAAATTTGTTTAAACTTAATTTATAAAGACTTCAAGTCCTCAATATCCCATTGTTGTAGTGTTACCAAAACAGCAGGAAAGCCTCCAGACTTTTCCATATCGTGTACCTGCCGTAACATTCAACAACTTTGACTGTCTGAGAAAGACCCAATACATGGAATTCCAGAGCAAAGAGATGAGAAAGGGTTATACTTTTCTGTGGGCTTTGTTTTGTCTTTTTTTTTTTAAACCTGCTTTGTGGATAAATGGAGAATTTCATCCTCTGGCCCGTCTCTCCAGAGTCTTTTAAGAAAAACAAAGCAATATGACTGTACAACAAGTGTGATTGTTTTAGAGTGATAAAAAAGACATCAGAAATCAGCAGCAAAACCAGAAATACGATTATCTTGTTCCTTAAATCCCAAGGCGGTTTTGCTCTTGTTAAATTTGATTTCAGTAAGGGAAGCTGGGAGGATGGTGTTTTCAGTTGGGGTTTTCCTCTTTGGTTTTGGTTTTAGCTTTTGTTCCGTTCATGAAGGTATCACAGAATCCCAGAATGTCAGGGGTTGGAAGGGACCTCAAAAGCTCATCCAGTGCAATCCCCCCATGGAGCAGGAACACCCAGATGAGGTTACACAGGAAGGTGTCCAGGCGGGTTGGAATGTCTGCACAGAAGGAGACTCCACAACCTCCCTGGGCAGCCTGGGCCAGGCTCTGCCACCCTCACCATGAAGAAGTTTCTTCTCAAATTTAAGTGGAACCTCTTGTGTTCCAGTTTGAACCCATTACCCCTTGTCCTACCATTGGTTGTCACCGAGAAGAGCCTGGCTCCATCCTCCTGACACTCACCCTTTATATATCTGTAAACATGAATGAGGTCACCCCTCAGTGTCCTCTTGTCCAGCTCCAGAGCCCCAGCTCCCTCAGCCTTTCCTCACACGGGAGATGCTCCACTCCCTTCAGCATCTTTGTTGCCCTGCGCTGGACTCTCTCCAGCAGTTCCCTGTCCTGCTGGAACTGAGAGGCCACAACTGGACACAATATTCCAGGTGTGGTAACTTCAAAGCTGCACCCTGTGACTCTGGGAAAAAAAATAAATGGCTTGTGAGCAGCAGCGCCTGTTAAAAATACTGCATGTCTCTGTGTTTTCACAGCTGCTGTGATGCTGAGGTGATGCTTTCCCTTCCGCATCCCATTTTGGGGATGCAGGAGAGGCAAAGATGTTCCCCCCAAGCAGGTTACCATCCCTAACCCAGCCAAGCACCTTTCACAAAGGAGTGAAACGAGAGGTTTTTTTCCAGATAAAACCCCTTCCCACTTGCCTAAAACCTTGCTGAGCATCATTTGTAATGTTTGTTTCTTTCCTCCCGTTGCCCCTTTCAGTGCCTGGGATTCACGCAGAGCAATCTTATCCCTCCTAGCTGAAGGGCTTGCCAAATGCTAATTGACTGTTAAAAATGTTCTCATCAAAGTACAAATGCTGCGAAGCTTTGCTGGCAAGGACCAGCAAGTTACTCGTCGGACTGTTGCAAGCCAAGCTCCATAGGTCTGGGAAGCTCATGCCCCTACTTGAGTGGTAGAATAAACATGTATTTAGCTTTTTAAAGTGCTTTCCGCTCCCTCCCGTGGACTCAATTTAAAATTCTTTCCTGAATAACTTTCTTTTCGTAATTATATTTACTAAATGGCACCTCAGTCTATAAGCCATAAAAAAAATACAAGGTTCTTCTGAATGTTTGCTTGCAAAACAATTTTTTAGAAGTCATTCATACCCCTCGTTGCTCCTCTGGGATTTTTGTAGCTAATCTGAAAGCCTCATAATTAATATGAAAAGAATTTAAAATGCATTTTTCAGTTTCTGTCTTACCTTGTAATTACAAGGTGCATCAGAGGTGGTCTTCAGCTTGTCATGCCTCAAAATGAAAGGTCTCCAAATTGTGGTGAAACCCCTTCTTTTCTCAGCTAACACCTCTTTTTTGAGTCTATACGTAGTAGATACATTATGTGGTACTTCATAAAATCTCCATCTACAACAAGATGTAAAGTTTAAATGCAAAACTAAGAAAAACCCCAAACCTTTACATGAAGAGGAGGAATATTTTCCTTATGGAGTAACATCCTTCCATACAGCTCTGGAGGGCCTGACGTAATATCATCGAACATTACACAGGCAGAAAAGCCACTTGGCTGGAAGGTAACATAGGGTGAAGTTGCAGACCACAGGCAGTACATTATCTGCCCTGCTTTAAATGATTAAGAGTCAAAGAACACTACATGTGCTGGCTGCTGTGGTACAGACACTGCCTGTGTGGTGTTGATTTTGTCCCTGTGCCTGCTCCAGTAGGTCCGTGACTGGGCTCCACATGTTCCCTGGGGTGCATTAGGTTCTAGTCAGGCTGACAGTGATGCCAAGACAATTTATGTGATGGTGTGTTAGAGAAACAGCTTTCCAAAAAGTTTATCTCATCATGTGAACTGATCCAATCTGTGACTGTGTTTGGATGATAGATACTTCTAAATAAAATAAAATAAAATGAAATAACATAATAAAATAAAAATAAAATAAAAATAAAATAAAATAAAATAAAATAAAATAAAATAAAATAAAATTAGTATGTAGGATCAAATAACACTGGAAAAGCACTAACGAAGATAAACATTTGTCTCAAAAAAAGAGATGGGTGTGTTTTTAATATAGATGAGGACAACATGCAAGGAAGCTGAGTTTGTACTCCTGCCTCTGGTACTTGCTCTTACTCAGCAAAAACCACTTTGGGCTGCAGGTTTTATGCTTGTAAAATGTGGCTGATGATATTTCTCGCAATGATTTTTCTGGGAGTCCTTGCTGCGGTATTATTACAAACAGAGCGGTGCTTGCACTGATTTTGTATTCCATCTCTCAAAACAGCTTCGACCTCGTAACCATTGGTGGCATCTCCATTATCCTGCACTTTGAGCGCGCCCCCTTCATCACCCAGGAGCACACGCTGTGGCTGCCTTGGGATCGCTTCTTCGTGATGGAAACCATAGTCATGAGGCACGAAGAGAATGAGATCCCAAGCTGTGACCTCAGTAACTTCGCCCGGCCAAACCCTGTGGTTTCCCCGTCTCCTCTGACAGCTTTTGCAAGTTCCTGCTCGGAGAAAGGTCCTATCATTCCTGAAATCCAGGTATGAACCGCCTGAACCAAGGAGAAAAAAATCATAGAATCATAGAATAGTTTGGGTTGGAAGGTACCTTCAAAGCTCATCCAGTGCCGCCCCTGCCATGAGCAGGGACATCTTCACCAGCTCAGGTTGCTCAGAGCCCCATCCAGCCCGGCCTGGAATGTCTCCAGGGATGGTTCATCCACCACCTCTCTGGCCAACCTGGGACAGGCTCTCACCACCCTCATTGTAGATGTTTAGTGCCATTTGAAGTGTCCTGAAGATATCGTGCGTGGCCTCTGACTCCCAGTCTGGACTAATCCCCTATCAGTGTCCTGCGTTATATCTGCCAACCCCTTGTGAATCTCACGCATAACTTGAACATCCCAAATTGCACTGGACACCTGCAGTTATGGAATCTAATTAAGACCTTAGTGGGATTCACTTTGAGGTTATGGCACCTAAATAAGGTGTTCACTCACAATTGTCTGGATGTGTGCTAGATGTCTGGGCTCCCATTAAAGCTGACAGGAATCTTATCAATACCGCCAGCAGAGCCTGTAGATCAATTAAGCTGACCATCTTGAAGGTATCCAGTTCACACTGACAGTATCACTTAGATTTCCACTGACTGTAATTGATGCTTACATTCCTACCTCACATGCACACATTTATACTTTGACTTCCGTATTTAGATGCCGTGAACTGAAATTGAATCCCACCCTTAAGTTTATGTGGCAGGAACAACCTTCTAAAGAGCCCTTTGTCCATGAAGAGACCCAGAAGTTCAGAGAAGACCCCTAACTTTTAGCTTCCTAAGTTTAGATAAGATGAATCCCATGAATGATGAGCACTACTTTTCCCACATGCCAAATTATTGAGCTAAAACCTCTAAAACTGTATTCCTCTTAAAACACTGACAGCTAAAGGGTAACAGAATTTGTGGTGCGGGAGTATACAAGACAATCTGATTTTATGGTGGAGTCCTGACAGTACTTTATTTCATAAATTAACTATTTTTCATTCCTATACAGCATATATACACAATAAAAAATAACCTAGCTGTCAGTTGCTGCAGCTGCATTTTATAAAATGTGTTTCTCAGTAGAGAAATGTTAAATATAAAAGGTGTGAGCACAAAGCTGGGAGGAGGTGACAAGTGGATGGCAGGGCAGGGAAGGAGATTTTGACAAGTGGGCAGGTAGGAACCTCACGAGCTCCAACAAATAAATGCAGTGTCCTCTACCTGTTTGCATTCAAAGGACCGAAAAGTACATTTTAAGTGTTTGATTCAGGTGCCTGCAGACAAATTTGGTGCCATTTAAAATGTCCTGAAGTGTTTCCTCAGGCCTCCAGCTGTAGCTTCAGATCTCAGGAAGGTCCATGTCGGATCTGTCATCCCCATGCAGAGGTTTTGGATGCCAGAGAACATTTCAACGGCATTAGGTGCCGGTGTTAAGGCCCCTGAATCAGGTCCTAAATGACTTTATTTCTCAAAATTCATTCCGAGCATCATATTCTCATGTTCCTTGCCTTGTCTACTGGCAGCATGAAGAGCAGCTGTAAGAGAAATGTGTAACCCAACACACAGAAAAAGGATTTTCTACATTGTCTCATGCAAAATGTGGAAGTATTGCTACTAATGCAAGCACAGATCAACACCCAGGAGTGAAGGAAACACTGCGGTGAAAGTTACTAAATAGTGAAAATCCCTAGTAAGCCTGAAGAACCAGCTCTTCTGCCTGACTGGCCTGGTGGTCGGACAACTTTTAAAGAGCAGATTATATTGATTAGGCTATAATAAACTCTAGAGAGCACTAGTAACTCACAAAGACCCCAGATACAACATATGAATTTGTCTGGTCCAAACAGCAATTATCAAATAGAAATAAGGGCACAATTCAACTGTCATTACTTTTGGTGCATTCAGAGTATTTTAAAGCTTATTTTTCCCCTCTTCTCCCACCAATGTCCTACAGGATTATACTCCCCCCCACCAATGCCCTGCTTTGTTGCTGGTTCAGCGCTACTTACAAACTACAAATGCGTCCCAGATAATCGGAATTACCACTTGAACCCACTCTTTAAGCAGGTGCCTTTAAACCCAACCCCTTGCGCTGCTCAGGGCTCTGGTACCGCTGTGCTGACCCTTTCTCCGGAGTGACAGACAGCAGAGACAGACCGTGACAGACACAAATAATTATTTCTGACAGGGATTTGAACCAGACATTGCAAACAGTACCTCTGTGACAATTATTTCTGCCTGGCTTTTTCCTAGAGCGGTTACAGATGAAGACAGATTTGATACAAGGGACCACCTTTACTGCAGCTCGGCTCAGCTGGTCTCTGGCTCAGCCAGGTCCCAGCTCAGCTTGTTGCTGAACTCATAAAATATATTTTTAAATTCCTGGGTTTTCCCAATTCTGTCATCTCTCAGCCTCCTAAGCACTGAGATATGTAGATCGAAAAGGCTGCATTACAGACAGTAAATATTTATGAGCACAGTGGAACAGCACTTGAACTTCAGGATGTGTCTGTTTGTCAAGTGCCGCAATGCTCAGAGACTGTAAGTTATCACTTGAAAAAGTGTTGGGCGTTGGATGACAGATTAGAAGAGGTCTTCTCAGGGGGCAGGTTACGTAATTTCTCATTATTGATAATGCTAACCAGAAAACCTGTAAGAGATGAGCAACTTGTCACTCCAGGCAAGTTTGCTGCTCCCACATCGAAGGGGTTGAGTATAGGAGCCATGTAGCTTGGAGAACACTAGGATGGCTGTGATGAACCTGTTGGAGAAGGTCCAGAGGAGCCACAGCAATGATTCGAGGCTGGAACAGCTCTGCTGGGAGGACAGTCTGAGAGAGTTGGGGTGTTCAACTGGAGAAGAGAAGCTCTGAGGGGACCTTATTGCGGCCTTTCTGTACTTAAAAGGGTCCGATAAGAAAGATGGGGACAGACTCTTTAGTAGGGCCTGTTGCGATAGAACAAGGGGTGATGGTTTTAAATTAAAAGAGGGGAGATTCAGGCCAGACGTGAGGAAGACATTTTTTACACTGAGGGTGGTGAGAGCCTGTCCCAGGTTGGCCAGAGAGGTGGTGGATGCCCCATCCCTGGAGACATCCCAGGCCAGGCTGGACAGGGCTCTGAGCAACCTGAGCTGGTGAAGATGTCCCTGCTCATGGCAGGGGTGGCACTGGGTGAGCTTTGAAGGTCCTTTCCAACCCACACTGTTCTCTGAGTCTGTGATCCCTTCCTGATGGGTGGATCTCTTTACGTACCAGCCTTCAAGCTTCCATGCTCTTAATATTACAGAAGCTGATGATTGCTGGGGAAGTATTTTCACGGCTCATTTAGGGTCCCGCACACCAAAGTATTTCAGAAGTGGCACAGGAGAGAACAGTGGTGGCTCTGACCTTCTGACACATCCTGTTTACAGACCAGGTTTTCCAGCTCACTGCCCAGCTTCTGCCTTTGTCTTTCACAATTTGCCGAAGGTTACCGTCTTGTGCTGACAATGTCCATGTTGTGTGCTTACCTAAGAGTGAAATTTTCTGGAAAGTGACAATTAGATTTTTTCCCATAAACCCTCAGAAAGAAATGCCCTTTTTAATAGTATTTTGCATGGAAGAATCAGCATGGTGTCAGGGATGTAAACTGAATCACTTTCCAGGAAATTTGCTTACTTTTCGTAGAATCTGAGAGGCATAGAACAGTTTGGGTTGGAAGGGACCTTCAAAGGTTTTCCAGTCCACACCCTCTGTAATGAGCACGTTAGCAGATAAATTAGCTGAAAATTCCATCTTTACTGAGACTTCTCAATTCTCAAAGCAGAACAGGGGCAGACAAAACTTTTCCTGCTCTTTTCTGATATTTTGTGAAATGTGGGAATCAAATAGAGACCTGTGAGTTAACTGTCCTAGTCAGTCAGAAATGCCCACACTCGTGTCTGGAGGAGAAAACAAAGCAACTCACCTAGAATATAGAGGACTCTGGAAAAGGAAGGGAAGGGAGAATGAAAGGGAAGGGAAAGGGGTTGATGCTGGTGGGTCAGGCTGAGACATTGGACTCAATGATCTTGGAGGTCTTTTCCAACCAAAACAATTCTATGATACAGGCCAAGTAGGCCTTGATTTTCTTACTGGGAAAAAGAAGCCAGGACACAAAAATCAGCAGCCATAGAAACCTCCCAAGATAAAATGGAGGCTAAAGTGATGGGCTGATCTCAGACCCCAATGTTCTTTCACTGTGAGTCCTGGGAATCCTTTTAACAGTGAGTCCCATTGTAAACACTGACTTAAATGTGATACTTTGGTCTCCTGTTCTCCCATGTAACAGAGATGGAGAAAGATGGGGGCATTCCTTGGCTTCCTCAACTAACCCTATAAATTACAGATATGATTTCATACTCGATGCCTACTAGGTGTGCTTTTTTAGACGTGTCTACCAGCGCTTTTATAAAGGTGTGTTTGATAAATTACAGCTTCACTGCCTTTTCCTGTCTCCTCGCTGCTGATTTAACACCTCCTGGATTGCTTTTCCACAGGCCCTACAGGAGGAGATTAATGTTTCCGGCAGTAAAATAAAAGTGAGTTACCTGAGCAGCCGCACAGCTGGCTACAAATCAGTGCTGAGGATCAGCATGACCCACCCCACCATCCCTTTCAACCTGATGAAAGTCCACCTCATGGTGGCCGTCGAGGGACGCCTCTTCAGAAAGTGGTTTGCAGCTGCTCCGGACCTGTCCTATTATTTCATCTGGGATAAGACAGATGTCTACAGCCAAAAGGTGTATGGGCTCTCAGAAGCTTTTGGTAAGTGACCTCGGAGCTTGTGTCTCTTTTTAGAAGTAGCCAGGTGGCACTGCGCAGACCTACATGGGTATGGTCCAACTGCTAACACATAAAATAGTCCCTGCTGTTTCTTTGGAGAGGATTTGGCCCAGCTGTTCAGCCAGCAGACATTTCCCCAACAGATGAACGCTTATCTGTTCTCTGGCTCATGGCCCAGCACATACATCCTGAGCTGCTACCATCATATTCATACAGAAGGAATGAGCTGGGACTACAGGCTTTTGGCTACGTCTCACATACAGACGAAAGCTGTCAGCACTGCTTTGAAAGAAATCCCTAGAACTAAGCCCTGATCGCCACTACTCCTCATGCCTGACCTTCAGCATTCCTCTAATTTTAGCTTCATCTTCATTACCCATTCAAGAATGCCATCCCAAACCCATGATGGTCTTTTCTCTTGTGCATTCATTGACATCTGCAAAAGACTGTCGGGGCTGCAAGGCAGAGAATAGGGAGGCTCTGCATACTCAATATGCCACATCCCCAGCACCAAGCATTGTAACCCATGCCACCCACTTCCCGGGGCAAAAGGTGGAATATATCATAGAATGTCCTGAGTTGGAAGGGACTCACAAGGATCATCGAGTCCAACTCCTGTCCCTGCACAGGACAACCCCACAGTTCACACTGTGTGTCTGAGGACGTTGTCCAGTCTCTTGTGAACACTGTGAGGCTTGGGGCGGTGACACCTCCCTGGGGAGCCTGTTCCAGTGTCCAGCACCTCTGGGTGAAGAACCTTTTCCTTATGTCCAACCTAAACCTCCCCTGGCACATCTTCCTGCTATTCCCTTGGGTTTTGTCACTGATCACTAAAGAGAAGAGTTGGGCACCTGCCCCTCCTCCTCCCCTTGTGATGAAGCTCTCTCCTCAGTCTCCTCCGGGCTGAACAAACTCATTGATTTTAGCCACTATGGTGGGGCAAGAAGCTGTGCTGTGAATGCAGCAGGGAAGTGGTCGTGCCACTGTAATGGGCACTGATGAGGTTGCACCTTGCATACTGTATTCAGTTTCGGGCCCCTCACTATAGGAAAGACATTGAGGTGCTGGAGTGAGTTGAGAGAAGGGAACGGAGCTGGGGAAGGGGCTGGAGCACAAGTGTGATGGGAGCGGCTGAGGGACCTGGGTGGTTCAACTGGAGAACAGGAGCTGAGGGGAGACCTGATCTCTGAACTGCCTGAAAGGAGCTTGGAGCCAGGGGGGGTCAGGCTCTGCTCCCCAGGAACAAGCGCCAGGAGCAGAGGAAACGGCCTCAAGTTGCGCCAGGGGAGGTTGAGGTTGGGTATTAGGAAAAATTGCTTCCCAGGAGGGATTGTCGGGCATTGGAACAGGCTGCCCAGGGCAGTGATGGAGTCACCATCCCTGGAGGGGTTTAAAAGGCATTTAGCTTAGGTTCTTAGGGACATGGTTTAGTGCTAGAGTTGAGTTATGGTTGGACTTGATGATCTTGAGGGTCTTTTTCAACCAAAATGATTCTATGATTCTGTGATTCTATACAACCGAGTTTGGAGTCTATACTGGGAAACATGACCTAGTAGCGTGTCTTAAAGACTACATTGACATGCTTTTTAAGGTGCTAGATCAGCAGTGGGTCTGGAGTGCTCCACAGTGCAGTTCTGCAGCCGTAAAGGACTCACGCAGGGCTGAGGACATGAGCATTCAGGCTTTCAATGATTCCCACCTCTGGAAACCCTCATTTCCTAAACTACATCTTCCTCTGATACTGTCAGATTCTGCAGACGTCTATAGTTGATGGAGGATCCTGAGTTCACACAGTGCTCAGCACTTTTTAAGGATGCTAGGAAATTTGTGAGATCCAAACTTTATTTTTATCTAATGAAAAAAATGAGTGATGTAATTGCTTTTCGTTTGTATAGAACTTGTAGTTCTGCTCTGCTTCAGCTGTTAGCACTGAAAAGATCAGATAGGGCAGAAGAAAAGCAAACCAATGAAACCGGTCCTGCTTCTTCTGAGAAAATCATAAAGGAGTCATTATTCTGTCGAAAACATTATTTTTCTTCTACTGACATCATTTTACTCTTAAGCAACTCCAGTGTGTTCAGTGAAGTTGAGAGCCTAAAAGGCTCTGATTAGACATCACGGCAATCAAACCCTTTTTCATATTAACAATGACCACAAGTCAACCTGGCCTAATATTTCTGTCTCTAGGGGACTTTCTGTCCCATGTCTCATTTGTATGTCTTAACTTTCCAAGAAGGGACAAGGATTTTTAGCAAGTTCCTGACATGCAGTATTTTATCAAAGATAGTAGATAGGAGTAAAATGTTCCCATTTAGGAGTTTGCCCTCTCAAATGCTCATTGTTTTAAATGTGTCTTTAAAATCATGCCTTTTAAATATTTAGCACATTTACCCAACATCTATGACTGTGTTGACCTTTTTAAATGCGAGATGGCCTTTAAAGAGAAAAATATTAAGACTCTGCATTGTGATGATGACATTTTAAATGAAATTGGCAGTTTCCTGTAGAAAAGCTCTTAACCCTCCTCAGTTGAAACTCTCTGTGTGTTGATTGTGCATTTCTGGGCTACTAATATGAGGGCTTCTTTTGCTTCTTGTTCATAGTTTCGGTAGGTTATGAGTATGAATCCTGTCCTGACTTGATCCTGTGGGAGAAGAGGACGGCTGTGCTTCAGGGTTATGAAATCGATGCTTCCAAACTGGGAGGATGGTCCCTGGACAAACATCATGCCCTCAACATACAAAGTGGTAGGTTGGCTGTAACACATATCAGTGTTGCAAGGCTCAGTTGCTTCTTAGTGTTGAGAATTCAAGAAAAGGAGAGAAATGTGATCAACACATGTACTCTCTCATGTATTTTACTAATAAGTTATTTCTGTTAACCCACATTCAGAAGTAATACGGTGTGCATAAGTTGAAAGTCAGCATGTATAACTTTGTAGTGTCTTAAAAGAAGCAGATTAACGAGGAAAATATTCCTAAAATAACAAAGGCAAGTCTGTTCAGGTTGGACGTACCACTGACCATAAATCCACCCAGGACCGTCCCCCAATGTGCAAGCGTACTTGCAGAAATTAATGTTTTCATGGGTCATAAAGGAGAATGGAAGGTGCGAGGGTCCTTGAAGGTTGCTCAAGACTAGAGCAGGGAGGCTTGGAAGCTGATCAGAACATGTACAAAAGGTGGAAGCACGGTGTCCTTCTGGATGATAGCTGTGATATGGGAGCAACCATCTAGTTCAGCGCACCTCACTGCTGAAAACACTATGCTTATAATATAAGGAACATAAGCAGAGCTTTGCAGATGAAACATTTCTCTACAGAATGCACCGTGGTCTTTCTGTCCCTTCTCTTTCTGTAAGCTGTGTGTATTTTATTTTTTACCTTATAGACTGCAAAATACAGGGCAAGGATGGACAAAAAGAGGCAGGTGAAAATTCATGAGATGCTGAAAAGTGTAATTAATTCAAAGGTAAAGACAGCCTTGTTCACCCTACATACTTTTCTTCTGCAGGAAAAGAAATAGGTCTATAAAAATTTACTTCAGATAAGGGGCTTCTCATTTGAAACTGTCACAAAACAACACTATGAAGAGTGATAAACCTCCTTGTCTCTTGACAAGTTCCCCAGCTGGCATCCAGCATTGCCAGTTTGTGCTCCCTTTGGTCTCAGTTTCCTTGTCTCTCTTTTAATTTCCTTATTACTGTCTTCTCTCTCCAGGCATCTTGCATAAAGGAAATGGGGAAAACCAGTTTATTTCCCAGCAGCCGCCTGTAATCGGAAGCATTATGGGCAATGGCCGCAGACGTAGCATTTCGTGTCCAAGCTGCAATGGTCTTGCAGATGGGAACAAACTTCTGGCTCCTGTTGCCCTCACCTGTGGGTCTGATGGAAGTCTTTATGTTGGAGATTTCAACTACATCCGAAGGATTTTTCCCTCTGGCAATGTCACCAACATCCTGGAGCTGAGGTACGCTGTGCTGAATGGGGCCGTTATCATTACACCCTTAAGTTCTGCAGAAATCTTATGTACCTGAAAGGAAAAAGAGCGAAACTGTTTAAAAGAAAACAGAAAAACAGAAAAATTTCTGCCCAGATTTGCCTCTTCTGCAACTCTGCTGACTTTGATTTACACTAGAGAAACACAGAACTAACAAGTTCTTCCTGAATTGAATCACACGCCGAAAATATTAACACGTTTCTGTGCTGTTAAGCCAAACTGTGTTGATGTCTGCCTTTTGGTGTAGATAAAGACCAGTGGGAATTCAGCCTCTGAGATAACCTGAACTTGGAAGGACATGGCACTGATGATGATACGTAGAGGTTAATCAGGATAGATAATCATTCATAATTAAGACAGAGTGATGACCTAGGGAGTCACGGACTGGGTTTTTCTAGTTATTTCTTGGGGGACAAACATATCAGCCCCCCTCAGTTCCCAACTGAACAGCAGTGTCAAGGTGAATATGTAGATGGAACATCTGAAAGCAAGTGTTTCCTTTTAACCCCAAATAACAAAGGGGGAAGAAAATACTAGGAGAAATAGGAAGGCTTGTGAAGGAACATCCATTAAAATAAGGGGGAAGGAAGGAAAAATATAGATTTGTCACAAGTTCTGAAAAAATAAAATAGATTGTGACTGAAGCAAAATTTAAAATTGACCTCACTGAGGGTACTTTTCCTATGTAAAATTTCCACAACAAATAAAATTACCTACTTCAAAGCACCAGGGCTTGATTCTGGACTCTGTGACCAGGCAAGACTCACTCCAGGACAGTCAATAGAGTCAAGCCAGTGTTTGTGAGTGAGGCTTCTCTGCTTAAAGGACCTCACCCAAAGTCAATGTGAGGTTAGCATGGTGAATGGGAACCTTCCCACCGCCTCTCAAGGTCTGGTCTGAAAGTGAGAGTCTCACAGAAAGCCAGAATCTCCCTGTCTTACTTACCAATGCTCCATTTCTGTAAGGACTGCCATGTGGAAGCTTACTAGAGAACCACAGTAATTAGACTTTGCTGAAGGTCTTATTTGGCACAGAGAACCATCATCATAGATCATAGTATAGGATGAAAAGGATCCAGACAAACATTACACTTAAAGAGTAACTGTCTTGCTATGCTCACAGGGTGACAAGGACATCAGGAGGAGTCGTTGAGTTAGGAAACCCCCAGAGAGATGTTTGCAGCCACATCCCAGAGGGCTGGGGAACCTTTTGAGTAAATAAGCAAGAACTTGATTCTTGCTGTTGTGTTTTACGGCATACGAGAACGTAATATCTATCATGTTTGTAAGGTGGGAAGCTGGGATAAATCTTCAGCCCTGGTCCATGTTAAAGAATGTAATGTTCCTCCAGTGCCAGAAAGTTATTTTAATGACCAAAGGTGAGATTTCCAGAAGAGCCTAGGTGATTTGGGGCCCAGATCCCATTGCAACTGAGTGGGATTAATATCTCATTCCCACAAGTGCAATTGTGAAAACCCGATCCCCGTTTCATTGTCAGTGGAAATACCAGACCCGTGGAGGTTTTGCAGAGTATTTCCTGATTGGAAAAGAGAAAATTGGAAACCTTGACAGAGTGGCCTTCCTGGCTCTTGTGTAGAGCCACAGAGTTAAATTTACTCCAGAGTTAAATCTGCTGGAACGATTGCTGCTTCGTCTGTGCAAACACTTAGGTTACTGGATCTAATAAACGTTTCTTCACTCTGGTGTGCTATAAAGTAAGTGGGTTCAGATGCAGGCTGACTAAAAGTGATGGAGGAAAGCCATCGCTTTTGGACTAAACGGAGTTTGCCTGTGTCTTCTCAAATCAGCATCTCCTTGGAGATTAACACCCTCACTATTTGGCTTTTGGGTTTTGTTTGGGGGGAGCGTCTTGAGAGCGTAGTGTTCTGTTGGGGAGCGGAAAGCGAATGCATTGTGGGTCACAGATAACTGCAGCTGGGTATGTGACTAGACCCATGAAAAATGTCCAGCTCAGCATAATTTCACTCTTCTGGGCTACAGTTCATGAGGTTACGGCTATGAACTGCCACCCATAACTGTGCGACTGTTAAACTTTGTAAATCACAAGGTTTTGCTTTGACTGAGAGTGAAAAAACTGTGAATATATTTGCATTTACATGTATTTAGCTCAGTACTGCCCTGAACGATAAAGTCTGTCTGGTCCTATCTCCTGTGTAAGGGAATAACTCCAAGCAGGTGAGACCACACTTGCTTTGTGATACGCAACGGTACATAAGCGAGCTCGCTGCCAAGTAATATCCAATATAAAATATATCAGTGTCATTCCAGCTAAGTCTTTATTTATTATTGCATTGTATGATACAGATACTGTCAAGTTTTCAATCTGCTAATAATGCATCGAACTGAGCTGCTAACACCTCGTTCTTTCTTCTGTTCCCTGCTTTCCTGTCTTCTGTCAGAAATAAAGATTTCAGACATAGGTAAGCCAACCAGTAGAGAATTCTTATGCCGCTCCCTGTCTTGTTGCATGTTGTCACATAGCAGAGCCGCAAGTGCCATTTCCAGATGATTCAATAGCAAATGAAGCTGGCGTGATTAAAACTGGCAGAGGCGATCAGTCATCAGAACTGGGAGCCGTTAATCACAGGACAGAGTCGCACAGATTTCTGCATGAGCTGTTGGAGATGCAGACAGGGGAGGTGCAGACACGAGGGGGATGAGAGGAGGAGGGTGGGAATTAAGCAAGAAAGCAAAGTGGGGGAACCATCAGGATACAGGTCACTGGAACAGCTACGATGGGGAAAATAATTCTCATATGGTGAAATGTCTTCTTTTTGAGTTTTGGAGAGTGTAACGGGGATAACGAAGGGCCAGGTGTACCCCAACATCACCCAGTTAGGGAAGGAAGGTTTTGTAATTGAGCTCTTCATAGAAAGCCTTCAGATTTTGTGAAAGGGTGTCAGGCTCAGACAGGAGCTAATGTGACTCAGAACCTTAGCCAGGAAACGCAATAATAAAAGAGAAAGAGTAATGACAAGAAAACAAGATGAAAGAGAGAGTCCTAAATTGGAGCTTTGTCACTAAGAATATTTGTCATTCGGGTTCACTGGAGTTTCAGTGAGTTTGATCCAATCAGTTGCATTCAGGAAGATGTCAACCTCCTGTCACTGTCTGTGTTTACAGGGACTTCTCTGGCTCTGACAAGTTTCCCATCCTTCTCCCTGGTTGCTTTCTAAATTAGAAGCTTAGATTGTGGAGTTCAGATTTTTTTGCTTGATTTTCTTTGTGCATTTGGGATTGGGGATTTTTCTTGCTACATGTTTTTTATTTACTTTTTCCTTGACTTCACAAAGGCTGTGCAAACCCAGAAATGTTCATTTAATCTGTATGCCTGGAAATGCAATGGAATAAAAACTGGGTTTATTTTGCCTTATTGCCAGGACATTAATGAAGGGCTGAGCTTCCACGGTGTAACGGGCTGGCCTAAAGCATTTATTAGCAGGGCTGGGAGGTTGGTACACAAGACCTCTGTGCTGATCGTCTTCATCAGGCTGAGTTCCAGCCCCCCAGCTCCTCTTTCACATCATTTGAAGGCAATAGAAAAACTCATTTATCTTAGAAACAGCCAGGCTGTATCCTTAGAGGCCTAGAAATACGCAGCTGCTAAAGTGCACCTGCTCAGACAGTGAAGGGCAGGAGCTGAATACCTGTGCCAAGAGGAGTTTTTTGTATATGAAGGCAACAACTGACTGAAGATATATTGACTGGCCACAAATGATGCCACCAGAGCCTTATAAAGTTGACAGAGCTTCAGCCTTTAGGCAAGTCCTAAAAGCTAAGAATTGAAATGAAAGCAAGCCAAGACCTTCTGACTTCAGTGCAGTCCAAAGGGGACTGGTGAGGGAGGAGGAAGGCGAGGAGCTCTGGACCAACTCTTCCAATCTGTGACCACATTAAGGGAGGGATTCATGTGAGTTAGCAGCTGTTCTTTGTCATTTGCCGTAATACTTCTTGTTAGGAAGCCTTTTCTTTCCTGAGCTGCAGGGACATGAGTGGGTGTAGCCTTAGCTAAAGCTCCAGTGCTTTGAGTTCCAGAAGGTCCTCAGCTTGACACCATTGATGGACAACAGTTGCAAAGGGTGAGATCCCCAGTACTAAATCTTAGTGGTTTGGAAAAGCTGCAATCCATATGAAAAAGCTTCAGGGGAAAGGATTCCTCCCCACTCCATAGTCTGTGGTGAGCTTGATCCGCGGAGGTTCTGGAGCTACCAGCTAAGAGGCTTGGCTCTACAGTACAGCCTAGGTAGCCAGGGTCTAACTCTGCAACAGCCAAAATGGCTTTGTGTCAATGTGGGGGATGTTAGCTGACCCAAAAAGCATCACCAAGTCATGATGCCTCCAAGTTTACCCCCATCTGTCATTCAGTAACAGATTAATAGGAACTTACTCTAGTATGTCTGCGTATGGACCTGTCTTGAAGGGCTTACAGAAGCTAATGACATTTTCCAAGCATGGCAATAACAGTTCGCGGTGAATTATCATTATCTTTTCTCTGCAGGAACATGGAGGGCAGTGAGGCATTGCTGTCTTGCAAATATGCAAAAAGTGCCCACACTTAAATGTATTCTTCCCTTCTGGTTTCCATTCATACCTTAGAGAGACAAATCTGCGATTAGAGGCAGAGAGATATCTCAGAAAACTGCCCTAGGATGAGATCAAAAGTCCTTTGCAGTCCCTGGGTTGGCTTATGGCGCTGCTATGAAGTTTTATTATCCAGCCTGTGACACTAGAAGAGCTTTGGGCATCGCATAGAAACTGAAAACACTAAAAAGGCCAAGTGTAAATTCAGCTCGCTGCACTGTGTGGCCTCCTTGTGTATTAATCTATTGAATGTCACCCAGGGACAAAAAAAAAGACCAGTTCCTCACACCAGCTATAATAAAACCCTCTATTTGTGAGCTACAGGGTGCTTGTCATGGAGCCATGGAAACACAGCCCCAGTGAACAAAAAACCCTGGCTGCAGGAATCCTGTAGTTCTTTAGTCACCAGCAAATTCATGTGGCCAGCAAGGATCAGAGGGATTGAGGGCAGCTAGCACAGAAAGCTTTACAGAGGTGGTTTCATGAGATATCAGGTCCAAAAAAGCCCCAGGAGTTTATTCAGATCAGCATTTTTGGGTAACTCACTTTGGTGTTGTGATTGCTCCTGTCTGTTGAGTGCAGTGGGAGCCAGAACTGTACTGTTACCATTAACCAAAGTTGTCCTTTCAAGGGTAGGCGCCCTTGCACTTGATAAACTAAAATCCAGTTCATGTTGTAAGATATATGTTGAAAATAAGTCAGATGAACCATACCTAAAAAGCACTATTGACAATTAAGGGAGTTAATGCAGCCAGTTCAGATGTGAGACATCTGAAGCTCAGTGAGATTAATATGAACAGAAACACATAAAAGTGTGCAGTCTGCTGTGCTGACATATTATGGAAAACCTGCTGAAACCAAGGACCATGTCCCTTTTCTCATCTTTATTCCTTAGAGCCTGGCTTCTCACACTGGAGCAGGAGCTTCCTTCCTCAGACTCCTCCAAAATGTGGGCTCTGAGCCCAAGGGAATAATAACAACTTTTGCTCAAAGCCTGTGCATTGATTCTAGTGCAACAGAAGCAACCCCTGGGTGTCAGACATCGGCCTGTTCACCCGCTTTCTATCATTTCCTTCCTCATGCTGTGTGTAAGGAGTCACGTAAAGCATAAGCACTTTAAAATCGAGTTGGGATCCCTTAACTTATCTGCAGAGCTCCCCAAATGTGCCACCATCCTGTCCAAACAGAGCGCAAAAAGGAAGGGGACAAGGCAGGTGCACGGGAGAGCCTTTATGCAACCCCAAACAACTGGGATCTTTGTGGATTTGGAAGAATTCCCTGTGCTTCCCCAGCGCATGGTGGTATCACAAGCTTCCAAAGACGCAACGTCACCTCCACGTCACTTTGGCCTCCAGAACTTCTCACGTTACTGTCCTTATTCCCAGTGACAACACCATCATGCCCACTAGAACCCACTAAAGTGTCTGTTCTTGGCTTGGGACCAGCCCGCCCCATCCCTGCAACTTTGATTTGGTGCTTTAGGGGCTTAAAATATCAGTGCGATGCTCAGGGTTTCTTCTAGAAAAACCTTTAATAGCTAAAGGAACACTCTGAATGGGAAATCAGCTCTTCACCCACAGCCCTTTTCTAGTGGTGGCGGCGTCAATATTGGGGATAAATATTCTAAGATTGCAAATACTGTAACTGATTAAGTCTTCTGAGTAGTAAGAAGTCCCATCTGTTGACTTGGTCCATTATCTAACTGAGAAATGAGAGAGGATGAAAGGATCAGTCCAATTTACCACTTGGATTTGCTTATTGATTGTGGCTTTAAATAAGAAGCAAAGTCTCAGTGTTCCCAGCTCCAGTGCTCACGCATTGTCACAGATGAAGAGAAGCAGTTCGGGAACTTTTACATTGCTGACGTATATTTGTTTAGCATCTCTCATCCTGAAGGATCTGAAAGCATTGAACAAAATCTCCAGGGTTTTTTTTCACACACAGCCATGCTGCAGAAAATATATAGTTTGTGTTGGGAGTGCCCATACCATTCAGAACATTAGATTTAGAAAGGTAATTTTATGCCTTAGAAGTTTCACTATTAGCTCACCAGGTGAAATCCAGACCCAAGTGACCCATGATTTTAAGTCACCCAAGATTATTATCATCCCATGGGTAGTTTAACCAACACAAGTTTCTACCTCTGCCTCTTCCAAAGCACATTTGCTGGTAAAGGTGTGTGTCCCTCTGTGGAATCCAGTTATGCAGTTAGCGGTAGGACAAGGGAGCATGGGCTTAAACTCTGCCAGGATAAATTTAGGCTGGAGATTAGAAAGAAATTCTTTACAGACAGAATGGTCAGGCATTGGAATGGCTGCCCAGGGAGGTGCTGGACTCACCGTCCCTGAAGGTTTTTAAACTGAGATTGGACATGGCACTTAGTACCATGATGTAGTCAATGGACTGGAGTTGGACCAAGGGCTGGACTTGATGATCTCTGAGGTCTTTTCCAACCAGTCCATTCTGTGATTCTGTGATTCTTTAAAAGTTCAACCAGTCAGAGATAATTTATTAATGATTGTGAACTTTGAACTCACCCCTACTCTGTATTCAGGACCTCGTTAATAAAACTAAGCTTGGTTTACCAGCGGCTATTGAAAGTATTAGTCTGTAAATTCAGGTGTGAATTAACATTCAGCTTTCCTACTGGATTCATATTTTGCTTTTACCTGGCTCTCTGATCTGTGGTTAAAAGTAATCAGAGTTTGTTTGTGCCTATTCTACACAGGAGCTGGGATTAGAAAATAGTTTATTATTGTCTATTCCACAGACAGTTATAATGATTAAGGGAGTGGAGCATCTCCTATGTGAGGAAAGGCTGAGGGAGCTGGGGCTCTGGAGCTGGAGAAGAGGAGACTGAGGGGTGACCTCATTCATGTTTACACATATATAAAGGGTGAGTGTCAGGAGGATGGAGCCAGGCTCTTCTTGGTGACAACCAATGATAGGACAAGGGGCAATGGGATCAAACTGGAACACAAGAGGTTCCACTTAAATTTGAGAAGAAACTTCTTCCCAGTGAGGGTGGCAGAGCCTGGCCCAGGCTGCCCAGGGAGGTTGTGGAGTCTCCTTCTCTGCAGACATTCCAACCCGCCTGGACACGTTTCTGTGTAACCTCATCTGGGTGTTCCTGCTCCATGGGGGGATTGCACTGGATGAGCTTTCCAGGTCCCTTCCAATCCCTGACATTCTGTGATTCTGTGAATAATAAAGTCCACTAGAGTGAAGCTATGAAATTAAAAAAAAAAAGTAAATTACAGCTATAGTGCTGGGGGAGGGGAGCAGGAATTTCCAGCTCTGCTACCGTTTCTCTTCATTGTTGGGAAAGTCATTTGCTTTTGCCCATCTGCTGTGAGACTCGGTGAAAGCTATCGCTGCTTTCCAGGCTAAGATGCTAAAGAATTGCAAAGTGCCATTAAAAACATCCTCCTCTGGTCCACCTCTCATGCAAAAAAGAGATTATGAAGAGCTCAAAAGCTGACTGACGCTCAGCTGGGCTTTGTTAGGACAGCCAGCGGAAAATGCAAGGCCCTGATCAAAAAGGGTGATGGATTCCCACAGGGAACTTCTTCCACCAGGGTTGAAGCCACTTGCTTAGTGTGAGTGACGTGCAGGTAAATGAAATAATACCCGGCCAGGCTGCTGTCGTTGGGACAGAATACAGATGGAGACTCAACTGTCAGGCTGGAGCTGTCTTGAAGGTCAGAGCATTTTATTTAGCAAGAATCAGTGTCATTTGTGGAGATGAAATCTGTTCAGACTTTAATAGGATAAATCACAAGGGATATTCCAGAATAAATCAGAAAGACTTTTATTTTTTTTGTTGTTTCCCCAAGTATTCAGTAATTTGAATGAAGATCCAACTTACGGCTTATTAAGCAAATAATAATTCGGTAGTTTTTACGTGTGTGAAGAGTTGTTAATTTTCCTAACACAAAGGTTGAAGGAGACAGGAAATTTCTTATTATAACAGACACACTCAGGTTTCTCACCAGCTTCTCCTGGAACAATTCCGCTAAGCACAAAATAGTGAACTATGGCCTATACGTTTATTATGAATTCTTGGGACCTGATGAGTTTGGACAGCTTAAAGGTGTTTTGGAGAAAAGTAGAGACCTTCTCCTACTTGTTCTAAATACTACTTGGTCTTTCTTAGACGAAAGGAGACCTGTGTCAAGGCAGCAGGTGTTACAAGTTCAATCTGTTGGTTTCAGATTTAGAAAAGATGCAGCTCAGTACAGATTAGTACAGTCACTTAATTTTAATAAAGGAAGTTAATAAGTTTAATGTCTATATTAAACTATAGATAGAATCTGTGAAAGGGAATTTTTTTTAATTGTATCTAAACTCATATGTTGTTTTTTGGTTTTGGATTGGTTTTTGGTTTTGTTTTTTTTCTGGCCAGTCCCATTGAATATTTTCCATAAAGTGGATGCTTCTTGATCCATTTCTTCAGTTTTAGGCTCATTTACTTTTGTAGTGATGAAGCTAAAACATTATCCTTCTGTTTGCTCACCTCATTTTTGCAGCCGTCCTTTCTTGTTTTTGAGGAAGCAGTGAATGAACAGGATTTATCAGAGTCCTGATGTTCAGGTTCCTCAGCCCTCCTACTAGTTCATGTTTTACTTAAGCAAAATGTGACTCTCCAAGGACCATTTGGTTTCTCTCTTCATCGAGGTCAAGCTCAATTCAGTTGCAGGACTTCCCCAGATCCCCATGAGGGTAGGACAGGACTCTGGAGTCTTTGCTGGAGTCAGCAAGAGAAACCTTGATGCAGTGATTTTCAAGAGTATATCTCCAAGTGCTTTATACTTGGATCTCTGCTTTGGGGTTTTTTGTCCTGGGGTCTTTCTTGGGAGGGCAGATTTTATGGTTTCATTTCTTCCCTTTGTTTTCTACCCCTAGTGTACAACACTTCCCCTTCACTTTCTGGCACTGCATGAACACCAGTTTGAGGACTATGTCTATATTAAGTAAATTAAGTAATCCCCAGGATTTGAACTCAACCTGTAGTAGTTCCTGGCATGATTAAGGCTCAGGCCAGCGGGCACTTTCCATGCCAGAGAACACCCCAGGCACAGCGATCGGTGATAGAGCTCAGGATCCTGTGTTGTAACACACCCTGCACTGCTCCACTTTCCCAGTCTGTCTGCCCTGTGTATTTCTATTCTTTGAAGTGCTTGCATTGCCTGTTGACATGAGAAAACAAATCCTCCAGAAAAATAATAACGTCATACCCTTTTTTTTCAGCCACAGCCCAGCTCATAAGTATTACTTGACCACAGATCCCATCACCGGCTCCATCTACCTCTCCGACACCAACAGCCGACGTATCTATAAAATCAAGTCAACCACATCAGTGAAAGACATTGTGAAGAACGCAGAGGTCTTGGCTGGAACTGGGGATCAGTGCCTCCCGTTCGATGATACCCGCTGCGGAGATGGAGGCAAAGGCACTGATGCTACCCTCACAAATCCCAGGGGTGAGAATAATTCTGCTTCACAAGCCTTTTTTCAAGGGGTCTATTTGAGAGGGGCTTGTGTAGTCATGCTGGAGGCTGCTCTCCTCTCCAATGCAGAAAATACCCTCGAATTTTGCAAGCCTTCCCCAGTCAGCCCACAAACACATCCTAAGTGCTTGCCTCTGGAAATAAGTGGGTATGTCCCACCCTCAGCCAGTTCTTCTTATTGAGGTGGCTGGGGGGAATGCCAAACCAGAGGGGTGTAATGATGGACACATGTCCAAAGGGCGATAGAATAAATCCACCTATCAATTTTATACCCACTTAGCTCCTTAGCTCCTCCTCCTCCTTACTAAATAACAGTGTTTGGTCCTTCTCAGTCTGGACTGGGTTCACTTATGTTCTGTTCACTGAGTCATTAAAAAAATAAACAGCACTATAAGCATTGCTGTATACATGAAGTAGCAACAAAACCAGCATACAGGTCAGAGATAAGTAAATTGAGGTTTCCACACTGACATTATATATCACAGCATCCAACTTAAATCCTACAGAGAGGTGGATACTAATTTCAATATGGGAGTGATCTAATTCAGCCTGACTTCACCTGGTTCACAATTAGCTTACTTAAACGTGATAAAAGCACAATCAAATCAGAATCAAAGCTTCACACAGCCTTCATGGCTGTGAACTAAATTGTTCAAAACAGGTTTAGCCAAACATATGCAGTCCTGCGTGTAGCCAAGACTTCAGTCTGGCAGTCTCGAGGTAACGAGCTCTGCAGATGGAGGATGTCGATCCTCCCAGCTGTCCACAGCTCCTCAGAAAAAAGCACACAGAGGGTGTAGAGATGAGGTGGAAGATACGGTTGGCATACGCACTCTGTGCGGTGTTTGTGAAGAGGGGCAAGAAGGATGCCCAGGCAGGAAGATTTCTAGAAATGTGGCATTTTTGCCTGTTGGGGGTGTTCACCCTGGAGAAGAGAAGCTCTGGGGAGACCTTATTGTGGCCTGTCCGTACTTAAAAGAGGCCGATGAGAAAGATGGGACAGACTTTTTAACACCGCCTATCGTGATAGGACAAGCAGTGATGGTTTTAAATTAAAAGAGGGGAGAATCGGGAGAGACATGAGAGAGAAAGTTTTTACAATGAGGGTGGTGAGATCCTGTCCCAGGTTGGCCGGAGAGGTGGTGGATGAACCATCCCTGGAGACATCCCAGGCCAGGCTGGACGGGGCTCTGAGCAACCTGATCTGGGTGAAGATGTCCCTGCTCATGGCAGGGGTGGCACTGGATGAGCTTTGAAGGTCCCTTCAATCCAAACTATTCTGTGATTCTTGCCCAGCTGTTAGGATTTGAGGAGTTATTTATACATTCTTATCTTCAGAATCACTGTGCTGCAGGTTTCCTTTTTCCTTGCATCTGGGAGTGTGAGCTCTCTCCTTCCTCACCACAGCAATTTCCAAGCCTATCCCAACCTTTCTGTAAAGCAACCTCTCAGCAAAACCTGGGGATGCCTTAACAAGTTATTTCACAAAGAGGGGGCAAGGTGAAGACAGCTGAGCTGAGCTGTTTCTCTTCTTGGCCAGACTTCTCAGGAAGTTATTTTTCTTGACATAGAGATGACATTATTGTTACCGAATCCAAGAAACTCAAACTGATTTAGTGACCTTTTGTGTCAGCTCATACGATTTTTTTTTGTTGTTACATGCTGGCTGGTTGTTTCCTGGCAGGCTGCAGAAAAATATGCCTTGGGAGACCTGTTTTTTTGCCAAAAAGCACTGAAAGCCAAACTGCTACCCTCGTCATATTCAAAGGGCCCAGCATGGTTTCCAAGCACTCCAGACTCCCATGAGGGCAACTTTATATTGGGATAAAGTATTGCCAGAGGCACAGAAATAGAAAGGGAACAGCTACCTGTGGTCAGGTTGCAGTGGCAAAATTGTCTCACTGAAATAAGAGGACTGAGGGAAAAGAAAATTAAGAGACTTGGGCAAAGAGATTCAGGGGGTCCAGCAGATGAGTCATGAGATCAGGGAACCCAGAAACCTGCAATCCAGTTTTCTTCATCATTTTGATGTTCAAACAGTGAAAACAAAACCCAACGCACAACTTTTGTTGAACCTCTGTTCTCTCTTGTACAAAATAAGAAAAATATTATTCATTTCCCTCCATAGGTGGATGTTGCAAGGTTTAGATAACTTAATTTTCTGCTTTTCTATGGGAAACAGAGCTCTGGAGTTCAAAGCTTTCAGCACTGAAATCCTTCTTGTTGGCAACTCAAGCTCTCAGGAGGCCGTTCTTCCACCTCAATCATATAACGACAAAATGCATGCATTCATTCCTCACAGCTCTGAAATTTCACAAAATAGAAGTAAATTGAGGGTGAAAGAGGAAATGACATGAAGCAAAAATGGCAACAAGAAAATAATAATCCAGAAAGCCCGCACTGCCAATGGAAAGTTCGTAAACAGCGTTCCATGATCTGGTTCTAGCCTGAATTTGCAAAGGCTGTTGAGAAAAAAGCTTTGGCAGGTGTGAGTCACTTCTCATTCACCTCAATAAATGATTAACAGTGAAAACTCACACTGATAATGTAATGTCAGCGTTGTTTATACTTTCACAGAGGTTCATCCTACCAGAAAAATCCAGCAAATGCTCTTCCCTCACGTGATTGTACTTTATAATAGTTCAAAATAAAAATAGTTTATTGTATGAGTAACCTGCAGTCCTCAGGCTGCTCACTGTTTCCCTATAGGGGAATGAACACCCGTGAGTGATTGGTCAGAGGAAATTAGAAAATGATTCTGTATCTATAGAGATATTAGCTGGCCAGGAATGGGCTAATTGCTTCATACAAAGTAGGATTTATGTCTTTTTAGGACATCTTTGAACACTTGTTGAAAAACTGTTAAAAAACAAGGTCTTGCCTCCACCCTCATGATGTTTTAATTAGCTGATATTTGCAGCTTGCTGGAAAATGTGGAAGGAAAACACTCCTGCCAAATGAAAAACTGCAATTTGTGGACTGGAGAATCAGTCATGAGGTGTCAACATCTACCTTAAGGCTCTTGGACCAGTCAAGCATCTGGCCCACAAAGATTTTCAGCTCTATTCTCAATGGAAAGAAACTGGTACCCTGAAGGTGGTTTGTTCGGTGCATGTGTCCAAGATGGGATGAGCCACATTCTGGGAGTGCTGATCCCCTCCTGGGGACAACAGCCTGAAGGATGAGGCCCCCACCACAGCAAACATTGTTCAGAATGGTTCTCCACAGAATCCCAGAATGTCAGAGATCGGAAGGGACCTTGAAAGCTCATCCAGTGCAATCCCCCCATGGAGCAGGAACACCCAGATGAGGTTACACAGGAAGGTGTCCAGGCGGGTTGGAATGTCTGCAGAGAAGGAGACTCCACAACCCCCCTGGGCAGCCTGGGCCAGGCTCTGCCACCCTCACTGAGAAGTAGTTTCTTCTCAAATTTAAGTGGAACCTCTTATGTTCCAGTTTGAACCCATTACCCCTTGTCCTACCATTGGTTATTACCGAGAAGAGCCTGGCTCCATCCTCCTGACACTCACCCTTTATATATCTGGAAACATGAATGAGGTCACCCCTCAGTGTCCTCTTGTCCAGCTCCAGAGCCCCAGCTCCCTCAGCCTTTCCTCACACGGGAGATGCTCCACTCCCTTCAGCATCTTGGTGGCTGCACTGGACTCTCTCCAGCAGTTCCCTGTCCTGCTGGAACTGAGGGGCCACAGCTGGACACAATATCTCCACTTTCTGAGCAGAAGCCTTTTCCTCACAGTTTTGATCACTTCCAGTTCCCATCTCACCTCCCATGAGTTCAGAGCAGATAATTTCCTAGAATCATGGAATCACAGGATGGTTTATGTTGGAAAGGACCTTCCAAGCTTGTCCAGTCCAACCCTTGCCATGAGCAGGAACATCTTCACCGAGATAAGTTTGCTCAGAGCCTCATTCAGCCTGGCCTGGGATGTCTCCAAGGATGGGAGATCCATAGATCCAATCTAAATATACCCTCTTTTAGTTTAAAACCATTACACCTTGTCCTTTCAATACATTTCTTTGAAGCACATTCTGAATAGAGGTTCTTGTCTCTCTCCATTGAAGGAGAGAGAACTCCATTTAGATGATCAGCTTAGACAAGTCATTAGGAGGGATAAAACCCACTCTGGGGATTTGACCTTTCCCTTGTCTTTGGCTTCTCTGATAAAAATGGACTATGGAGACAGAGAACAGGTAGACCAGGCTACAATAGTGGCGACGGTTGTTTGGTCAAGGTATTTACCATAGCTATTAGGAACCTGTCTGATTCTTCCAATTCTTTCACCACAGAGCACAGCAAAGCTTTCAGATGCTAATGAATTTTGATATATCCTTGCAAATTAAAGTGTTACCGCTTTCTAATTATCATCTGCTAATAATGATCCTCTTCTACAAGCAACCTAAAGAAAAATTAAAACTCCAGCTTGTCAGAGCTTTTATTTTCATCTGAGTAGTCACCAGTGGTTCTGCTCAGGGAAATGTTGTGGCAGAGGAATTACCAAGGAGCCTGCAATTAAGAGAGATTGCAGTGACAAGTCTGACACAATAGGAAGAAGGTCTCAAGAGGGACATGGTGGGGAGTGGGCACCTCATTCATTTAGCACCACAAAAACAATGCAAAATGAAGTAATTAATTTGGGGACAGATTGGTTCCTTCACTGTGTCCTGCTGAATGCGTAAACAAAATCTTAGTTGTTCACTAAGTGTTTGTGAGTGCGATGGAAGAAACTCAAACCTCCACAATCTGTTAACATTTTTATTGTCAAATTATAACACAAGAGCCATTTCAGGGAAGACCAGAGGCTGATTGAACAAAATATCTTGTCTCTTACTGTGGCCAGAAAAGTCATGCAGACAAAGGGGCAATGACAGAGTGATCTCTCCCTGCTAACACTCCATATTGTAGTCATTGACATTTGGAGCACTTTCTGAAGAGGCTGCACCTACACCTATACTTAGATGCCACCATCAATTGCACTAGAAACCTCCCTGAACACCTAGTTTTGTCCTTCCAGATATCCTGTGCTAGTAATTTCCACAGTTCGTTTAGCTACGGCATGAAAACACATGGTCTTCTCAAGGTCAAAACAGTGTTTTCTGTTCTTCTATCTGTGCTTGTCCTAATCCATTCCTGTCTTCCATCTCCCCCCTTGACCACCGCAGAGCACCAAACTGAAAACTTTTCACAGGATTTCCGAAATCTTTTTTTCCTATGAACCATTTTACTGGTTGTCATTGCATATGGGTAGTTAGACTTACTCTTTCCCTCATGAATTCCTCTGTATTTATTGACATTGATTTTCATCTGCCATTTTATCACTCAGTCATTCAGCATCCAGCCAGACAAGAAAGCTCCAAATTTGGATTCCTTTAGCACCTATTTTTGTACCTAAAAGGTTTTTTTCCCCCCTTTTTTTTTTTCCCTAAGTAGAGCTACATCTGCAACGTGATAACTTTTAGCGGCTCGTCTTCTAGAACCAAACCACCATGTCCCAGTAGCTATTTGCAGCAGAATGTGGTGCTGTCACCTCCTCATGCTACAAGGTCCTGACATTTCAAGCAAATGTCATAATGTCACAGCTTTCCATCAGCACAACTCACTGGTGTGATGCGCACGGAGCTACAAGCCCTTGTTTCTTATGGGTTCTCCACCTATCCAAGAGGAGCCAGCATCTTTTCATAACCAATGCCTTTCATATCTCAGAGCTTAAAGCTGGGATCTGCAACACTGCCTGGGTAGTGGCAGCAGATGTTTTCTCTCAATAACTGTGAGATTGAACTTCGAGCTGTGTGTTGAAAACTTTCAATTCCCTTATGTTCCTATGGAAACATGAGAGGAGCCTTCTGCCAGAGCAAGCCAAGGCCTTTGGCTTTACACACATAACACGAATTACCCATTTCTGTGCCCGTTCGCAGGAGTCACCTCCCAGCACTGGATCTGTGCCATTATCAGAAGGGAAACACGATCTAACCTCTACAATCTGCCACAAAGAACCTGTGAGATGTTTCCTTCCCTCTCCACGGCAGTCATGCATCCAAAGACACTTTGTTGGAAAGCAGAGCTCCTCTCTGCAATTAGATTTGATTCCAAGACAACCAGCTGAAGTCAAGAAGGGATTGGAGCAGTTGCCGTGTGAAGGGCTTGTGCAAATGGGAATTTAGGGCTTTGACAGACAGAAAAGTCTGTTACCCTGCAGAGCATCCGAGGAAATGCAAGGCAATTGAGAGTGCTCATCCTCCATGAACGAGAGATAAGCAGAGAAGTGCCCTGTGATAAGAACACATGCACATGCCGTTGCCCTGGAGCAGGGCGATAAGTGGTAACTTTGCTGTCCCGCTTTAACTTATTCGGGTGTGCAAGCTCTTTGTCTAAGCTGGAATTTGAAATAAAGTTGTGCTCTATCAACTGATCAGAGGCAGGTTGAGAGCCAAAGTGTGTACAGGTTGTTATTACTGTAACTAGTTAATCAGACCAGCCATCAGACCTCAGCACTGAACACCGTGAGCGACTGTCAGCGTATGCTGCTGATAAGTCCAATCCAATACATACGGAACTCACTAAGAGAGCAAATTCTGCCTCATTTAAAATCACATTATCCAGCCTGCCACCCTTCACTGGCTTTTGGCCTGTCACACAGACTAATGGACAGGCACCCTGAAAAATACTCCTTGCGAACCTAGGAAGGGGTAAGAGGCTCTTGTGCTTGACAAAAGCCAATTAAGATCAACTAAACCTTCTATTATACCTCTTCCAAAAAAAAAAAGCACGTCTACCATATCGCTTAAACGGCTCAATTGTGCTCCTGGTTGTCAAGCAAACACAAACAAACATTAAAGAACTTGGCGTTTGGTGGGAAAAATAATTAGAGGAGCAGTAACCTTCAACAGCAAGATGCCAGTGACAAGTGACATGTGCCGATAGCTTGGACAAGTCATTAAACAGGACACAATGCTGACAGGTCTCATGACAGGTGAAGACAACCTCCAGAAAGCCATGGATGCCAGTGAGATATTGATGCTTATACCGCCAGATCCCTCTGCAGCTTTTGATAAAGTGCTGAGATCCAACTGATGTGTTCTCATTGTATAGCAGGAATAAATGGTCACCGCTGCTGTGGCTTCTCCCATAGCGTTCAGATGCGCAACAGGTACCTGCTGCTCCTCTTCAATAGCCTTGTTTGATGGTTCTGCAAAGATAAGTCCTGTCTTGGCATGAATTAAACACAGGTACCGAAATGTAGGACCAGAAGCAAACTTTTGGGTCATTTAGTCTTGTCATCCATTATCTCAGCAAAGCTGTCATATAATCCCCTCCAAAATAAATGAACTTCATCTTAAAAGGAGCAAGTAATTTTTTTCCTCACTTCCCTAGAGGCTGTTCTGAAACCTCACTGCTCTGACGGTCAAATGCCCAGTCCAGGTCAAAATGATGCCCTTCAGTCAGGGAGATGCTGCAGACAACTAGGGAAATGCTGTTTTTACCTCCTAGCAAAAATACACAGCTCCCATGCAACTCAGTGATCTGAAACTTCAGTTTCCTGACTCCTAATTGACTTTGGGTCTAGTTTACAGCCCCGCCTGAATCCCGTCCTTTACCTCAGCTCAACGGCGAAGTTTGTTCTTTCTCTCACCCAGTTCCTGAGGTTTTCTTGCCATTACTTGCAGGCTAGATTATCTTCTGTGGATTTCTGCTTTGCCACATATCATCCACCTCCGTGGCTTCCAGCCCATGCAATAGCAACAGCGCTGGCTGAAGGCCATGATTTTAATTGCCAAAGCAATCAGGGGCTTAGTTCCTGCTACGTGAAAAACTAGTAGTTTTGATCTGTGAACTGCTGCATCTGTACTTCACAGCAGAGCTCACAGTGGATGGGGACTGAGGGTAAATGTTTCAAACAAGGGGATTTGGCTGTAAAACAGAGTTTTGGAGAAACACAAGATCTGGTAGCTTCTCAGAAACATTCTCCAAGGTTTCTATCCCAAGCAGATTTTCCATCATTTCTGTCACTATGATGACAGCCAAAAAAACATTCTAGTGAGGATTCATCTCACTAATTTAATCCCTCTACAGTATAAATGTTTCCTTTGGAGAAACTTGCTGTAATCTCCTTTTATAGTCAATGGGGAGGAAAAGGTGTTTCTAGCAGGATTCGTATAATCTCTTATGGTTATCTGCTTTATGAATTGCACCCTAGAAATAGGTATTTCTCTCCACTGATTGGAAAAGATCCATATAGTTGCTTGGATGCAAAAGTCTGCTTTTTGCCAAGTGTTTGCTGCCCTGCAGGTGAAAGAAACCAAAGAGGAAGATCCTAATATCCATATATTCCAAGCAGAATTTTCACTTGCTTAGAAAAGGGTGTTACAGACTTCTACATTCTTTTACTACTCCTTTACGTTCTTTTAGTGTCTCAAATATCATGCTGTGCAGCATTCTGCCACCGTAGAGTATGGGTGAGATGGATGACTCTATTAGTATCTGTGGAGTTATTTTTAATCTGTACTGGCATAAAAGAGAGGTGAATGGGGCCCTTAACTTCTTATTACTGCCTTAGTCATGGGCTTTCTCTGTGACCTTGTGAAAACTGCTTTATCTGTTTTTTTTCCCGATATGTAAAATTAGGATGATCACACTCGCAGACTGTGAGGTCTAATTAGTAAGTGTAAAGCACTATGAAATCCTCTGATGGAAGATGCAGAGTATAACCAGCCTGGCATAAAGAGGATTAAAGGAAGCTGTGCTAACATAACGAATACTTGAGAAATGATGTTTAGGGGGAAGCGAAATGGCACGTATCTGACAGTGAGGAAACAAGAATCAGCCGTCTATAATTATTGACGGCTTATGTCAAATCCACTGACAGGAGTATGTCTACAAAGGACGTTTGGACAATGAAATGAATCCCCTAGCAGAGTTCAGAAACAGGTGAAATGCTATAGATTAGTAGGATGATCCTAGGAAAATCCCTTCTGCATTATCCATCCGGAATTTGGTTGACCTGATGGATCTTTCGCAGCCTTTTTCATTGATGTTTCTGAAAGATCCACCAGTGCAACATTTTCATGTGCGTGGTTTAATATTCATACCATGAGCAGTAACACTGTGTTTCTGAACATGCAAGACACGTAGTTATTAGAAAATATTTTCCTTTCAGCAGTTCATGGAATGCCATGCCCTTTTCCAGAACGGAGCAGGGGGTTCTAAATTACTTCATGTGCCAGTTGGGAGTGCCTTCTGTGGAATGGTGCCAGTTCAAAGCTCCTAATAACCAGGACTCTCACGTATCCAACCCTCATTTCGTCCCTTTTGAATGCTATAAAATACATTGCTCCTAACCAAACCAGTGGTCTTAGTCTTCCATGAACCAGACACCGTCTTCTATTCATCTCATAACTGTCATGTCACTGTTACCTTCTGACCATCTGGCTTTTTCTCCTCCCCAGGCATCACCGTGGACAAGTTTGGGCTGATTTACTTTGTGGATGGCACTATGATCAGGCGGATTGATCAGAATGGGATCATCTCAACTGTGTTGGGTTCCAATGACTTGACTTCTGCTCGGCCTCTTAGCTGTGACTCTGTCATGGACATTTCTCAGGTAAGACAGTGTTTTGGTTTGGTTTCTACAGAATAGGAGCCTGTGCCTTCACCCTACCTGCATGTCTGTGTGCCTCCCCGGGTTTGACAAAGAGGTAAGCGCTCCAGGACAATTACATCTCTACATATTTTATGGTATGAAAATGACTGAGTCAAAAGGAAAGATCCTATAAAAACTGAAGGAAAGATCTAACTGACCTAACTCAGGAATGGAGAGGGAGATTTTAGAGACATCCCCATCACAGAACAGGCTCCTTTCAGAGCTCCCAATATACTAGGAGACACAGATTCCTGGGAAGGCAGGTTTCATTAGGCTCATTTATCAATAAACTAATTGCTTTAAACTAGAAAGACCAGGCAGCAGAACTCATTTTAGTAGGACTATATAGAATCATAGAATCATTTCAGTTGGAAGAGACCCTCAGGACAATCAAGTCCAACCATAACCTAACTCTAGCACTAAACCAAGTCCCTAAGAACCTCTTCTAAATGCTTTTTAAGCAATACACCATGCTCTGTTATAAAAACTTGGCTAACCACGGGGATTTTTCTTTGTTTCCCCCATCCTAGTTTGGCCCAGCACCACAGTATCACAGTATCACAGTATCACAGTATGTTCTGGATTGGAAGGGACCTCAAAAGATCATCTAGTCCAATCCCCCTGCTGGAGCAGGAACGCCTAAGTGAGGTTGCACAGGAACATGTCCAGGTGGGTCTTGAATGTCTCCAGAGAAGGAGACTCCACAACCCCCCTGGGCAGCCTGTTCCAGTGCTCTGTCACCCTTACTGAGAAGAAGTTTTTTCTCAAATTTAAGTGGAACCTCTTGTGTTCCAGCTTGATCCCATTGCCCCTTGTCCTATCATTGTTTGCCGACGAGAAGAGCCTAGCTCCATCCTCATGGCACTCACCTTTAATATATTTATAAACATTAATAAGGTCACCCCTCAATCTCCTCTTCTCCAAACTAAAGAGACCCAGCTCCCTCAGCCTTTCCTCATAAGGGAGATGCTCCACTCCCTTAATCATCTTGGTTGCCCTACGCTGGACCCTCTCCAGCAGTTCCTTGTCCTTCTTGAACTGAGGGGCCCAGAACTGGACACAATATTCCAGATGGGGTCTCACCAGGGCAGAGTAGAGGGGAAGGAGGACCTCTCTTGATCTACTAACCACCCCCCTTCTAATACATCCCAGGATGCCATTGGCCTTCCTGGCCACAAGGGCACAGTGCTGGCTCATGGTCATCCTGTTGTCCACCAGGATCCCCAGGTCCCTTTCCCCTACACTGCTCTCTAATATGTAATTTCCCAACCGATACTGGAACCTGGGGTTGTTCCTGCCCAGATGCAGGACTCTACACTTTTCCTTGTTAAATTTCATTAGGTTATTCCCCGCCCAACTCTCCAGCCTGTCTAGGTCTCGCTGGATGGCAGCACAGCCTTCTGGCGTGTCAGCCACTCCTCCCAGCTTAGTGTCATCAGCAAACTTGCTGACAGTACACTCTATTCCCTCGTCTAAGTCGTTAATGAATATATTGAATAATACTGGCCCCAGTACTGACCCCTGAGGTACTCCACTAGATACTGGTCTCCAACTAGACTCCACACCATTGACTACCACTCTCTGGCTTCTCTCCTTAAGCCAGTTTGTAACCCACCTCACTACTCTATTGTCTAGACCACACCTCTGCAACTTAGCAACTAGGATGCTGTGGGAGACTGTGTCAAAGGCTTTACTGAAGTCAAGGTAGACCACATCCACGGCTCTGCCATCATCCATCCACCTTGTAACATTCTCATAAAAGGCTATGAGGTTGGTCAAGCATGACTTACCCTTGGTAAAGCCATGCTGACTGCCCCTAATAACCTTCCTATCCTTGATATGCCTTGAGATAGCACCAAGGATAAGTTGTTCCATTACTTTCCCAGGGACAGAGGTGAGGCTGACCGGTCTATAGTTACCCGGGTCCTCCTTCTTGCCCTTTTTGAAGATTGGAGTGACATTTGCTTTCCTCCAATCCTCAGGCACCTCTCCCGTTTCCCAAGACTTGGCAAAGATGATGGAGAGCGGTCCAGCAATGACCTCAGCCAGCTCCCTCAGCACCCGCGGATGCATCCCATCTGGACCCATGGATTTATGGATGTCCAGTCTATTTAATTGCTCCTTAACCCAGTCCTCGTCAACTAAAGCAAGCTCCTCCATTGACCTGGCTTCATCTGGGGTCTCAGGGGTACAGGGCTCCCCAGGACAGCCTCCGGCAGAGTAGACAGAGACAAAGAAGGCATTCAGTAATTCTGCCTTCTCTGTATCTTCCGCCACCAGGGCACCCACCCCATTCCTCAGTGGGCCTACATTGCCTCTGGTATTAGTTTTATCCGCTATGTATTTGAAAAAGTTCTTTTTGCTGTCCTTGACCCCTCTTGCCAGCTGTAATTCTAAGGAGGCCTTGGCTATCCTAGCTGCCTTCCTACATCCTCTAACAGCAGCCTTATATTCTTCCCAAGTGGCCAGCCCCTGCTTCCATGACCTGTAAACTCTCCTCTTCTGCTTGAGCATACCCAATAGATTCCTATTCAACCACGCAGGCCTCCTGGCTCCCTTCCTTGACTTCCTACGCGTGGGGATGCTCTGATCCTGAGCGCGGAAGAAGCAATCGCTGAATGCAATCCAGCTCTCTTGGGCCCCTTTTCCTTCAAGCAGTCTTGCCCATGGAATTTCCCCCAGCAATTGCTTGAAAAGGCCAAAGTTAGCCCTGCTAAAGTCCAGGGTTGCAATTCTACTTGCTATGCTGTTCCTGCCACACAAGATGCTGAACTCCACCATCTCGTGGTCACTGCAACCCAGGCAGCCCTCAACCTTTACTGCTTCGACCAGACCCTCCTTGTTAGTGAGGATGAGATCCAGCAGTGCACCTCTCCTAGTCGGCTCCTCCACCATCTGCATGAGGAAGTTATCATCAATGCACTGGAGGAACCTCCTGGACTGTGGCTGGCTGGCTGAATGGTCCTTCCAGCAAACATCAGGGAAGTTAAAATCACCCACAACAACCAGGGCCTGTGACTGCGAGGCCACTCTCAGCTGCCCATAGAAGGCCTCATCAACTTCCTCAGCCTGATCTGGTGGCCTGTAACAGACACCCACAACAGTGTCACCCCTGCCAGCCTGCCCCTTGATCCTGACCCATACACTCTCAACTCGCTCATCATCCACTCCTGGGCAGAATTCAGTACATTGTAGTTGCTCTCTCACATAGAGAGCAACTCCACCACCACGCCTGGCTGGCCTGTCTTTTCTGAAAAGGGCATAGCCATCCATGACCACATTCCAGTCATGTGAACTGTCCCACCATGTTTCTGTAATTGCCACCAGGTCATAATCTCCCAGCCGAACATAGGATTCTAACTCCTCCTGCTTATTCCCCATGCTGCGCGCATTGGTGTACAGGCATTTCAAGGAGGGAGCAGAGCACTCCCATTTCTCCCTAGGAGCATAGGAGGCCACCTGGTCCTCATCAGTTCTAGAATGCTGCCCCACTGGGACAAGCCCAGCTACAACCCCATCCCCCTTCGAGCCTAGTTTAAAGCTCAATTTAAAGCACCATTTTAGACCTGAATCAAATTAACATCTAGGAAATGCTGATCGGAGGCCGTGGTGCCAAAATTAGCAACAGCGGGAAAACAAGAATCTTGAATCGCATCAGATTGCAAATTGGTTGCAGCTACCATCACGCTGGGCTTTTAAGTCTTTCTGCTTAAAGATGGAGAGAAGCAAAAAAGAAAAGATAAAGAGAAATCTCAGTTTGATGATGGCTTTGCTTCTGGATGGCACAGAGGAGGAATCTGTGACAGCCCAGCACTCAATTTTACAGGGCACTGGCCAACCTGTCAGATTGTGCCAGGTTAGAGACAGTGTCCTCTGAAATCTTCGTGCCCCTTGTTGTTTGTCTGGCTACAGGAACGTTGCCCTCGCCCATGAAAATATAGATCATAGCTGGAGGGCTAAGTACTGTTATTCAGCCACGATGGATGTCAATGGGGTTTCCTTTTTGTAACTACCCAGATAATTTCCATGCTCACATATGAAATCTGTTCTTGTTTTTTCCCTCTAATTTGAGAAGATTATTCTTGCTTCTTTGCAACTGGTTCCCACTGTCCGCAATTCATGAACAAGCTAAAATTATGAGTTTAAAAGCTCTCATGCCTTCTATAGAAGCAAATTCTGATGGTTAAAGGCCGTCTTGTAGTATGTTTCTCATCTTACAGGCTTAGTTTTTTTTTCTTTAACTGAATCTCAGGGGCAGTTACCACAAGACCATTGTGTATTTAGGCATTAAAAAATTATTTTCTTGCAGGTTATGTGGCTTATATTCTTAAACACTTCTGAGGTGACCTAAAATCTATCAGCTGAAGACTTTCATTCTCTTCATAAAATGACAAGAGCCATTTTTAGATTAGCCTGTACTGTGATGGGCAGATTAGCCACTACTATTCTGGACAAATGCACTGAAGACAAGTTTAATTAAACAAAAACAGCCAAGCTGAACTAGGCAAAATAACCCTCAGCTTGGGAAGTAGCTTTTCTTCATTTACAGTGGCTAGAAGGGTCTTTTCTGTCAGGTCCCTGAGGCTCCTTGGGACATGAAGACATTAAATATTTAGCTGCAGATGTTGACAAGGAATGGTTTTTAAGAAATTGAAAATTCCCTAGTCAGTTCAGAATAAACTCTGCTCTTGATGCTAACTCAAGGCCGCGGAGCTTAAAGACTACTGGAAGGGATGGAGGCATGCATTATTAAAGGGAAAACCACAGGCTATAATGTTTTACCACAGGAAGGGTTAAAATAGGCCAGGAGCTGAGAAAAGGAAAGCAATTTTGCAAAGAGAGAGCTCAGCACACTGCTTAGCCGTGAAAACGTGCTTCACAAGCCCAGCCATTAAAAGGCACGATGAACTAAATACCTTGCATCTGACACTCCTCAAAAAATATGTTGAAAAGGGATTTAAACATGAACAGAAGCATCAATTCGTGAGGTGAATTTAGAGGCTGTCACATGCAGGGAGAGAAGTTGGATGTGATGATCCTTGTTGGTCCCTTCCAACTCAGGACATTCCATGATCAAAAGTAAAGCATAGCTGTGGCTTAGCTGGTCAACTATAGGCTTTAAAAATATGAATCTCCTGTGTGCCTCTAGATCCTACCTGGTTTCTTCTTCTTCTTGGTTTTAAATAAAACCATAGTGAGAGATGAGGGTGTGGGGAAAATGGCACAAAGTGACCAGCTTCTCATTTCACCATTAGATACCAAGTCTATTTGTTCTAACTTTGAGTTGCCTGATTGACAGAAAGGGAATATACAACCAGAATAGCTATTCTTTTCAACTAGTTGAAAAATCTCTTTAAAATCTTGGCTGGAGGTGACCATGAGCATCCTCCACAGTTATTCATTTCCTGTCACCCTTCACACCTCTACTGTAGGGAAGGTGCAACATTATGAAAGCATTTAAGCATTGTTTGGTTCCCATCAGCACAACGTCGACTTTATGTATATGTATATACATATATAAACCTGTCGTAAAATAAAATAATAAAAAAAAATGCACACCTTACAGTTCTTCATTAAAAAAATTAAATTACTCTGAATTCTATTGGTAAAGTTTTCTTAGGTTTGGCAACTAAAAGAGCAGACTCACTTGAAAAGACAATGTATTGCAGAAGTAGAGCTAGAAATTTAGACATTTGACTGACTTATGGTGTTACCAGTCACTTTTTCAATTTATTTGTGTATACAGATTAGCGCTGTAGAACTGTGATGTGTCTCTATTATTCAAACACCTTCCTCCATTATGCCACTGTGAGGACACAACTATTTTATGAATTGAATTTCCTGAATGTCCTATGAATTGCTATTTTGCATTTTTTGCAGCATCACGCACAAAATAGATGGTGATAACTTGGACGTACACACATGCTGACACAGCTGCCAGTTTTGTGTCTATTCCTCATTGCCATTTACCCAGAGGAGATGGGCCACTTGTCTGGAAAATCCTTTTGTAAAAGGATCATTGTTTTGTTTCAGTGATTTCACAGCATTTCACATAACAAAATTCCCAGTCCTGGGGATCAGGTCCAGATTCTATCAATTCAAAGAGCATAGAACGGCTTGGAGAGGGGAAATCCCACTTGAATCCTTGTGTCTTCTTGTTTACTCCTGCATTCCCTGGGCATTGATGGCCCTTCCCATAGCCCCTGACGATGAGGTGAAGACCCAGAGAGAAGCTGTCAGAGCAAGAGCTGAGAAGGTTCTGTCTCTGCCCATCACCCTGCTCCCACCACTGCAACAATGAGAAGTGTGGGTGTAACTGTGTGTGTCCCTTGTGTGACCAGGAGCTGAGCCCCCTCACCACCACCAGAGTCGTGTCCTCTGTGGCCACCATATCATGCAGTAGTAATTAGTTGTGCTTAGAATCACCGAATAGTTTGCGTTGGAAGGGACCTTCCAAGCTCATCCAGTGCCACCCCTACCATGAGCAGGGACATCTTCACCCAGCTCAGGTTGCTCAGAGCCCCGTCCAGCCTGGCCTGGGATGTCTCCAGGGATGGTTCATCCACCACCTCTCTGGCCTCTCTCCCCTCCTTTAGTTTGAAACCATCACCCCTTGTCCTATCGCAACAGGCCCTGGTCAAAAGTCTGTCCTCATCTTTATTGTTGGCCCCTTTAAAGTACAGAAAGGTCGCACTAAGGTCTCCCTGGAGCTTCTCTTCTCCAGCTGAACACCCCAGCTCTCTCAACCTGTCCTCCCAGCAGAACTGTTCCAGCCTCGCATCACTTCTGTGGCTCCTCTGGCCCCTCTCCAGCAGGTCCATGTGTGTCCTGTGCTGAGGACCCAGAGCTGAACCAGCACTGCAGGGGGGTCTCACCAGAGTGGAGCAGAAGACCAGACTTCTTTTACCCTTTCTGCCTTTAATCCATGTTGAAACATCATCATGGCAATTGATTTATAGGAATCATACAGAGAAAAAAGATATTGCTATAACAATTTCCTTGTGTTGTTTTACCATTAAGGTTCGTCTCGAATGGCCTACAGATCTGGCAGTCAATCCAATGGATAATTCGCTGTACGTGCTGGACAACAATGTTGTGTTACAGATTTCTGAGAACCACCAAGTGCGCATCGTGGCGGGGAGGCCCATGCATTGCCAGGTGCCAGGCATGGATCATTTTCTCCTTAGCAAGGTGGCAATCCACGCCACCCTGGAGTCTGCCACTGCCCTGGCTGTCTCACACAACGGGATCCTCTATATTGCTGAGACCGATGAGAAGAAGATCAACCGCATCAGGCAGGTCACCACCAATGGAGAGATTTCTCTCGTTGCTGGTGCGCCAAGCAGCTGTGACTGCAAGAACGATGTGAACTGTGACTGCTTCTCGGGCGACGATGGCTACGCCAAGGATGCCAAACTCAACGCGCCATCCTCTCTTGCTGTGTGTGCAGATGGGGAGCTGTACGTCGCTGATCTTGGAAATATCCGAATCCGTTTTATTCGGAAAAATAAACCATTCCTCAACACACAAAACCTCTATGAGTTGTCCTCACCCATAGACCAGGAGCTCTACTTGTTTGACACCAGTGGTAAGCACCTTTATACTCAGAGCCTTACCACCGGAGATTATCTTTACAATTTTACTTATTCTGGAGATGGAGATATAACCCTGATCACTGACAATAATGGCAACTTGGTAAATATTCGAAGAGATTCCACAGGGATGCCCCTCTGGCTGGTGGTGCCCGATGGCCAAGTCTACTGGGTGACAATTGGTACCAACAGCGCACTCAAGAGCGTAACAACTCAGGGGCATGAAGTGGCCATGATGACGTATCACGGCAACTCCGGTCTCCTGGCCACCAAAAGCAATGAAAATGGTTGGACAACGTTTTATGAGTAAGTATATTATGAATATTGTGCTGCTGAATTCATTCTGTGTTCCCTGAACCATGCAAGGCTGATAGAATTGAATTCCCTGGACAGAATTATTGTCCAAATAAAATGACCAGAGCAGAGAACATTTGATCTCACACAAACATTTCATACTAGAAGTAAAGGTGTTAGTGTTTGAATAAACTCTATCAAGTCAGGAGTCAGGGTTTCTACTGAGTTTTTCTAAGTCCGCCAAATAATTTGGACACCTGGTTCTCCTTAACTATGGTAGGAACTGGTGATTTATGCCGCACATCAGATAATTTTCCTTGGCTTTGAAAGCCTTGGAAGTGTCAAAGTTCCATCAGATCCTTTTTCGCAGCTTTTCAGCTACTTCCTATGTCGCTATGTCTTTTCTGAGCTTGTTTGAAGTGGCTGATGTAGAATGACACCTGGTAATGACTAATGACAGCTTGCTCAGAAAACGATTCTGTAATTAATGGACTGCTTTCTTGGTTTCTGTTGTTGTAATTGGCCTCACTGAGCTTTAAAAATCGTCTCAGCACTGTTCAAGACCATCCCTGTCCCAAAGAGTTTTTGAGCTGAGAGAAGACAGAATGCATTGAAAAACCCAGGGATGGCAGTGACTTGAAGATTTGTACTTCTTTTTTGTATTAATGTCAGCAATTCCCTGCTTATAAATACCATCAAGACAACACACTTCTGATATCAAATAGGAAAAAGATAGATAACTGAATGAAGGGCATCCTGAAGGACGGCCTGGAAATTAATCCTGCTGTTGAGAACCCTCTCCCCTCCCTAGTTTCATTTTATGGCAAGTCTAACCTCTTTGAAATGCTCCTACTAGTGCATAATTTCCCATATGGTTTGAATGGTTACATGAAAGTGTTCAGCTGCCATAATAATAGACCCATTGTAAGAGTCCAATTTGGCTAGAATAGACAGTTCCCAAGATTACAAAGAAAAAAGAATGTTTTTTAAAAAATAGAAAGAGACTCTGGGAAGCAAAGCTGGCTAAACCCACATATCCGTGTGTTCAACATGCAGTTGCTTTGCTTCTTTCTTTCAAATGTTCCAGGCCCGGTTTCAAATTTCTTTGCTTGATACTCGCTGTTACTACTCCTGCCTCAAAAAGAACTGATGGAGACTCTGTGATGAAGCTTTTGAAAGGTTATTTGCATTCCATCAATGTTCTGCTTGCAATAACTGTGGCAATATTCCTCAGTCAATCAACGTTAATACCCTTCCATCTCTTACATTGAATTTGCTTGAGGGAAGCTTTAGGGAGGAACGATGGGGTGTTTTTCTCTACAGGATTGGAAGCCTGTGATATCGTCAGAACCATCATGCGAAATCAAGGGGGTATTTTCTTTTTGCAAAGAACCTAAGAGTTCCTGTGCTTGAAAACAGATGTAGCCATGGACAGTGAAGCAAACTAAACATTACAGCTAATAATGGTCAGATTTATACCTCAAACATATTCTTTTATTTAAAAGTGTGAGTGAAAATATAAAGGAGATAAAATGAGACAGAAGCTAAAATCTAACTTTACTCTGTGGATATATTTATAACAGCAATCCATTATTTCTTGCTATCCAACAAAATAGAGCATTTGTGAAAGTCATCATCGTTCTGGTCCTTTTATGCACTTCAGAAGAGTCATAAGAAAGCTTTTTAGAGCTAAATGGAAGACAGTATTCTCCAGCGGTTAGACTATGGAAATCTTGACTAGAGCAAGTCAGCACTCTATGATAGCACAGCATCACTGAAAATAGAATTGGGAATGTGTCTTCAGAGATATCTCATCCAAACCTGTGATTAGTTATCTCTATTTAGCTGTTCCTGACAGATTCTGATGCAGCTTTATACAACTACAGGGTAAAAGTCTATATCTGAGTTGGTTACCTCAGCCTCCCTTGATAGGCAATGGAGAGAAATAGGCACTTTCAAGGTGAGTTTCTTGTGAGTTATGTCAGCTTTAGGATGAGATAAGATGTGTTCTCAAAGTTTCCTTCTCTAAAGGTAGTCCAGAATGATTAGCTCAGATACAGATGTTTGCCTTGCAGAGGCCTGCAAGTTGATCAGATGAATCCTATCAAAGTCATAGTTATTCATAAATACTGCCAGTTATAATTATTTAACTTTTATCTATCTAACTATTTATCTATCTCAGTGTTTTTGTTAGAAAGCTGGTTCATAGTCTCGGTCTAAATCTTCCTTGATGAATCAGAGACTGCCACACTTCATCCTATCCTATCCTATCCTATCCTATCCTATCCTATCCTATCCTATCCATCTTGTCTTGTCTGATCCTGTCCTAACTCATCCAGTGGGGACTTAGGAAGCAGTTCAGTCTGCTTTTCTTCTCAGCTGTGAAAAGTCCATATCAAATGGCTCAAAAAATGTCTCCGTGATAGGTCTCAAAAGATAATCAGCAATACAACCCAATTAACCTTTCAGGTGAATTGGCAGGGGTTGATTCTACCAAGGTTTTGCATCCATGATCTGAAAAAAAATAATCAGAAGTAATAAAATGAGAAGATTAATGAAGGTAAGATACTTAGATTGCTTGATAAAGTAGGTTTCATTTAAAGAAAATACATTCAGTCTAATGCCAGGGTGCACATATAATTCCATGGCAAGTCTGTCTAACTTGTTGCTTGAACGGACAAACAAAATTAATACATTTACACGTCCCTGTCTACATGTAGTGGGTAGTAGGAAGGTAATTTTATCTCTCTACACCGTTCACGAGACTAATACTGCCAGTTCTCATATTTGCAGTTTATGAAGGACAGTGAAAATTGAAAGCTGTGCAGAAAAACACTACAAAAATGCATTTGTGGGGAGAAAGTGCTTTATGCTGGAAAGCTAAGAAGGCATGCTCTGTTTATCTTAACATGAAGAAGTCTGGAAAGTGTCGAGATCACAGCATGTAAGCACAAAACTACCACCTACACAGAGACTCTTATCTAGTAGAGAAAGGCTTGAGAAGGGTAAGGGGCTGAAAATCAAAGCTGGAGACATTCAAGTTGACAAGAAGGCATGACTATAGTGACCAACCATGAGAATCATTGTATTCTTTATTTCTTGATATCTTAGATCATTACTCTGGATACCTTTAAAATGTTATATTCTTACCAGATTTGCCTGAGTCAAACACAAACTTCAGGGATGAGTGCAAGCATATCAGGATGAAATCTAAGTTCTTTGATATCCAGGAAGCCAAAGAAAATGGCATAAACCAAATCAGTGTTCGATACCTTCAGGTTATTGATTTCTGTATCAGAACATCAGGAAATTTACATTGGGCAAGTTTAAGTATTTTAGAGAAATCCTGTGATCCTGAGCAGCTGGAAGGTGTTCTGAGTAGTTTTCAGTCCCAGCAGAGGGGGAAGGTGAGGCTCATATTTCTGTTTTGCTCGTGGCCAAGGAAATAAAGACGTCAAATCTGACTCTGAGGAAAAGCTTCATGTTTCTTACAGCACATAATAGTTGTTTATGGGCCAGGGCAGGCTGGACACAACTGTTTAAAAAGTTAAAGAGTAAACGTAAATCCAGCTGGCAAGTTGACACTGCACCAGTGGGCCCATGAAGAACATCTTTATAAGATTTACCTTTACCTGACTGTCTACAGAGGACCATAACCAGACACCCAGCGTGAAAGAGCAATGGTGTAGCAAGAGTGGAAATACTATGTTTGTACATGTCCAGCATATCTGGTTCTCCTTCAGTTGTTGCTCTTACCAGGACATTTCTCAGCCTTTATCATAAGGCTGCAAAGAGCTGTGACATGTAGCCCCACACGACAAGAAAGGCCTTGAAGTGCTGGAGCGAGTTGAGAGAAGGGAACGGAGCTGGGGAAGAGGCTGGAGCACAAGTGTGATGGGAGCGACTGAGGGACCTGGGGGGTTCAGCTGCAGAACAGGAGCTGAGGGGAGACCTTCTGATCTCTGAACTGCCTGAAAGGAGCTTGGAGCCAGGGGGGTCGGGCTCTGCTCCCCAGGAACAAGCGCCAGGAGCAGAGGAAATGGCCTCAAGTTGCACCAGGGGAAGTTGAGGTTGGATCTTGGGGACAATTTCTTCCCCAATGGGCTGTTGGGCATTGGAACAGGCTGCCCAGGGCAGTGGTGGAATCATCATCCCTGGAGGGGTTTAAAAGACACGTAGATGACGTTCTTAGGAACATGTGTTAGTGAGAGTGTTGAGTTAACAGTTCGACTCTATGATCTTGAGGGTCTTTTCCAATCAAAATGATTCTGTGATTCTGTATGGGCTTGTTGGTGTGACTCTGGAGATGGGATGCATTAATGCAGACCTGGAGGTCTATCTGCAGGGAATCCAGGTCCCGCAAGGGTTCAGGCTGGGCTGGCACATCGTCCCTTCAACTCTGTAGGGGAAGGAGCCAGGTGCCTTCTTCAGGTGTTGGCAGACTGGCCCACAGCACTTACAGCTCTTCCTTTTGCACATACTACCCCAAAGCCTTTTGTAACAATCCTGCTTCATTGAGTTCAGCGCTGAGTAAAGTTCAGTATATAATGCTGTGCAGTTTCCCTTTCTTTTAAGAGTAAAACTTAACTCCCTACAGTAATTAGCCTGTCCCCAAAGGCCTATCTAGGACTTCTTTGAGGGTTTTAGCATTATATAGACCTTCTTTGCCTCTGCAGAGGGCTTGACATTCGCTGTTAATTAATGCAATGCAGCTCAGCTTGTCCAGTAACTGGATTAAAGACTTGCCTTCCTGTTGAACCTGTGACAGTGATAATCAGCAGCAAAGGAGGTTGATGTGGAAACTCTGCCAGGGGAACAGCTTCTTGTTGTTCAGCCCCTCAAGTCAAAGACAAAGGATGCTGTGTGACTGCTTGTTTCCTTGTTGTTGCTGCTTTTTTACTTGATGTGAAAATTCGCTACCAGCCTTTACAAAGATTCTTAACAGTTGTGCTTTATCTGCTTCAGAATCCGGAAATTCTGGTTAATGTATTTGTTTAAATCAAGAATACGGCAATCATCTTGATTAGCTCATTGAGATGATATCACTGTACGTTAATTCAATTTCCCTCTGAGCCAAAGTCAAACCTTCTATGCATTATTTAGCCCAGATGAGGCTCTTTTGCTGAGGTCCTGTGTCTGCCCAATTAGTTTCGAAGGTCACCTCCTCCCATACAAAATGAAATACTTACACATCGCTTCAGCCAAGCCCCGAAACTCAAAACCTTTTCATGGACTGCCCAAGAAATGGCTCACAGCTGCCTGGAGGGTGAAGGGTACCAGATCTTCAGATAGGTGGTAAAGGGAGCTTTGACCTGTAACATAAGATGCCGTTTTGCAGAGAACGGAACTCTGCCAAACCTCACACGCTGTAATGGGTGGAAGGCAGGAGCCAGCTGGACTGAGCATGCAGGAGGACCTTGGATGGCTTCCCAAGAACCTCCAGGACTCAGCAGAGGTCCCACCCCAGTACCAGCAGTGTTTGGTGCTCCAGCCAATGCCCTGGTGTGCGTGACTGGGGTACCAGAACTGAGCATCGCGGTCAGCATCTGCCACATAGTGAGATGCACACTCAGTCTGCCTTGCACTTGGTGTAAAGGCTTTGAAGTTTTTTCTCTCTTAGTCAAAACCAGAGATAAATGACACTTCCATTTAGAGGAGCGGCGACCTCTTGACTCAGAGAAAATTTAGCTTTACTGCATTATCATAGATTCAGAGAATCATAGACTAGTTTGGGTTGGAAGGGACCTCCAAAGCTCACCCAGTGCCACCCCTGCCATGAGCAGGGACATCTTCACCAGCTCAGGTTGCTCAGAGCCCCGTCCAGCCTGTCCTGGGATGTCTCCAGGGATGGTTCATCCACCACCTCTCTGGCCAACCTGGGACAGGCTCTCACCATCCTCACCGTAAAAAATTTCTTCCTCATGTCTGGCCTGAATCTCCCCTCCTTGAGCTTAAAACCATTATCCCTTGTCGTCTCACAACAGGATTAATAACATCCCTTTGTCATCTGATGTCTTAGGTCATGCATTGACTATTATGGTATTTGGTGGCATTCTTGGTTTTCAGTGGTTCAGGTGAGGGTCCCTTTCTGCTCCTGCAGCAGACTGGAGTGCGAGAAACACTTTTGACTTTTGCTCTCCCTCCTGTTTCCGTAAGATTTCTATGCTCCACAATTTATTCATGATGAAATAATTAGATTCTCATAATTGTTCCTCTGAAGAAGTTACAGTGATACTCCAGTAAGTCCCATGATAAAACAGTATTTCTGCAGTACTCTCAGTTGTAAGGCCAAATTTTGAGCCATTGGCCTGGCCTAAAATGAATGTGTGGTATCAGGTTTTAGTTGAGAAAGAAGGGAATTATGAGATGATAAAAGCTAGAGAGAGAGATCTTCCTCATATTTGGGCCGTCCAAAAATTCTGCAGACAGGGGATGCAACTTGTGTCATTAGGTAGAGGACTTGCCCTCATACATATTTGAGTAGCATCAGTTTGTCTGCTATAGATTTCTTTTTAATGCCCTGTTTAATGCTGTTTGAAAAATAAAGACGAGGCGAGCTTGTTCAGAGGCAGCGGGTGCACGTCTGTGTAATCGCACGCAGAATATACTTTGCAAAGTACATTAGGACATTTTGGCACTAAATGCAAGATTATTATAGTGATTCTTTTCCAATCTATTTGACTTGTAGTTTTAAAAGGTTGATGCACTATGAAAAGCTAAAATGAGGAAACCCAGAGACGCAGGCAAGGAATTGATTTTTGAATAGATGGTACTTAGGATGCTCTTTTTAATTCCCAAGGCCCAGGTCTCTACACAATGGTAATGTGATAAATGAAAGCTCTGTATGTTTACAAGCTAACAATTAGGCCTCATAAGCACCAAATACCGTTTTAATTCTGTGCATTGAACCTTGGCTAAATACGCTTCCAATTGGGAATGGATGGCAACGGCTTCCCTCACTGGCCTAATAATTTTGGCTGTAATTGGAAGTGCTGGGGCGGTGCGGCAGGTTGGGATGGGAGGCAGCAGCTGCGTTAGCAGGTGATGAATTCATTGCTCGGAGTGGCGGCTGTGTGCGCTCCCGTGTTTCGGTATTTCCTTAATTCTGGTGCTTTCGGAGCATTTGGAGAACGCAGGAGTCTCGAGCTGTGATGAAAACTGGCCCACGCCTAAATCCCAGGACTGTGGGAACAGGTCTAGGCAGCTTAGCTGCAAAATGAGGTGACTAGGAGAGATTTATCTTCCTGCAAATACCAGGGCACACCTGCGGCTACATAAGAGCCGGTTGCTTAGCCTTCCTGTGCAGGCTGAAGATGTGCCCTATAAATGCCTTTATAGGGCTGAAAGCAGAGGTAGAAGAAACTAAGTAATTTAACTCGCTAAACATATTATCTGTTTGGGATGTTCAAGCCTTTGAGCTGATGCATCCTGGGACACTGTGGGTATGTGATAGAAGATATTAGGGATGTGCTGTGTGATCTGAGTCAAGGGAAAATAAGAAATTTTACTGGAGTGAGTTGAGAGAAGGGAACGGAGCTGGTGAGGGGCTGGAGCACAAGTGTGATGGGAGCGGCTGAGGGACCTGGGGGTTCAGCTGGAGAACAGGAGCTGAGGGGAGACCTTCTGATCTCTGAACTGCCTGAAAGGAGCTTGGAGCCAGGGGGGGTCGGGCTCTGCTCCCCAGGAACAAGCGCCAGGAGCAGAGGAAATGGCCTCAAGTTGCGCCAGGGGAGGTTGAGGTTGGATCTTGGGAACAATTTCTTCCCCAAAGGGCTGTCAGGCATTGGAACAGGCTGCCCAGGGCAGTGATGGAGTCACCATCCCTGGAGGGGTTGAACAGACATTTAGATGAGGTTCTTAGGGACATGGGTTAGTGCTAGAGTTTGGTTAGGTTATGGTTGGACTTGATGATCCTGAGGGTCTCTTCCAACTGAAATGATTCTATGAATGATTCTATGAATAATTGTTTTCTCTGTTCAAAGGAGAGACTGAATTATGTCCCCTGTGTCCTGTCTCAGCAGAAGGGGTAAAGATGTGATTGCTTGTGATGTTTTCCATTTCAGACTTACCTACAGTTTTAGGAGGAGCTGTGCAGATGACTGTGCAGAAAGCATAAGCAAACCTCATACCTCAGTGCAAACAGGACATCCACAAACACGGAGCAAAGTGCTTGGTGCTCAGAGCTCTTCAGTTCTGGCTCTTGCAAGATTCCGTTTAGATCCAAGCTGTGCGCTGCTATAGCTGCTTGGAAAAGCTTCAAGTGTTCTCTGCCAAACTCCTGCAATGCAGTCCGGAATCCATCCCTTTCTTTTTTTCTTTTTTTTAGTTTCTTCTTTTCCATTTCACAAGTGGCTGACTGATTGCCCACATCTCAGAGGGAAAGGGCAAGGCTGCTCCATCCTCCATATGTGAATAATCCCATGACTGATAGGCTGGCACCATGAGGGGCCAAATGCTTTCTTCTGCCTTCCTACCTCCTCCTCTGCCCAGTGGGCAAGAAAAGCTTCACCTCATGGTGTCTCCAAACCCAGGGGTTGGAGAGACTTGCAGTGAGCTCACCCACTTCATCACTATAGCTTAAATATTAAACTTGGGCAAAATTCACCTTTTCAGCCAGCCCTTTCTCACGCTAAGCCACTGCCAGCGGATTGTTAAAAGGGAAGTAGCAGCACTGTGTGCAAATCTGGAAGAAAAAAGAGGATGGAAGAGGAGACAAATTGCTTTTTATGTATGGTGCAGAGCCAGTCCAATGGCTGCTCTTGGGTCTCTTACGGGTTGCAGTTGAAGAGCATCTTTCCTTCTTTCCTTCCTCCCTTCCCTTCCCTTCCCTTCCCTTCCCTCCCCTCCCCTCCCCTCCCTTCCCCTCCCCTCCCCTCCCCTCCCCTCCCCTTCCCCCTCCCCTTCCCCCTCCCCTTCCCCTTCCCCTTCCCCTTCCCCTTCCCCTTCCCCTTCACTTCAGAGGTTTTTGTTATTAGATGAGGTCTACCATCTTATTCCCCAGCTCAGAGTAATCCTGAAAAGAAGGATCAAGAGTTCCTCAAACATCTGCTCCCTCCAAGGTCTGATCAATAGTATCCAGATCCTCTCTGAGACATTTTCTTAAAAGTGTCAGGCAATGCTCCATCTTTTCTTCTGCTTGGACCAGCTATGGGCCTGGAAAATATTCTCCAGCTTCTGATCTGAGTCTTCCTTGTTTCTGTTCATTACATTTTGTCACATCCTCAGTAGCCATGGTGAACAATTAATTATAATCCTCCTCAGACCAACCATTGTCAGGGTGGCGTCTTCCCACTTCCTTGTTTCCCCTCTTCTAAATCAACTCATTTCTTTTGGCTTTGCCTCTTAGATACTGTTTCCTGAGCTTGTTATCCTCAGTGTATCCTTAATGTGTGTTTTTGGTGAAAAATAACCTCCCAGCTTAACTGCTGTGGGACCTGTGTGTTTGTAGCTTGTTTCATCTGGGTCCTGGTACACAGCTGTCCACATCACAGAAACCTTCCTGGATGGTGCTTGGGTTGACTCCCTCATTGGAAAAGCCAAGGACACAGTAGGGGTGAAAACTGGAGTGCCTTTTTAGACTTTTAAAATCAGTCCTTCCAGATGGTCCTAGGAACAGTAAGAGGTAAACATGGGGGTCTCAGCTGTGCTCAAGGCTCTACACCATCTTCAGAAAGGACAGTTTTCTACCTGGTATGGCCAATCTGGCAGGTCCTTGCTTCTGCCTTAACATTAGCTTTTAAAATAAGATAGCAGAAAATAAAACCTCAGGACACAAGCAGGCAAAACAGTTGGTGGCCTTCAGAAACTCTTAGTTCTGCTAGACGGGATACATGGGACAGTGCGTTTCCATAAGTCACAGCACAGTGAATGGGAAATAAAGTCACTCTTGTAAACAAAAAGCACAGTGCAGGTGATAAGTATCAGAAAAAATGTTGTAAAAATACAGGCTAATACTTATTTAGTCATTTTCTGTTCTTTGCTTGATTTTCTTCAGCTAAAAGCCATGATTTTCTCCTCATGAAACCAAAAAAGTCAAGACAGTCTGACAGAGTGACAATGCGTTTTTCTCTGAGAAAAATCTGGCTGAAGACTTCAAGATTTGGTCTCTGCTTTATAGAGTGATTACTGTATCCCACTCCTCTGTTGACCTCACTCCAACCTCCCTTTCAGGTACGACAGCTTTGGCCGCCTAACCAACGTGACCTTCCCCACGGGCCAAGTGAGCAGCTTCCGCAGCGACACCGACAGCTCCGTGCATGTCCAGGTGGAAACCTCCAGCAAGGATGATGTTACGATAACAACCAATTTGTCGGCATCAGGAGCCTTCTACACCCTGCTCCAAGGTGAGTTGCGCCACTGTCCCTCTCCCGGCCAAGCTGGACACAATGGATTGTCCATCAGGAAACAGGCATTGTCTTGATACTGCATCCAATTCTGGAGCCCTCAGCACAGGACACACATGGACCTGTTGGAGAGGGGCCAGAGGAGCCACAGGAATGATCCGAGGCTGGAACAGCTCTGCTGGGAGGACAGGCTGAGAGAGTTGGGATTTTTCAGCCTGGACTAGAGAAGAGTATGGGGAGACCTTATTGTGGCCTTTCTGTACTTAAAATAGGGCTTATAAGAAAAATGGAGACAGACTTTTTAGTGGGGCCTGTTATGATGGGAGAAGGGGTGATGGTTTTGAACTAAAAGAGGAGAGATTCAGACCAGACATGAGGAAAACATTTTTTAGACTGAGGGTGGTGAGAGCCTGTCCCAGGTTGCCCAGAGAGGTGGTGGATGACCCTGGAGACATCCCAGGCCAGGCTGGCCGGGGCTCTGAGCAACCTGAGCTGGTGAAGATGTCCCTGCTCATGGCAGGGGTGGCACTGGATGAGCTTTGAATGTCCCTTCCAACCCAAACTATTCTATGATTCTGTGATCCTATGATAATCTCAGCACCACAGAGCTCCCCACGTGCAGACCCACACTCACATCTACTCAGCCACATACCGTAGTGCTGTGGTGGCTCTGCAGCTGTTTTCTGCTTCATTCTCAGCCATCCCCCTTGCTGTGCAGCCCTCATGCAGTACATCATTACCATTATTGTTATAACAAAAAAGGTTGCATAAATCTAGCTGCACTTCCAGCCGACCCCTTTGCTTTGTTCTCTTAATGGCTGTAACTTAAGAGTTACTCTCCTCCTGGAACAGGCTTCCAGCTGGTTGCCAGAGAGCTCTCTAATTGTTCACTGGCTGTTCAAACATTCACAAGGCAGCATCCAGAAAGTGACCATCGCTGTCCCCAAAAGGGCTACGTTTGAGCTAAAAGGCTGGTGTGGAAAGGCACAAAGGAGGAATGGAGAGTTGGTCAGCCGGGGTAGGACTGGTGGGACTCATTTGTGGCTGTTAGAAATGAGCACAGTTCTGCCAGTGATGGTGGGCAAGTGGGCAATGGATGAGGTGGAGGAAAAGGTGTTGAAGTGGGAAGGAAAAGAAAAATAAATAGCAGGGAATCACTGTGCTGACATACTGGTAGGGGAAGAAGTTGTGCAGAGCCTGGATCTCCAGGATCTGAAGGCTGAAACCCCCTTGGAGTCAGGGTGAACCATCACTACTGTTCCCTGGGGCTTGGAGAAAGGCAAGGGACTTTCAGACTCTTTGCTTTCTTCACTTCCCAGCTCTCTTTCACCCTTAGTCTGTGCCTGATGGAAATGGGGTGTCAAACATCATTTCCCCTTGTGAGGAACAAAGTGCTCCGAGTGAGATCAACGTGTTCCAGAGTCACATTTATTCCCACATCTCTGGGACACACATTTCTCTCCCTCTCCCTATAAAGGAAGTGCCCACTATGCCTGAACTCTGCCTTTCCTTCCTCTGCCAGCCCTTTCAAGCCGTCCTCACTGTTCCTGTGGAGAAACACAATGACTTTCTTATTCTTTCCTTCAGCCTGCAAAGCAGATCCAACCTACCCCACCCCATCCCAACCGCTCTCATTGAGACGTCTGGCAGCTACACAGACACAAGGTTGGCTTCACCTCAAGAGCCTAATTAAGCAATAGAGCCCACTGTTGGGGGCCCTTTAGTGAGATAATTGACTGTGATGTGATTTATACACCCAGAGCTGAAGGCACAGTTACATAATGGTGCCACGGTCAATTATCTCATGGTGCTGCCCTCCAGCACAGGGCACTTTTGCCATTAGGACATTCACTATTCCAAACAGCTTAACCATCTTCAGAAGTACAAAATTACGAAACTGTTTGGATCTGAAGAAATGCCCTTATCTCAAAATGAAGATCTAGATAATGTTAGAGCAGACGTGCCCTGTGACAAGCTAAGAGTGGCTTTCCCATGGGCATTAGGGACTGTGAATTCCCAAACTGAGCTATTTGTTCGTGGCCAGCACTGTAGAAACTGAAATAAGGAGTTGCCCAGGGATGTACTGAGCACAGCTGACATGTAATTTGCTTTCCAAGTGCCTCTCCAGCGGATGGAGCTGGAGCTGTTCTCAAGGTCTGTGAGTGTCTCGCCTGCTCCATTGACCTCCAGGGAAAATGCAAATTGCAGATTCCCTTTGCATGAGAGGTTCTCGTGAGCTTTCCTTCAGGACTTCTGGCCAGCTTTCACAAAGCCTTGATGAACCTTTCAAGAAACCTGGATCACACTGTGAACAGCTGAGGTCTGAGAAGGCATTTTCAGAAGGTTACAGATTGCTGAGTTTAGGAGCCTCTACAGCTAACAGGCACCTCAGGGCCTCTGACGGATTTTGTCTTCTGGTTTAATGACATTTGTTCAAGGCCAAAATAGGGCACTAGTGCCCTGGGGACAAAGCAGCATAGAATACAGCATCCAATGGGCCTTGGGTTTCATGTAGCCCTTGAGAAAGGTCTTCCAAAACCAAGGAAAAGTCTTCTCTTGGGAAAATGTTGGCAGTGGAGGATTTACATTCCACACACTGTAGCGCACCACTGGTGACAATCCACCGTAACCCTTCAGTCGTGCTTGTGTGACACGAAGGGAACATCACCTGTCCAGTGAATTTCACAGAGAGCTTCAAGCTTTCCCTTGATTCCTGATGAAGGATGGAGGAGAGAGGAATATATTAGCTGTGCAGTGATACTTCACTGATTTGATTTAGAGTGGATCTCCACTACTTTCTCACAGGACCAAGCATCTAAAAATGAAAGTGTGACAGCCACCTGACCATTCCCCTCCTCTCCATTTGCAGAATCAAGCTTGAGGGGTCCATGGGCTTGATCCTGCTGGAGTCTATGTCAAAAAACCATTAGCTTAAGTACTCCGTGGTACAACTAAAATACTTGGATCTGCTCTGTGGGTCACTTCTGTATGTTTATAGTGGCAAAATCCAGTGCCACAGCATTTTACACCATCACTGCTGGGTACAGTAAGTTGAGTTGTGATCCTGCTGAGGTCAGCATGGCAAGACTCCAGCTGGCTTCATCAGGAGCAGGATCAGACTTACAATAAAAAAAAAAAGACCAATTGATGTCAGGTTTCCTTTCCTAATTATACCAACCAGTACTCTTTGCTGATCTATGTCATCCAGACAAGAGATGATAATTTCGCTGTGACCTTGTTTCCTGCTGAGCTATGGCAGAGCAACTAGTGAACAAAACCCAACTTGCCTCAGAACGGAAAAACAATTGACATGAATTTTTAATGGGTGTCTTTATTCACAATTAGGTATTTATGGCAGCCTGGGAGACAGAAATGGTAATATTTTCCAGTTTTTGAGGAGCTTTAGATAAAGCAGTCTTTGATTAATGTGCTTTTAAAGCCAGTCTGCACTGGCACTGAGTTGAAGGGTAAGGAAGCAAGTCTCATGCTTTCTTATCCTTCATGAGCTCCTCCCTGCAGACATCAATGCCAGCTGGAGATTCCAAGGATGAGGTTTTAGCCTGCCCAGCTCCTGAAGGATATGGAAGGGATATTGCTCTTCTCTTCTACTCCTGAACTCCCAAATCCTGGCCTCAAAATCTGCTGATCCTTTAGGAGCAAGTCGAGGCCAGACATACAGAGATGTGTGGGAGCTTAGTGCCTCCCAGTGCTTTCTCTCCAAACATGAGGTCTTGGGTCTCCTCCTGAAAGCTTTCACAAGTCAAGGGGTTGGGCTGTTGTTTGGGGAACTGGTGAGCATTAACTCGCTGTGCAATTTCCTGCAACTTGTGAGATGCCAAATAAGCTGGAGAAAGTAGTTGGACCCACTTTTCATATATTGTGGTTAAATTGGGATATTTAAGATACAAAAGCATGGAAAATTTTCAGCTGGACTGCAGTTTAAAACAAATATCTCACCACCCAGTGTTTTAGTCTAGAGGAAGAGGTTTGAACCTGGGTCCTTTGCTAGGATATTATGCAGCTCTTCCACTGGTGCCCTTTTTAACCTGTGTGAGACTTTTCTGCAAGACTTTGAAGTGCAGAATCTCATCAGAATGGAAAAGAGATCGCCTGTCTTTACTTTCACTGATTCACCTGGCTGAACATGAGCCAGCGTGTGCCCAGGTGGCCAAGAGGCCACCAGCATCCTGGCTGGTACCAGCACTGGTGTGGCCAGCAGGCCCAGGGCAGTGACCATCCCTGTGCTGGGCACTGGGGAGGCCAAACCTCGAATCCTGGGGGCAGTTTTGGGCCCATCAGGACAAGAGAACCCTTGAGGTGCTGGAGTGGATTGAGAGAAGTGAATGGAGCTGGGGAACGGGCTGGAGCACAAGTGTGATGGGAGCAGCTGAGGGACCTGGGGGGTTCAGCTGCAGAACAGGAGCTGAGGGGAGACCTTCTGATCTCTGAACTGCCTGAAAGGAGCTTGGAGCCAGGGGGGTCGGGCTCTGCTCCCCAGGAACAAGCACCAGGACCAGAGGAAGCAACCTCAAGTTGCACCAGGGGAGGTTGAGGTTGGATCTTGGGAACAATTTCTTCCTCAAAGGGCTGTCAGGCATTGGAACAGGCTGCCCAAGGCAGTGGTGGAGTCACCATCCCTGGAGGGGTTGAACAGACATTTAGATGAGGTTTTTAGGGATCTTGAGGGTCTCTTCCAACCAAAATTATTCTATGATTAAACAAGATTTTGCTCAGTGTGTGTGGGACAGTGCGTTTGGTTACAACCACCAGAAATGCTGATGAAGCCTGGGTAATGGAGAAAATGAAAACCTGGAGCTGTATCACTGGACAGCCCGTTGAAACGATCTCTTTTCTGTCTTCAGACCAAGTCCGAAACAGCTACTACATCGGCGCTGACGGCTCTCTCAGACTGATGCTCGCCAACGGCATGGAGGTGGCCCTGCAGACCGAGCCGCACCTGCTGGCTGGCACCGTCAACCCCACGGTGGGCAAGAGGAATGTCACCCTGCCCATCGACAACGGCCTCAATCTCGTGGAGTGGAGGCAGAGAAAGGAGCAAGCGAGAGGGCAGGTCACTGTCTTTGGACGTCGGCTGAGGGTAAGTGAGCAGTGAGAGCAGTTTTGAACTCCTCATCAGTCTTCAACCTCATGACAGAAAGGGACGGGGCTGATTTGTATCATCTGCAATAGGGACGAGTCTGCAGGACAGAGAACGAGCTGTTCATCCTCAGAGATGCAACCTTTATGACTTGAATATATCCTTATACGTCTCCTTATGTGCTGACATTCTCTTAGCCATCACAGGTGGCATTGCTGATTTGTCTACAAGTTTTCTGCATCATTGGGAATGTGTGACCTCCCATCAGACACTGCAGGTTTAACCATCACGTCAGGTTGTTTAAGCAAGGAAAGGATGACCATAACTATAAAATACTGCACCAGTTAGTACAGGTGTTTTCTACCTGTGCTGCTGGCACTAATAGACCTGAGCACCAAAAGCTTTGTAAGCATATGAGAACGGGCTGAGGGAGTTGGGGTTGTGCAGCCTGGAGAAGGCTCTGGGGAGACCTTATTGCAGCCTTTCAGTACCAAACAGGGACCCACAAGAAAGTTGGAGGGGGACTTTATAGGTCCCAGGACAAAGGGTTATGGCTTTAACCTGAAAGAGAGGAGATTTAGATTAGATATAAGGAAGAAATTCTTCCCCATGAGGGTGGTGAGGCACTGGAACAGGCTGCCCAGAGAAGTTGTGGATGCCCCATCCCTGGAAGTGTTCAAGGTCAGGCTGGACGGGGCTTTGAGCAACCTGGTCCAGTGGAAGGTGTCCCTGCCCGTGTCAGGGGGGTTGGAACTAGATGACCTTTAAGGTCCCTTTCAAACCATTCTCTGATTCTATGATTATCGTTCAATGGGCAGCCTCAGAAAAATCTCTTGATTCCTGAAACTTGTTAATCTGTTAAACCTGTTGAAGAGCTCACAGAGCATTTCATCGCAATTGCCTTTGTTCCCCAAAATGCACTGTTATAAACTGCTCCAACCTGACGGCCGTCCCTCCTCCAGGAGCATGTGGTCCTTTCTGTGCTCGAGACTGATGTGTTTTGAAAACATTGTTCCACACAATGCACCGCAGACTTGTCAGGGCTGTTTAAAGATCTTGCCCAACAAGCCTGTAATTCCTCTGCTAACTTCTGGCAAGGCTGGTAATTTGTAACAGCGAGTCCTGGGCAATCACCCTGCACCTTGCTAGTCTCCGAGTCACGGGCTGATGAGCCGTTCCTGGGAAGCTGCTCAGCACCTGGCATGTTCAGACCCTCTGAGACAAACACTTAGTGCTGCCTAATGCCACCACAGCAAAAGGACAGCAGCTATTTGTTTGCACTTCAGCTTCGCAGGAGATATTAATGTTCTGGTTTCAGAATAAGTGTTTCCCAGCCTTTGCTCTTCACCTCTCCCTGTTCCCTGCAACACAACCCTGCCACCTTGGTGTGATTTCTCCCATCTCTCCTCACTCACACTTGTCAACTATTGCTGTTCAACCTTCCTAAAACAGCTTCTGCTCTTTTCCTCTTGCCTTGATACCCTCTTATTTTGGTATCAGGAAAAAAGCTGAAAACCACAGTGAAAAGCTGCTCCTTCGGTAGGAACTGCTGTACATCTGCAGATCGGTTGGCATCACGCTTCTTGTTTGGTTTGTCTTGGGGTTTTAATTTTATTTTATTTTAATAACCAGCGAAATTATCAGACAGGTCTTTCTCTGAAAGGAGAGAGCCTTCTGAAATCTGCAGCTGTGTCACAGCTATTTGGTCTTCAAAGCAGTTTCCACTCATTTAGCCGCAGCTCAGCTGCCCGTGTCAGTTTTATATCCCAGAATTTTCACAGTAGATTGAAATGCAGAATGTGTCTTTGTTTTATATTCTGCTGCATTTGGAAAAACACTTGCAAAATGAGCTTTCAGGCTGGTCACTTGTGTCCCTGTAAATCTGCCAGCATTTATTCACATTTTGAGCCTATCGGGGCCCTTCTGGTGAAGCAGGAGATCATCTTACATGGTTGAAGGGCTCAGTTGTGGCTGTGTTCAGGGGTTCAAAGTAGCTGAGGGTGTACAAGAGGTTTTAAGCTGCCTGTTTGTACCTGCATGGCAGCATCTGCACCCCTAAGACATAGACCTGCGAGGTGCTAATTGCCTCCCTGGGGACTGACCGGCATTTTAACATATTCTGTGTGTCATGTTCTCCTCTTCCCTCGTACCAGTAATTGCTGCTTTCCCTGGCAAGGGAGAAGCTCAAGGAGGTTAAGTTCAAAATGTTTTTGTTGTTTTGGGGAAATGTTATCATTTTCTGCCATATGTGAACAAATCACTGCCTTCCTCCTCCCCTCACCCCGCTGCTCGCATGAGACAGCAGCGAAGACATGATGCTCCATGGAGAAGGAGCAATCCCAGAGAGGCTGCAGAATCACTCCATAAAGCCTTCGGGATGGGGAGAACAGGATCTGACCAACGTAAAAGAGGGAGTTGCCTAAAAACAGCATCTTCCTGCTGCCATCGTATGCATCTGCATGGTTTTGGTGGCCCTTCCTCCCATGGCTGCAGGGTGACCCTGGGGACTGACAGCCTGTTGCCTTGAGCTCAACCAGCTCCCAGCATGACGAGGCTGGTTCCACAGCTCCCTCCTTCCCTCAGGATAGACATGAGGAAGAAAGTTTTTACACTGAGGGTGGTGAGAGCCTGTCCCAGGTTGGCCAGAGAGGCGGTGGATGAACCATCCCTGGAGACATCCCAGGCCAGACTGGACGGGGGTCTGAGCAACCTGAGCTGGTGAAGATGTCCCTGCTCATGGCAGGGGTAGCACTGGATGAGCTTTGAAGGTCCCTCCCAACCCAAACTATTCTATGTTTCTGTGAAATAATACAATGCAGATGTTTCTTTATTGCAGGGATAAGGCACAAGGCAGGGACTTCTGCCATGGATGAAGGGAGAGGAGCCAACTCTGATGCCTTTTCCCCAGTCTCCTCAATGCCAACCTGGCTCTGCACTTGACCAGGCAGCAGTAAAGCAACACAAATACATTAAAGCAGCACAAATATGTTAAATCAGCCTCCTTCCCTTCTCCTGTACCACACACCCCATGGAAAGTTGTGATGCTCTGTTCCACCCACCCAGTGGTGATGTATTTCCACAAGCTGGCTGGCTACGAATTCAACCCATTACTGGCCTACAGCAACACAGGCTCCATCTGCAGTGAGAGCATTAAGTAAACTCTGCTCCAAGGAACAGAGCTCCTTCTTTCTGTTTGCCTTTTATTTTTTTTTAATCAAACTTGAGTTTTTCAATAAAGAAGGATGTAAAATAATCTCTGAGAGGGGAGCAGAAAGGACAGCCAAAAGAGCCAAAGCTGCTGGCTCAGTTTTTGTATTTATTTAACCATGGAAACTCCCATTGTAATTCACTTTGTTTTTCCCAAGACCTTGGCAGCAGGTTAAAGGTGGCATTGAGACCAAGTGTCCCAGACAATCCCCAGAACCAGCAGGACCACAGAGGTCTCCTGGGATATGCTCCTAACCATTCCTAATGTGTCGACTAATGAGGACAGTCCAGCATCATCTCCACAATTCCTGCAAGGTGTCGAGGTCTGGATATGGTCACCCCAACGGTTTTAGCAATTCACTGGGGAAATTGCTTTGTAGAAGGCCATTTATCAGGTGGATGTTGTTCGTTTCTGGAGTTCTCATTGCTGAAGTATTGTTTGCCCTCCTCTGCTGAAGGTTACCAGAGTGTTTTCATGAGAAATCTTGCCCTTTCATCCTCTTGTTCTCCTGGAAGGGTCAATGGATGGTTCTTAATTGTAATTTAAGATAAAGGAGTTAAATAGGAAGCATTGGAGAAATCAGAGATGGTGGCGTGTTTATGCTCTTGCTTTCCCAGAGCAAGCTAAAGGATTGGATAAAGTACTGTGGAGTTTGGGGTTAAATTTAGTCTCTCACACATTGTAGAGAGGAGGTCAAATACACTGTGGATTTAAATTTACCCTCCCTCATTCCTGTGCTGATCACAACTGTTGTTAAACGCTCTGAGAGGCAAAAGCTTTTTTCAGGAATTTTTCAGACCCTGTTCCAGGATAAATACTCCTGGATGTAGGATGGCACCTTATTTAGTTGCTCACCATAAAACACAGTTATTGGACTGAAGCCTGCAGCCCTGTCAGTGCTTCTGCGGAAAATTCACTTCTGTTCAAGGCATGCCCTTGAACAAGGATGGAAAAAGATTTAGCCCCTGTTCAGAGGCTGTCTGGCAGGGTAGGGTTCACTTTGTCCATCACCTTGAGGGGTGGCTGTTGGCACCGCAACACTTCTCAGAGAGAAGAGAGATTACACCAAGCAGGAGAAAACAAATCATTAAAATAAAAGTGAAAAGGGAGCCTATTTCCAACTAGTCCTGCAGAAATTGCTTTCCAGAGCACAGGGAGGGTGGAATGACTTAGGGCACCAGCAGTGGGATGCAGAGATTTGGACGGAGCTTACGAGGGATCTGGGATGGGTTATTTGGTCCTTCCAGTGCGGTGCATGGCACTGCTGCTGGTAGACGGAGCAGGGAGGCCTCTTGCACCCTGGATTCCTGTCCCAGCCCTGGAAGAGCTCTTCCCAGCTCTTCTGGCAGAGACCAGTAGCAGAAGAAGCTGCAGCTGCTGGGCTGGAGCTGCTTTGTTAGTACATAGAAAGCAAAGATGCTATTCCTTCCTGTTTTTCTGCCTTTTTTTTTTTTTTTGCAAGCAATTGTCACCTCTGTTTCTCTATTTATAGCAGCAAGCACCTACAAGATGTCAAATTGCACTGTTAGTTACATGTGTGCATCTGTGCTTAGAGTTTTGATACCTTTTTAATTATTTCCCAGCTTGCCTGTTACAGTGGGCTGTTGGCTGATTCCCTCTTTCTCTTATTGCCCATTTACATTCTATTTTACACACATTTAATTGGAGCATTATCTGCCTTTCCCTGCCACTTCTTTCCTTGAGTCATACCTGTGTTTTAGCGTTGTTATTCATAAGCTGAAAATCATTCTTGTGCTGACCTCTTCTTACATCATCTTCACGCTTACATCATGGTACTGATTTCTTCTCTCTCAGCTGGCCACGTGCATCCTCAGCTCAATTCCACATTTTCTCAGCTGTGCTTTTGCCTCTTCCAACCTCAGCTCCTGAGATGGTTTCCTCAGAATTCTGGTTTTACAGTGTCCCCATTCTCCAGGTTTCAGCACAAACACCTGCCCAAAACCATTGCAGTGGTCCTACCCTTCCTTCTTCCAGCCCTCCAGGGATGAGGAGCCCCTTCTCCGTTGGCTCTGTCACATCCTTTCTCTCACATGACGCAAAATATAGAATCACAGAATAGTTTGGGTTGAAAAGAACCTTCCAAGCTCCCCCAGTGCCACCCCTGCCATGAGCAGGGACATCTTCACCAGCTCAGGTTGCTCAGAGCCCCGTCCAGTCTGGCCTGGGATGTCTCCAGGGATGGTTTATCCACCACCTCTCTGGCCAACCTGGAAAAGGGCCTCATGACCCTCAGTGTCAAAAATTTCTTCCTCATGTCTGGACTGAATCTCCCCTCCTTTAGTTTAAAACCATCACCCCTTGTCCTATCGCAACAGGCCCTGCTAAAATCTTTATCCCCATCTTTCTTATCAGCCCCTTTTAAGTACAGAAAGGCCGCAACAGGGTCTCCCCAGAGCTTCTCTTCTCTAGGCCGAACACCCCAACTCTCTCAGCTTGTCCTCATAAGACGTATAGCAGGAATTCAATCGCACACCCTGAAGTAATGGCCAAGACCAGGGCTGAGAACAGTTCTCAGGTCAGGAGTGTTTGCTTTACCCAGAGCAGGACAGGGCAAGATGTTGAACTTGCATCCTGGGAATGTGGGGTTTTGTCCTTGCTGAGTACTTTGCTGCTGTGGTGATGTGGCTGTTTGAGTCTCCTTGCATGTGTAGCTAAATATGAGTTGTATTACCAGCTCCTTTCCGTATTGCTGTGTGCTACAATCCCTGAATCAAAATGTGTTCCTGCTCCTGCCTTTGAAGTAGATACCTTTGATCTTTGGAAAGGCAGAGGCAGTGGAGGTAACAGGAGTGTAATTATGCAACACCGAATAACCCCAGGACAATGAAGCTAAAACTCCAGCTCTCACAGGAAAGTTCCTGCTCTGTGTAACATCTCCAGTGGTCAAGGCCTCCATATTTCATCTTGGGGGAAAGGCTTGACCTCCAGTGCATGCAGTACAGTCAGTATACTCAGAGAAAAGCTCTGCTTTCCACTACATTGACACAACTTCCATCTCTTTTTCTACAAGTATTATCTTTTGATGTGCACGAAAGGAAAAAAAAACTATATATCCTAGGTTTGACAAGCAGAATACTTTGTAAATATTCCTCACAAGTTCTCATCTTCTGTAGGTCTATAATCACATCTGCTATAGCAGTCCTAAGCCTAGGTTTGGGATATAAGCAATATCCCTTCACCGTGGCAGTGTTTCAAAAGTATCTTCTGTTTTTCTGCCTCCTCACTGAAGTCAACCGAAGCAACATTAGGAAAACTCTTTGCTTTGAAAATCTTATCCAGAGTCAATGAACAGCTGCAGGCTCTCCAGTGTGGCCTAAAGAGGTGTTTGGTGAAATGAGGCTACTCTTTTAAACTTAAACTTTTTCCAGCTTCCTAATTCTCCATCTCTGTCCTGTAGGTTCACAACAGAAACCTGCTGTCCCTTGACTTTGACCGTGTGACGAGGACAGAGAAAATCTATGATGACCACCGCAAGTTCACGCTCCGCATCCTCTATGACCAGGCAGGGAGGCCCAGTCTCTGGTCACCCAGCAGCAGACTGAACGGGGTCAATGTCACCTATTCCCCAGGAGGACACATCGCAGGCATTCAGAGAGGCACGATGTCAGAAAGGATGGAGTACGATCAGTCTGGCAGAATTACATCCAGGATCTTTGCTGATGGCAAATCATGGAGCTACACTTACTTGGAGAAGGTGAGAATCCTCATATCACTCAGAAATGGTGCGTTTGGTGCAAATGGGCTTTAATCCTTTAACTTCAGGACAGCTGTGCTCCTTCACATCACCTGATTAATGGTCCTTATAGTCCAATACTCCTCTTTTGCCTACACTGATGTGCACCTAGTAACTTTGATGCCAAATCATGAATGAGCAGTTGAAAATAGCCTGAGAAGTTTCTTCCCAGTCACACCAAGAGAATGTCTTAACGCTGTGAAGCTTTGGCATTTGATTTTCTTAAACATAACATTCCTTTGCTGAGCTAGCTGCAATATAAAATATCTTCAGGTAAAGTCAGAGGAATGAAAGGTAGGAATTTCCAGTAGGCTTTTCCATGTGAAAACAATCCGTACATTCTGACATCCTGCCTTCTTTGAGTGACCCATTCCTGCTTTCTAGGAAATGCATGTAATAAAAAGTGCAAGTCACAAATCCAGCTAGACTGTCATCACACTCTTTGCAACGTTTTCTGTAATCTGCAATCTGTAGATTGGCATGGGACTTAAATTCTTCTGAGTATTACCATTCATCATTACACTGCCCAGTATCCTACAGATCTGTATGCTCCATACCAGGGACTGGAGTTTTATATTCCTGAGTTTTATATAAAGCCTATCCCTACAACAGTTTAAGGAAACTACAGTAGAATGGCTTTTAAAAAGCAAAAGGTATTGACTTGCTTCTTGCATCATACGATCTGTGCGGATTGTTCGTTACATGAAACAAACAAACAAAAATGACCAAATTCAGGCAGAAGTTTGCATTAAGAGAATAATGGAAGATATGGAGACACAATGAATTAATTGGGCATTGGAAGGTGTCGGAGGGTACTTTTTCAAGCGTTGTCTAATTCACTCTACAAAGGTAATTTATTTAATCTGTAAAAGCTATTGTGAAGAGAGTTTGGGTAGAGACAGCTAGCTATGGAGTATTGATTCAAACAAGTGAGCATTCTGAACTTAGACCTTCCTGACTGCATTAACGGCTTTTTCCTCTGCCCCGCTCCTCCCTGGAGATGCTCGATGTGCTGTGCAGCTTCATACCTCTCACCATTTAATCCTATGGGTGCAGAGATTTATCTCACTTGCTTTGCTCTTTGGATTGGAGAATTTTGAAGGTTTTGTGAGAGTTGAGTGTAATTTTGCCTGAAAGCCAGGAATGTAATCTATGTTTTTCTCCTTCCCATCCAGTCCATGGTGCTACTCCTTCACAGCCAGAGACAGTACATCTTTGAGTTTGACAAGAATGACCGGTTGTCATCGGTGACCATGCCCAACGTTGCCCGTCAGACTTTAGAAACCATTCGTTCCATTGGTTACTACAGGAACATCTACCGACCACCTGAAGGCAACGCCTCGGTAATACAGGATTTCACGGAGGATGAGCAGCTCCTTCACACGTTGTACCTGGGGACAGGGAGACGTGTCATCTACAAGTATGGAAAGTTGTCCAAGTTGGCCGAGATGCTCTACGACACCACGAAGATCAGTTTCACCTATGATGAAACCGCTGGCATGCTGAAGACAATAAACTTGCAGAACGAAGGGTTCACATGTACAATCAGGTACAGACAGATCGGACCGCTCATTGATCGGCAGATTTTCCGCTTCACTGAGGAAGGCATGGTGAACGCACGCTTCGACTATAACTATGACAACAGCTTTCGGGTGACCAGCATGCAAGCAGTCATCAACGAGACACCTTTACCCATTGATCTCTACAGGTACGATGACGTGTCAGGCAAAACTGAGCAATTTGGTAAATTCGGAGTCATTTACTACGATATCAACCAGATTATCACCACTGCTGTCATGACTCACACGAAACATTTCGATGCGTACGGCAGGATGAAGGAGGTCCAGTATGAGATATTCCGGTCGCTGATGTACTGGATGACCGTGCAGTATGACAACATGGGGAGAGTGGTTAAGAAAGAGCTGAAGGTTGGCCCTTATGCAAACACAACTAGATACTCATATGAGTATGATGCTGATGGCCAGTTGCAGACAGTGTCCATCAATGACAAACCACTATGGCGTTACAGTTATGATCTAAATGGAAACCTCCATTTGTTGAGTCCGGGGAACAGCGCCCGCCTTACGCCGCTCAGGTACGACCTCAGGGATAGGATTACTAGACTGGGGGATGTGCAGTACAAAATGGATGAAGATGGCTTCCTGAAGCAAAGGGGCAATGATATTTTTGAGTACAATTCAGCTGGCCTGCTCATCAAAGCCTACAATAAAGCTAGTGGGTGGAGCGTGAAATACCGCTACGATGGCCTAGGAAGGAGGGTCTCTAGCAAAACCAGCCATGGCCATCACTTGCAGTTCTTCTACGCAGACCTGACCAACCCAACCAAGGTCACGCACTTGTACAACCACTCGAGCTCCGAGATCACCTCGCTCTACTATGACCTCCAAGGCCACCTCTTTGCGATGGAGCTCAGCAGCGGTGATGAATTCTACATCGCCTGCGATAACATTGGCACCCCCTTGGCTGTCTTCAGCGGGACTGGCTTAATGATTAAGCAGATACTGTACACAGCGTATGGCGAGATCTATATGGACACCAATCCCAACTTCCAGATCATCATCGGCTACCACGGGGGGCTGTATGACCCCCTTACAAAGCTTATCCACATGGGACGGAGAGACTACGATGTGCTAGCGGGTCGGTGGACGAGTCCAGACCATGAGATGTGGAAGCATCTGAGTAGCAATAACATAATGCCTTTCAACCTGTACATGTTCAAAAACAACAATCCCATTAGCAACTCTCAGGATATCAAATGTTACATGACAGGTAAGACATTTAAATTAATTAACATATTCACAAGCTTGCCATCAGTGGATAAGTTTCTTCTCTTGCAGAATCCTGATCACCATGTGGTTTTCCAGTGTTTAATATAATGAACACAAGATTTTCTTTGCCAGTTGACCCCGGTGTCCGGGGCATGTTTAATTCATTAGCATAGATGGAGGTTGTAATTCCCAAACCTGTTTCCTTTTCTCTTCCTTGCTGTTTGTTCTCTTTATTTTGCTTCCAGTTTTTCATTCCCTCAGCTATCCCAAGTTTAGCTACCAATTAATGTCCTGATAACCTTTCTCTTTGTAGAAGGGCAGCTCTGTTTACACGGGCTTGCCTAGCAATTTATTTGCAACTAAACAAATGACATGCAGATTTGTTTTAGAAGAACGGCAACAGCAACTTAAACCTTTTATTACAGTCAGCTATTTCAGAGCACACTTCACTAGACCGTGTAGTTCAAAGTTAATCTGCCCCACAGAATTAACATTTTCTATTAAAAGTCAATAAAAGCAGGTGCGTTAGACTTAAAGGCCAGGTTTTAGGGTATACTGAACCCACAGCTTGACATAACCTCTGAACTGCTTCCCCTGGGACTTTGTAAAATGGCAATAACATGAGCTCTCTGTATGCTTTTTAAATACAGAAAATTGTTCTATAGGTTAAATGTCTTTCCTATATTCATACTTTGTGCAAAACTGGCACTAATGTTTGAGAGGACTCTCTTTGTTTAGATACTTCCTATTGGAAGGTGACACAGGTGACACAATAACAAATCAAATGTACATACTTTTTAAGGAGATATAACTAATTTTTGGATGCTTCTGCTGCGTCTATCACAACATTCCCATAGGCAATAGTATTTGCATTCCCCTAAGTTATGAAATCAGTTTAATAGCAAAAAAAAGTTACAAAATAAAAATACTGGATTGTTCTGTACCATTTGTTTTTCCAGCCATTAGAATTCTTGCTTTCAGGTTCTTCTGCAATAATCATAAAGATTAGATTGGTGTGTTTTTTAATTAAAAGCTATTTTCTCCAGAGCTGAGAAGATGATGCCATGAGGGAAGTAAAATACGCCAAAAGATGCAGACTAAGATCCTGTGTGTTGGCCTCACTCTGATAATTAAGGCTGGCACAGAATATTCTGAGATAACTTTTCCTATCAGAAAATGCTCACTTGTCAAAACTGAATTTGTTTATGGGAGAGGGCTGAGCTTGAGAGATTTCTCAGCAGAAATGCTGTGAACAGCTCTCAAAACTGTCTGAATTAATTCCTTTTTGGTTTTCAACCTCATGAAGTTAAATATAAACTAATTATCAAAAACTTGAAAATAAAAAATGAAGAGTGAAAACCAAAATGGAAGATCTGTATTTGAAGTCATTGTCTTGAACTGATATATATTTTGAAGAGTTGCTTCATGACGTATTAACAGATTTTTACTTTCCTGATCAAGTTAAGACAGGACAAAATTTCCAACCATCTGGGCCCCTCAGTTCCAGCAGGACAGGGAACTGCTGGAGAGAGTCCAGCGCAGGGCAACAAAGATGCTGAAGGGAGTGGAGCATCTCCCGTGTGAGGAAAGGCTGAGGGAGCTGGGGCTCTGGAGCTGGACAAGAGGACACTGAGGGGTGACCTCATTAATGTTTACAGATATATAAAGGGTGAGTGTCAGGAGGATGGAGCCAGGCTCTTCTCGGTGACAACCAATGATAGGACAAGGGGTAATGGGTTCAAACTGGAACACAAGAGGTTCCACTTAAATTTGAGAAGAAACTACTTCATGGTGAGGGTGCCAGAGCCTGGCCCAGGCTGCCCAGGGAGGTTGTGGAGTCTCCTTCTGTGCAGACATTCCAACCCGCCTGGACACCTTCCTGTGTAACCTCATCTGGGTGTTCCTGCTCCATGGGGGGACTGCACTGGATGAGCTTTCGAGGTCCCTTCCAACCGCTAACATTCTGTGATTCTGTGATTCTGTGATGATAACATCAAGAGGTCCAAATCTGACACTTTACAAGTTTTTATATACATCGAGTAACTTTTTCCACTGTCTTAAAAGTTGGTGTTTTTTTTAAAACTTTCAAGAATACAGAGCCCAAATACGTTTTTTAAACTTCTCCTCTCCCAGTGCATGGAAGGACCAAGTCATGGGATGGATGCCATGATGCAAGGCTGGTGCTCTGGCAGTTCTTTCTGCTGAAGCTTCCAGGCATCTCATGGGCAGGACCCTATGTGAGCATGTCCTTGTCATCACAACCAAATCTGCCCGGATTTGGGCACAGAAAACCACATTCTGTCCCTCCATCCCCTCCCTGGGACCCACCGTCCTCAGGGGAGCTCAGCGCCCAGGACAAGGCCAAACAACACATGTTTTGGTCTCCAACTATGAGGTTTCTGAGCTCGTGGGTACAAATTGGAGGTGGGCGGAGGGTGAACAGGAGAATCAGGTATTTGTGTTTTGAGAGGCCCGTTGTTAAACATTAATATTTTAGCGATTGTGCATTTCGTGGCACAGAGCTTTGCTGCCAGCTTCGGCAATCCTGATGGATTGAACTGACATTTCCATTATGTGTGTCTGCATTAAGCACTCCTTTTCTTTGCCCTCAAATGAATTTACTGTGAAATGTGTTGGCAGGGTTACTGTAGCTGAAAAAAAAAAAAAGCAACCTCTGTGATGTGAAATGTACTTTTCTGTCAAAAAATGTTGTCACTGCCTCTCGGCAAACTAATATTTTCCCCTCTGTTTTCTCAGTTCCACACCTTCCTCCCATGTTTGGGGTTTTTGTGTTTTTCTAAATTTTGTTCTGGGTATTCCAACACCGCTTCCCAAAAAGAATGAACTCCTGTTTGCAAGTGTTTTGAAAGTCAGTTTTCTGGGAAGTAGCAAAAAAAGCCTGTCTTGAATCTTTCCGGACATGTCACATATTTTTCGGCTGTTCGGCATCCCTGCCCCGTATCCCTCTGAACATTTGTGAAGTGCATCAATGCTGAACTTCACTGTTTTACTTTGTTCTCCTGACCACCTGGCCCACAGTGTGTACATCAAAGGTCTTCATTTCACATGAGAAGGATTTGGAAGCAGGCCGGCTTAGCGCCAAGCAAGAAGATAATCAAATGAGCCTTTTAATTTCTTTCCTTCCCCCCGCCCCAACCTCTCTGTTTCAAAGACACTCTGAAAACAATCTGTACATTGAGTGAACAGAAGTGTTTTTATTACAGAAATCCTCCCCCTTCCACATGGATCATCACAAGGGCTTTTTGGACGTCTGCCCAATCTCAACATTTTGGCCTGTAAGAAAACAAGCAACAGATAGTGTGTTTGTTTGGCTCCTGGTTCTCCAGTCATCTGGAAGTGCCTTGTTTGCTGCTTGCATCCATAATTTCTTTTCTGACCAGCTCTTCAAAACATTCATTTAAGCTCATGGGGAATAGAGAAAAAATATTCAAAGATGCATATTTGATTAGTTAAATCAATCCCTTTTTCGGATTGTTTCAACAGCGTTTATTGAGTTTAGCAAAATGAAAATCAAGCCTCTTGCACATCCAGCTTGAAGCAAAGATTCAAGTCCCGGTGATGTGCAAAACAATTAATGCCCCTGGGAGCTGATATTAGTTAAACTTTACCTTCATACCTTTCCTTTTCTTGCAATTGCTGTTTGTGTGCCAAATGCACAGTGTATTTTGCTTGAGGATTGGAGCAGGTGTGTCCTCTAGAGTTCAGTGAAGGCAAACGAGGTGAGATCATCAAATGCTCTGAAGTTAAGAGGGGAAGTGATGCTGATCCCAAGCAGATCTCAGAGTGGACTGACATTCAGCTGCTATTTCTAATAGCTGTAAGATCAAAATCAGGGAAGACTCTGCAGTCTGTACTGTCAAGTGAATGATGTCCCAAATGGCTGGGATTTCCATAATGTCCCCTTTAGGCCCAGTGGTCCCCCTCTTTGCATAGGACAATAGTTTATCACTTGTAGCCAGCAGCTTTCTCACCATCCATGGCCTTCTAAGGGGCTTGTGAAAGGTACCCAAGCAAAGTCGTCTTCTATCTGTACACTATTTGTACCATAATATACCTTGCAGGTAGTGTGGAGGCTGATTTCAAATGTCACCATAAATTATGACATATGACTTTACACTGGTTTCATATTCAAGCTACCCCTTCTCATGAACAGCCCAAGAAAGCCAGGACTGAGGTGGAAATGCCATGGAAAAAGCAGACGATGTGTCCGGAGTCTCTTCCATGAGCACCTGCCAAATGACTGTGCTGTTTGTCCTGTGTGTCCTGGTGTTCTGGCTCACATAGCTCTTAAATTTAGTCTTTGAGAGTCCTCAGGAAGAGAAATACTGTGGCTGAGATGTTCAGAGCTCACTGTAGGACGGGACGACATCTCCAGTTTGGCTGGAGCGTCTCAGCCTCCATCCGTGTGTTGTTGTTGCTGTGGTTCTCCCACGTACCTCAGAGCAGTACCTGGTGCCTGCTGAGAGTGACAGACGTTGACTTGGCTTTGATTTGAGCCATTTGGCCACTGCTAAAACTGCTGTTTCAGAGCTGGCCAAGTGCAGAATTGGACTGTGGTTGGAGGTGGAAAGCTCCGATTTGGCACACGGTTCTTTCAAGGACCATTAAGGTTTCTGCTTTTCACATGAAGTAGATGTTCATCATTTTGGCCACACCGCAGCAGTACCAGGGTCCTCCTCTGTGCCCTTCTCCTGAGCCACCCTGCTTTAATTGATCAGAAGATCTGATTTATGCTTCTCTTCCTTTCCAGATGTCAACAGTTGGCTGCTCACTTTTGGGTTCCAGCTACACAACGTCATCCCCGGCTACCCCAAGCCAGACATGGATGCAATGGAGCCGTCCTATGAGCTAATCCACACGCAGATGAAAACCCAAGAATGGGACAACAGCAAGGTGATCCATGCAACTCTATACTGTATCTCACACCCTTATGAGCATATCCAATTGCAATATTTATTAAAAAAACATATATTAGCCTTTTCTCCCAGATATGCTGGGAGATTAAGATTGAGTCAGTCCCCATGACAGTGGTGAAATCTGATTGAATAATCGCATCATAAGTTCCTTACTTCTGTGGTGCTTTTTCCAGTGGTGGTTGCCCAATGAAATGGTGTGTTACTGTTTCTTTTTCTTGCAAGAAACCATATTACAACATATTGCAAGCAAAGTTCAAGGCCTTTGCACCAAGTATTTTTAGAAGCGAAAAGAAAAGCAAATCTTAAAACAGAATAGTTTTCTACAGATTTTTTTTCCAGAAACTTATTCAGTCTGGTTTAAAATGTCTTAAGCATCAAGTCCCAGTCCTTCCCCAGGAAACTGTTCCGCATTGCAGTGGGTCTTACCAAAAAGAAGTTTTAGCTGAAAGCTAACTTTCATTTTACCTGAGTGGATTTAATCCCAAGTCACTGTGTCTTGCTTTTAAAAACAGGCCTGCATCACAACCCACTTTGGTAGACGCTGCCACAAAATTCAGTGATGAAAATTGGCAAGAAAAAGCTTTTGCAGCCCAATCATTTCCCCTTCTCTTCCTATTGGGAATTACTGAGCTGAAGGATGGAGGCAGCGCTGTTAAAGGTGGGCACACCAGGTCAGGATGCGAGAGCCCTGGGTTGCCCCCAGCCCTACTGCTTATCGGTCGTATGACCTTGAAAAAGTCATTTACCTCTCAGGATACTCTGTCACCTCATAGCCTGATTCTGTTCTGGGGTTGCTTTCACCAGTTTAGTCCAAATCTTCTTTAGTCTGAGTTCTTACTTGCTTTTGCTGCATATTCAAACATTGTGAGAGCAGCAAGGAAACCATGTGCTTGGGAACATCAGGACACACTCTTTAACATTTCTGCTCATAAAATGATGCCTGTAGGAAGTGGAAATGATCCCAGATGCCCTCCGAACCTCTTTATCTATGAGTTCACTGGAATCTTACTGTCCTTCAGCAGGTTATTGATGGCCTGTACACATATTAAACCAGGAGGTAAAATACAGTGTCACATTTCTCCAGCCACTCAGAGGTATGAATAAGATACTGCGGCTTAATAAAATAGTCATGTATCAGCCCATCCATGGTACTCATCCTCATAGCTATGGTGAAGACAAGCTAAAATGTACCAGCTTCAACTTCAACAAGAGATTTATATGAAGATTTAATACTTTATAACAGAGAGGGACCAAAAGAACTATGCCTTTTGCTACCGTGACTGAGTTGATGATTTAAACACATTACACTGCAGTCACTCTGTTGTCTTTTGGAGCTCCAAGACTCCTTTTCTGTTTCTCTCTTCCTTGAATTAAACAATAAAATGCTAATAGAGGTGGTTTCTGTAATGAGAAATAGCCTCAGAAGTTTTGCTTCTCTTGGTTGGAGAGTTGGGCAGGGAAAAATTTCATTAAATATAACAAGGGCAAGTGTAGAGTCTTGTATCCAGGCAGGAACAACCCTAGGTTCCAGTATAAGTTGAGGAATGACCTATTAGAGAGCAGTGTAGGGGAAAGGGACCTGGGGGTCCTGGGGACAGCATGATGACCATGAGCCAGCACTGGGCCCTTGTGGCCAGGAAGGCCAGTGGTACCTGGGGTGGATTAGAAGGGGGGTGGTCAGTAGGTCAGAGAGGTTCTCCTGCCCCTCTGCTCTGCCCTGGGGAGACCACACCTGGAATATTGTGTCCAGTTGTGGCCCCTCAGTTCCAGAAGGACAGGGAACTGCTGGAGAGAGTCCAGTGCAGGGCAACAAAGATGCTGAAGGGATTGGAGCAGGGCAGGTTCATTCAGAGACCACGTGAAAGATTGTCTCTAAATTGTTGTAACTCTCACAGAACCACAACAGAAATTATTGCTATTGGTGGTGTTATTAGTATTCTTATATTATTATTTTATCATTAGTCCATTATTATTATTAGTCTTACCAAATAGCCAAGCAACTTGGGTGACAGCTTGAGGTGAAGACTGAGACTTGCTCATATAGGCAGCTGATCTAGAAATAAAATAAAACCAGAGAGCCTTCCCTTCCATCCACCCATTTTAGGTGAATCTGCCCGATTGAGCAATGAGAAGAAAATAAAATCTCCATGTCCCTTCAGGTTTTCAAAGCGAGCAGCTGCAGTGAGGGCTGTGCAGGGACCTGCTTGGTAAAAGAGGGTTTATTCAGCCACCACGCTTCCAGATGAGTCACTTCACACTCAAGTGTTGGAAGTGGAATTTAACTATTGCAGGTTGTTTCACATTCTTCCCTTGTGTTATGACAGCAGCGAAACATGAGCATTTTTTATTTTAGTCTACAGCTGCAGGATCATGCTGTGATAGCAAGTGGCTCTCAGATGCTGTAGAGCAGGATTCCCTTCCTTTCTGTCACATCCAGCATATTGCAGGCGTATATTTGCATAAAACATATTATTTCACATATGATACCTGAAAATATGATCCATTTTCTCCTAAGCCTATCTGTGCATTCAACACTGATGTTTCACGTGTGGTTCTGTTCATTCCCAGTCCTTCCAGCTCCCAGACACAACCCAGCCCTTCTTCCTACTGATTTTCTGTGTATTTATTCATGAAGTGTGTGAAAGAAAACACAAACTTCTGAAAATTTCACATAGCAAATGACAGAATTAAACAAAGTTAAATGGAAGCATGGGAAATATATTCAGATAAGACTGATCAGAATGTAAAATGATCTTCCAGGGCATAATGAGGAAGCTCCAAATCTTTTGTCATTTCCAAGTAGCCTGGACAAGGCAGTGGACAATGCCCATCCTGCTTGAAATCCAGGGATATTCTCTGAATGATATACCACAGCTTTCTCATCTCTGTGTCTTCCGATCCCTGGTTTCTCTGGGTCACATACCTCCTTCTGACAGACCAAAGTAAATCTGAGTTACTCCACTGGCTTCGCTGATCAAAGCTGTAGCCCAGCAGATTGAGTCAGTTCTTTTATCCGAGAGGAATGAATAACAAGAGCACAACAGCAAAGCGACTAACCCCACATAAATGGCTGCTTCATCTCCTCAGAGTGCATAACCAGAGGGCCCGAGCATCTCCTTCCAAAACATTGTTGGTATTTGCCTTGCAGGGCTGGGAGATGGGAGAGATAATTCTGCTTTTGAGCATCCACCAGCTCAGAATCAGCCAGCGTGTCATAAACCTTGCACTCACCCCCTGCAGCTCCGGAGTGACATTTAAAATCCAATACTCTGTTGTGCAGCACTTTCCCCACCCACTCCTCCCTGTGACCGTGCAGCTGTCACTAAATTGTTTGTTGAACAAATTCAGCGTTATTGGCCACCAGGAGACTCTGGGTGACCTCTGGCATATTGTGGAGCTGCTGCACCTGAATCCAATTTCTCTTTTCTTTTTTTTTTTTTGTCTTGTTGAACTGTCAGGTAATTGCTGGAACCAGAACAACTCTATTTGCAGGGAGGGGTGTTTTGGAGTCGGCACTTATATTGTTAACTACATCATATTATTAACTGCCCTTCTTTCCATCCCATCACCACTGTGCCTCCAGGGAGGGTCCTGTTTTCCGCAGAGCCCATTGCAGTCTGTTCTGGAGAAGTGTTTGGCATCCCTTATGGAGCATCATTTTGGAGACGAGCGCTGCTCGGGGATGCTCAGCCAGGGACTGAGCTGTAGGGCTGCGCGTTCTGGCAGAGCTTCTCCCAAGGACAATCTGTCAGAAGGACCGGCTCTGCCAGCGTTCATCATTCAGGGGAGGCTTCCTCACATTGCGGGTGCTTCATCCTGGGCTTGGGCCATCGTGCTGTCTGCACGTCTGTCCATCAGCCCCTAGTTATGTTTTGCAAAAGTAGTGGCCAGTTTTCTGTGTATCTGTTGTGGAGAAGGGAGTTTAAGTCTCAAAGACATTAAGCTCTTGAAGCTTTAGGAAAACAGATGAGCAAGAGAAGGAGACAAATCCTCTTATTTCCCTACAGATGGAAATCTGCTTGATGAGATCAGCCTCGTTATCCCCCTGCAGCTGTGTGTGCTGGCGGGGTGGACAGACCTGTTCTCCAAGCCCAAGAGTCAGCACTTGAGTTTTGCTCATTGCTAACCAATCAGCACCTACAGCACTGGGCTTGCTGGCCAATCGCTCACCTCCATTGCCCCAGTTGCATTGTGGTTGGCAGGTTGCTGAGTAGACACATTGCCTCTCAGCCAATCAGTGTGCAGGGCAGCCATGCTGATGGGTAGGAGCCTGATGGGATGTGGTGGGTGATGGGCTCATCTTGCATCTCCAGGAGTTAGAATTATAGGATCATAGAACAAGTGTGTTGGAAGGGACATTCCAAGCTCATCCAGTGCCACCCCTGCCATGAGCAGGGACATCTTCACCAGCTCAGGTTGCTCAGAGCCCCGTCCAGCCTGGCCTGGGATGTCTCCAGGGATGGTTCATCCACCACCTCTCTGGCCATCCTGGGCCAGGCTCTCACCACCCTCATTATAAAAACTTTCTTTCTTATGTGTACTCTGTGAGCAGAGTTGGTGGGGAACATCCACATGGGGACTCATCTTCAGGTGATGACCAGGTGGAATGGAGGGAAGAGGCTGATATATGAAGAATGATTTTATCAACAGAGAGTGGGAGGGTAAATAGGAAGGAGTTAATGCTGAAGAATATTTCAGAGAAGTCATAACTTCCAAGCCTTTTTGAAAGAATGGCTTTCTGCGTTGCAAGCCATATGGCAGTAAGAGAAACACCTATCTGTGTATAATGGCACAAGGATGTAGAGAAACTTGGAAACATGTTCACTTATTGCACATCTTGGATCCTTGGTGGGAAATTAAAGCTTTCAGTCTCACAGTGGAAGGCGGTATTTAAAAACAACAGATGATAGTATCTGGCTCTGGTATTTCAAATCCTCAAGAGGTGCAGGCGAAATGCAAGAGGCTATTCAGAGATCTCTGCAATGTGCCGTTCTCCCGAGCTCTGTGCGGCAGAGAACAAATGATGAAGGTCATTCTCTTCTCTCCAATGGGTTGTTACTAGATAAAGTGAAATGTCACCTAAGGACATCTGATTAAAAAAAAGGCTGTGAGGAAAAACAAACCCAGCATATTTGTCACTCACGTCTAGCAACAAATATTGAAATAAAATAACTGTTAATTCCTTTCTTCTGTAAAACTGGTTTTCTAGATACCTTGGTTTACAGTTGCTAAAAGCACCAGCATTTTTTAGAGAACAGCACATGCCACTGCAGCCTTAGATGGAAATTTTCTGTTTCTCTTCATTGCCAGTTCATTAAAATGAGTTCTAAGATGAAACAGAAATGGTAATTTCAAAGTCAGGGATACGGTGCCTCTTTGAACTCCATATAATCTGTTTGCCTCCATCCCCTTTGTATTCACAGCAGAGCATACAAGCTAGCTGTACTCTGATTTGCCTAAATTCCTTGTTGTTTTTTGGGGGGTTGGTGTTCTTTGTTGTTGTTTGTTGTTGTTGTTTTCTGTTGGATGTTTTTTCCTTTTAAAAAGTTCTCTTCCCAAATACACTCTTTTATCAAAGAAATGCACTCAAAAAGCCATTTTCAGTCATCCTGGGCTCATTTTCAAGACAACAGAGCTGTGTTTAGTTACAGTAATAGTTAAGTCATGATGGTGTTCAGCATTACAGCTTTGTACATGTCTGATCTCCTACTTCTCTACATGACAAAAGATGGGGAGACCCCAAAAGGCCTGTAACCAATCCCCAGTGGAAAATCCTTTGGGTGTGATTTGTTCTTGATTAAGACATCTAAATTTAGGTCTCTCCCTGTGAACTTGATATCCAAGCTTCCATTAAAACCAGCAGAGATCTACAATGAAGTCGGTTGCTGGTGCTATTTGGCATACCCTAGAGTTCCGTGGACTTCTTCATGTCTACAGCATGGACTGCCTGTACCTTTCTGGAGCAACAGTTGGTGGCCCATAGTGTCAAAAGCAGTTCTCAACACCACCCTTTTGGGTGGCTTATCAATGGAGCTCAAAGGACAGTTCAAATTGTGAACTGCTATGAGCTAGGATTGAATTCAAGACTAAGACATGGACATATAGGTGTCTCCATGTGTTCTAGATGGGTGCACTCACTGTAGTCTGTGAACATCTAGTTCATACAGTCAGTGGAGCTCACTTAAAGAGCTGTCCACCTCCTAGGCATTAATTTTAGACTAAGCTGAACACACTATAAGCTCCACTGACTGTGCAAAGTAGGGGTTTGATTCAGTTGCCCATACAGGGCTCAAGTAGATGAGGTTCTTAGGGACATGGTTTAGTGCCAGTGTTAGGTTAACAATTAGACTTGATGATGTTGAGGGTCTTTTCCAATCAAAATGATTCTATGAAAAGGCACTAGAGTTCCTGCAGCTCATCATTAATAAGATAATAAAGACAAAATAGAAGAGGAACGAGGGAGGTTTCTGATAGGAGTAATTCTGCCAAGCCTGACGTGGTCTGAACCCCAGAGCTCCCTTCCCCAAGGTGATAATCAGTAGAAAGTGCAATTCATTCCAAGGACCCTTATCACTCAACTGCTGGTAAATATGGTGATATATATCTAGGTGATGATAGATAAATGCCCACAGGACATAAAGACCTGATTTATATCCGTGAGTGAAGGAGCTTGCACCAAATGGTGTTTCAAGATGAGTTACGAGCAATGCCTTTTCCTACCACTTGTAAAAGTTGCTGAGGTGAGTTGGAAGAGCGGTGTGGTGTGCTTGGGTAGTGGGGAAGGACCACCTAGAGTCAACCCATATGAGATGGACCTGGGAATAAAACTTCCCTATTTAAACCTCCCTGAAAGAGCTAACCAAGGCTGTGCACTATACACTTATTTAGAACAGTGTTTCAAGGAGCCCAGAAACCTAATCGCTCCATGTCCATCATCGGTGACATCTACATCAATTATGTCCATTTTTTGCATAATTCGAGCACTTGTGCAGTTGGCAGGGGAGCTCGGTTTGGTTCCCAATCAGTCTGTTAATTATATTGTTCTCTAGGCTGTGGGTGAGATCCCCCACAGGCCACATGGGGAGAACCAGAAAGAGCTTCTCTGTCATAGGTGACATGTTCCTGCTCCAACACCTATGCTGTTCATCAAAAGGGAAACAGCAGGAGATATACCCGCCTGCTTGGCACTTTGAATAAAAGTCAGTCCTGGGTCTTTGGTATTTTAATGCTTTACAACCCAAAACATGCTCTTGAACTTGTGTACCTCCGTTCCTTTATAGTTGTCTCATTTATGAATCAAAATCAATCATCCTGCAATGCTAAATCCTTTATTTAATTTCTTTCATGCTTTGAGACCCTTCCCTGGAAATGGCCACCGTGGAAATGAGGGTTTATTTCCCTTAATTTTGCATGTTACAAGTTGAGAGGTCCACACTAAAAAGCCTGGATAATCTGAATTGTCCTCTCACACCCAGGGAAGGATGCGACCTTAAGCTTGTGGACAGTTTAAGGCAATATCCTTCATGGATGTTATATTTCCTCGAAATATCTGGAGTGCAGCAAACTTTTCTTTGTAGCCTATTTTTAATCCTGGATGTCATTATATTATTGAACTGAGCCATTGGCAATGCCAGGAGAGTTTTGTCATAACATCCTCTCGCTTCTGTGAAATTTGAGCAAATAATTGTTCGTGGACAGGGGACTGCAACAAGTCTGCGCTGCCGTGAATTGATGAGAGCATTTCCAAAGACATTTTTGCAGTAATGATGAGCTGCTGGCTCGCTATGTGCTTGCTCCATTATGTGCTAACAGCAAAAGTGACTTTGTATTGTACCTGACTACAAATGATCCAGGCTGTTGTCTCGCAGCAGTTTTGCTTCAGTATAAGCCAAAACTCGAGCGTTAGGTGTGACTAGTCTTGGCTCAGGGAGCCTGGAACATTGTGGAGGGTTTGCAGGAAATAGGGTTTACAGTCTTCCTTGAGTTTTGAACAACCAGCTTTGGACAGGTTGAAATGGGATACAGAGAGTTTACGGCTACTTTGAGGGTCATACCTGTGATGCAGGGCTTTTGAAGGAGGTACGAAGTGCGGTTAAAATAGAGGAAAGTTTTACAAATACTTTCACACTTACAGAAAATCTGAAAGCATTTTATAAATCGTCACAGCCACAAGATTCACTATGAATAGGTGCAGATGAAGAAGACTGAAGCACGATATAATTACATGTGCCCAGCCAGGTGGGAGAGTCCAAATTAGACCTTCACACCACTGAGGCAAAAAAATTCTCTGGTATCTGTACCTTCTTCAGTCTGTAAGAGTAGAAACAGTTTGGTTTCTTGAAACAATGACCCTTAGAGTCATAGAATCGTAGAACAGTTTGAGTTGGAAGGGGCCTTCCAAGCTCATCCAGTGCCACCCCTGCCATGAGCAGGGACATCTTCACCAGCTCAGGTTGCTCAGAGCCCCGTCCAGCCTGTCCTGGGATGTCTCCAGGGATGGTTCATCCACCACCTCTCTGGCCAACCTGGGACAGTATTTTACCACCCTAATGGTGAACCATTCCTAGGGTGAATAACCTGACAAAACGTCTCTTCCATTAAAAATAATGTATCACCAATAAAAGGTGATAAGGGGAAAAAAAAACAGAGCATCCTTAGATGTTTCCAGGATGTTCTGCTGGTTTCCAGCTTGCTAATAATGCCTCTGGGTCACCAGGCTTCTCTTTCTAACACGTCTTTCTCTTCTTTCTCTCCCTGCTCAGTCAATTCTGGGTGTCCAATGTGAAGTGCAGAAGCAGCTGAAGGCCTTTGTCACTCTTGAGCGCTTTGAGCGGATCTACAGCTCCAGCATCGCTGGGTGCCGGCAGGTCAAGAAGAACAAGAACTTTGCTTCTGGAGGCTCTATCTTTGGCAAAGGCGTCAAGTTCGCCATGAAGGACGGGCGCGTGGCCACGGACATCATCAGTGTGGCCAACGAGGACGGGCGGAGGATCGCGGCCATCCTGAACAACGCCCATTACCTGGAGAACTTGCACTTCACCATTGACGGGGTGGACACGCACTATTTCATCAAGCAAGGGCCATCGGAGGGCGACCTGTCCATCTTGGGCCTCAGCGGCGGGCGGAGGACCCTGGAGAACGGCGTGAACGTGACGGTGTCCCAGATCAACACAGTGCTCAATGGAAGGACTAGACGTTACACGGACATCCAGCTCCAGTACGGCGCGTTGTGTCTAAACACTCGCTACGGGACCACCTTGGACGAGGAGAAGACCCGCGTCCTGGAGCTGGCCCGGCAGCGAGCTGTCGCCCAAGCGTGGTCCCGGGAACAGCAGAGACTGCGGGATGGGGAGGAGGGTGTTCGCTCGTGGACAGAAGGGGAGAAGCAACAAGTGCTAAACACGGGCCGGGTACAGGGCTACGACGGCTATTTCGTGATCTCAGTGGAGCAGTACCCCGAACTCTCAGACAGCGCCAACAACATCCACTTCATGAGACAGAGCGAAATGGGCAGAAGGTGACAGAGAGGGTTGACGCGGTGACTTCTTGCCAAAGACAGCTACTCTTTTGTGGCCACTTACCTGACTGTGTTGTACTCAATCCGTTTTCTAGACTGAACAAGGCGGGGGGGGAGGAAAACAGAAAGAGAAGGAATAATACGGTTGCACTGTAACTCATGCAACATACTTTTTTTTCCCCTCTTTAATTTGGCCTTCACGCATTTTTTGCAATGAACAGAAGGTATATTTTGCCGTAGTGTGATCACAGTGAAATTTACTGTCTCTTGTCCTTTTTTCTTTTGGTTGTTTGTTTGTTTTTATCCCTCCCCACCCCCCCCGCATTGTGAGGAATTTGAAGTGGGGAGGCGTCAACCTACATCCATAGGTGTGAAGTGCAAAATGGGTGTCTGTGCTGACTTGTGTCATCCTAACCCTTTCTGATTTGGGGCAGGGACAGATAGCCTCCCACCCGACACACGGGGAGCCCGCAGCGCGCCGGAGAGCTCTTCAACACGAAAGGAGATGGAAGACGACGCTGATTCCAATACTCCGAAAGTGACCGTCCGAATCATGTGCCTCAAAAGAGACCTTACAAGTAGTTTTCACGTTTCACTTGGGACATAAAGTGGTTTTTTTTGGGGTGCTCCTGCTGAGCAGAAGTAGATTATAGAGGCGAAGGAGCTAATTATATTAACTTGCAAGATGATTCTCTTCCTTCCTGAACTGGAATAAAAAAAAGAAAAAAAAAAAAAGAAAAAAGAAAAAATAAGAAAAAAAAACAGTCTTTTTTCATTATGAGAGTAGATACTTTTGGGGTTTTTTTTGTGTGTGTGCAAATTCTGGTTTTAGTTAAAAAAAAAAAACAAAGAAAAAAAGCAAAAGCCAAGAAAGGGACTCCTGCTCTATTGAGAAAAGCTAAAATCAATCCTCTCTCTCATACGTAGAGCTGTTCTATAGGTGGATTTAATGCACCCATGTTGTACATTTGCTAATGGCATAACTTCATTAAATGTAAAGTGTTTCAGTACACGAGGCTACGTGTTTACCAGTCCACTGTGCTGTATCTGATAAAACCAGTTAATTTTTAGGAAGCTGATTTGAATTTAAAAGTAGTTATAGTATCCCGGTGACATACCACTGAAAATTAGAGCAAGCCAAACCCTGCTTTTCCTGATTCTGGAGTTTGTATTTGTTGGCTGGGAAACGCAGTTTTGAGTAGCATGCTGGCAAGTCGTTTATGACTATGGCAGATAAATGTCTCCTGGGGACTTTGGCAGCAGGGATTTTAAAATGTTTAATAAGTAGCAACAGCTTGTGTGTGGTGGGACGAGAAGGGGAATATTGGAATCAACCCTCTCGCTGCCTCTTACACGAGCTCGAATTAAGCGGAGAGCCCGGTTGACTGTTCGCCGTGAAGAAGGGGGAGGTTGAGGGGCCCAAGTGCTTTAATAAGAAACTGCTGACAAAGTTGCTCGGCATGCTAATGTAATTTGTATTCACATAACCTCTGTGCTCTGGTATTTGCAAGAGTCCTTGAAATTCAAGGAAAGAAGGAGATGAGCTTAGATTGAAACGGTCCTGTGGTAGCAAGGGCCATTCCTACAGGCAGAGGTGTTACCCACCTCTGCACATATCCCGACTCACCATGTCTCTCTGAGAACATCTCCATCCTCATTGTTTTTGTTTGTCGTTCATTCCATCCACTTTGGTTTTCGCTTCCCGGTTCTGCAGAGAGATAACCCGAGATGTGCAAATCCATGCCAAGGCTGTTTCCTTACTCGGAGCCCTACAACGCACCTGTGTCCCCAGAGCCAGCCCTCCTGTGCCTGTGCCACCACCACCGACATCCTCCAGAACAGCCTGAGACTTCTCTGCAAACTCCAGCCCCCCAGAAAAAGCCGGGGCACATGTTGGGCATGCTCTCCTCCAGCAGCAAAGTGCTGGCAGCCCCAGCACTATCGCGGCTCCCTGTAGATGCCGGCTGCCAGCTCCGTCTGCCGTGCCTGTCTGTTCCCAGGTGCCTGCCAGGAGGATGGCAATGGGATGGAAATTCCCCCAGCAGACTGTTCCTCCTCCAGTTCCCAATCCCTAATACCTTTGGCCAGACTTTTGGCAGCTGCAGAGCCCCAGGGCTGACCCATGTTGCGGCCACCCCCTGCTATGGTCCTAATTTTCTGGTGGTCCCTCCTGCTTGCAGCAAAGGTGATGAAGCTGGTGCTGTAACCCGGTGCCGTACTTTGAACCTCCTCTTGCAGCATGCAAACTTTATTACTTTTGGAAGGAATTAGTCACAGGCAGCTGGGCTAGAAGGGGTATCCAGCTCTGGCAGAAGAGGTGTGTTGGCCAGGCCAGCTCTAGATTTTGGCAAGGCAGTGATTGCTTTGGGCAACTGTTGAAAGGCCACGGCATTACCACCTGCCTTGCTGGTATCAAACTCTTCTCAAGCCTGGGCTGCCCTGAGGATGTGTTGGTGGGGATTAGGGGCATCATTAGCCAAAACAGCAGTTGCCACCTACTCGAAGTAGGCAGCACCCTCTTCCCAAGGCTATTTTCCCATCCCCAAACCACACCAGGGACACATCCCCCCCAGGACCTCAACCTTGTGTCTAAAAGAGCACACATGGAGCTATAAAGACTGGTGGGAAGCTGGGTTGAAAGGTGTAAACCCCTGGTGAAGACCTGCAGTGCAGAGAGAACTTGATGTGCATCCCATTTACACTGCGTCCTTCTGAGCGACTCCGAAGAGAAATGGTGCTTCTGTGTCCATCCCCGTCTATGTGTTACAGTGCTAGGAGGAGTAGTGCAAGAGTAAATGGGCCACCTTTCCACGCAGCCAAGAAAGGGATTCAAGCGTGAAATATTCCTACTGGAACTCTGCAGGCCTGAGATGGCACCTCGACAGCCTTACACAGACTCTTCAGGTTATTACACGAGCTAATGACTTAGAGGAGTTCACCCATTTTTTTAAGAGTCTTATGGTCCCTCCGCACATGACACCAGACCCAGGAGCCACCCGGCTCTTCGCCGGGGCAAAGGCAGCTCTGGCTGCATTTCTCAGCATCCTCAAGCAGCAATGGGATGCGACTGTGCCTGGTTGGCCACCAGTCCATGGGGTCCTTCTCCTGTTGTGGGACTATGGACATTATGTCAAAAAAGAGGAAGAAAAAAAGTAAAAGTATATATATATATTTATACATGTATGTGTTGCTCTTCTCTTTATCAAAGACTTTAATGAAAAGTATTAAAAGGAATGGCTGTCTAGTGTTGGGGACAAACCTATTCAAAGACAGTTCATTCTCAGCCTCTGTGAAATCTTCACCCTTTCCAATTTACCTAGATGGCAAAACCAGAAACAAAGGTTTTCAGTCCCAAAGTCCTACATTTCCCACTTTGTTACTGAAAAATGCTTTTCCTACAGGGCCTCGAGTGCATTCCCATGGAGGTTGCAAAAATGGGCTGTGAACGGAAAGAGCCGTGCCCTCCTCAAGGGACGGCACTCTGCTATCCACAAGCGTTTCCTCTCAACTGGTGGCCCCACAGCCCCTTCCCAGCCTTTCATGACCCCATTCTTCTCCCCACAGAGCTGTGTCATGGCTGACGACCCTTCTTGCTTCGCTCGTGGGCAGCGGGGTGATCTGGTGATCCTTGCTTTTGTCAGACTGGGAAGTCCTGGGTGCGAACCCCATGGCACTAACCCCAAAGTCCCATTGCTCTAGGTGCTCTTTCAAAGCCCAGTTGCATGCCAGACCATCTCCGAGAGAAAATGTCTCTGTGGCCTTGTGTTCTTTTATGGCTTGACTTTGAGAAGTCACTATTTTCTTGACCCCAAAAAAGAGGCCTCACTTCTCCACCAAAATAGGTTTCTCTTCAAAATGCAAAGGCATAGCTTAAATTACTTTGAACTCCTGGGTTTGTCTTCAGTCTGAAGGGTGGTGGGAAGGAATTGTGGTCAAGACTGACAGCTCGGAGTAGAAAGTCCAACGATCTGGAGCAGCGCCCAACAGTGGGTAAGGACCAACCGCTCGAACCCTCAATAGCTGGTGCTGGCACCAAAGCATCCTCCATTTGAAGGAACAACAGCGATGGGACCAACTTGCTGTGGCATCCAGAGAAGAGGCAGTGCCATGAGGGCTCTGTGGCTGAGAAACATCCAGCGTGCTCACCCCGAGGGGACAGGAGCAAGATCAATCTGGTATCATGAGAAACGCTGCGATGTTTGCTTCCTCCGAGCCCTTTATTTTTATATGTATTTTTTCCCTTTCAACTGAAGATTGGAGCTTGCAAAATCATTAAACTGTGGTGACCGGAGGGAATCACGCAGCTCTTCATATCTTTGTCATCACAGCTATTGATCAGATCCGCGATGAGAATGGGCCAACAACTCTAAACAACGCCAGGCGAGAGCCGATGAGACGAAGGTCGTTAAGAGCCCCGATGCTTGATTTGGGTTTAAAAGATGCAGATGATTGGGAGCAGTCCCTGAGACACCGTTTGGCCATAACTTATAAACAGTGAGGGAATTCTGTAATATATCTGTAGATGCTTTATTGAGCGTAGGGATCGGCATGAGATTCTGCTCAGTCTATTCTACAGACAGCGTAACCAGAATAAATCAAAATTGTTTAAAAAAAAGGGGAAAAAAAAAATCTAATAAAGTACTTTTTCAGCTGTGACTTGTAAGTGTCACTGTGATAGATGGCAGTGCAATCCATTATGCAAAGACAAGGCTCTTAACATGAAATTTTAGAATTGAATTTTACGATTTACAGAGGGGGCCCCCCCTCGTATTTACGGCACAGCAGTCTGTTTTGATTCAATCCACGCGTAATTGAAACCAGGGCCGGGGATCGCGGTTATTCCTACGGTCGCTTTTTAAACGGGGAGGAGAAACCAGGGCCTATCACATTAATAATGGAGCTAAAAAGATCGCTTTGCTTGTTAAACCTTATTTGCTTTATCCCCTCACTCTAGCGGCACTGCAGAACTTGGGAAATACGGATGCGGTGCCTCTGTGCTCAGGCTGGGGTTTGGTGGGATAAAATCCAGCTCCCATTTAACTGGCAGCATCTCCATCCCGTGGCGAGCGTGGCCTGGGGCATTTTTGCTCCAGTTGTTACAGTCCTCCACAGGACAGCAAATTTTTCAGCATCTCTTTTTATGATAATCCCTCTTTTTATTACGGTGGCTAAACAGTTAGATATTTTAATCCCCCCATTACACCAAAGAATTTTCATGAATTTTGGAAAAGTAAAAAAAAGCTTTGTTGCGTTGTTTTTTTTAATCTCTGGGGTACATTTAAATAAAATGACTTATGGCTGTAGAGCAAAATTTAAACAGACACGGGGACCCCCCATCTCGCTCCTGGATGAAGGGACATTGCGTGTCCCGGGGGCCATTTCCCGCGGTGCTTTTCCATCATCTGCCACCCGAACCAGAAACAACCCAGAATCACAGAATGGACTGGGTTGGAAAAGACCTCAGAGATCATCAAGTCCAACCCTTGGTCCAACTCCAGTCCATTGACTAGATCATGGCACTAAGTGCCATGTCCAATCTCAGTTTAAAAACCTCCAGGGCCGGTGAGTCCAGCACCTCCCTGGGCAGGCCACCCAGGGGAAAACTTTTGTGTCTCTTGCCTGCTTTCCTTTAATTACCAGGAAACTTTGAGTTCCCGACAGAGTATTACATGGCTCAACTGTTAACTCCCATCCCAGAGGTCAATGTTTTCTGGGCAGGAGAGCATAGAAAACCACAAGTGAAAATTAACTAAAACTATATATACATATATATATATATATATAACTTTTTTTCCTCAGAGCTGGAAACTGTTCAAGCGAACAACAGAACTATTCCAAAAAGAAAATTAAAACCTTTGCAGATGTTGCTGAAATAACCAATCAAAGAATCACACTTTTCTATTAAAAATAATAATAATAATAATGTTTATTTTGTGTGAGGACTTCTAATGCAGCTCCAGCCGAGAAGAGGACTTTGTATCAAAGCTGCATCTGTAAGCCCAGCACTGGAGACTCTTGTCATTACCCTGTGTAATAATTTTCCTGAAGTCTGGAACTAATTTTTTGAGAAATTTTTTTTCTCAACACTTTGTGTTTCTAATACTGTATTCTTGACGATGTAAATACAACCAGGCTGTAAATAAGTGCAGATGTAGATACCTTCTAGAAAAAAAGAAAACAAAGCAAACAGACAGAAGTGACCGTGTGTAGCCTTCGGTGACAAATAAAAGAATATTTTGTGTTTATTAGTGCTTTTTTTTTTTTTTTCTATGGAAATGTTGGATTTCTTCACCTCAGCTGCTTGGTCCTTACAAGGGAGATGGACCTGGCACAAATGTTGACCAAAATGTCCCTCCACTCCTCGAATTTGCAGCCCCGGGAGCATCCCCTGCCTGCAGCAGGGTGCAGGATCACAGGTGCCCCGAGGGCTTTGGGGATGTGGGAGGTAATTCCAGGGATTTGGAGCATCCCTGCAGCTCTGGGAAGCCCCCATCCTAGCAGAAAGTTAAGCAAAGTAGGGAAACTCAGTTGTGCACAAGAAAGATCAGGTAATAGAATCACAGAATCATAGAATCATTTTGGTTGGAAAAGACCCTCAAGATCATCAAGTCCAACTGTTAACCCAACACTGTCACTAACCCATGTTCCTAAGAACCTCATCTACATGTCTGTTCAACCCTTCCAGGGATGGTGACTCCACCACTGCCCTGGGCAGCCTGTTCCAATGCCTGACAACTCTTTCTGGGAAGAAATTTTTCCTAATATCCAATTTAAACCTCCCCTGGAGCAACTTGAGGCCGTTTCCTCTCATCCTGTCACTTGTTACTTGGGAGAAGAGACCAACACCCCCCTGGCTCCAAGCTCCTTTCAGGCAGTTCAGAGATCAGAAGGTCTCCCCTCAGCTCCTGTTCTCCAGCTGAACCCCTCAGGTCCCTCAGCCGCTCCCATCACACTTGTGCTCCAGCCCCTTCCCCAGCTCTGTTCCCTTCTCTCAACTCACTCCAGCACCTCAATGCCCAAAATCCAGTGGGGACCTGCATCTGACTCTTGTTCATCCAGAGGAAGAAGAAAAGCCACTGCAACACTTGCCACAGTGACCCAGGGAAACCCTCGTGTGATCCTTGATGCTGCTTGGTCCAGCTCTGCTGGTGGCTTGTTCTGATGTGTCAGGAAAATATTGAGAATAACTTCAGAAAACATGGCTAGATGTGTATTGAGGAAAATATTCTTGCATGGTCTTTGCGGACAACCTAACGGGAAGATGAACCATAGGACTGGATGACAGTCACTGGACAAGGAGTGGGGAGTCCCTCCATGATAGTCTGGATTTACTGCCTGGGCACAGCTCTGCTCTCCAAAATCAGGTGAACTTGGGTCTTTCAGGACAAAAGGTAGAGTCAAGCATTGCTGGGTGTAATTCCCCTCCTGTGAAGGGCAAACCACTGGCATCTCTCATTCTCCTTTGGCACTAAACTGAGTCTGAGAGACCAGTTCAGATCTTTCTGTACACAAGTATTAAGCTAGGTGAGAGGAGTCCAGCTGCTAGTAAAATAGATATTAGCACGTATGAGGTTTCCATAAGCTTTCAACCCATTTTTGGCCATTCTTGGTGGGATGTTGTTCTCTCCACCAGCAACATGTGCTTTGTTTCAGGGCCAAGTTTCTCAACTTGAGCTTCTACCCACCAGACCTGGTGCAGCGTCTCTGTTACATGGTTCTTAGGGACATGGTTTAGTGACAGTGGTTAACAGTTGGACTCAATTATCTTGAGGGTCTTTTCCAACCAAAATGATTCCATGATTCTCCAGACATCCCACAAAGCAAATGTCCCCCCTGACACCAACTAAGTGTCCTCTATGCTGTCCCTTTGCTGCCCCAAGAAGGACAAACTCCTTCAGCCTCACAGCATGAAGACTGCTTTCCAGCTGCCACATATTTTTAATTTTTCTGTCCTCTGGCATGTTTGGCATGAGGGTGTGTCACTGTCTGTTCCGCGATGGACTCGTGATGGTTCTTTTACCTTGATCTCAGAGTGCAAAATTAAGGTGACCAAAATGCCAAGGGGCTATGATTTAAACAAGCAGTGTTACTTTATTAATTTGCCCATAAAGTGGCACGCGATAGAGAGAGAGAGTAAGAAAAAGAAAGGGGAAAGAAATGGGGAAAAGTAAAGGTAAAGATGAGAAATGAGGTTGCGTTTATCACCAGTCCAGTTCCATAAGCTCCCTCTGGTCTCCGGTCCCGTGGAGTCCTGCTGGTCCTCCGTCGTGGTTCAGGATCCTCTGATGGGAAGATCTTCAATGGTGTCCATTCTGGAGCCACCTTTTATGCTTCTTCACTCCCGCCTTGCTCCCATTGTTTGAGGCCAATCTCCACCTTGATTTTGCAACCCAGGCTCATACTGCACAGGCTCGAAAGATCCACGCTTTCTTTTGCCAACGCTTACGTGTCCAGCATTCAGGGGTCTTTCTCTGGTCCACTGGCTGACCATTGGACCCTTGGCGAGCTCCTGGGCATGCTCCTTTTCGTTGGCCATTGTTTGAGGGAGCAGGTGGGGGACACGTGTAACTGAGGCTGCAGGTGAGAACACATCTTCTGGATGGCAGCTATTGTCCCTGGGTCAAAGAGACCCTCATAACAATCACTTCCAGGAGGCTGGGGCTGGTTTGACTGAAGCAGCAGGCAAAGTCCACACAGCAGCCATTGTTAGGAGCAGCTCCTCCCGAATCAGAGAAACAGTGCAACACAATGCTTCTCCTCAGGCCTCTCTCCAAGTCATTGTCCATCTGTTCTTTCGATCTCACCTTCAGTTCTCTAAGTTCTTGATGGCAATGTTCAGGCAAATACTGCTCCATCTTCGGACCGACTCTCACAGGGTGCCACTTACCTTGTGTACATTTTTATCTGCAAGTAAAGCATCGGTCTCTTCTTTTTTGCCATAGAAAGTGCCTATTGAAACGACTACACGGCGACCTTGAAGTCCTTCCTTGAGCCTCTTCTTTCTCTTGGGTCTGATTTGCAGCCTTTGCATCAGGTTGTTATTCACAAGTATTTTCTCGGGCTGTGCTTCGCCAGGGGATTCAGATCACCCTGCGACAGCGACCTGCTCTGGCCGGTACCCACCATCCATCACTCATCCTGCCGCCTGCGGTTTATCATCGGAAAAGACCCTGCTTTAAATCATTGATAACTATATTGAAATGCATTGGACCAAAGACTAATCCCTGAGGGCAGCCAAGGAAACAGCAACATTTTAAGTTGTCGGTGAGCCAGGTCCGGCTCTGCCTCATGTGGTCATGCCAGATAAGACCAATGTTTTAATCAAAATATTATGTGCAGTAAATCAAGTGCTTTCAGGACAGCCACCCTGCCATGCCAGTTCAGTAGGCCCAAGCAGACTTATCACACCATGTTTTTAATAGGGGCCATAACTGGAGGCCTCTGGCTTATCTTTCAGGAGACCGCAAGGAGACCCTCCTTGCTTTTAACATGGGACCACAGGAAAATCTGTCCTCTTCTGCGTTCCTCATAGAAAGCAACTAAAGCCTCAACCACAGAGGACTGCATCTCATATATAACTCAGAAGTACCAAGAAAAATGGTGATTATATTCAGATAGGAGAAACAGACACCTGGAGAACCCAAGTGATCTGTCTTCAGCTGGGACATCCCTGTAACTGCAAGCACTCCAGCTGGGCACTGGTGAGACTGGTGGCCCTTCCCAGGGCCAAAAACAGAGGCTGGTGTATCACACCATGCAGCCCAGGTGAAATATTGGTCCCTCCAGGACTTTTTAGCTTGGGTGGTGTGTGTCTTGAGAAGATGTATGGACCCAGGCAACGTTGTAATGCAACAGCCCAGGTACGTGAATACCAGCAGCAGCATGAATGGAGCAATGCCAGGCTGGGGGAAGCCCAGGGTTGCAATCAAACACTCCCAATGCCTTCATCTCTCCTCCAGAAAGATGCAAACACAGAAAAGGTGAGCTGCTACTGAAAGCAGGGACAGAAACCATTTTGCAAACATTGACCTGCTTTAAAAAATTATCTAGTCATTAGTGTGTCCTTTTGAAGCAACTGAGCTTGGTCTTTCTCCAAACATGACTGTTCTGGTTTGGACTAGTTGTTTTTAGGTGGTGATGAGTTGTAGAGAAATTTCCAGGGCTAGAGGAGCTCCTTTGAATGCGGCCTGCTGAAATTATGGCAATCTGGGCAACGGAATCGCATGAATTGTTGTGATTTTGGATTTTGTGGTTTCTGCCTGGAAAACTGCTTCATCCACTGGGTCACTACATAAGCCACAAGCCTCAGCACCAACTTGTCCTCCAGCAAAATGCTGGTAAAAACACAAGCCTTCCTAAGCCCTGCCAGCACATCCTTGTCAGGATTTGCTTGGTGAAGGATGGGGAGGAATACAGACACAGAATCATAGAATAGTTGGGGTTGGATGGGAACATCAAAGCTCATCCAGTGCCACCCCTGCCATGAGCAGGGACATCTTCACCAGATCAGGTTGCTCAGAACCCCTTCCAGCCTGGCCTGGGATGTCTCCAGAGATGGAGCATCCACCACCTCCCTGGCCAACCTGGGACAATGTTTTACTACCCTCATGGTAAAAAATTGATCCTTATGGCAGGGCAAGCACTGCGTCCTTGTGCTTAACAACTCAGTGTTTTGGGCTTCAAACCATGTCGTCTCCCACTCTCTGAATTAAATAAAACAGTACTACAGCCAAAACACGGTTCTGAGTCTGTGCTTTGGCCTGACGCATCGTGTGGGCTGCTCAAGCAGCTCTGAGTCCACCTCTTGAGTCACAGAGCAGAGTTTTTTGACCCCAAGTTCACAAAATGTTTTCTCACTCCAGGGTTTCTCAGGCAGGAGAAGTTGGTGGCCAGATCATTAGAGAGAACTTGTTCAGCCAAGCCAGACCCGCAAGTGAGATGCTCTAAGCCAGCAGGACCGTACAATGACTTTGATTTCTACCTCTAAGAGCAAGAGATGAGAGGGCTCCGTTAGCTCATCATTAGGTTGTTATTTTCCATCCGGGAGATACTTGTGTCCTCCAGGAGTTTTACATAACTAGACCTCATCATCCACTATCAATCTGAGCTCCAAAACCCTGAGGGCCTAAATCTGAAGCCGGAGTGTGAAAAGCCTTGCAGAAAAGCATCCTTAATGAGCATGGCTGCTCATCAGTGGTATGGGGACAATCAAGGCAGCAGGTTAATAAGCCACGACAGGTCACAGGCTGGCAGAAGATTTTGAAAACACACCCCACGATGCAACTAGAAAGGTGTTCATGAAATCACCTCTACAAGTCCCAGACTTCAGTGAAAAAATTGACTAAAACTGATTTGCAAATGAAGCATAAAAATAAATAAGGACTTCAAGGTCATTTGCAATAGCTGCGCTTTATACCTGTACTTTGTTTCCACTTAGAAATCTCCTTCAAGGTACAGAAAATATTATCTCCATTTTACAAGCAGGACTAGTAAGGCCCTGAGGTCAAATATTTGGCCTGAGATCATGCAGTTGAGGGATAAATAATGGAAAAGCCATGACTCCAAGGCCCTGTGCCACTCACTTCCTGACACAACTTCTTCTGAGCTGAGTTTTCTTCTCATTGAATCTCATTACTTTGCTATCTGAGTCATGGCATTTTTAATTAGAGCTGTTCCCACACCTCTGTAAGAAAGTAGTATTTAATAGGGGCTGATTTCAGACTGCAAGGATCAAAGAGCATTTGGGAATGGCACCATTGGGCTGGCCAGGTCTCTCATCACTGGAGGTGAGCAGGTTCTTCTTCACACCAGGGTGGGACTGGAAACCAGGGTTTGCTGCATTTCAGAAAGTCTTTGGGGAAGAACTGGCTGGGTTTGGATTCCTGTATGTAATCTTCACTGTAAGAGGGAGCTTGTTTGTAAACAGAAGAAAAAGGTTCAGCAGCAGAAATAATGTGGAGTTTCTGATTTTCAGACAACTTCAGAAGATAGAATCATGGAATCATAGAATAATCTTGGTTGGAAAAGACCCTCAAGATTATTGAGTCCAAGCATTAACATAACACTGCCAATTCCACCACTAAACCATGTCCCTAAGAACCTCATCTACATGTCTTTTAAACACCTCCAGGGGTGGTGATGCTCGAATAACTTCCTTACTATACGTCCAAACCCAACACATGGCAGTCCACATCCGCACATAGCCATGAACCAGCCATAGACAAACTCATGGCAGGAGACACTGGAGCCAAGACATCACCAAGGGTCAGGCAGGAGTTACCTATTTCTATACCTAAAAAGTTCCCATATTTATACTACCAAGGATAAGCACTACTGGGGCAGGAAGAAAATACCCCAAACTTTGGCAACAGTCAAGGAGCCCAAGGGTGGCCCAAAGGTGTGACTACCTTGAAGATCTTACTAACTTGTCGCTGGGACCTTCAGGGCCAACTCATGGATGGCAATGAGATACCGGAGTTTTTTTCACCTCTAAATACAGAATCACAGAATCACACAGAATCACAGAATGTCAGGGATTGGAAGGGACCTGGAAAGCTCATCCAGTGCAATCCCCCCATGGAGCAGGAACGCCCAGATGAGGTTACACAGGAAGGTGTCCAGGCGGGTTGGAATGTCTGCAGAGAAGGAGACTCCACAACCTCTCTGGGCAACCTGGGCCAGGCTCTGGCACCCTCACCATGAAGAAGTTTCTTCTCAAATTTAAGTGGAACCTTTTGTGTTCCAGTTTGAACCCATTGCCCCTTGTTCTATCATTGATTGTCACCGAGAAGAGCCTGGCTCCATCCTCCTGACACTCATACTTTAGATATCTGTAAACATTAATGAGGTCACCCCTCAGTCTCTTCTTCTCCAAGCTAAAGAGACCCAGCTCCCTCAGCCTTTCCTCATAAGGCTCTACATTTTGATGTTAAGTGTTAGATCTCAGTGATGCCTGGGTTTTGATCTAGGCTCTTAAAGCAGCAGCTGTAAGAGGCCAGACCCCATGAGAGTGTCTTTTCTGTAATTCTGGGCATGTTCTGCACTAGGGTCTTCTTCTGTTCATAGCATTAGTCTTTGTGCCAGCTCTACTTCAGGGCAAACAATTGGGACAAGAAAATATTGCCCATCGGCATTGCTCTGCCTCTCCTGCACACCCTCATTCTGCCCCCCCAAGTATTCATCTACCTCTGGATGTCACGCCAGAAAAAGCCATCTCCAGCATTTGGTGAGACAGCACCAAGGAAGGTCACCTGCATGCCCACCAGCTTTGGGAAACTCAGAGCTTCACACCTCAGGCACACCAAGCTGTATCAGATCAGTGGGCTTCTCATAGCCCACTATTGAAAAGGGGTTTTACATTCACATAGAAATACACATATGTAAATAAAAATGTGTGTATGTTTAAGAGGAGCAGCCACAAGAGGCATTTTCCAGGTATTTATTAGCATTTAGGAGGATCTTCCACCCCTTCCTGCTCTCCCCCGGCTCTCTCACAGACACGTACCCACAGCCCCATCGCTGCTCTCCTCCCCGCAGGGGCACTTTGAGCAAGCAAAGCGCTGTGTGATTGCTCGGTGCCCTACATCCCCGGGTCTCGTCATCCGGCAACTTTACTAAACACGGCTTTCTTCCTCTCAGTAATTCTGTGGGGACCTTGAGAAATGACTGCAGCAAACATACCCTGGCACTTCAAAGTTGGAAGGCTGATGACTCTTGAAATGCATTTTTCTTCTTATCTTTTTTTTTTTTTTTTTTTTTTAAATATATTCCTCACACATCTAACAAAGCCATCTGTGCTGGCACACGCTCTGGCTCTGGCCATGAACCCGTGCAAGGGAGAGATCCAGGTCCAAGGATGAATCACAGAATCCCAGAATGTCAGGGGTTGGAAGGGACCTCAAAAGCTCATCCAGTGCAATCCCCCCATGGAGCAGGAACACCCAGATGAGGTTACACAGGAAGGTGTCCAGGCGGGTTGGAATGTCTGCAGAGAAGGAGACTCCACAACCTCCCTGGGCAGCCTGGGCCAGGCTCTGACACCCTCACTGAGAAGAAGTTTCTTCTCAAATTTAAGTGGAACCTCTTGTGTTCCAGTTTGTACCCATTATCCCTTGTCCTACCATTGGCTGTCACCGAGAAGAGCCTGGCTCCATCTTCCTGACACTCACCCTTCATTTATTTATAAACATTAATGAGGTCACCCCTCAGTCTCCTCTTCTCCAAGCTCCAGAGCCCCAGCTCCCTCAGCCTTTCCTCACATGGGAGATGCTCCACTCCCTTCAGCATCTTTGTTGCCCTGTGCTGGACTCTCTCCAGCAGTTCCCTGTCCTGGAACTGAGGGGCAACAACTGGACACAGTATTCCAGATGTGGTCTCACCAGGGCAGAGCAGAGGGGCAGGAGAACCTCTCTGACCTACTGACCACCCCCCTTCTAATCCACCTCAGGATGCCATTGGCCTTCCTGGCCAGAAGGGCCCAGTGTTGGCTCATGGTCATCCTGCTGTCCACCAAGACCCACAGGTCCCTTTCCCCTGATTTTAATATCTTCTATGATAAAGTAGGAAAAAGCAGACTCTTCTATGAAAGCACTTCTGAAGGCATGAAAAGCAATCTCGCTTTTACATTTTGCAAAGTAAAACTACTTAGAGGTGGCCAAATTAATCCTCCTAAATGTAGACTTCCAGATGAAATACGTAGAGGAATAGCTTACTGACACACACTCCTCTACAATGGAGAACAAGTGATTGAGCAATTAGGTGGGCTGGTGGTTGGCTGTGTCTTCTCTCTCCATGGGACCATCCTCCTTGGACAGGCACATCAGATAAGAGGAGGATCTGGCTGTACAGTAAAACAAAGTCAACTGAACTTGGAGAAAGCCCAACCCAATCTTTTGAACTCAGTGATTTCCTCTTTGTCTCTTGTCTTGTCCTTCTGGAATTGAAAACCAAATGTTCCACAGACTCGTAGTAACACTCAGTGAGGATCTCAGTTGCAAAACTAGGCAGCAGGATAAAACTGCAAACCTGAAAACATCTTTTACAAAGGTCTTCATTCAGGAACAGGCTGAAGTACCCATTTCAGATGGGACTGGAAGCAGCATCAGAGCCATGAGCAGGGACATCTTCACCAGCTCAGGTTGTTCAGAGCCCCGTCCAGCCTGGCCTGGGATGTCTCCAGGGATGGTTCATCCACCACTTCTCTGGCCAACCTGGGCCAGTGTTTTATCACGCTCAGTGTAAAAAATCTCTGTGTCTTTTCTCCAGCTCTGGCTGCTGTTTACCTCCTTCCTCTCATCCCAGGGTCTGTGATGTTCCAGTGCCTCATTAACACTCATTTCACATCCCTCTGGGGATTTTTCAAAGATGAGAGCCCATGAAATAGCGTGCCACCCCCTTATTTAGACATATTGCTTTCCTTTCCTTAAAAGACCTTCTTCCTTGTGTTTTCACAACTGTTTGTTTTGCTCCTTTTCACAGTCTCCAGTGGATCTACATCTTCCTGTGCATGCAGTGGACTGGAATCCAGCTGTGACATTAGTGGACTGGCCAGGCTACGTGGTTTGACAGTCACAACGTGCATTTGAATTAACCACAGCAGCTGCACTCAAAATACCCTCAAAAAGACTGAATTTCAGCACAGCCAGTATTGCTTTTACACGGTTATCGTGCGAGCTGCCATCCAAATCCCCTAACTGATGAAATGTTAATGTTTGGTAATTCCAAAGGCTTATAGCAGAAGAAAGAGGTTGGACTAGGTAACCTCCTGTGTCTATGCTGATGAGCTGAATTTTAGCCTCCTGGTAGCAGACCTTTCCTGGTGCTATTGTTGCTCTGCTCACATAAAAAGTGGAGGAGAAATGAGGTCAGGTAGAACTAGAAGGGAGAAATTTGGCTTATTCTTGGCCGAACAATGACAAAAAGCTCACTCCAAACCTTTAGTTTCATACAAAATGATTTGGGGGTGTTTAAAAAAAAAATTTCTTCTTTTATCCTAAATCAATCTTTGTAACCAAAATGCTCTGGTGGAACTAGGATTCATTTGAATATCACTGAAAAAATGCAAAACATTCATTTTTACTTATCTATAAAGGAAAAATAATTCATGTTTTGACATTTCCTAAGTTTTCCCAGCATCTTTTACTGAATCTATTCAAACATAACTCAAATTCACAAATCATTTTTGTTGCCGTGTATGTCACTTTGACAAGCATATTCTTTGTCCAAACATCATGGTTGGTCTCTGCTTCAGCCTCCCGCTTGTAGAAGGTCCAGCTTCCAGACCATCTCTGCTCCTGGCCGTGGTTCACTACCATGAGCAATGAAGCTGGGGGACTTAGAATCATAGAACCATAAAATTATTTTGGTTGGAAATGACCCTCAAGATCATTGAGTCCAACCATTAACATAACTCTGGCACTAAACCGTGTCCCTAAGAACCTCATCTATACATCATTTAAACCCCTCCGAGGATGGTGACTCCACCACTGCCCTGGGCAGCCTGTTCCAATGTCCAAAAGCCCTTTCTGTGAATATATTTTTCCTGATTTCCAATCTAGACCTCTCCTGCTGCAATTTGGGGCCATTTCCTCTCATCCTATCACTTTTTACTTGGTAGAAGAGAGAAGAACCTTACTGGGTTATTTCTGATTGCCAAGTCTGCCTCAATGTCCACATCCTCTTTACACAAGGACACATGCTTGGACAGCACAGAACAAATGTTAACACCAGCAGGTTTCACTTCAGTCCAAACCTAAGGGTTTACCTTGATGTTTTCTTCTAACACCGCTACCTTAATGCTCCATGGGTGCTCCACACCTTGCCCATAGACTCAACAATGGATCTGCTGGTCCAAGAGATGGACAACCACCCACACCAGAACAGATGGGCTGTGCTCCATCCAAGATCCATTGGAGAGACCATGTACCATTGCGCAGGATCCAGCCATGACCATGGTCGTCAGGCCCTGCTGCAATTCCAAAGACAATGGAATTGCTCCACCTCAGCTGGGAATCTCTCGCCTCACAGCAAATTCTTTACAAATCACTTGCAGGAACATAAAAACACCCCCCCAACATTTCTTCCCGGTGTTTGGAAGGGGCATAAAATATCAGCCCTTGAGCAATGATTGCCCCTTTTGTGAGTCCTTCTCTTAAAAGAAAATCTTTACGTGTTTGTCAGTTTAACTTTTGATATTTGTTGTGTCAATGGATCAAAGTGCCTTGATAATAAAAAAGAAATAAAATCAAAATGTATGAAGGCTCTGGATAAATCCCCTTTTTGAAAATAATTTAAATGCAAACAATAACATAGCCGAAGCCTGCAGAAGGTGTCCAGTATTCCAATTATTTGAGATAGATTCTACATAGCCTGTACATTTTTTTTTTTAATATGAGTTTATTTTGACATGTTCTCTGCATTTTCAGCTATTGGGAAGGAGAAAAAAAAGTCCTTCCCAGGGCCATTCAAGATAAGCCATGGTTTCCTATTTCTTTTGACTGAAAATACCAATGAAACTTCTTCCAGTACTATTCCCCATCTTCCTCTGGTCTCTTCTTATTAGTCTTATCATTTTAGTGCCCCTTTGATATATAATCCCTTTATGTTGTGCAATGATAAATCAAAATAAAGTGCACCGCTGAGTGATTTTATTGTTATTAAAAGGTCAGCTGTAAGAGGGTCACGTCCTGTCACGTATCCTAGAGAATTCATGGGAGGTACATTAAAAAGAAAAGGAGCCGTTGTGCTTCTCAAATATGTTTAAATGCTACAACATCCCTTCAGCAGAGCTCTGTGATGGATCTTGCGTGGTCTAGGTGGGGCTGCAAAGGCTGCAAGAAGCACATCCCTGTCCTTTGAAGGGGGTTGTGAACATCGTTCCACGCTAACGGGAACACTGAATTAGTAACCAGTTCTGCTCATCAGGCAGGTGTTGTCTCTCCAAGTCTTTCAAAGGGATCAGGGTCCATTATGCAGAACACAAGTCACAGTATCACAGTATATCACAGTATGTTTGGGATTGGAAGGGACCTCAAAAGCTCATCTAGTCCAATCCCCCTGCTGGAGCAGGAACGCCTGGGTGAGGTCGCACAGGAACATGTCCAGGTGGGTTTTGAATGACTCCAGAGAAGGAGACTCCACAACCTCCCTGGGCAGCCTGGGCCAGGCTCTGCCACCCTTACTGAGAAGAAGTTTTTTCTCAAATTTAAGTGGAACCTCTTGTGTTCCAGCTTGATCCCATTACCCCTTGTCCTATCATTGTTTGCCACCAAGAAGAGCCTGGCTCCATCCTCGTGGCACTCACCCTTTATATATTTATAACCATTAGTAAGGTCACCCCTCTGTCTCCTCTTCTCCAAGCTCCAGAGCCCCATTTCCCTCAGCCTTTCCTCACATGGGAGATGCTCCACTCCCTTCAGCATCTTTGTTGCCCTGCGCTGGACTCTCTCCAGCAGTTCCCTGTCCTGCTGGAACTGAGGGGCCACAACTGGACACAATATTCCAGGTGTGGTCTCCCCAGGGCAGAGCAGAGGGGCAGGAGAACCTCTCTGACCTACTGACCACCCCCTTCTAATCCACCCCAGGTACCATTGGCCTTCCTGGCCAGAAGGGCCCAGTGCTGGCTCGTGGTCACCCTGCTGTTCACCAGGACTCCCAGGTCCCTTTCCCCTACACTGCTCTCTAATATGTAATTTCCCAATCTATACTGGAACCTGGGGTTGTTCCTGCCCAGATGCAGGACTCTACGCTTGCCCTTGTTAAATTTCATCAGGTTATTCCCCACCCAACTCTCCAGCCTGTCCAGGTCTCTGATGGCAGCACAGCCTCTGGCGTGCCAGCCACTCCTCCCAGCTTAGTGTCATCAGCAAACTTGCTGATAGTACACTCTGTTCCCTCGTCTAAATCGTTAATGAATATATTGAATAATACTGGCCCCAGTACTGACCCCTGAGGCACTGCACTAGATACTGGCCTCCAACTAGACTCCGCACCATCGTCCCCATCGCTGCTCCCTGTGTCCCAGTCCCATTGCCTCGGCCACAACGAGATGCTGAGGATTGCACAAGGAGGGTTGTTTTGGGGACAATAAAACCTTCTGCAGAAGCCTTATCACCCTCTGTCTCACATGGCACTGACATTTGAATGGGCTCAGAGCATTTATTACAGACCTGTCAATAAGCTCTTCCTGAAAGTAGTTTTAAAATACATCATTGCAACTTTTCCCATCACTTGCATGAGCACAATAGCCCGATTCTGCAACAGCCTCCTTGGTTAGTGCGATACCCAGCAGCAGATCCTCTGAAATTTCAGGTTTTATTCTTCTCTGTATTGCAGAGCTCCTTCAAAGCGCTGCCAGGTCAGGGCTGAAGGCATCAGGCAGCGGTGGGAGACAAAACAACGAAAGGAAGGTAAAAAAATGTAACACATTTTATGTAGTTTCCTTCCTCACTCTCTCACTCCTTTTCAGTAAACCCACCTGAACTGAGGGCTGCACAAGCTGTGGAAGGGAATACGGAAAATGTATGTTTCCTCATTATTGGGAAAAAAATATAATGGTGATGAAAGGGATGTTTTTCTCCCCCTGCATTTGGAACTTGCTCATTTTGCCAAAAAAAAAGAGCGAAGTTGAAGTTGCTCATGAATGCAAATCTTCCTTCTTTTTTTTTTTTAACTCAGCTTATTTAAAAAAAAAAAAAAAAAAAAGGCAGGAAATATTACTCTCAGTCTGGGTGGAAGAACACACCAGAAATCAATACCCAGAAGCAATCACACTGACAGATTGAAGTGCTGGAGGACAGGCAGTAACAGGCAAGTCAAAATCCCCAAATCCCTGAGCAAGCTGAAGAGCATGGCATGGACTTAGTGTCATGATCTAGTCAATGGACTGGAGATGGACCAAGGGTTGGACCTGATCCCTGAGGTCTTTTCCAACCCAGTCGATTCTGTGACTCGGACCTCCAGCTCTACCAATTTGGGCAGCAAGAGGTAATCCGCCACCCTTGCTCCTCCAGGCAATGTTCTACCTGATTTCTGGACACTCAATAAGCCGGCTGCCAGATGTGTGCACATCTAGATCTCCTACCTTGGACCAGCCTCTGTAATTACCCAATTTTCAATGGTTCTGCTTCGTTCTCCTGCCCTCTGCACCAGATGTGGTGCACAGAGCTTCAGGAGCTCCATCTTCTGCAGAAAGGTCCCCAAAAGGCTGGGACATGGTGTGCAAGCAAAGCAAGCAATGGAAGAAGAAATTAGCAGTAAGGTGGCATACGCCTTGTCCCCACCGGTCATATATTAGCAAAGCACATGGGGTGATTGAACAAAACAAATGCATCACGTGGTATTTGCTCAAAAATGGCTTGGGTGAGCTATTAACACTTCATTAATACATGATGAAAGGCAAATTCAGAGTGCTCCCCAAAGTGATTGAGAGTTCCGAGGGGCCCATAAATGAAATGATAATGTGCTGTAAATAAGTTTGCATAAAATAAAGATTGGGAATTAGGCTATGATCTAATAAAACCAGCTAGATATTACCAGAAATGCATTCCTCATCTTCCCCCCACCTTCCCCAGTCTTGTGCAAATGTAACATCGCAAGATTATAAGTTGCAAGTACAAAATTTTCCACCTTCACAAAAACATGAGCTGAAATACAACAAATGCAGGGTTTATATAGAACCATCAAATCCTCCCACCTTTGACTGTAGTGTTTTTTGTTTTCTTTTTTATCCTTTTCCCCAGATGGAGTGGAAAATACACTGATATGCAGGGGACATAGTTCTCATATCTCTAAAATTTGTTTTGATGTGTTGCTTTGGACTATTTTGAAACAGTATCAGTCCGTATCTCAATAAATATTTTACAGCTCTGCCACCTGAAGTCTCTGAAGTCCACATTGCCCATTAACTCAGAGAAAAGTAGCCCAGGCAATATTATCTGCCTTTGGCCAATGACACCAAACAAATTTTAGGCAGAGAGTGGACAGTGAGCACAGAAGTCCATTACTGATAATATCTTCCCAACCATTGAAGAGGCCATTAGTGTTTGTGCTTATTTTCAGTATGTTTTAAGAGGACTAAACGAATCCACTCTCAGTCCCATAAGTACCTCTCTGTCCATTTTCAGGCATTTATTTTGCATTGACATTTTGTTCCACCCCTGAAGTCACTGTGCCACCAGCCATCCAGGAGCACAGATAAAGTTTCATGCACACTTGAACCCAAAGCTCTCACTGATCCTTTTCAGATCTTGAGCCATAGAATCATAGAATAGTTTGGGTTGGAAGGGACATTCAAAGCTCCCCCAGTGCCACCCCTGCCATGAGCAGGGACATCACCAGATCAGGTTGCTCAGAGCCCCGTCCAGCCTGGCCTGGGATGTCTCCAGGGATGGTTCATTCACCACCGCTCTGGCCAACCTGGGACAGGCTCTCACCACCCCCAGGGGCAAAAATTTCTTCCTCATGTCTGGCCTAAATCTCCCCTTTAGTTTAAAACCATCACTCCCCATCGCAACAGGTCCTGCTGAGGTCTGTCCCTGTCTTTCTTATAGCCCCTTTAAAGTCACATAGAGTAGGCACAGCACCTTCTCCAGCAGAAGTGATCAGAGGAGGCATCCATCCTGTCCACCATTAGGCTCCTGAAGCACCACCATCCACTCAACTAATTGCGCTATACTCCCCTTACAGTGAATCAAGAGAAATCGGACCACGATCCATCTCACCCTAAAACAGATGGCTCCATTAGGGCAGATGCCTTTACACTCTAGAAGTGACTATTTCTCTTCACTGGCTATAAAGGGAGGTAAAGCTGAGCTCAGATGGTGGTTGACACTGATTGCCATGAGTCTCACCCTCACCAACAGCTCCTGGACATGAACCTTGGCCACGTGTGCTCATCCCAACCAAGCGAACAAACTGGTGCACTGGCATCTTCTCACAGAAGATGTCTGCGTGGAAGGAAAAGCTTGAATTATTCTTCAGCAGAAAATCTATTCCCTAAAAACAGATTTTTAGCAAGTAGCAGGGAGAGATTTTCTTGGAGGCTTCGTGAAGAGTCAAGGAAGCATGGAAACTTATGCATCTTTGGCCGGAAAAGAAATTCCTGGCTTTCCAAAGGGATATTAATGACTAGCAGATGGATAAAAGACTAGAAAAAATGGATATTGAAGGATGCCATGAAATGCCAGGACTCCTCCATGAGATTATCCATTAAATTAAATTATTAGGTATTTCTTTTTTTTTGTGAATACGCTCATTCCACATCCCTCTGCATGCTGGCTAACATGAGAATGGCAGATACTGCCTGTTTCCAAACCCAGGGTGAAAGTCTGGGTTTTTTTCATCTTTCCATGAGTTAGTTTGTTTAACCTTATTTTTGCTGTTGTCACATAGATCAACAGTTATCAATAACCAAATGCACAACACTTGCCACAGCTTCTCGGGGTGGCAAGTCCTAGCAACAACAGCCTGCTATTTATTAAATCAGATGCACTCAGTTTTATTTCATTTATCAGATGTCTGGATATCTGGCACACAAAAAAACCCATGAACTGCATCCCCATGAATGCACAATTGTGTTGAAATATATGTTAGTCAAAAATCCAGTCGCCTTCACATGAACGCAAACATCTACTTATTTCGTGATGAGCAGCAGCTCTTCACATACTCATATAAATTAAGTGCATTAATTTCCTAGTCTCCAGGAAAAAAATAAGAAAAAATAGATACATTTTTAAATAAAAATATATAGAATCAAGCCCAAAGCTTAGCAAGGCCAACTGCTGACTAGCAAACATCTGTCCTGTACCCACGCACACCCCAGCAGGGCAGGGGAGTCTTCCGAAGCTTTGGAAAGGAGGAAAGCAGTGCTGCTGGATCCCCAGCTGGAATCGGTCCATGCCGTACACATGGCTTGGATGCAGAGAGCTGCAGGAACACCACTGCGGTTTAACACCAACCAGCAGCTCGTGTTTTCATGCATTTTTCTGTGCACACGCTGCAGGGTTTATAAATCTCCACTTTACATCCAGAATATTCCTGGAAAACAGATTGCTTCTGACAAGGGTTTCTTTTTTATTATTTTATTTTTGAAATATAGATTTTTTTTTTTTTTAATACAACATGCTTCCATTGTGTTATATATTGCAGATGACAAACTTCCCAGCTGGTAATTTCCAATCATTTATAACACTGTCGTGAGACTACATATTTTTATATCACACCATATATCTGAAATACGTTGGAAAATATAAAATTATATGAAACTGATAATAAATACATCTCAACAGACAGACATAGGCAGGAGAAAACTTTCAGATTTTCTTCTCTGCCGTATTACGTCTTTTATCTGTTCTGCACATATCACTCTCCGAGGCTCTTGCTGCGAGTTTGCCACTGGGAAGCCAGCAAACGTGAACAGTCTGTGCCAAGCAGCCTCTGTTAGGTTACAGAAGCTATTCTGTCTTTGGCTCAGAAAACCTCAGGCTTTCATGAAGCAAATCATAAAAAAAACCCCTCTGATCTTCGGTTGACATTGTCCAGAAAAAATAATCTACCCAACGCTCGCTGGTGCAGCAAGCAAAAGAATTGGAGCACAAGACAATATCAGAGCAGCTCTAGCAGCTGGGATGAATTAACTGCGCCCTCACGGAGAAGATTTGTGACCCACTGATGAGCCCGTGGTTGGGTTATGTATCTTCTGAAGTCAATCTTGTTCTGTAAAAGTGGCATCATTAGATGTCCATATTTACCGGCTCTTAAAAGAAAATATTCTGACCAGAACTGGCTGAACAGCAAGCTTTGCTAGAGAGGTACGTGCTTGCAGAAAGGAGAGGGAAAACTGTTTTGTAGCACAGATAGGTGCCAAGTCATGTATCATCCATCTCTCCCATGATCTCCAAGCCCCTCATAGACAGCACGTTCTCAAGGTAAGAGAAGCTTTAATATTCCCATAAGAAACCGAAAGACTGAGAGATCAAGTGACTGTATCAAAGTCATATGGAAAATCTGCATCAGAGCATGGTAACTGAGCACCAAGCTCTTGCAGTTATAGAATCACAGAATCATAGAGCAGTTTGGGTTGGAAGGGACCCTTAAAGCTCATCTAGTCCAACCCCTGCCATGAGCAGGGACATCTTCACCAGCTCAGGTTGCTCAGAGCCCCGTCCAGCCTGGCCTGGGATGTCTCCAGGGATGGTTCATCCACCACCCCTCTGGCCAACCTGCCCCAGGCTCTCACCACATTCAGTGTAAAACATTTCACACACTGACTAAAAACCTTTCCACCCCTCAAAATAATGGGGGGGTCAGGTGAGAGACAGAGCAAATCCTGAGCTCCATGGGAGCAGCAGCACAGTCCCAGGAGTTCACTGCCTCTCCAGTTTTGTAACAAGCACTTTCCCGTGGCAAAGGTGGTTTGGATACAAAAGAGGATGAATCCATTAATCAGACACACCAAAGCGATCCTCACCATCCTTTCAGCAGGGTGTTGTCCACTTTGTGAATTTGCCGCAGTCAGGTATCACCAACAAATGAGCATGACAGAAACGGCACCCCAATAAATCGACTCAATTAGCAATTAAAAACCCAGGGGTTTCTCTCCACTGCCAGCCAGGGCACCTGCCACCCACGTGGGAATCACCCTCCACCGCTGCAGGTTCAACAGACCAAGCTTAACTCTTAACCAGGTTATTCCCATTACAAAAGGCACTAGAACAGCTGGAAACAAACCCTGTGAGACCCATCACGGAGTCAAGAGTCTGCTCCAGCAATCACAGCAGAACACTCCAGTGTCACTATGGGGCACCCATTGCTCCCCAACATCCAGCCCCTGTTTCCTCCACCTGCTGCTACCCCACCCATGAAAATGTCCTAGCTGAGGGTTTTCCCCCCACATTTTTCTCCTCTTTTTGGCTGCTGCAAAGCTTTCACAGCAGGAGACACCAGTCTCTGCTTGGGGTGGGAAATATTTCCAGATGCTCTTGGAAGCACCTTTTATTCACAGCAGGCTCCTTGTTACAGTTAAACAGGGAGAAGGGAAAGGCAACTCCCTTCCATGAGTGCTTTTGTGGGATGGAAAAACTATTCAGACTCCAGGGTGGAGAGAAAAATCTACCAGAGATTCAATGTTTTCTTGGATTTTACCCTGTCCCAGCTGCTCAGATTCATCTGCCATCAGTTGTTGCTGCTTCTTCCTCTCCTGCTGTGATGGGGGAAAATAATAACATTTAAGTATGAAGCCCCAAAGAGACACTTGTGTGTAGCTCGTTTTAATTCCACCCTGAAAGACCCAAAGGAGAGGTGGGGGTTTTACAATCGTGTATTATGCGTTCACTGACAAACTCTTTCTACAAAGAGAAGCAGGCAGCAAGATCTTCCAGTCACTGGAAAATTTTAGGGGTTTCCATGTGAGCAACCTGACACATGCCAATAGGCTTGTGGTCCATGAGGAAATTGTAAGGTGGGTACCCAAAACTAGAAATACCTTGAAAAAGTTTGGAAAACCCTGGCTGTAGTTACTTTTGGTGCTTTATTTGGCATGATTCAAAAAATGCTTTTAAACTAAAGGAGGGGAGACTCAGGACTGACATGAGGAAGAAACTGTTTACTATGAGGGTGGTGAGAGCCTGTCCCAGGTTGGCCAGAGAGGTGGTGGATGAACCATCCCTGGAGACATCCCAGGCCAGGCTGGACGGGGCTCTGAGCAACCTGAGCTGGTGAAGATGTCCCTGCTCATGGCAGGGGTGGCACTGGATGAGCTTGGAAGGTCCCTTCCAACATATTCTATGAAACTATGTAAGTAATCATTTCATGTTAAAGAGAGATACTAGGGATGCAACAACTATTTTGGGTGTGTTTTCTGGAGCAGACGAATATTGCTCCATTGCATGGAGCTGGCTCAGGGCTCAGAACAGTTTTCCAGCAGTCACTCCTGCTGGGCAGCTGCAGGAGCAGGACACATTGTGCACAGGACACAACACCCCATTCACAGCATGTGACCACATTAAGGCACAAAGCGCCAAGTTTTTCTCTAAATTACTGTCTAGTTTACAAGTCAAACCCTTTTGCACAGCAATCCAAGATAATTTAGGAAAGGACTGGGCTGCTCCGGAGGTTTTCCCCTGTTTGTTTTTTAGCACAACAGATACTACACAGGTCAGATCCTGAGCTGACGGTACCATTGGCACCTCCAGGATTAACCACGGCGGCCAGGATCTGCTGAGCCCCTTGCAGCCCATGGTGTGACAGTGGCACAGGCTCAGGTGATGTGAACTGTTTACAGAACAGCAGCCTGGCAGCAGGCAGGTTCAGAGGTAACAGTGTGACTGCAGGATCCTTCATCCCAAGCCTGTGGTGTGTGGGGATTTTCTTCCAGCTCCTGCCTCTGGAGTCACACTGTCAAGTGAGCATCACAGCTCACAGCCTGGAGATGTTGGTGAAAAAATAAAATAAAAAATAAGATTTACTAACCTTGAGGGAGAATTAAACACACTCTAAGGACATGGGGAAAAGATTTTATAGCCACAAGCCAATAATCATAGAATCACAGAATGGTTTGGGTTGGAAGGGACCTTAGAGATCATCTAGTTCCAATTCCCTCCTATGGGCAGGATCATCTTCCACTAGACCAGGTCACTCAAAGCTCTATTCAGCCTGGCTTAGAACACTCCCAGGGATGGGGCATCCACAGCTTCTCTGAGCAACCTGTTCCAGCACTTCACCACCCTCATGGGGAAGAATTTCTTCCTTATATCCAACCTAATCTTCTCCCTTTCGGTTTAAAGTCATAACTCTTTGTACTATCACTACCTGCTCTTGTAAAAAGTCCCTCTCCAGCTTTCTTGCAGGTCCACTTTTAAGTACAGAAAGGCTTTACCAAGGTCTCCCCAGAGCTTCTCTTCTCCAGCTGAACACCCCAACTCTCTCAGCCTGTCCCCCAGCAGAGCTGTTCCAGCCTCGCATCATTCCTGTGGCTCCTCTGGCCCCTCTCCAGCAGGTCCATGTGTGTCCTGTGCTGAGGACCCAGAGCTGGACCAGCACTGCAGGGGGGTCTCACCAGAGCGGAGCAGAGGGGCAGAATCCCCTCCCTGCACCTGCTGCTCCCGCTGCTGGGGATGCAGCCCAGGACACGGGTGGATTTCTGGGCTGCAAGTGCACGTTGTTGGGTCATGTCAAGCTTCTTATCAAGCAGCACCTCCAAGTCCTTTTCCTCAGGGCTGCTCTCAATCCGTTCTCCACCCAGCCCATATTTGTGCTTGGAATTGCCCTGACCCATGTGCAGGACCTTGCACTGGCCTTGTTGAACTTCATGGGCAATTTCCAAGCCAGCCTACATGCCTGGAGATGGCAGGGTCACCACTGCTTCCTTCAAAACCCAGCACTGTAGCTGCTTCTTCCCTGGAAAAAGGCCTCATCATACCCTTCCTACTCAATGCATTAAGCCACGAAGTTCAGTCACAGTCTCACCCTGAACACACGTGTCATGAGTACTCATGGAAGTTCCATATGGCTTAAACCAAGACCACTTGGGCTTTTCCAAAAAACGGCATCATGAATCACAAGCTTTTATTGTAATGCGGTTAAAGATGAAAGTGTGTTCCTATAAGACATTATTGTGTGTCAGTAAATCAGACATTATGGCTATGAAAGTATGTTGATATAAAATAAAACATATATGTTAATAAACAAAAAAACAAACAAACATGTGATATTACTATTGTTTGGTAATTGGTGCACATAGTCCAATCTAAGACAAGCTCAGGTGATCATGGTAATATGGAGATGCAGCCCCAGGGCCATATCCCAATCGCAACTTCATTGGTAGCAATCCAAGGCAACTTAATCAATTTGATTGAATTTACTCTATGTAACAGAAAAAAATGGCCCACCAGACCTTTTCTAAGCATATGTGTGTGTGTATGGCTATGTGCATTTTAGATGGCTTGATAAATCCACAGCTATCTGGATTTGGAACTAATCTTACCCTGTGTGTAACCAACATGCTGGAAAAATTATTTTATGGGCAACAAGAATAATTCTTAGTCATAAATAAAAGCTTTTTAGGATGGAAAGATGCCTCACGGATTTTTTTTATTCCTCTTACCAAAAAGTTTTACATTCATGGCCACATTAAAAGACGTTTTCAAATGAAAACTGAAAATAGTTTCAGCAAATAAGACAGCAGAAAGCACAAGGCTTGGTTTAATACTAAGGAAATATAGGATGAAGGAGAATATTACCAGTTGTGATTCATCTGATGCAAGAGACTTTGCTTTCAAAAATAAGCTCGGTACAGCAGAAGGGTCAAAATTGTACCTGGGATTTAGGATTATGTTATCTGCTGTTCTGCAACATGGTGGCAGAGAGAAAAGTCTTGCTGATAGTGCTGATAGCGGGAATTGGAGACTGAGGATTAAGCAACAGCACAGATAGCAACCAGCTTTCTTCTGTTAGCCTTTCATAGATTGCAAAATAAAAAAAACAGGGTGCGTGCCCACATGATGCAGACATAAACTACATGCCCTGTTGATGAGGTGCTGGGTAGGAGACAGATAACTACCAAAAAAGTTACATTATTATCTAAACCAGGGGGCAAAGGAATGGCTGAGGGCTTCCAAGAGGGGTGTGGGTTGGAGGAAAGTTTCAAAAGCCCAGGAAAGGCAGATGTGAAGGTGAAGGTCAAGACCCGCCCCAGCCCTCCCAGCCTAGGCTGTCCAAGAGGTTCTCTCAAATCAAGGGCACTCCTCAATGGATCTCATTGAGAGATAAGGCTTGAGTTGTGTTGGAGACCTGGTTGTGGTGGGCAGACTTATGACTGGTGGTGTTGCCCCCTCCAGCTGCTCAGCTCTGCCTGTCCCTCAGAGCAGCAGAGCTGCTTGGGCTCCATCTGCCCAACCAAGGGCTGTTATAGAATTACAGAATATTCTGAGTTGGAAGGGACCCACAAGGATCATCGAGTCCAACTCCTGTCCCTGCACAGGACAACCCCACAGTTCACACCGTGTGTCTGAGGACATTGTCCAGTCTCTTCTTGAACACTGTGAGGCTTGGGGCTGTGACACCTCCCTGGGGAGCCTGTTCAGTGTCCAGCACCCTCTGGGTGAAGAACCTTTTCCTCATGTCCAACCTAAACCTCCCCTGGCACATCATCCTGCCATTCCCTCAAGTTCTGTCACTGGTCACTAAAGAGAAGAGTTCGGCATCTGTCCCTCCTCCTCCCCTTGTGAGGAAGCTGTAGCCACCATGAGCTTTCCTCTCAGTCTCCTCTTCTCCAGGCTGAACAAACCAAGTGACTTCAGCTGCTCCTCATACGGCTTCCCCTCCAAACCCTTCACCAGCTTCATGACCTTGTTCTGGACATTCACCAGTAGCTTTATATGTCTTTTATCCTGTGTCCCCAGCCCTTCACACAGTGAATGCTCCAGGTGAGGCTGAACCAGTGCAGAGTAGAGTGGGACAATCCCCTCCCTGCCTGGACGGCCATGCTGTGCTGGATGCACCAGGACACAGGTCCCTCTTGGCTCCTAATCTGGAGTGCCATCAACAGCAAAGCCAAATGCGTGGCATCTACTCCAGATTAGGAGCTGGCCCTCCCGTGGCTCAGCGATTTCTGTGCAAGCGCCGTCATCTCCCCTCACACATTGGAGCCCTCAGATATAAACTGGGTCTCTCTGAGGATCCACAGTCTTGAAATCTGCTCTGAGTCACACTGTTTTCCAGGCATTTGTCCATGGAGCAGAGGGTGTGCTGAGGAAAGGCTCCAGTCTGCAGTTTGGCACAGTTCAACCAAAACAGCTCTCTCAATCTCAGAAGATATGCAGACCAGAAAGAATTTTGCAAGGAAACCATATTCAGACATTCAAAATTCGCTTAATCATGCACAACCAGTAAAGAAAGTGCAGAAAGCTAGCAGTACAACAAGTAAACTTTACTCTTTGAGTGTCAGGGGGTTGACAGATGACCTCCAGAGGTCCCTTCCCACCTCAGTTACTCTAGAAATTAGGGTTATAATAATACTTAGGCTTTTTGAAGGCCCATTTCATCAATAAACGAGCCTTACACTTCTTTCCAAATGCCACACCCCATCAAGACCCTTTTGTGCATTTTAACAACCGGAGAAAGAGCTTAAGGCTCTGCTGGGGCTGAACTGACAAATCCAAAACTCACAAGCGAGTGACACGGGGCTGGTGGAAGAGCTCAGCTCTTGCAACACCCAACCCCATCCCATAACTTAGCCCATTTAACGCTGCTCCCTCCCCGGCTGCAATCCCAGGCGCGACTGTGCGCTGCGGGCACATGTGCTCTTGGCTCACTACGCTTGTTCTTCTCACAGCCGGCCAAAAAAAACCCCAGCCAGACTCTGTGATGGGAGACAGATGCAGAACCACTCCCAACATCCTGCTCTGCCTCACGCGCTGTCTACCACATCACCACCTAAATTGCTTCCAGCATCATCCTCGCTGCTGATGAGGTGCAAAGCAGACGCAACACAGCCAGATCTCCCCGTGCCAGCTGGAAAGAGGTGAGCTTTGGTGTAGAGCAACATGCTCGATTCAATCGGGCGCCATCAGTCAAATCTAGCACCAGAAGTTCAGAATACCTCTTTATGACACAGGAATTGTTCAGGTCTTGAATTTACCCTCAGTGCTGCATAACATTACCCATTACCTTTACAGCAATACATAGGAATTTCCAGGTTGACCAAGAAATTGCTTGAACAGACGCCAACACATCTTAGAGTAACTGGATAAGAAAGCCGACGTCCATCCCTGCCTTGTGCTGTGTGTCAGCTGTAAACTCACATACCACCAACCCCACCACACCGAGGCCAACATGAAGGTGTGTTCTGACCATCAAAGCCAAAATAAATGTATGAGTTTGGGGCATGTGTTCAAAAAGTCAAGTGGTAGAAAGAAGGTTGTGGGCTCTTCTTCCAAAGAAAGGCAATAGGATGTACTTTGGGACCAATGTGAGCTGGAGAACAGGGCTGGCCCTGGCTCCTGGATTGGTGGTGGGATGGCAGGGAGGTTGCTCATGAAGGTCTGCTTCAAGTGAGGAACATCACATGCAGACAGTAGATGATAGGAAATAGGCATGGAAGACAGCAGGGAACCTGAGAGGCAGATTTTGACTGCTTGCAATGGGGCTGCAATGCAGAGAAAAGGCTGGGCCTGGGCCAAGACCCTCTGCAACCTTTGGTCCCTGAGATAAATATTGGTTACAACCTCCCCAACTAGCTGTGCTATTGGGTTGAAAGCCTGTTAGGAAGCCACTGGATTTTCCAGCTCTTCTGGCACTGAACTGCAGTAGGAGGAAGTTGAGCTGCAAAAAGACACTGTGGGCCACTGTGATGCTCAGCACCAACAGGAATCAGAGCTGGTGTGCTCGGAGCTGTGGTGGCACCCTGCACATCCAGCCACCACGCACAGGACCTTATGGAAGAGCATGTCTTATGCTGAGGTCAGCCAACAGGAATTTGCATGCAGAAGTTGCAGCAGCTGCACTGAACTGGACAAGGGGATAAAGCTGGATGAAGTTTTCCAAGAGGAGGTGGCAGAGCACACTAGAACACACAGGACATGATTTCGGTGCTGTTTGTAAGGACTTGGCCACTTGTGCAGAGGCTGAATTTCTGTTCCTGTCCAGTCCCACACTGTCATGTGCCTTCTCTGATCTATTCACCTGTACATCATCTATGTATAGATGTATAGATGTAGTATAAAAAGATGTAGTATAGGTAGATGCAGTATAACAAGGATATTGAGCTACTGGAGAGTGTCCAGAACAGGGTCATGAAGTTGGTGAAGGGTTTGGAGGGGAAGTCGTATGAGGAGCAGCTGAAGTCACTTGGTTTGTTCAGTCTGGAGAAGAGGAGACTGAGCGGAGAGCTCATGGTGGCTACAGCTTCATCACAAGGGGATCAGGAGGGACAGGCACTGAACTCTTCTCTTTAGCAACCAACAGCAGAACCCAAGGGAATGGCAGGAAGATGTGCTGGGGAGGTTTAGGTTGGACATCAGGAAAAGGTTCTTCACCCAGAGGGTGCTGGACACTGGAACAGGCTCCCCAGGGAGGTGTCACAGCCCCAAGCCTGACAGTGTTCAAGAAGAGACTGGACAACGTCCTCAGACACACGGTGTGAACTGTGGGGTTGTCCTGTGCAGGGACAGCAGTTGGACTCAATGATCCTTGTGGTTCCCTTCCAACTCCGGACATTCCATGATTTTATGATGTGCTCAAGCATCAGCTGCTTCAGCTGCTGCACCACTGGATCCAGCTGTGCTGGTTAAGAGTTTATATACCTTCCAAAATGGGGCTTGGCTGGCCAGGACTATGAAGAAATAGAAAAGAATTTATAATTAGTTTAGCTCACATGTCTATTCTGGGGTGCTCAGGAATAGGACGATGGTGTAAGTGACTTTGAAACACCGCACAGAGGGGCAGCATCTACCTCTGTACTGTTTCTTCTGTGCCATCCTCATAGTAAGTCACCCAGTGCCACACAAAAAATTAAAGTGGTACCTCTGGCTTAGCTGGATGTCAATGCAGAACAAAAAAAACCATTGACATGACTACTTATTTATTGTTTTATCTGCATTTCTGAACACACATACACACACATACACAAGCAATAATACAAGGCACAGATTATCTGTAATCCACTGACAGCTATTGATCCATGAGGCTATCAACAAACTAGAACAATACATATGTCTTATTCAAGGTGCAAACATTTGCCCATGATAGCATTGCCAGCGAGAAGACCCAGATAAATTTTGTGACTAACACAGTAGTGTGAATAAGACATCAAGGCTCTTTCTACAGGTCCTTAAGCTGAGTTACTGAGGAACAAGATATTTTCTCTGTAAATTACTTGCTGCTATAATTCATGGATAAAGAACAAAAAAAGAAATCCACTGTTTGAGACCAATAATGGCCCAATCCTTTCCTCTGAGATGTCCCCAGATAGAGTCCTTCAGAGCATCAGGAGAGCTGTTCTGCTGCTAAGCAACAGGCAGACTCCCAGACAGATGATAATTTCACCAAACAGATGAGTGCCAAAGGTAAAACATGGGCAAACGCAGCAGTAGATTTCTTCTCCCCCACTTATTTTTTTTCCACACCCAGCAAGTTCATTCAGATTTGACAGCCAGCAGGTGGTGTTTCAGACTTTCAGCCGCGTCTCCAAGCGAATGGAAACAGAAATCCAATACATTCATTCCCATGCCACTAACACCTAGACCTAAGGAGAGTTTCTTCACTTGATGGGAATGAGATGCTGCTTTGCACGCCAAAGCCCAAAATTAGAGGGCAGCCTCACCAGTTTCTTGGAGCTGGCATGCTCTATGGAAGCATTTAACTCTTGATGCTGGGTTAGATTTTCCTTCTCTTGCCATCTGATTTTCTTTTTACACACAGACACGGCCCTGTGTGTGAAGGCAGAATGAACCATGGTGAGACAGCAACAAAACAAGTTGCCTGTGTGCATTCACACATGCTTCCGTGTGCCTCCTCTGCAGCCATCTCACATGCCAAGGAAAACGCCTTTAATCCAGAACATAAAACACGGTCATAATCTATACAAGTCCATATGCACAAATGGCATGACTGAAGTTTCTTTCAGCCACTTCAACCTGGGAATTTTCCCCTCCAAAATGCAGAAGAAATGCAACTTTCCGGAGAGCACCATGAAATCAACAGTCACTTAGAGCTATATCACAGAAAACTCACACTCCATGAATGTAACATATCCATGCAGAGTATAAAATATTCCTTGAGCATAAAACCAGGTACAGGGATGAGCATCCAGAGCTTCCATCAGTACCTTTGGAAAACGGGACGTTTGCAGATTAGTTTGGGAAGTGAAGGTTTTGTTTCCTTTCACGGGAGCTTGGGAGTTACCTATTTGTGTAACTCAGAGAAGAGTCAACTCGTTGCAACATCACTTCCAAAAAGTGGGCAATCCAGAAGTTTAAACTGAATCTGGTGGTTGTGCTGTGAGTCCTTCACAATGGTTCAAGCCACATTTCCCTGTTTCCTCTGCTGCTTGGCTTATAGAGTCATTGAGGTGCAAGAACTCTGTTTTCTTGAGATCAGCTAATATTTTTTAATCAACTGCAGAATCACCAGAAACATGAAAATTGGTTTCTCTCTAGACACTTGCTTCAAGTTAGGCAAGTTTCCTTTTACATTACGGCTTAAGCAAATGCTCAAGAGTGGTACCCATGTGAAAATAAGTGCTAAGCCTGATTCCCCACTATGTCATTTCCATTGCTCTATCTTAGCCTTGTCTTGCCATGGATGTGGTACATATAGGTTACTGTTGGAAAATATGGACATGAGAGAAAAGGTAGATACCTTCTAAGGACCTAAATCAGAACTGCTATTGAAATAGCAAACTAGTCTATGTCATTTCATGTTGGTTTTCAGTGTCGTGCTATACCCAACACAAAGTTAGTTCATTGGCTGCCATTAGCTGAGGAGAAGGAAATCCATCACACATTTTTGGTTATGTGGCCTCCCTTTGTATGAGGCAGAAGTTCATTATAATACATAAAAGAAAGTATCTTATCAAGAAGTCAAAAGCAGTTTATCTTGATCTCGGAGCTCCTACACTCAACAAGGAAGCAGAAATTTGTACATCTACCATCCACTTGTAAAAAGCTCCAGTGCGCAGTGCAACCAGCAAACACCTCCTGACCCATGACAGAAATTGTCCCTTAACCACAGGGGTCATTGCATTCCGAATTTTGCATCCTCTTCTCTTGTTAAAGAAATGTCAGCTCTTCAGAACAAAGGCACTGTGATAATGTTCCCATCTGAGACTGTGATAACTCACCAAAAAAAGCCTAAAGAAGCAGTTAATGAATTTTTGGCATATGTGAAGTCACAGCCAGTAGCAAGAATATTTGAATTTTGTAATTTAGAGAGTCTGATAGGAAGGCTGTTAGATCTTCTGTATTACTCAAGTTTCAGATCCCAAACATCTCAAATCTATATTAAGCTTCTTGTCTGACAGCACAGGTCTGGAAGTGCCACTTGCTGGTGAAATTTCCTCGTGTTCTCTTTGTTCGAAGTTATTAGCACGAATGAACAGCAATCCGTAGGGCTACTCAGACAGACTGTTGATATCTTTGCTTTCAGCAGCAATTTCTTTTGACTCTGAAAGAAATGTTCTACTTGATCCTCTCTGCTCGAGACTTCTGGCTAGAAATAGTTCCTTCACAGTACGTGGAATATTTTCTTCCTATTAAGTCTCTGTTTCACCTACAATATTACTGGGCTTCTCTAACTAGGATTTGCAAACTCCTTCATAAACAAGCATTTTGGATTCTCTCCTCCTGTCTTTGTATTTTTTATTTTCCTGGAGGTAAGTTTGGTGTAACCTCTGCTGAGCTTTTGTAGCTTTTCGGAAAGTGGCACTGAATGCCTTGAGACACCCAGAAACACCCCTGTAAGCTCATACCATTGCAGAGTCCATCTCTTAAGAATTAGCAGGACAAGGTAGAATTTAAGTCTGTAAAAACTTGGTGTCCTGAGCTGGAATTTTGCCTGAATTGAGGGACCTGGTGCGATTCAGTAAATGGTCCTCGACAACACCAAAGTCAGCCTGGAAAATGCCCCTTCATTTTTGAATCTGTAGTTGCATTTCCTTAACAAATTCATAACCACCTCACCACATGAGAAATAAAACACACGGAGGACCAGATGATGCTTAGCAACCATATTTCCTGTTTATTCACAGGGAAAGAGAAAGACAACAGAGAAAGAGAAAGACAACAGAGAAAGAGGGATGTAAATGACCCAGGCACCCATATTCTTCATGCAGCTTCTAAAGCAGTTCATTTCCTGGGGTGGAAAACCTTCCCTACCTGTAATGCTGCAGAAAATAAAGCAACTGAGATGGTGTTGAGCTGCAAGTGGAACAGTGTGTAAATCAGGGCCAAGGAGAGGTTTTGCTTTGCAAAGGAATGTCTACATCTCACCTAGAGAACTGTATATAACACATGATCCATGACCCTGTCTCAGATACTCTGCATTTACCCTGGGGGGATAGAGCTTTGGAGAATGACACAGACCGTTCGGAAATTCCTGGGTATTGGTATGAGCGAGAGTAAAGGAAATGGGAGTTTATTTTGACTGCAAGAGGCAGTTGGGAGGCAGTGGTCTAATTCCCACCTTCGGAAACTATGAAAAGGCTTGAAATTCCTCCTAGCAAACTGCTGCACGCTGGGAAAACACTACAAAGGTAGAAGTGTGCGATGTGAATGCTGGTGAAACTTCCACTGGAGGGATAACAAACATATGGACCATATTACCAAGGAGATCTAAGCAAAAGAAAGAAAAAAAAAGGGCATGAATGAGATCAAGAGGGAACAGGTGAAAAAAAACAACCAAGTTGGGACACCAGCAGTTCTTCTTTCTCCAGGGACGGGCCACACAGCCTTACATAAATGTTTTGCTCAGCCTTTCAAAGGCATTTCAGAGCTTTCCTACCAGCTTGAATTTTAAGCATGATTTGCAACAGTGCTCCCCTCACCCACATGTAAGGGAAGAAAAACCCTTGCCAGTGGATTTTACGTCTAGTGCTGGATGAAAAGAGAGGCTCTTTGCAGGCTAAGACTCGAGCTGCCCAGAAGAAGATCTGAAGGCCAAGTTAGACCCTGCTGACTCTGACTTAGCATTGAAAATTTGGCTTGAGAGATGAAAGGGTAGCCAAATCTTTAGATGTTTACTTCACAGAGGAGAGAACCATCCAATACAACACACAGGATTACAGTCAGCTCTCGGGGGAAACAGGCAATCAAGAAGAGCTTATTCTGCATCAGGACACCTGGGAATTTGGAGAGCAGAAGAGAGACAAAGAGAAAAGTAGCTGGTGTAGAAACATCTCCCCGGGAGCCTGAATCAACAGTGGAGTCTGGCACAGAGCTCCTGGGATTCTCCACTGTGTATCTCAACTCAAGTGGGTCCCCTGGAGAAGAAGAGCTGAGACTGGTACCACGGGATGCGTATGAAGAGCATCTCTCCAACAGCACCAGAGTTTGCTGCTGGGGACTGAGCCCCATGCTGCTGCCGGCTGGCTTGCCTCCAGAAACCAGTTGGCCAATTCAGAACCTGCTAACAGCCTGCTGACATGGGAATAAGAAACTAATGAGGCCTTAACTCCTGTATAACTACAGGCCAGGGCTTGGCTCAGAGCGTAGCTTGGAGCCTGGCCAGGCTACGCGGGAAATCTCCACCCGCATTTGGAGGAGGAGGAGGAGGATAGCGGTTGAGTAGCATGGTGACACAGCTCCATTTAACGGTGGAGAAGTCCCCATTGCCGGCTCCAGGTATCAGGGCATCAGCATCACCCCCTTGAGCATCTCTTTGCTGTGCCTGCATTAAAACTGCAAGCCTCGTAGTGCCATTTCATGTTTTCTCTGAATTTCTCTCCATTTTTGTCATTTTACAGCATGGCAGTGAAGTAGCAGCAATTTTTGTAGCAGCAATTTTCATTTTGAAAGAGGTAAAGGAAAAGCAGTTACCGCAGAGACACCAGTAAAGTCCCACTTTAGCACAGAAAGCAAAGCAAAAGGCCTGATTTTGCCCTTAAAACAGCACTTGGCTTGTTCTGCTGAGTGCAAGGCAAGAGCCAGTGCGGTGTGACTGTAATCTGCTGTATCTTTACCATCAATCACATTTTAATGAAATTCCAGGCACACGTTAATAATAAATGGATGAATTAACTCTGAGGAATCATCTGATGATGCTTCCAATGGGCTGTGATATTTACAGGCTAACATCACATGAGGTTACTTTCTGGACACGTATAGGGAAAACTTTGAACCTAAATATTTGCACCAAGACAGAAATCTGCAAAGGTTCTTATGTGCCTGCATTTCAGTTAAGCTGGAGTTTGGGAAGCCAGAAAATACAGTGACTGACAGAAAACACACCTACCTGCCCAGGCATCTCAACAGTCACAGGCACCAGAGTCATAGAATCATAGAATGTCAGGGATTGGAAGGGACCTCAAAAGCTCATCCAGTGCAATCCCCCCATGGAGCAGAAATACCCAGATGAGGTTACACAGGAAGGTGTCCAGGCGGGTTGGAATGTCAACAGAGAAGGAGACTCCACAACCCCCTGGGCAGCCTGGGCCAGGCTCTGCCACCCTCACCATGAAGAAGTTTCTTCTCAAGTTTAAGTGGAACCTCTTGTGTTCCAGCTTAAACCCATTACCCCTTGTCCTACCATTGTTTGTCACCCTGAAGAGCCTGGCTCCATCCTCCTGACGCTCACCCTTTGTATATTTGTAAACATTAATAAGGTCACCCCTCAGTCTCCTCTTCTCCAAACTAAAGAGACCCAGCTCCCTCAGCCTTTCCTCATAAGAGAGGTGCTCCACTCCCTTAATCATTGCAATAAATACCCTTACATTTTCACCAGCAAGTTTCACCAGAGACATTGCCCCTTGGAGCTGTTAGTATTTGCAACAGCATCCCCAAACTGGGCTGTCTTTTGCCTAAATTCTCAAAAAGGCCTGTTATGGCCAAGGTGGGGAGAGAAGCCCCGAGCTAGCTGAAGAAAAGATGAACTATCACCTTTCTAAGACAGACAGATCTCTAAAGGGTTCATTCAGGTACCAAGAGAGCTTCATTTTCCAAACAAGCAATGCAGGGGACCTAATGTTTCCTTTCAGTTGTGAATGATGCCAGGCTCCAGGCAGTCAGAGCAGACATCAGGAGTTTGTTGTTAGGACAAGCATCAGAAATACCCTATAGCCCATCAGCTGCATTCCCTGTAAGTGCAACCCACCACTAACATGACTTAAAATTCCAGTTTAACAACCTTTAGGTTCTCACTCTGGAGATTCCCAGCTCATTTCCCACCACAGAGTCATTGCCAAAGCTGATAAAATTAATTTGGCTGGATCTGCAAGTATCACTGCATAGGATGTTTCCTCCATTTGGCCTGGGCATGCTTGTCCATGTGAAGATTTCAGGAACATCCTCCTTTGCAAAGCTCAGGATTCATCTTCTGTTTGATTTAAGTGCTGGGACTTTCCAGTGCACAGTTACTAAACAGGTCTGTTATTCAGCAAAAAAAGAAGATTACTTAAAAGCTTGGAGACTGGTGGCTTTGGTGGACTTCAGTCACACTTTAGTTTCTTATGAGATGGTTGGCCAAGGCAACCAAAAAATATCTGCTACACCCAAGTGGTTTACTTGAATTCATCTCTTCCTTCTCCACAGGTCTGTTGACCACATATCTTGTAAACAGAGAGAGAAATTCATGGTTTTGGAGGCTGAGGCGTGAGTTTGCTCTGATCTTTCTCACACCAGTGTTGCACCTCCATGTCTCCATCAGCCCCCAGGCACCATCGCAGTGCAACTCCTTTCCTGACACGAGATTTTGCTCCATCATGACATGATTTTTTGATGCATTGTATGGAGGCTTCTCTGCCCTTTGACACTGGTCCTCACCAAGGTGTTCCCCAGATCCCCATATACCCTCACCCACTCCTCTCTCAGCAGGATGCTGTGCAGGAGACATCCTCATCCCCCAGATGTATTTATAACCATACAAGCCTCCAAACCCACAACATCCACCCTGTAGAGCAGTTCCAAAAACAGAGGCGTGTAACACCCAATTTCTTACAGCACATTGCCAACTCTCTTCAACACTCTCCAATTTTACAGGCAAAACCTGCGTTATGCTAAAGGGACCCATCACTTCTGGCTCAGACCCGTTGATCAGAAACAGCTCTCTCCTCCAACTCACAGCACTGCTGGATCACGAAGAGACCAGACTGCTTCTCCATCACATTTTCCCTTTATCATAAGCTTGCCATTTGTGTCCCTCCACCTCCATCTTAATATCCTCAATCCCTTCCTCTCCACTGGCTTTCTTTTTTCCCTCAGCAGCCTGTTGACATGCCTCTTGAACTTATTTATAGTCTCATTTATAGCACAGCTTCAGCCACCTCACTTGTTAACCTATTCCATATGTTTATTCCTCTTTGTGTGAAAAAGGGCCGCGCAAGCTCTCCTTTATCCCCGGGGCCTTTAATTTTCAGATGGTGCCCCCAGTGGCCCTGGCCCTCTCATAAGACCTGCTTTTTGCTCCAGCAAACAAAAGAGCAGCTCAAAAATGGTCCAGGGTGTTGAGATGTGCCAGCTCTGTGCCAGCTCTAACAAAGGTTTTAACAGCACTCAGTAAGTCCCTCAGGAGCTCCCAGAAGCACGGTGTGTGCTGGCTGCTCTTCTAAGAGGCCCATCCATCTCTGTCCCTCTGCTCATTTCTTTACAGCTCTGCAAGGTTTTCATTTTTTTCTTTATTTTTAGGGCTATTTCTATAGGTTTCACGAGCCTATTCCTCTTACTCGGAATAGCTTGCAAGTGCACTCTGATGCTTCCACAAATCTTCCTCAGGAGTTTGTAGCTCCTGAATCCTCCACAACCACCTGAGCCTCTGCAGCACCAACGTGTAAAACAGCTGCAGGATCTTGAACCCCTGAGTCCTTCTCACCACATTTTGGGGTCCACAGGGCAGACATCTACCTTTGCGGATGACCTCTACCAGGTTTTCTGCATGGTTTTGAAGAGAGATGCATTCAAAGCCATGAGCAAGTGCAGGTTGTTTGAAGACTTGTCCACTGAACCGGCAGGCTGTTATTGCTTGTAATTATTGTTGGGATCCTGTGCCTGGTAAATATCAGATTAACAAGAGTCATGATTAATTAAGGTATGTTTAAAATCTTTATCAGTTAAATGGATGAGGGGATTAAGTGCACTCTCAGTAAGTTTGCAGAACAGACCAAATTGGGAGGGAGTGTTGATCTGCTGGAGGGCAGGATGGCTATAGAGAGGGATCTGGACCCGCTGGATTGTTGAGCTGAGGCCAGTTGTCTGAGGTTCAACAAGGCCAAGTGTCAGGTCCTGCACTTGGGTCACACCAACCCCAGGCAGCGCTACAGGCTCGGGGAAGAGCGGCTAGAAAGTGTCTGGTGGAAAAGGACGTGGGGGTGTTGGTGCCAGAGGCTGAACATGAGCCAGCGTGTGCCCAGATGGCCAAGATGCCACCAGCATCCTGGCTGGTACCAGCACTGGTGTGGTCAGCAGGTCCAGGGCAGTGACCATCCCTGTGCTGGGACCTGGGGAGGCCAAACCTCGAATCCTGGGGGCAGTTTTGGGCCCCTCATGCCAAGAAAGGCCTTGAGGTGCTGGAGTGAGTTGAGAGAAGGGAACGGAGCTGGGGAAAGGGCTGGAGCACGAGTGTGATGGGAGCAGCTGAGGGACCTGGGGGGTTCAGCTGGAGAACAGGAGCTGAGGGGAGACCTTCTGATCTCTGAACTGCCTGAAAGGAGCTTGGAGCCGGGGGGGTCTGGCTCTGCTCCCCAGGAACAAGCAATGAGATGAACTCAAATCCGTGAGAAACTGCAGGTTGTTTGAAGACTTGTCCACTGAACCAGCAGGCTGTTATTGCTTGTAATTGTTGCTGGGGTCCTGTGCCTGACAAATATCAGATTAACAAGAGTCATGAATAACCAGCATAAAGCTCGTACAAGCTGTGTAGCGGGTTTTGCTCCAAAGATCATCCTGATGGGATGAAAGTGTATGAGGTTTATCTGTATCCAGAGGGATACAGAGACTGGGAAGCAGCTCTCATGGGGGATTGATCCTCGTTTTTTCCTCACTGAGTCTCCAGCACTGTTTTCAAATTCTGTTCTTAACTTCTCCCATCCTCTGCTGGATCATCACTGAGGCTGCTGTGATCCAACCTCCTAACCCACTCTGAAGCCACCACTTACTTCTGGTGTCCCACAGCGGATCAGTTCCCCCAGCACACTTTCTCCCTGCCCAGATCTCAGGGACCAACTACCCAGAAGCAGCCAGGTTTGGGTGGCATTTCCTACAGCTGCATCTGCAAGTGCCTGAACCTCCAGGTCCATCCAAGGTGAAAGATGAGCAATCTCCAAGCACCACTATCCAAATGAGTGTCAGAAATCCATGCAACAAGTTGGGCCACTATTTTATGGAAGAAATTTTTGTATGATGAGGGTGGTGAACAGAGAGGTGGTGGATGAACCATCCCTGGAGACATCCCAGGCCAGGCTGGACGGGACTCTGAGCAACCTGATCTGGGTGAAGATGTCCCTGCTCATGGCAGGGGTGGCACTGGATGAGCTTTGAAGGTCCCTTCCAACGCAAACCATTCTGTGATTTGCCCAGCTCCCCATTTCACTTGACTTGTCAACAGAGGTGGTTGTTAAACCTCTCACATTTGTTCTTCATGCCTGGGGGGTCAGTGGCTGTGTGGCAGGGTTAATTTGCACACAGGGCCCCATTAAAAGGCCACCATGGAGGTACATCTGTCCTTCTCACCTTGTCTGCAAGCCCAGCTGCAGCCAAGCAGAGCTCTGCTCTGCAAAGCAGCCCCTGATGTGCCATAAATGTGTGAAATAAGGGCTTTCCTAGGGGACTGTCAGTGATTGCAGCCAACAGTGTGAGCCCAAGGTGCAACGTGGGAGACACAACAGGTCCATGTTCAGCATCAGGGCAGCTTTAGAGGCAAGCAAGCTAATACAGTGTGGGATCTCTCCTTATTGATTTCTGCTCTTTATTCTCAGTTCTCTCCCCAGCCAGCAGCAATAACTTATCCTGCAAAACCCTGGCCAGAGCCTGCCAGCACCTGCTTTCCTTCTTAGCAGCTTTTTCCAGCCCTCTGCATGTGGCATTTTGGTTTTCCTCCTCCTGATTCACAAGGAATATGTTGCTGGGGCTTTTCCTAGCACCTCCTTGTAGTTTGCATTCTGCATGCCCTAAAGCCACTCTGTTGTAAACCCCAGCATCTCGCAGCCGGTCTCTCCTCCCCTAACTGCTCCAGCAGCTGCTCTCTCTTTCCTTTTTTATCATGCCAGCCTTTGTTCCCTTCAATGCACAACTGTGAAACACTCTGCGCTGTTCCAGCCTCGTAGCATCCCTTCCCCATCGATCGCTGAGGCCTTCAGAGCGGTCTGTGAGCAATCCCCTGTTCTTCTCCAATTTTTCAAGAGGAAATCACAGAATCACAGAATATTAGGGACTGGGAGGGACCTGGAAAGCTCATCCAGTGCAATCCCCCCGCTGGAGCAGGAACACCCAGATGAGTTTACACAGGAAGGTGTCCAGGCAGGTCTTAAATGCCTCCAGAGTAGGAGACTCGACAGCCTCCCCGGGATCCTCTCCTCTTTTTCCAAGAGACAGGTTTTCAATAGTGAACTCCATAGTCACGGTGCTTCTTATGCAAAATGCATCAACAAACAACTCCCTCCACCCTCCAGAAAAATATACAGAAACTATAAAAGTCACTTTGGCCACCAGAAAGCATCAAAACAGGCACATGTTCCCTCTGCTTTCTTTTTCTCCGTTTTTTTTTTTCAGGTCAGCCTTAGACAGAAAAAATCCTCAGGCTGACAGTGGCATCTCTAAGGCAATTCAAGAGTCTCCCCTGGGACACCGCAGGAGTCTCATTATTTTATATTCTCCCAGACAGAATACTAAATTTGGGGAAAATCCTGCCCCAGCCTTAGTAATAAGAAAGGAAACTTCCCAAATTGCTCTCTGGAGCCCTTGGGTTCCTGTTTCATTACCTCGGCATGAGCAGTCCCAGGTGTCTTTTTTAATCTCTGTTGATCAACAGGGGCAAGGCTCAGCATGTATCTGGCCAAAAGGCTCATTCAATATTATAAGCAAGACTTAACATGAGCACAGGAAAGGGAATATATACACTCTGCAAATTCACTTCACCTTTTCTGTTGTAAAACATGCTGAATTTTAATGATTTCTGTTTAGCAAGAACTCTAGATTAGCTTTAAAGCATTTAGCAGTAACTTATTTTCTTTCTTTTCTTTTTTTTCCACTATGAAAGAACAAAAAAACCCCACAGCTCTGCAAGTTGTAAGTCAGAAAGTAGACAAGGTTGCAGTGTCTCATTTTTCTGGAAAACCACTGTGCCAGCAAGGCTAGAAAGAGATTGTTCAGATACAAGGAGGGGGGAAAAAATCAGATCCAAATATATCTGCAGATAAATATTTTACACTCTTTGTGAATAGCTGGGTGGGATCAGCCCGAGAGCCCTGTGCTGTGCGAGGCTGCCACCTCCTGGGGCGGGCAGCCCCCAAGCCAAGGCGTCCACCAGCGATTGGGTTGGATTTGATATTTCAGCCCCAGAAATAATCACCTTGCTGGGAAGGTGAACTGATTCCTCCATCTCCAGCTTTTACGGAGAGTGAAGGGGTTTTCTAAGAAGTTGGTCTGGAGTTTAAATGCACAAGTGGGGAGCAGAGCGGGCAATCGTTTTGGTTGGAAGAGACCCTCAAGGTCATCAAGTCCAATCGTTAACCCAACCCCAGCACCACCGAATGTTCCTAAGAACCTCATCTATGTGTCTGTCCAACCCTCCAGGGTTGGTGACTCCACCACTGCCCTGGGCAGTCTGGTCCAAAGCCCAACAGCCCTTTTTGGGAAGAAATTGTTCCCAAGATCCAACCTCAACCTCCACTGGCACAGCTTGAGGCCAAGCTCATCTTCATCAGGCAAGCTGCATGTTTCCTCATCTATTTCAGCTGCTGTTCTTTTATTGCAATTGCATTTCCTGCCCCCTCTCTTTCCCCTCCTGTTACATGTCCACCAACTGACATCTTTGTCCCTTCCACCAGAGCCTCCTGATGGCACCACAGAAGTGGATATCAAGGGTGTGGCAGGTTTTGCTGAGTGAGCAATGGTCTATGGTGTGGCGCAAAATGACCTTACAACCCTTGAAGTTATAAGGAAGGTAAGCATTTATTTACGACGCCGGACACACGGGGAATCATTTCACCTAATGCGTGTGTAAAATTACAGTAGCTGTGAGTTTGGTTAAATGCAGTAAACTGTTACATATTCATGAAAGTTTTAGGAACGCCTATACATATTCATAACCTGTCCCCGAGAAGGCGGTTCATATTACAATGAGTTCTGGGAGACCATTTCCATAGTCTCCAACTCTGGCTCCTCCTGGTTGCAGCTGCGCAGTGATCATGAACCCGGGTCCTCTTTCTCTGTACATGGTCACCTTTGGTCCAGTGTGATGAGTTGGTTAGGTCTCAGTCTGCTGAGTTGGTTAAAACTGGCGTATCTCCTGTCCTGTGCCCAAGTTTCTGTTATGTAGTTCACCCAAGGATGCACCAAGGATGCACCCAAGGATTATTATTTTTGCAAGATGTCAGTGAAGTCCTGTTTCTCGTACAGTGAGTTACACAGAGTTAAGCAAGGCTTGGCAATAGTGATGTGGGTTAAAGGGTTAGCTCTCCAAGTGTCTTTAATGATGTGGGGTAGGGTTAGTTCTTTAAGTGTTAGTTATTAAGTGTTAATAAATTAGTTGTCAATTCCCTGTATCAATGGGAGTAAGGACATGAGAGGTGATGCCCCATTACCTGACATGACCACATAGCCCATGGTGTCCGCTGGCAGCCTTGACTCTGTCTCCGTGACTCAGAACATCTCTGTGCTGGAGGAGGATGGCTGCGGGCACTGAACTAGATGATCTCCAGACGTCCCTTCCAACCCCAACCCTTCTGTGATTGCTCACAAGGATGAGACCAGTCTGGGGCCCTTTGCCACAGTCATTACCTTGGCAGAGGGCAACTTGGGTGCTGGTCTGTTGTAGGAGATTAAAGACATTGTTTTAGTTCAGAAGCAGAATCACAGAATCCCACAGAATGGTTGGGGTTGAAGGAACCTCTGGAGATCATCCAGTCCAACCCACTTGCTAACGCAGGGTCACCAGAGCAGATCACACAAGAAGGTGTCCAGCTGTGTTTGAATGTCTACAGAGGAGGAAACTCCACAACCTCTCTGGGCAGCCTGTTCCAGGCTCTGGCACCTCACAGTAAAGAAGTTTCTCCTCATGTTTAGATGGAACCTCCTGTGCTTCAGCCTGTGCCTATTGCCTGCTTTGTACATGGACAAACATTAAAGGGTGAAGATCTTCCCTTGACCTTCTTAGTACAGAATACCCAAGCTCAAGACCAGAAGAGGACTGTTTGGTCAACTAGCCCCAATCCTCCCGTATGTCATAGGCACATTGCCTTCCCACACATTGTAGATGAAGGTGCTGAAAGCTTGTGTTAGGAGGTCGTAATCAACTAGATCCCTTGCTGCAAAGGACAGAAAAGCGTGTGGGCTCCAAATGTCCTAATAAATTGGGGAAATTCCTAAGCTGCTCACTTGTGGGCTGCTGGCTGCTGCCAGACTCTCTTACACAGGCACAACCTGAATGGGATGCTGCAAGAAGCCAACCTAGAAGCAGTAGCGTGAAATGCCTCCCACATCCTGCAAATAAATTTCTGCCTCCTTCCAAGGAGCTTTACTTACCAGACCCCCATAATCACTCCAAAACTGCTAGCAGCTCTCTGGGTTTCAGAGAGAAGAATTAAAAACAAATTAGAGGTAATGAGCTCTTAAATTGCTCCTGAATCCACTGTGTGGCTGAGAGTTTGGGTGGATTTGGATAATCAAATCAAGCGAGGGCCCAAGGCATGCAGAAGGGTGACACGGAGTTTAAGAACATTTTCAAGCTTCCCATTGAATTTTAGATGTGATGCAACTGCCCTTTCTCATTGAAAACAGTAGCAAAAAACTATCTCAAAGCCAAAGACAAGAACCAGACTCAGCCTGAATAAATGCTGTCTCCCTCCATAGGAACTGTGCCAGCACAGCACTATTTGATTTCTGTTATTAGTTACTTCTATTCTTCTAGAATAATTATATGAAATTATTCTTCTGTTATTAGTTACTCCAGATCTAAACGGTTGCAGAGGATCTCCAGAAAGAGAGACAAGGCAATGGGAACTAAAGGGGTTTTTTTCAGTTCTCTCCATCCTTTTCTGCATAGTAGCCCTGCACTGGTTGCCAAGGTTTATGAGAGTGATTTGCAGGACTTAGGACAGATTTTCAGAATGGGGAGATGTACCCCACACCACAGACGGCGCTCCCAGGGATGGGGCCACGTTTGGCCATTCAAACACACGTCAGCGTGGACACCCTGCACCAAAACCACATCGGTTCAGTTCTGAATGTCAAAGGACGACGTGGTGGGGCATATCTTGCTTGTTAGCAGATGGCTAAAGCTTATCTGTATAAATTCATTTACTAATCAAGATCAACAGTTTATGTGTTTTGGAAGGTGAAAACAGCAGAAATCAGTATTTAGAAGCAGGACAGGATGAACCCTAAGCCACTTAGCACAAACTTGTTTACAATGCACTACTAATACCCTCCTATCCTGTCTTCATTAACCTCATGTACACGATACCTGTGCTACTGATAACACAGGGGTGTTTGGGAAGCAGATTTCAGACAGCTCCCGCTCCCTCACCGAGGGACCCCATCCAACTATGTTTTAAAGCAGGTTTTGTATCTCATTGGAAGTTTTTCGAGCCCTAAACTTTCAGGGAAATAAAGCGAGCTGCTCCCCTGGGAAACACGGTCTTTGCCAGCATCTCCAGCGGTCACCTCTGCGTGCAATGTCCTGATCCAGACAGGTGTGAGTCAATTCCTGCTGCAGCCTCCTAGGTTTGGGTTGCCATCCCAAGGAAAATGCATGTACGGCTGGCTGCCTTAGCAATGCCAGAGCAAAGAAAAGCAGATTACCTCCAGGACTTAATCTTCCTACTTCCCATTTTCCTCTTTTAAAACTAATCTTCCCACTCACTGGGACGGGGGCACCAGGGCTTTATGCTCCCTGCAGTCTGGGCAAGGATTTTGTGCATCCAGTCCTCTGGCAGACGTATGGCACTTTCCCTGTGTGGGCCAGGATTAACATAAAGCGGTTAACTTAACTAGCAACATATGTCTGCGTCTTTTTTCCCACTGCTATTTAGTCTCTCTTATCCACTGGCCATGCAAGTCTCCCGTAATCACTGCAGAGTAATTATGTGATTATTCCGGCCCTCTAAATTACAGCTGCAGCTTGGACCCTAGCAATTGCAGGTGACACAGCAAGGCTGACTTTCTCTACTGTTAGTTAATTACAATTACACAGAAAAAAAAAAAATAGAACAAAAAAGAAACAATCACACACTAATAATAATAAAACAACCTGCCAGAAAACGCAACTTCTGCTGAGAATTTTCATCTCCATCTTTCTCATCGCAAGGAAGATTAGAGAGGGAGCCATTAATAAGGTGGCAATTTATGTTAATTTATCAGCACCTAAGCCCAAGAGCCTTAATAAAGCTAGCTAAAGGAAATTTATGATAAACAAAGGCAATTATGGTTTTGCTGTTATTACAGTGGCCTTTCAAATCCTATTGTGCTGGGTATTATTGTCTAACCAGCTCGGGCAAGGAGGAGGAGGATCGGGCATGCAGAAGGAGGTCTCCAGAAGGCTGAAGGCAATATCAGATGGAGTATTCACGTCCTCATCAGATCTTCTCTTGCAAGTCCTACACACCCAGCAAACCACATGGCTTAAAACCCCTCAAAATTAGTAGAAATTAGGTTTTTGCAAGTGAGGAGATGGACTGCAACAAGACTAATTTGCAGTCCCTTTCCTTGCCTTTAGGACCCTTTCCTGAGTGTGGTTTCCCTCTGGTGTCAGAGTCTTTTCAATGCCATTGAGCTGGGGCTGAGATCTCACCGCAGGGAAGGGAGAGGAACAAAGTTTTTAAGATAACTGAAGGTAGAGAGGTAAAAGCACATTCCCAAAAAGTCACAGGCTGTTTTTTTCCCCCTCTTTTTTAACAGCAGTTGGAATTTCTGATGAGAATTGCCAAAGTGTAAGTGGCTTCACAACCGGTGAAAAAAATGGTAAAATATTTGACATCCGCAGGGTTTTTTTTTTTTGATTGCTTCACTGATTGTTGCCTGAGTGCAAAATGTCCATGAATGTTCTTCCTGAAACATCAAAATCTGGAGAGTTTTAGCCAGCTGTGTGGCAGGCTGGAGTGCCCCGATCTTCCCTTCCCCTGTTCGCCAATGTTCACAGCTTGGGGAATGAAAATTAAAGAGGAGGGAACATATCTTCTCCAAGGACCTTGTTAAGAGGCTACAGGCAGACTCCATCAGAGATGGAGAAGATGCAGTTTTACTCCAATGATAATCTAAACACCATGCCTGGAGGTGTTTAAAAGACGCGTAGATGAGGTTCTTAGGGACATGGTTTAGTGACAGTGTTGTGTTAACGGGTGGACTTGATGATCTTAAGGGTTTCTTCCAACCAAAATGATTCTATAATTACATGATTCTAACCTCCACTGAAAGCAGAGAGTCTCGAGAGGACCCCTGATAACATCTGGACTCTGATGCAGAACCCCACACTCCTCTGCCTGGGTTGAGCTGAGCACACAGCGTGTCAGATGCTCCATGGATGTAAATCCTCATCATCTGCAGGATTTGATCAAGTGTTTCTGTCTGGTCTCTGCTTTCTTCCTTCCCATTCCAGCTCATCACCCTGTGCCGCAGTATTACTGAAAGCAGGTCCTCCATCACACTTGAATTTATCTACAAGGCACATCACGCTGCCCAGTCACTCCTGGGTTCTTTAAGGGCTCACAAAGGGACAATGAACTGGAAGTGTGGCCCAATCTGTAAGTGTAATGGATGGCATCAGCAAATTCAGAGCCACATTTGGGACTGAAATACTGTAAAAGGCCATTTTAAGAAAGAAATAGTGTTGGGTCAAGTGCTTTATGGTGGTAAAGAGCAGAGCCCTGAAGAATAGCAAACATCTATATGTACAAATAGCTGTGGGTCACTTGCGTTTTCCCCACAGTGAGTCAAAGAGACAGTGTTACGGTTTTGCAACGTGACATCACAGGGCGATAAAAATCAAAGGAAAGGGAGAAAAAAAAAAAAAAATCTAGTGATGAATTGCAAAATAAACTGGCTTTCCAGCAACCCAATAAAGGGAGAAGAATATCCTCCATTTCCAGTACGAAGATGGAGAATGGCAAAGATGCACTTTACAATCCATTCTGCTGGTAGAGAATGGGGGTCTACTGACATTAATTTTACACATTCCCTTCTCTTCCCTCAATAGAAAATTGAGCAAACCACTATGATTTAAGAAATGATAGCCCGACAGACTTGCACTGCAGGCAGCCTTCATCAAACGTTAGCCTCTTGGCTGCACTGCAGAGCAGTCAGTTTTCAATCCGTTTTAGAAGATCCTTATTCTATCCTTTCCTGTTTATGATCAGAATATTTCACCTGTTTCCACAAAAGCCCTCTGCCAAACTTCCTATTCAAGTGGAAATAGCAGGAGTTTTCCAGTAGTATTTGGAAAATGCTCGTTAAAGTTCAGAGGGACTCTTGCTATTGGCATCATGTTTTAAAAAGATATTAGAATTGATTTTGCTAAACCACACTTCTAAAAAATAAAAGAGAAAATTCTTCAGCTACTCTTCTAATCTGTTTTTGTTTACTTTGTACTAATTTGTAAAGTGTTTATGTCTGAATTCATGTTAAGGACAACCAACCGCAGCAGTTAATAACTTCATGTATATACCACATTTGAGCTATGGAGTTCAAGGACCTGAGGAAATGGAAGAACATCAAAGTGATCCATCCAGCCAAAGATAACATGACTCACTGGTGCAAATGGGAATGAAAATCAGGTCTTCTGGTTTGCCAGGACTCCTGTGAGTTATTGGCAACATCTCCACAGGAGGTTGCAGCCAAACAAGAGTGCTATGTATTCATGAGATGACCAAGTGGTTCAGAAATGCTCCTGGCCTTATAACAGGATGAGAAGGGAGCATCAAAACACCAAACACCTCCAAGGCTTTACCTACACCAAAGAATTAAACATTTTCTGGACAGAGGCCAAGCCCTGCTTGTATTTACAGTCTAGGAGGATGCTGCATCCCTCTTATAGCCATGACACAGCAGTGGAAGTGTCCATCCAAGCTGTGAGTATCCCAGCTTCTGCTCTGCCTCAGTCTAAATCCAAGTGTCATGATGGCTTTTTTTAGACATCTGGGTATTTTTATATTTGCTAGCTGGACTTAACATCATTTCTTCCAACTTCACCTGGCAAAGAATGGCTACAGTAGCTGAAACACAGAAAGCCAGGAGTTATCAAGAGGGATGACCTGGTGGTGGTCTCTGCTGCAAAGACAACACCGTGTAAAAGAGAAATGTTTGCTGAAGCAGAGCCTGGGCTCTGGGCATCTCGTCTCCCCATCATCTCCCTCAGTGCAGGGCTACAGACTGACCCATGTTTTTGCTCCGGCCGGGTGACAAGATGCTCCCACATCATGGTGCAACCTCAGTGAGAGGCACTGAGACCACTAGCCATGGGACTACGGACAGTAACAGCCATGAATCCAAATGCAAACCCCAAATATGAGCCTCTCTCTTTCTGGAGGGGTGACCCAATCACCACATGGTGGAGGTAGGGACCTTCCACTCCTCCAGCCCTGCTCAGCAAGGAGCAAAAGAGCGCAAGGGAGATATACAACGTCCACATCATCACTCAAGCTCAGCTCATGCTCACTATCCTTAATGCTAGGGAGCTTTAGGCCAGACACAGATGCTAGGAGAGCATTAAGTGGGAAAAAATAAGTTTGTGAAGGGCATGGCTACCTCCAGAAAGAGAAGCAAACAAGCAGGACAGCAGGATGGTCTCTGTTTTGCATCCAGTTGCCTGAATGGCAGTTAGACCCTTCAATTAAAGAAGCCTGTGGCATTTAGAGCACCTACAGAAAATGATGCCTCCACCTAAGTTATTTGTTTAGTTGGACCCAAGTGCTGCAGCCCTTGTCCCTAGGGCACAGCCAAGGGTGCTACTTGGGGCTGCATTATCTTTAGGGAAAGATCAGCTCTTGCTGTTTTGTTTAAAACATTAATGTGACATATATTCCCAATCAAGAAAACATTTCAGAAGCTCTTACTTCCAATCAGTTATTCAGTTTGGTTAGTAGCATCATCTGCCCTTATTTTGGTTGGGAGTTTTAGCAAAATGATTTACGGATATTTATTTCCCAGAATTGCATTTGTACATTTGATAGATTGAATATTGATGGTGCTAAAGCTGGATAATCAATGCACATCTAATGGAACATGGAGTATGCTAGAGGGCCCAACAGTAATTTGGAGTAGGAAGGTGCAGAGATGAGAATAACTGGGCTCCTTCCTTGAGTGACATGTGTGTTTGCAGTTGAAGAGCACATGAATGTAGTTGAGAGGTGAATAAAAAGGTAAATAACAGCTGAGCATCCTACCACCTACGACTGTAGATAAACGAAGATCCAGAGGTGGTGGATGTCACCAAGCTGAGATGAAAAGGACTTCTTTCACTGAATAAAGTATTACCCTATTTTAAGAATTCATAACTTTTGTTTAGTGGATATGGTCTTGTCCATACAGGTGCTCATTCCCCCATGTTATGTCTGGCTTCGGTACAAATCCTTGGGAAATCTTCCTGTCCTCATGCAGATCATCATCAAGCAATGGCAGCAAGATGTGCAAGGGGACACCACCAGAGTAGCGTATTTCTGTCCTCTGATTGTAAAGGTAAGTTAAAAGAACTACTAATGCTTCCAGACTAGACACCAAAAGTTGGGTTACATGACTTGCAGCCAGAAGACAGGAAGCCAGAGGCCATGTCCTGCTCTGCCACCAGCCTAGGATGCTCGAAACAAAGGCCTTGGGCCAGAAAATGACTTTTTGGTGGAGGAAGAACTGAGGCACTGACTAAAGATCCCATCAAGAAGTCAGCATGATGCTGAAATTGCAGTAAAATTCAAGTTAAAACTTTTACCTGACTCCAGAAGCCTCCTGGCTGCTTTTAGGGAATCTCTGGCCAGTATCATCTTGTTTCTTGTTCTGGAAACAGTCAATATCCTCATAAAACAACTCCCAGTTTTTCAGTGGCAAATTAGTTCACATTGCAATTTGTATTACAGCACTTAGAAAAAAAAAAACAAACACATTCAGCTCCACTTTAACTGTTTTAACAGCACTCAGTAAGTCCCTCAGGAGCTCCCAGAAGCACGGTGTGTGCTGGCTGCTCTTCCAAGAGGCCCATCCATCTCTGTCCCTCTGCTCGTTCCTTTACAGCTCTGCAAGGTTTTCATTTTTTTCTTTACTTTTAGGGCCATTTCTATGGGTTTCATAAGCCTATTCCTCTTACTCGGAATAGCTTGCAAGTGCACTCTGATGCTTCCACAAATCTTCCTCAGGAGTTCGTAGCTCCTGAATCCTCCACAACCACCTGAGCCTCTGCAGCACCAACGTGTAAAACAGCTGCAGGATCTTGAACCCCTGGGTCCTTCTCACCACAGTTTGGGGTCCACAGGGCAGACATCTACCTTTGCAGATGATCTCTACCAGGTTTTCTGCATGGTTTTGAACAGAGATGAACTCAAAGCCATGAGCAAGTGCAGGTTGTTTGAAGAGTTGTCCACTGAACCGGCAGGCTGTTATTGCTTGTAATTATTGCTGGGATCCTGTGCCTGGCAAATATCAGATTAACAAGAGTCATGATTAATTAAGGTCTATTTAAAATCTTTATCAGTTAAATGGGTGAGGGGATTAAGTGAACTCTCAGTAAGTTTGCAGAAGACACCAAATTGAGAGGGAGTGTTGATCTGCTGGAGGGCAGGATGGCCATACAGAGGGATTTGGACCAGCTGGATTGTTGAGCTGATGCAAATAATCTGAGGTTCAACAAGGCCAAGTTTCAGGTCCTGCACTTGGGTCACACCAACCCCAGGCAGCGCTACAGGCTCGGGGAAGAGCGGCTGGAAAGTGTCCAGTGGAAAAGGAGCTGGGGGTGTTGGTGACAGCAGCTGAACATGAGCCAGTGTGTGCCCAGGTGGCCAAGAGGCCACCAGCATCCTGGCTGGTACCAGCACTGGTGTGGCCAGCAGGCCCAGGGCAGTGACCGTCCCTGTGCTGGCACTGGGGAGGCCAAACCTTGAATCCTGGGGGCAATTTTGGGCCCCTCATGCCAAGAAAGGGCTTGAGGTGCTGGAGCGAGTTGAGAGAAGGGAACGGAGCTGGGGAAGGGGCTGAAGCACAAGTGTGATGGGAGCAGCTGAGGGACCTGGGGGGTTCAGCTGGAGAACAGGAGCTGAGGGGAGACCTTCTGATCTCTGAACTGCCTGAAAGGAGCTTGGAGCCAGGGGGGGTCACGCTCTGCTCCCCAGGAATAAGCGCCAGGAGCAGAAGAAGCGGCCTCAAGTTGTGCCAGGGGAGGTTGAGGTTGGGTATTAGGAAAAATTGCTTCCAAGGAAGAATTGTCAGGCACTGGAACAGGCTGCCCAGGGCAGTGGTGGAGTCACTATCCCTGGAGGGGTTTAACGGACACATAGATGAGGTTCTTAGGCACATGGTTTAATGGTGGACTTGACAGTGTTAGGTTAATGATTGGACTTGATGACCTTAAAGGTCTTTTCCAACCTAAACAATTCTATGATTCTATGACAGTTTTGGTGTTCTATTTTCTACTAAACATTCCTAGGACAGAGTGAATAAGCCAAAACTAATAGTCACTCTCCTATCATGAACTTGTGGACCATGGCTTCAACAATTCTAGATTTATCAGCACAAGTTCTTGTCTGCACTGCAGTTTCCAGCAGATTTCACAATTTTCTCTACATCCACTTTGCACTTTTGGGCCTGAATATTCAATATTAGGCTCTTCTTAGGCTTTTGAAGTACATCCACTTAGCCTTCCTGTGTTTTTTTGGAGCATGTCAAAGAACACAACACCTCTGAGCCCAATGTGGTTACCTTCAGATAGATTTTCCATGAATTGCCACAATACTTCAGTTGGACCTGGAAATATTGACGAGGTATGAGATTCCTTGGCCAGGGCACAATCACGATGGTTTTGAAACTGAATAATTCTTTCTGATCAAACATGCATGTGTTATACTGTTCCCTGTATCACTTTCAGGTACAGCCTTATCAAATACTCTCAGGAGTATATCTACTATCAATAAGTGTTGTCTTGGTTTATTCTCTACTTTAAATTCTACAACTGACACTGTAACTGCAACCTCTATATTATGTGAGGTATCAGTCAGTCCCTTTGGTGCTGTGGTTATACAGCATCCAGGGTCAGGTTTGTGCCACAACTTGTCACCTGAGAATTAATAAATAAAACCATGCCATAACTTTCATCATTCCTGCTGCTCTTCTCTCCGCCTTTCCCACTTCTCTTAAATTGGTTTTGAGACAAGGGAAGCAGAAATGCACGCGGTATTTCAGGGGGTTTTGCACAACACCAATATGGTATCTTCTGGTTTGATCGGTATTGTTTTCCTAACAGTTCCTAAGACTCAGTTTGGGTTTGGTTGGGTTTTGTTGACAACTCTTGTGCATTGAGGTGGTGCTTTCTCTAGAAATTTACCAGTTCGGCCCTGAGAGGTGACAGTCACCTCAGAGCCTATCACTGTAAATAGCATCATAGAATTATTTTGGTTGGAAAAGACCCTCAAGATCATTGAGTCCAACCATTAACCCAACACTGCACTAAACCATGTTCCTAAGAACCTCATGTCCATGTCTGTTCAACCCCTCCAGGGATGGTGACTCCACAAGTGCCCTGGGCAGCCTGTTCCAATGCCCAACAGCCCTTTTCAGAAAACAAACAAACAAACAAACAAACAAACAAAAAATCCCTAATATCCAATCTAATATGTACAATTAGGACGCAGTTTTCCTGAGTGCATCACTTTACATTCTCACATTTTTGCAACAGTATTGTACCACACAGCCCAGAGGGACCTCCTAGAGACACACAAGACACATGATAAGAGGAACCACAAAAACTTCTCCATTCTCCAGTCAATGAGAAATGCAGCAAGAAATTGCAATATGAAAACTCTTTCCTGGTGACACCGATGTCCACAGAATCACAGAATCACAGAATTTTAGGGATTGGAAGGGACCTTGAAAGTTCATCCAGTCCAATCCCCCCACTGGAGCAGGAACACCCAGATAAGGTTACACAAGAAGGTGTCCAGGCAGGTCTTGAATGTCTCTAGTGTAGGAGACTCCACAACCTTCCTCGACAGCCTGGGCCAGGCTCTGGCACCCTCACTGAGAAGAAGTTTCTTCTCAAATCTAAGTGGAACCTCTTATGTTCCAGTTTGTACCCATTATCCCTTGTCCTAGCATTGGATCTGCCACCACTGGGATCCAGGGGATGAGGCTGGTACCCGAAAGCAGTCCCAGGTTTTTACTTTGAGAAATCCTGTTGCATGAGATTACGCTCTGAAAGGTAAAGTCTCAGCAGCTGCAGAGGGAGATCTACCCATAAACATCACGATACATGTCCTGATGTTTGTGTCTTCTCCAATAAGTGTCTGTGGAAACGGGGACCAAGCACTTTCTATACTCCCACCTTCCCTGTTTGCTTCTTTTGAAGTTAACTGATTTTTGTACAGTATTCAGTCCTCTCACTACTGCCTCTTTTTCTTCTTGCTGTAATCTCCACTTAGCTCCTGATGCTTTCTATCACCTTCATGATCGCAGCAGGAAATTTGAGCAAAAATATAAATTAAAAATATCTATTCATTTATTTTTTTTAAACATTCCCATGAAGTTTCAAATAAATAAATCTGCAGTGATACCTTATTGAAAACAATCTTTACTAATTTTGTTTATAATAAACAATATATCCTTTATCATTATATATCAAATAAAAAATTTGATGCAGCTATTCAATACTTTACTTCCCAATAATGACAAATACGCTCCACACGTACAATAATACCGCATACCAAAGTGCTTGTATATGTTTTATCTTTATAAATACTGATAAAATAGGTAGGGAAATTACAAACTTGAAAGTAAAAGCATCAATATTGTTGACTTGCAAAGAAGGAAAGGTGACATCCTCTCATACTGTCATGCAAATGCAGAAGAAAATCTTCATCGTTCAGGAGGAAAGCTTGAGGAAAATGGCATTGTTGTATATATTCAGTATAATTCAGTATAACAAAGCACTGTGAAGTACCAGTAGTGAAGTCTAAAATCTGTAAAAATCATTACTATTCATATTATACATTTTGATATACACTGACATCACTGGGAATATTTATTAGTAAAAGATAGAGATGCAGTAGCAGCAATGTCATAACAATTACTCTCAAAACGTCCAGGTTTTATTCTGAAGGTTATATTTCACATAAGGTGTTTTTTCTGCATTTCCCCAGATTTTCAAGTTTTCTACATTAGACTCCAGAAGGAAGAAAAAATAACAAAACAAAACAAAACCCAGGCAGGGGACAAACTGCAGAACTTGGGCTTTTTACAGGTTTTTCTATCTCTACTGACAATATAGTGCAGTGATGGGACATCAGTCCAGGCCCCTCAGCTTGTTCAGTCCTGCCTTTCCAAGGATAATCTGACTTAGAAAAGTCGTGGTGCTGCTTTTATGCCTCGAATGGTCATTTGGCTTTGCCCACCTTGAGTTTGTCTTGGGTTTAGCCAGAGATGGACCGTCTGTGCTGTGGTGCACCCATAGGGTATATCTACTTCAGTAACGTCAGCCATAAGGAATATGACTTCACTCATGTAATTTTAACCATCAAAAAATCAGGCTGATGATCGCAATTAGCTTCTCGGGCAACTTCTACAGTGAGCAGAGAAGAATCATTTAAAGGAGGGATTGACCCAGTCTTAAATACCAAGAGCTCTCTTCTGCCAAAATAATCACGGGTTTCGTGGTGAACCAGTTGAAGGCATCTCATGTAGCTTCCAACAGCAAAGCACAGAGGTATCATTTGAGCACAGAAGCAAATCCAGAAGAGCCAAAGTGTGGAGCTAGGTCAAGATGAGCTTGGCAATGTTGTGCAACAGCATCATCTGCAGTTGGATGCTATGGATGCCTTCACATCAACCATCCACCAGTAGACAGAAAGGACTTGCTGATCCAAAACTGTGGCCGGCAGATGACGCACTCCTAATGTGCGAAAAAATACTCACTTCTCTATGCAACATCCTTAATGCAACAAAAAGATATTTAAAGCAGTTTTACGGTGCAAGTTATTTATCATCTTGAGCCAAGTGAGCAAGGTTTCATGGCACAGTCAGCAAATTCAAACTTATTTGAAGTAATTCCTCAGAATCATTTACAAAGTCAAGTGTGTTTTGATTGTATATCCTTTAGGCCTCGCTTTTTTTTTTTTTAATTAACACAAATAAATAATTAATCACATATAAAACCATGGCTCTTTATGACTGGTTTATTACAAACCAAATTCAAATCCTTACACTGTTGTAAAAGGACTTGAAAAACTTAAAATTATCTTTACGTTTTCTTAAAACTCATTAAATACATATTTCCTCTGCTCTCCAAGGTGTAACGTCATTACTTGATGTTCTCCTACTAAGATTAAGCATCTTTCAGGAAAATATGTGTTAGTCAACACCAGGTTTGGGGCTCAAAAGAGGAATAACGAGGTGGAATTTACTGGTCTGTTATACATCCAGTCACATCTAATGGTCCTTTTGGCCTTAAAATCTGTAAATGTAAAATTATCCCTTCTCTTTCCCCTCCCTTCTCCAAATCAGTAGTTAAAATATGGCAATCCACATGAGCTAAATCTTGTATTTTAATTACTAGTCTTATGTTTACATAGAAAACAAGTAGTTCAAAGTTGAATGTGCAGTAATTAAAGTATTTCCAGATGTGTTCAGTGATCTTGCTCTGTTTTTACAGCCTCCAGTTGTCATATATTTTCCTTCGGCAGCTGTATTAGACACAAAAGTTAACAATTTTATTTTAAATTGTGTTTTTTTGAACAAGAAATATTCCCGGATGTCAGGGCTGATGGGACCAGTATCTTGATAATGAAAGTTCTGATCCAGCAAAACACTTCAAGATGACACTAATTTTCAAAATTTGAATCGCTCCCTATTGACTGAAATCTCTAAAAGCCCAATGAACAGAGTAGAGAATTCCACAGATAATGTGAAACACATTGTGGAATTAAAAGTGAGAGAAAAAAGCTTTTCCACTAAAATCCAGTAAAGGAAACATTCACAGGATCACCGAATCACAGAATCACAGAATATCAGGGTTTGGAAGGGACCTGGAAAGCTCATCCAGTGCAATCCCCCCATGGAGCAGGAACACCCAGATGAGGTTACACAGGAAGATGTCCAGGCGGGTTGGAATGTCTGCAGAGAAGGAGACTCCACAACCTCCCTGGGCAGGCTGGGCCAGGCTCTGCCACCCTCACCATGAAGAAGTTTCTTCTCAAGTTTAAGTGGAACCTCTTGTGTTCCAGTTTGAAACCATTACCCCTTGTCCTACCATTGGTTGTCACCGAGAAGAGCCTGGCTCCATCCTCCTGACACTCACCCTTTATATATCTGTAAACATTAATGAGGTCACCCCTCAGTCTCCTCTTGTCCAGCTCCAGAGCCCCAGCTCCCTCAGCCTTTCCTCACACGGGAGATGCTCCACTCCCTTCAGCATCTTTGTTGCCCTGCGCTGGATTCTCTCCAGCAGTTCCCTGTCCTGCTGGAACTGAGGGGCCCAGAACTTTAATTTTTCTTTTAAAATTGTGCTGATTGCCCCTTTTTTCCCTATAGAACATGATTATTTATCATGCTTGTGTTTTACATTGCTAAGTGAAGACTGAGGACTGTTGACTTCCAAACTTACTTTGCAGATGGCATTATCAGCACGCAAGTAAAAGCTCCTTAGCACCAGAAAAAAATAAAAAGTGCAAAGTGAAAATCTAATCTCCACCCTGGCAACACCTGAGTGCTCCTGCCTATCCCAGCAGGAAAATTACCAATTGAGCAAGCGGCAAAGACGACAGAAGAGGTTTCTCATGCAGAGAGATATGCTGTAAGCAAGGCAGCCCAGCTGTAAAATCATTAGGATGAATAAATTTGTGCACAATGCAAAGAAAAAAAATCCTGCAAATTCTAAAAAACCTAGTGGCAGCTAAGCATTTGACAAACCTTTTTATTTTCCTGATTGGTTTTGATAGGCCCTAATTAAAGACCTATCTGGCAACTTCCCATGGAATCAGATGAGCTTAAGAGAGTCATCTCTCATGTTTTCAGGCTTCCCAGCCATTCCCCTCCACACACACCTACCTCCACCCACTTGGGAGATTAAATATAACAGTCCAGACAAGATGAAATGCAGTGCTCTTGCAGTTTTATTTGATTTATTAAAAGGAGAGAAGTAACCATGTGGGAGGAAAGTAGGTCAAATGTTCTAGATCCTTGTGAGAATCTGAAAACATCACTCTTGATTTTCAACATTTCTTGTTTTCAAGAAGACGTTAAGCTATGGAGGGGGCTGGAGTTGAGGAAGCCTGGGTCGCTAAAGGATGCTGATGAGTGGAGTTGAAAGAAAAAGATGATTTTTTGAGTGCCAAAGGGGTATCCCGCAGCCCGGAGGCACAGCAACAGTGTCACACTCTTGGCCAAGAGACTGGACAGCAGAGTGTTGAGTATTGATAAGGATCGTGGCTGAAAACATTGTGGAGAAACTAGTTCAGCCAGGAGAAGACACATTCAGAGCAGGGGGAACTGCGATCTACACATCAACAACGAACTAACAAGCCACAGATCAGGCCCCCTGATTGACCGGAGAGGGAAGATGTGCTGGAGGGCACTTAGCCCCATTTCCTGATATGCCGAGCTCGGCAAACAAAGGGGCAAAGCGGAGACCCCTCAACGTGGCCCAGGACTTGTCCAGACTTGTCCCTCTTTCGCAATCACCACTTTACCCCCACAGTCTTTCCTCTACTCTGGGAGATATAAAAAGCTCACCTAAAACAGCACGGTTTAGGGAATACCAGCCTCACCGGAGGGGTCCTACCAGTCTCATCGAAGAGAATAACAGCTTGGCCTCACCAAGAGAATACCAGCACCCTGAGGACCCTCATTCTGAACCACACATCGGAGGATGCTGCGTTCCTGACCGCAGCATCCTCACCGTGGAACACCAAGGCCACACATCATCGTACAAGTCCTGTCACCCACACTGTGGGGCCGTAAGAGACTGGATCCCTCACTCTTTTCTTTCTTCCTTTCTCTCTGCTCTTTCCTTCTCTCCTCTTTTTTCTATACCCCCATTTCTTTGTCTCTCCTTCAGTATACATATTACTCTCTTTCTCTCTCCTTTATACCTTAGTTTTCCTTCCCTCTCTACCACTCTCTTTCTCTTTTTCCCTTTTGAACATACAAGGATAACACCATCTTTAAGCTTTGCTGTTGATTTCTGGTTAAATTTCATATTATAGCTACTGATGGTTGCCAATATATCGCTTGTAGAAGGATTTTTGCTGTTAATGTGTTGATAAGTTCTGTTATACTTTTGCCAAGTTACCATTTGCTGTAACCAATATTCCAACAAGTACTTTTAGTAAAACTCACAGTTGAATTGGACCCCAGAGGTGATTGTCTGTCATTCACTTCACATAACCGCACAGAATTAACCCAGAGTTAACTCACACCTGGTCTCATCTGTTGAGTCAGGGCGCGTGTTGTGTCTAGAGTTAACTCATTCCTCATCCCATCTGTTAGAACGGGACACAGAGCAAGGCATTTCTAGCAGCAGCCGTGCCCACATCTATGAGACAAGGCTGTGACCATCTCTAGTTTCCTCCATGGAGCTGCGTGAAACACATTCTGGAGGAACATTTTATCCTGGGTGTTAAAAGGGATGTAGGGAAATACTGAACAAGAAAAACCCAGTTCCTCCCTCTTCTGCCTCTCTGGTTTCTGTGGGCTTCAGCCCCACCCCTCTGATTTGTCACCATGTCCCTTAATTTTATTTTTCTCCATAAAAACATTCAGCTGTGTTATAAACCTCTCTTTGCTCCAGTGGCCTTATTTGTTTTATTATTCCACCTATTATCACATGCTGGTCCTCTAAAGAGTACGTCCTTTTCTTCCAGATGTAGACCCTGGTTTTATAAGTCCTGGGATGTCCCGCAGGTAATATTGTCCTCTAATTGACAACCAGAGGAAAATAGCTGGGGACCACAAACAGCTACTGAGTTTATATTTTGCGACTGGCGTTAGCAGAGTGCCCATGTTTGACTAGTTCAAGTCGGCTTTCATGCCTGGAAAAGAAGGAGCAATGACATCTGGTGGTTAGACAACAAAGTCAAGCCAGAAAGAAAGTTCAGATGGAAATACAGAGTGATTTTCCTAGGGGGTTCCTGGGAAATTAACTACTTAGGAATAAAACTGCTTCTCCATTAACTTGGAATCTTTAGATGATGGTTTGATGTGTGTTTGCGACTTCAAGAAGGTCACCAAAAGTAACGTATAAATAAACTTCTGCAAAAAGTATTATAGGTCCCTTCAGAGCACCTTTGGTCTGGATTCAAGTTGGTCCTCCTAGCTCTGGATCCCCAGGGCGGATGCTCAGGAACAGCCCTTTCGTCTCAGTATTTCCTCCAGGTACAGCACCCTGAAATTTCTTCTTTTCAGAGCTTGACATCTCTCACACCTAGTCACAGGTTCATTTTCTCCATGTGCCCCATCAGGAAGCAAAGCCCTTCCTCCCATGCAGAATAGGGAAATAATAAAAAGGCCTCAAATTTATGACATCCAACAGAATAAGACAAATAACTTGAGACTACATTAGCTTTTGCTAGGCAGAGCTTTCGAAAGAACGAAATCCTGTCATGGAGGATAACACAGTACTGCCTGTCACATCATCAAGCAACAAAATTGAACTTCCTTTGAAACATGGTTCTCAAAATAACAAGGTTTTCACCATATGCAAACCATTTAATTCAAGATAAAGCTCTTTCAGCAAGTGTATTCTTATTGTCTGCTAAACTGGACTCACAAGGTGCCTTTCCTATAAATATGATTTTGGCCCATCCATATACATTCCTACAAAGAGAACCCAGTAAGTATTATGCTTGTGCATGAGGTTGTCGCATAAAGATTATCATCATCTTCTTGAGAACAATGCAAAGTAAAACCTTTGTCCTTTGTGATTTGGTACATGAACATAAATCTAAAGATTAACTAAGTGGGCTAAACCCAGCGACCCACTCAGTTGCAAAGAGTAATAGTTCCTGATGTCATTCACGGCCCAAGGAAGAACATTTTCTGCCATATCACTCAGCTGGTGCCAGGGCCATACATGGTTATATCCACAATTTCCCTGTGATGATCTCTCAGGGATGTGGCAGACTTGTCTTTGATCAGGGTACTGATCGTGTGACATTATTCTGACCTTGCAGTCAACAAGGTGTAAGCATAAAATCAACAGATAAAACAAAGTGGATATTTTACTGCCGAGGTGAATTTATAAATGGAAATTACAATACTGTGTGTAAGTCAACATGGAAAATGGGGTTCATAACTTGACACATATATATTCAGATGCCATTAATATCCTTCTAAGACATGTGCTACAAACAAGCAAAAACTACGAACCCAACACAGACACTATTGGCTGATGCTCTTTACACTTCATTATGCACAAGGTGGGACTATATAATCATAGTGGCGTCTTTAAAATCTATAAATACGAGCTCCCCTTGTCATTAAATCATCATACACCTCCATGAGGAAAGGGAGTTATTGTCTCCCCTTTATGGAGTGAGAAATTAGGCACAGCTTTACACCAGCCGTAATTATCTTCTCCCCCTATGGGTTCATAATGGCTCGCTGTGTGGAAAAACTCTGCTGTGCCAGTAATTCACGAAAAGGACCATGACTCATTTTTAACCTATCCCCACGACAAAATAGCCTAAAATGTGTAGCTGTAGATGTGCCCTTTCAGATGTCAGTGGGAAGGCTCCAGAGACGGAGACGGAAAGACAGATGCGGTCCAGGGGTGTTTCCAGGGGGCTGGAGAAAGCAAGAAGGTGGTTCTGCCTGTGGATCCTTCATCATGTGCTGAAGGATGTAGGAGACATCCTCAGACACCCAGGAGGACCATGGGAAGAGGAGGCAGCTCCTGGGCTACAAGCCTTTCAGGCCTTCAGCCCAAGGCATGCTGAGAGGAGCCGTCTGAACATTAGGAGCTGCCTCTCCTCACCAGAGGGAATTGCAAAGGGATTTTGTGCTTCACACAGCCACTTCTAAAGAGGGGAATGCTAGCTATATAATTTACATTTCATATGCCAGGCCTCTGCAGAGATTCTGGATTCTCATCAGAAATGCCTCATAGAAAGCAAGCCCTGCAGGGAAGGGCTATTTTACTTGCTTTTGAATTTTAATAGCAGACTATTTTGTGCTGTTACCAGGCACTTGGAAAGCATCTGGATTCTCTAGAGAAAAAGATCCCTGGGAGACGCATTGCCATTGTTTCTTGTGTAATGTTCCGTATGGGGACAGTGGTCTATAAATGTCAACATGTTCTAATCCAGGAGTGACCAAAAGTCTTCGTAACTGCATTCGACCTTGGTAACTGCAGTCCATTTATTGTGGGACAGACGTGATTATCAGTGTGTTATGGCAAAAGGAAAAGTAGAGAGTTGGTATGGAGCACGAGGTCTTGGGATATTTGGGATAGAGGCCTTGAGTTTGCGTTAGATTTGTGATGGAGAGGACTGAAGAGAGGAAGAGATTCTAGGGAATTACAGCAGAAAGGGCTCCAGGCAGGAGAGACTGGACATCTGTAACCCTCCTGACCTGGAAAGTCCTAAATGGGAACCTATCCAAGGGCAAGAAAAAATTCCCTAAGACCTCTGCTCCCACCTCATTTTGCTAAGGAAAATATGGTCAGCCTCCAGATTGGATCTCTCTTTTCTTCTGTGAAGGATCTCAGCATTGCTGCTGGAGGATCTGAATTAGAAAGAATCCAGAGGTTGGTTTCAGGTCCACACATAGGTGTCTACATGCAGGTGTCTACATTAGCCACGTGTAGGAGTTCCTAATGAAGTACATGAAGACCAAGTCAGGTAACTCATGGGATCAGGAGAACAACTGAATCACAAAATCACAGAATCATTTAGGTTAGAAAAGACCTTTAAGGTCATCAAGTCCAACCTTTAACCTAACACTGCCAAGTCTACCACTAAATCATGTCCCTGAGCACCTCATCTACACATCTTTTTAACACCTCCAGGGGTGGTAACTCCACCACTGCCCTGGGCAGCCTGTTCCAATGACTGAGAGCCTTCCAGAGCGCTGTGTGCTCTGTATTGCACTGAGTGCTTCCACCTACGTAATGCAATGAGGCTTAGGCCTTTGTTAACTTAATACAAACCATCTAGAAGTGGGTATCTAGTCTAAGTGAACCCGCTGGGCTACCTCCATCAACACTGGAGGGCAACAAAAACTATTAAGGGAGTGGAACATCTCCCTTATGAGGAAAGGCTGAGGGAGCTGGGACTCCTTAGTTTGTAGAAGAGTAGACGGAGGGGTGACCTTATTAATGTTATACAAATATATAAAGGGTGAATGTCAGGAGGATGGAGCCAGGCTCTTCTCGGTGACAGCCAATGGTAGGACAAGGGGTAATGGGTTCAAACTGGAACACAAGAGGTTCCACTTAAATTTGAGAAGAAACTTCTTCATGGTGAGGGTGGCAGAGCCTGGCCCAGGCTGCCCAGGGAGGTTGTGGAGTCTCCTTCTCTGCAGACATTCCAACCCGCCTGGACACCTTCCTGTGTAACTTCATCTGGGTGTTCCTGCTCCATGGGGGGATTGCACTAGATGAGTTTTCCAGGTCACTTCCAACCACTGACATTCTGTGATTCTGTGATTCTGTGATTCTGTGAGTGGTGAGATGTTCACTCCATCATCCAGTCACACCACTTCCTGTGCTGCATCTTCTCAACCACAGCATCCTCTCTGCTATGACCCATGGTGGCTTCTACCCTGCAATCACACAGACTGTCCACACTTGTCACTCATCAGACCTACATGAATAACCTGTCCTTGGGCCATGTTGCAACAGGAGAGCTGTCATTCACCAACACATGCTGAGATAGAAGTCCTTGGGACAGGTTATTCTGAAGAACCACCTCGTTCCAACACCCACAAAAGCAAAAGCAGCAAAAGGAATCAGTCCTTCTGTAATCAGGAGTACAAAGAGTGAATATTAACAGTAATATTATGGTCAAATTCTGCACTGCAGTACTGGCTCCCAGGACCTCAGGTGCGCTGGTCTAACAAAGGGTAAACCTGAGTCACTAATGATTGTGAAGCCTTTTGGTCTCCACTAAACTAATTAATTCACGTCTCTCCCATGGAAGATGTGGGGGGGGAAATTAAGGACCAGGAAATGGGAGCACCCTAAAGGTTGACTATAATGTTACCTGGAAAATTATGATCAGAAGCAGGAATAGATCTCTGGACCACTTGACTCCAGGCCAGCTCCTAATCCAACCTTAGCTTCAAGCCTTTTGCCTGGTGGTACAGCAAAAACTGCACTGCTTCCAGGCTTATGTGAGTTTTGCTGCTAGCTCAAGGACCGCAGCCTCCAGGGCTGTCTAAGCACCTTTTGCCAAAACTGAATTGTAATGTGGCTTATGCAGTTTTGCTTGATTTACTTTGTTCCTTTGATGTGCAAGGATTTAGTGACATGCTTAGCAATACGGTAGCATGAGACACATTGCATAAAATCAAATCACTGCTGGGGCAGATGCTTCCAGATTTAAAAGCTCGATTGGTACCACAGACACGTAGTTGCCTAACTGCAGGCTGTTTCTCCTGGGACAGCCTGTGGGGGCTTCTCAGGACCACTTCTAGTCCCAAAACTGCAGTAACAAGGCTTAGAAGTCATCCTTTGAACCTCAAGGTGAATGTTTTAGGTCAGCAGTAGCTGATGTATAACATTCAGGCTGCACCAGTGTCTCTGAAGGTCTGCTTTCAGCTCTGATTCATCAGTAAGCGTCACCCTTCTCCCCTCCCTTTGCCACTCTGCCAGCTGTGGACATGGCCAGGGTGACCTAGATAATTGTCACCTCCAGGCTGGATTTTACCTTGATTTACAGTTTCTGATACAGGACACAAAACAGATGGACAGATCCTAGCTGGTTCACAGAGGATCTGCTTCATGCTCTGGGACATGTCAAGCAATATTCAAGGTCCTTTGCTGGTGATGGGTCAGGTCCCAAACACAGCCAGGCTCTCCCTGTAATCCATCAGCCATCACCTGAGCCACATCTCCTAGGGACAAGGCAGCTTCCAAATCTGAGGATAGGGACGTTAGTGCAAGACAAGCACAAAATGATTCTATGATTCTATGATTCAGTGGGAATGAGGTATCTGTGTGGTTATTTATTAATATTCCACCTACCGATAACCATAGGAGCTTAAATATCTTTCTCAGTCTATGTCATCCCACCCTTCCCCATCCCACCCCTTCCCATCCTCTCCTCTCCTACTCTGACCTATTCCATAGGATTCAAGCGGACGCACGTTGGGCTGCTCAGGACACCTAGCAAATAATCTCTGAGCTCTTCTGCCCCAGGAATGGGATTCATCTCACCTGAGAATCAAGATTTAGTCTAAGTGTCTCCTCTAAGCTTTCCCTTCATGGCCAACTGAGAGACACAGGCTTCTTTTGATGTCTCCTAACTCCTTTTTTAGATATTTATCTTGGGGAAAGGTAGAAGCATTTTGGGGAGTTATCTACCTGGCTATTTTGTCATGTGGGGATCCTATATTGTCAGCTAATATCTAGATGGCTACAATGAACTGGGAGGCATAATTCCCTAGAAACCTCCATCTCCACCACCAGGAACAGCTAGAGAGTGACTCCAAAGAAACAATATAATCTTGTATCCTTCATCCAGCTATGGGCTGGAGATGGAGTGATCAGAAATGAAAATGCTGGCTGTATTAGGTTTCCACCATAATGCACTACAACAGCTCTTTAGGGCTGTGTTCCTAGATGGTTCAAGTCAATAATGGGGTGGTAGTTTTAAACTAAAGGAGGGAAGATTAAGGCTAGACATGAGGAAGAAATTTTTTGCAGCAAGGTTGGTGAAATACTGTCCCAGGTTGGCCAGAGAGGTGGTGGATGAACCATCCCTGGAGACATCCCAGGCCAGGCTGGACGGGGCTCTGAGTAACCTGAGCTGGTGAAGATGTCCCTGCTCATGGCAGGGGTGGCACTGGATGAGCTTGGAAGGTCCCTTGAACCCAAACTGTTCTGTGATGCTATGGTATAGATGAGCAGAAGGCCAAGGTCTGATCATGACAGGCTACCAGTATCTGTAGGTTATTGCTGGATTTGACAGTAAAAATGATACCGCGGGGAAAACAAAGGCAACACACACAATCTCTGTAGAAAACAATGCAGAAGCTTCTTCTAGTCACTGACAAGAAGCTCGAAACACATTTTCTAGTTTTGCTATATGTGAAAGATTCAAACAGTCTCAGGATCTCCTCTGCTCCGGTTTTGACAAGGACAAAATCCTGGACCATGCCCAAGAGCTGCAGGCACTGAAGATTGCTGTTGGGGATTTAGGTTTGAGAATTTTGTAATGAAAATCCTCCTTGTGAAATATTGTCCCAGAATCTCCTATGAAACTACGAATAAATCACAGAGAATGTCTCCTAAAGTGTCCTGGACTCTCCTAAGAGCATAGATCATACCCTCCCCCACAGAATACCTTTGTACGGATCGGAGACATGGGTCAGTTAATCATCAGACAAGGTCCATGTACTCACGCAGAGCTCTTTGCTAGACCATGGTCTGAATCAGCCCCCTTCATCTCGTCCCAGGCACAGCAATCACCCTTTTGACTGACTCATGTTTCAAAACCTCAGCCTTTCCTTCCTTGTCATCTGCACCTCATAAAGCCATTCCTGATAACAGAATAATTCATAATTGAATAATTCTTAAAAAATAAATCCAATGTTTTACCCCTTATCTAACTAACTCTCTCAATTATCTGATCTATATTCCACTGAGAAGCAATTACTGTACACACTAAAATCCATCCATCCATCCATTCATCCATCCATCCTGCCTAAAGTATTTATCCTCATATTTAGGTGCCAATTCCCCATTATCACAGAAATCCTCCTCCCAGGAGCTCTGTGCCCGTAGGTGTTGTACAGGGCTGGAGGGTGTTCCAGTTTCCAGCTCTGACTGCCTGTATCTGTGAACGTTCCTGTTAAATTAAATGAGGTGGGTAGTGTCCATCTTTGGAGAGCACAAGTCTAGCTTAAAACAAAATGTACGCCGTAGGTGCGAGAGAAATGCTTAAAAATAGGATGGGGATGACAGAGGTGATGAGGCAGGAAAATGGATTCAAGTAGCTTGACACAAAAAGTGGCAGTTTTGACTTAAATAGTGTATTTGTACATAATCTGCCAGGAAAAATAAGTAGATAAAGAGTTGCTAAAAGTCATCAGGATGATTTGGGGCACCCAGCAGGCTGTCCCAGGCATGAACTGCCTGGTACAGAAGCCGTAACAGCGCTGGGTCGCTGTGGTCCTTGGTGTGATGTTATGAGACCTCTGCTGTCATCTAGCGACAAAAAGGCAGAAGTAACCGAGAATGAAAGGGAAAATCTTGAGAGGAAAGAAATATCAGCACTAGTTGTGATGGGGGAAGCAGAAAACAGTGTACTCTGAACACCTGAACCTGTTGGAAAGGGTCCAGGTGGGGAAAAAAAATGATAGAACAGCTCTGCTGGAAGGACAGGCTGAGAGACTTGGGGTGTTCAGCTGGAGAAGAGAAGCTCCGGGGAGACATTATTGCAGCCTTTCAGTGCTTAAAAGGGGCCTATAAGAAAGATGGGGACAGACTTTTTAGCAGGGCCTGTTATGACAAGGGCTGGTGGTTTTAAACTAAAGGAGGGGAGATTCAGGCCAGACATTTTTTTACACTGAGGGTGGTGAGAGCCTGTCCCAGGTTGGCCAGAGAGGTGGTGGATGAACCATCCCTGGAGACATCCCAGGACAGGCTGGACGGGGCTCTGAGCAACCTGAGCTGGTGAAGACGTCCCTGCTCATGGCAGGGGTGGCACTGGATGAGCTTTGAAGGTCCTTTCCAACCCAAACTATTTTATGATTCTGTGATTCCATGACTAGCAGCAGTGAGGTCTCATCTGCACGTACAGAGCCAGTTGAGATGTTTTATAAGATATTGGTTAACATATATCTCTCCTAACCATGGAGGCTTTGCCATCTGAGGTTACCATCACAGACAGTCCTGTGAGTATGCACCTCAGCTATTTTAGATGTCTGCTTCAGGAAGGGACATCTTCCTCTCTAGAGAAGCTCATCTGTCTCCATCAGCTATAAAAGGAATGTGAGCAGCAGCTCAGATGTAGACACCTGCATGGCAGAGCTCTAGAGTTAGGTGAGATGGCTGCCGTGACTACTGGGAGGTGACACTCATCTGGAGAAAGGGTCAGAATTTCTCCTGAAACCTTGTTATCCTTATTCTCACCTTTGCTGATTTTGCAGAGGAAGAAACTGGCCACCCTGCAGAGCAGCTGACCACAAGGCAGCTTCTTCCTTTGCATGGAGCAAGGAGCTCCACCAGCTTTTGGAGACATGTCGTATATGGGGCCATGTCCTGTATGGGGTCGTGTCTCCTGTGGGGGACACACTGGAGGCAGCAAAGAGCATCACTGGCAGCTGGGGGAGGTTGAAGGCAGCAGAAAAGGTCTGGAGTGAAACGAGTCATGAGAAAAACAAGACCTGATGGTGTGTGCACAGAATGAAACATCAGAATGTTGGAATTCATGTGTGACCTTGACCTTCTGTGTGATTCAGGACATGTTGTTTCACCAGCATAGCCCAGTAGCACAACAGGATACTAGTTTCTCATGGGAAATCTCCAAAAGCATTTAAGTTTGGTGGCTTAAAACATCACAGTGATGCTGCGCACAGTAGCCCACATGTCCTCCAGTTTCAAAGAAAATTTGGGTTTCACCAACAAAGAGCTGGTTTTCTCTCCCCACTTTTTAAGTCCTTTGGGTGCACAGTGGTTAGAAAGGCTCAGTTTTCCTCTTGTCAGCAGGGCTGAAGCAACTGAATCTGAATTTTGCCTTTGTTTGATTTTCCCCTCACAGTATTCTTCAGCCATGCTGCGAAAGTGGTTATGAAACACGACCAACACTGTCCCGCTCTGCTGGTAACGGGCCCTTGGTTCCTTCTGTATCTCTATGAATCACTTCATTAGGTTCACAGACATGCCAAAAGATATTTCAGATATTTCCTTTTAAGTCTTGAAAATAAAATATTAAGCGCAATCAATCATTTCTCATGACAGCTTCTTTGTCCATGAACTATTTCCATTCATTAAAAAGGGCAATTCTTGATCCTAATGCCAAAGCATGGTCTGATTTCCTTTGTTTTCCTGCTAGAGTCACATACTTGAGGCACAGCCATGCCTTGAATAAGGCAGGAGCATTACAGATGCTCAACAAGGTCCCAGCATCTCGGGCACCATTCTAAGGGCAAAGACTTGGTTTTCATGGTGGGTAATTTTTGCTCACACCTTCAGCAAGAGAAATTCAACAACACGCTCCAAAGTAACTAAAAAACACCTTTCTGTGTCTGCCAAGGTCCTGATGTGAGCTCTGAAAGGATGAGTTCACATCAGGAGCTTGAATCTCAGGAGGTCTGAAGAGCATGAACATCCTCAAGATGGACCAATGCTGGGGACCACGCTGGGCATTAGCAATGACAGAGGATCATGCATCCAAACAAATTCCTCCTGCCACCCCAAGAAGCAGCAGAAAATCAGTTGCCATCTTGATGTTTTCAGGGCAAGTGGGATATTTCTGAGCAGGAATAAGGGCATTTATGTTGTCCTGCTTGTCAAGGCAAGTTGAGGGTGGGGACAGGGACAGGGTGTCACCTTGCCTTGTCCTTTATGTTCCTCCACAGCAAGGAAACACAACACGTCTTTGGTGACAAGGGGGTTTCTAACAGCCAAAGGGATGCTGTGAGTGTCCCCCGCATCACCTTGGAAGGAGCTGCAGGACCCCCCAACACAAAAGGGTTGATGTCTGCACAGAGAAGTGGAAAGACACAGTACACAGTAAACAAAGGCAACATTTCACAGTGGTGCGTGGCACAGGCAGCTCGACCTCAGGTAAATATGCCACCGATGAATAATAAAAAGCGCCCCGGTTGCTTGAAGTGGAGGCTATCATGGAAACCCTGGCAGCAAGCGGCATCGTTTAGGGGAATCGCTTAGGAGTGACAGAAAAAAGGGCATCATTTCGTGGGAGGTGGCAGGATCCAGAGAGTAAACACACCAAGCAAAGCTGAAGTTTGAGCTCGGGAACTCTTCAGCAGGTTGCCCATCCAGCCTGGGACAACTCACAGGCTTTCAGTGCTTTTTGTGCAAACTGGAGTGGATTTTCCCGTTAGACCTGTTGAAAGAGCATAAACCCTTCAAGACAACAAACATCCCTGTGTGTTAATACTGAGGCTGCCATGGGGGACACTCTTTGTAACCAGAAAAGGTGATTGCTGTGGATATCCACCATGAGGTTTGGCAGCAGAGCATGAAGGGAAAGTGGTGGAAGGGCTCTGTGTGCAGCACTCCCCAACCTAAATAAGCAACAGGATGAGAGGAAATGGCCTCAAGTTGCACCAGGGGAGGTTTAGATTGGATATTGGGAAAAAAATATTCACAGAAAGGGCTGTCGGGCATTGGAACAGGCTGCCCAGGGCAGTGCTGGAGTCACCATCCCTGGAGGGGTTGAACAGATGCGGAGATGAGGTTCTCAGGGACATGGTTTAGTGACAATGGTTAACGGTTGAACTTGATGATCTTGAGTGTCTTTTCCAACCAAAATGATTCTATGATTCTAAACATGGTCCCAAAGGTCATGGTCGGTGCTGGACCCTCTCCAGACCTGCATCCTTCAGTGCTGAAAGATCAGGGCAGCTCCATGCTCCCCATTTGATCTGTATTAATGCTAACCTGCTTTTTTTCAAGCCTAGGTTTTATCCCCTCCTCATTGAAAGATCACAAACCAGGATGCTGCTTTTGCTCCGCCAGCTCATCGGCATGCAAGCGCCCTCCTCCTGGCATTCAGTGCCGGGGTTTATGTCTTAATTGGCATCCCCCAAACCACTCCAGCACAAGGGCAGACAACCTGATAAATATAAGAAACTGCCCTCCCTTCAGTGCCTTTTCCACCGTGCTTCCCTTTGCAGGCAGCCTGAGCTGTTTTATCACCTCCTCGAAAGGAAAGCACTGCCGAGTCCCCAAACCTCACAGCAGCAGGGCGCTGGAGATAAGGCAGGGAAAATATTTCACTCGCAAGGAAGCTGTGCTCGTCTCGCACTAACGTCCCTATCCTCTGGAATCCAAGGCAATAATTACAGCAATTTGTAGATAATTATTTGTTAATTAAAAACAGGCTTGCTGGGTACAGTTACCAATTTCCTCCACTGGCTGCTTAGGGCTGCGCAAGGAGACGCTGGGGGATTGACGGTTTCGTAAAATCATTTGCTTGTTCAGTTTGGAAAAAGAAGCTCCCGGTGGGTCGTCTCTCCCCTCTCCCCACATCCTGGCAGGTCTGATTCATTTTTCTCAGACATCCCGGAGAGATCCGTGCCTGGATTTCCCTTGGAGATTTCCAATAAAGGTGACTGCAGCCTGTTTCCTCAGGTAGTTTAATGGCCCCGTGCTCACGCAGACTCATTTCCAACCACATTTGAATTAGTAACTCCTAAAGAAGGAGTCATGAGCCCAAGTTGAGGTCATGAACCTGAGAGAAGCTCACCTCCATCCCATGTTTGTGTTAGTAGTAATAAATGAACAGCGTGTAGATGGACTTACAGCTGGGAGCAAACTGAAGCTGCTGGATTAAATAGTGATGTTGGGGGCAATTGTGCCACCAAGGTTGGGCACTCTATAGTTCTTAGTAGCTTCTCATGACTAGTTTCCAATGACAGCTGTGAGAAGAGGTAATGACAAGATTTCAGATGTCTCCCACTAAGTACTGCACCCACAAGGAATGTGTCTTGGGATGATGCCCTTCATGATGTGCCAGGATTCTCGATCCTGTGAGTCCTCTGTCTCTGTTTCTTCTGTGGAACACACCTTCTCCTGCGCCTACCACCATCCATCAGCCCAGCAACCTGCTTCAGGGTCACCCACAGATCCAGAACCAGCAGGAATTATTGAATCTTGGAAGCAGGAAAGTCACATTGCTGCTGATCTATTGCTGGATTGAATTGTCTCTGGGTGGTCACTTCAGATGTCCCTTCTTCTGTGGCACTGAGAAAACAGCTCATGGAAAAATGAGAGTTGGCTGTGCAGGTTGTACACCTAAATTCTCCCAAGTAACAAGTGATAGAACAAGAGGGAATGGCCTCGGGTTGTGCCAGGGGAGGTTGAGGTTGGATATTAGGAAAAATTTCTTCATGGAAAGGGTTGTCAGGCATCAGAACAGGCTGCCCAGAGCAGTGGTGGAGTCACCATCCCTGGCGGGGTTTAAAAGACATGTAGATGAGATTCTTAGGGACATGGGTTAGTGCCAGAGTTATGTTAATAGTTGAACTCGAAGATCTTGAGGGACTTTTCCAGCCAAAATGATTCTATGATTCTAAATAGTACCAGCAGCACCAGTATAAACCCTCACAGAAAAGTCCATGGGGAAGCGTGGTAAGAAGAGAGAGTGAGCAGCCTCTTCCCTCCTGGTTGTAGCAGAGCAGCTCGGAGCCACAGTGACAAGGGTGATACCACGGAATAACATGGTCATTTTGTCATCATGTTGCCCAGAAGCAGATTGTTCCCATTCCCCTTAGCAAAACGGTAGCATCAATGAGAACAAATTGGTGATAATTGGGAGGGGAAACAAATTAGACTGTCAATATCCTCTTCATGGTGATAATCTCACAGGTTGTTAGTCACACAGGGCTGGCTTCGCCCCTCTAATTTTCTCCTGTACGTGGGCTTTCGTGTTCCTCTCGTCACCTCGGCAGCTGAGTGCCTCCACCATGTGCAAAGGAATTGCAATTAAGCAAAGTGGTTGGATGTCATGATATATGGGACTATGTCTCTGCTTCAGCAGCACAGAAAGCTAGTGAAGAGCTGAGATTAAACACCGGGTTAATTAGTACATTTAATTAGCTCTCAGTTATTAAATCCTTTCAGACCCTTAGATAAATCGCTCAAAGTACAAAACATTCCTTAGAAATGCTAGTATTTATTCCCTTCTCCTCTCGACAGGTGTGAGCAGGGCTGGGGAGCTCCAGCTTTCCTCCTGCAGCTTCACGCAGGAGCAGAGTCCATCCTCGATGGCCCAACACCAGTCCCGGAGATTATTCTTGAATTTCCACGTCTGACAATTCGCAAATTCACAATTCTTCTGAGAGGAGAAGAGGCAGTACCCTTCTAATGTGGGCAACACTAGGAGGAAAGGGAAAGCTGTTGGGAAAGAGGAGGGAGGAACAGCTCCCCTTAACTCTGAGAGACAGAAGAAACAGATTCACAGAGGTTTGCCGTGAGTGACCCAGCTGCGTGTCCCTTTCTGTGTTGCCTTCCACCACGGCTGCAGCAGATATGGCAGCTCTGCAGGAAAAAAGAGCAGAAATCATACAATCGTAGAATAGTTTGGATCAGAAGGGACCTTCCCAGCTCCCCCAGTGCCCCCCCTGCCATGAGCAGGGACATCTTCACCAGCTCAGGTTGCTCAGAGCCCCATCCAGCCTGTCCTGGGATGTCTCCAGGGATGGTTCATCCACCACCTCTCTGGCCAACCTGGGACAGGGTCTCACCACCATCATTGTAAAACACTTCTTCCTCATGTCTGGCCTGAATTTCCCCTTTTAGTTTAAAACCATCACCCCTTGTCCTGTCACAATAGGCCCTGCTAAAAAGTCTGTCCCCATCTTTCTTGGCCTCTTTTAGATATGGAAAGGCCACAATTGAAATGGGTGGATGAGCTTCTCATGCAGACTTTGGAGCATTGCCCATCACCATGACAGCCAGACCGAGAGAAGGTGAAGCTCCTCCAGGCTCCGGTGAGCAAAGTCTCTTGCATTTCCCCCCTGCACCCAAATAGTTTTCCTATGGTTTCCATGTTCATCCTAACAGTCCATGGGTGCATCTCTGCTCTTACGTCCTGGAGCAGCTACCAGTCTGCTCCATCTCCCCATCATGTCCAAGTGCATGGTGGTCCCATGGTAACCCAGTACACAGAGCCGCTAAGATGCATGGTGTCAGCCAAGCTTCAGAGAACCTCTGCCAGAGCCTGTTCTGGTGGGGATTTATTTATGGCAAGAAATCCACTTTCTGAGATGACCTTATAGACCTATCCAAAGCATTTATCACTTGGATAATGTGGGTCACTGAATGACACATGTGCAATGAGCTCAGGCTCTGAGAGGGCTGAACGACTGATTCCTGTAGAGTCAAATACGTGTCATTCTCATAGTTCACTGGGAAACTTCTCTTTAGGTCTAAGGAAGGGGGTTTCAGCATTTTCAGCACCAAGTCTTTTCTTCAGTAGTTATCAGGTACTAGAGTGTGTTGAGAGAAGGGAACGGAGCTGGGGAAGGGGCTGGAGCACAAGTGTGATGGGAGCGGCTGAGGGACCTGGGGGGGTTCAGCTGGAGAACAGGAGCTGAGGGGAGACCTTCTGATCTCTGAACTGCCTGAAAGGAGCTTGGAGACAGGGGAGGTCGGGCTCTGCTCCCAAGGAACAAGCGACAGGACCAGAGGAAACGGCCTCAAGTTGCACCAGGAGAGGTTTAGATTGGATCTTGGGAACAATTTCTTCCCCAAAGGGCTGTCAGGCTTTGGAACAGGCTGCCCAGGGCAGTGGTGGAGTCACCATCCCTGGAGGGGTTGAACAGACAAGGAAATGAGGTTCTCAGGGACATGGGTTAGTGCCAGTGTTGTGTTAACAGTTGTAACTGATGATCTTGAGGGTCTCTTCCAAACAAAGGATTCTATGATTAACATCTGCAATGGTGGGCAGGAAATTTCATGTTCTCCTGATGATGGTGACCTAAACCCATATGATGAGAATTGTAGCGAAGGGCTACACTAAGCACATGCCTTGCTTAAGAGAGTTTGCTTAGGAAATAGTACAGGATTAAGCTGAGGGATATACCTTGTTGCACCATGAAAGATATCACACAACAGTGACTTACCCAGTACTATTTTGTGATTCTAATAATCTTAAATTATTAGACAGGAGAAAGCAAAGGCTGGAATTAGGTGCTGTTACTCAGCAAACCAACATTTTGAGAATAAGAATGCAGCTTTATGGAAGATAATGTTCTCTCTTTTTTCCCCTGCAGTTTCAAAAGAATGGTATTTAATCCTTCTACAAATAAATATGAATATATTTGCTTCTAGAATCTACACAATATGTCTGCAACAAAGCAATGTGCAGACATTTGGGAATGAAGTAGCTAATTTGATACTCATAAGAAACCATAACCATAGCCTAGGACTGTATCTCAGAGGACCAGGCTGACCTTTCTGCAGCTGATGATAGTTCTAAAATGGTTTCTCATCACTGAAAGCCCAATCTAACATCAGTTAAAATAAATTAAAAGCTATCACTGGCTTCTGTGGATATTGGATTAGACCATATAAAACCCACTTGAATGCTGGGAACCCAAGGAAATTATCACGGTAAATCTAAATTCTAGTGAAGCCTTACAAGCTTTAAAACATCTCTCTGCAGCCCCATTAAGAACGGGTTTCTACTTAGCTCATGAATAATTCACCTTTCTTTTTTCTTCTGATAAATGACGAGTACCACCACGGTGAAGCTGAAGCCCAGCACAAAGCCCAGTGTGCCGCTCACCTTCTTGCTCACAGCAGATCCAGAGCACATCTCTGTTGGAAGAGCAGCTGAGAGAGTAAAGGCCCAGGCTAGACATTGCTTTCCCCAAAAATATCCTTTCTAGTTTCCTTTTGTCCCCACAGAGCTAGAAGCGACTCTCCTCAAGACTTTCTGATCTCCACAGGCCATGGTGCTGGGCACTGGCAGGCTGACATGCTCCACCTGGCAAGCATAGATATCTCCTTGCTTAGGTGTGACTTCCAAAGCAACCAGGACCTGGATAGACAAACCTCTGTCTAGGAGGAGATCCTCATATACAGCTTGGTCCATCTCCTGCCAGTTTTAGAATGACCTCATCTTCATTTCAGAACAACAAAACCTTGTTGGAGTAACAAACCAGGTAGTTGGGGGGGCCTCATGGCTCCATGTATATGGGAGAAATTTTCACTCTGCATTTAACTGAAAGAGAGACAGAGAGAGATGGAGAGCGCTGGCCTGTCCTCCTCAGGAATCATTCCTAGCAACTGCACTTATGGACATCACACCGATTTTTCCTCCAAAGCCACTTCTCAATGCATCCTTTGGTTCAGACCCATTGCCTTCAACATGACCTGGCATTACAGGTGTTCCAGCCACATTCACCTTTAATCCTCTTTCTTTCTTCCTTCAGCAAAGGACCACGCTGGAAGGTGAACTCTGCTTCTACCAGAAACATCTAGTAGGAGCAGTTAATGTCTTCTCCCACCTCTCAGGTGGGTCTGTTGCTCCAGGAATTGGCAGGAGGGGAGGTCATAGAATCAGAGAATCACAGAGTCATAGAATGTCCTGAGTTGGGAGGGACCCACAAGGATCATCGAGTCCAACTCCTGTCCCTGCACAGGACAACCCCACAGTTCACACCATGTGTCTGAGGACGTTGTCCAGTCTCTTCTTGAACACTGTCAGGTTGGGGCCGTGACACCTCCCTGGGGAGCCTGTTCCAGTGTCCAGCACCCTCTGGGTGAAGAACCTTTTCCTCATGTCCAACCTAAACCTCTCCTGGCACATCTTCCTGCCATTCCCTCAGGTCCTATCCTTGGCCACCAAACCATGCATTTGTGCATGGTGCATTTGTTACACTTGGGAGTCCTGTCCCGTGCTTTTCCACAAGGCTCCTGCAAGTCATTTCCTTCGGTTTTAGACTCAAAGATGTCAACTGCTCTGGTCCATGGCACTCATTCTCCTCCCACCCCACTGAGCTCAGACCTCTCTCCCACCATCCACTTAAGCTCCTTTGACATCCAAAGGCTGCCAAAGAGGGAAGAGGCAGAGAAGGGTAAATAAGGTCCCAGGTTAGGGAAACCAAGTTTCCCCATGCCACTCTCCTCTTCTTCTTCCCTCCAAAGCCTTACTTCTCCTGTCCACCACACTCTGAGTCCTCCTCCAGTTACAGCTGCAGCATTTCTCCCTTGAAGCCCACAGGTAGCCAAGCCACTGCAGCCTGTTCCAATAGCCAGCAATTGCCCATCTCAGTTCTACACGGGCCACGTAGAAACCCACCTCACTGTCGTAGGAACAGACCTCCTGCCGGTCCCAGATCAACCTGTCCAGGTCGACAGCAGCTGAATATGAGTTGTCAGAGTGCCCAGGTGGCCAAGAGGCCACCAGCATCCTGGCTGGTACCAGCACTGGTGTGGCCAGCAGGCCCAGGGCAGTGACCGTCCCTGTGCTGGGATCTGGAGAGGCCAAACCTCGAATCCTGGGGGCAATTTTGGGCCCCTCATGCCAAGAAAGGGCTTGAGGTGCTGGAGTGAGTTGAGAGAAGGGAATGGAGCTGGGGAAGGGGCTGGAGCACAAGTGTGATGGGAGCAGCTGAGGGACCTGGGAGGTTCAGCTGGAGAACAGGAGCTGAGGGGAGACCTTCTGATCTCTGAACTGCCTGAAAGGAGCTTGGAGCCAGGGAGAGTTGGACTCTGCTCCCAAGGAACAAGCACCAGGAGCAGAGGAAATGGCCTCAAGTTGCGCCAGGGGAGGCTGAGGCTGGATCTTGGGAATGATTTTTTGCAGGAAAGGGTTGTCAGGCATTGGAACAAGCTGCCCAGGGCAGTGGTAGAGTCACCATCCCTGGAGGGGCTTAATAGATGCATAGATGAGGTTCTTAGTGACATGGCTTAGTGACAATGGTTAATGGCTGGACTTGATGATCTTGAGGGTCTTTTCCAATCAAAATTGTTCTGTGATTCTACAACTCTAGGTACTTCACCTGCTGAGTGCCACTCATGCAGTGACACTCCTGTTCTCACTGCAGCAGGAAGTGTTCTGGGGGAAGACACATGGTACAAGGTCAGGATGGACATCTTGCTGCTGCTGTCCCTTGTCCCTGAATATCCAGGATCTCTGCTCACCTGGAGGATCTGTGTGAAGAGTCATGTTGCTCCTCATTCCTATCATCATGGCCAGAGCCACAAACCAGGAGGTTTTGAATGCAGGAATCCCCAGAGAGGCCAACGTTGCTCAGATGAGGGGAAAACAGAGTTTGAAGAGAGAGTTAGACTGCTAATAACCACATCTCAGGTCAAAATAGGAACTTCTCAGCAAAGCTCTGAGGGATGGAACTTAAGGAACTTCCCAAACACTGAGGGGACTGGACAGTCCCTCACTATGTACCCACTCTGTACCCATGTTGGGCGTCACTGATAACCAGGCATGAAAGGGTTCACTTTCCACCTTTCACTGCAATCTTTTCTGCAGGAAGGCAGAATTACGGTGTCATCAGCAGACACTCCAAACAAGCACTCTCAGAGCAGAACAGTCAAGAAAGCAGCTCAGATAGTGCTGTGCAACTCCTGAGGCTCCACTCTGGAGGTCTCATCTCTGGGCTGGCTCCTTTCTGGAACCCAGGGGTGCTCTCAGAGGACTGTGAATACAGCTTTGCCCCAGCACAGCGAGCTTAGAGCATCGCTGAGCATTGTGCTTACCCTCCAACCTGGGCAAAGATGGCCCTGTCCCAAATCCTAAAATCAACCAGGCCAAGTCATATGTCATCTTCTGATAGAGGGACAGGGTTTCCCCTTTTCTTCATCTGCTGGGAAACATAAAGAAAAATTTGAAGAACATAATAACAAGCAGGTTTTGCATCTGCTTTGGTTTTGTTTTCAGCAAAGGTTCAGGAAAAAACAAAAAGGAAGTTGAGGCAGAAAGAATGAAATAGCTAAACCAGGTGTTTGGTTAGGGAAAGTCAGCTTTATTTATTGGAAGGAATGTGTTACATATTGTATCTCATTTAATGGGAAAGTTACTGCTGTGAAACAAAGAAACACAAATTTACTGTGGAATAAAGACAAATATGCTTCATTTCAGATACCACTGAAAAAAGGCCAGCACTTTCTAATCACAGCGTCCCCATTTCCACATCGAGGGCACAACAGGATGGTGACTATCTTGTGCACCCAGGTTTCATCCTTGGACCTCTACAGACATCAAACAGCATCCACTGGTACAGTGAGGAGACTATAACTGTGAGGAGTCTGTCAGATAGAAGAACTGCCTATTATCCAGAGGTTAACAAGGATTTATCTGCATTACTCTTCTCCCTTTTGGGAGGACGTGCTCCTGCCCTGCACATACAGTCCTTTATCTGCCCAGAAGGTGCTATGTTGAGCTTCAAGTAGAAGGTACAAACTGATCTCCTGGCAATGTAGTCAAAATGATGCTGGACTTTCTGGGGATGCTCAGGACTCCAGAGGTCCATGAACAGTGGACACTGCTTCTGATAAAAGCCCTCACTGAAAAAGCCCTCAGAATCAGAAAGAGAGGTCACTGCTGGGAAATACATACTCAGCACTCACAAAAGGAGAGATAGAAAAGATTCCCATGTGCCCAGCCTCTAGGAGAGGGTCTTCTGTAACACAATCACCTACTCTGAACTATGTACACAAAGCAGGTTCGTGTCATTAGTCACCAGACAGATAAGAGTCATCTTGGAGAAGGTAAGATTTGATTTCTTGCTCTGTACCACTCCCACCCTGTTCCTCGCCTTTCTTAGGAGTCCCTGCCCAGATCTGGAGGATCTGAGGTTAAAAGCCTCAGAATCAGAAGGGAACACGGACAGATTCACTTCAAAAGCACAACTGTGTGTAGCTCCTCTACCTGTATGTTCCTCCTCCACCTCAATATGTTCTTTCTCCATCTCATATGTTCCTCCTCCACCTATATGTTTTTTCTCCACCTGTATGTTTATTCCTCCAACTGTATGTTCCTCCTCCACCTGCTAAAAAGTACAGAGTGAAGGAGCAGAAAGATGTAGAGAGCATCCGTGAGGAGGGTCCATGTGGAGACAGTCTGGAGTTAAAGCTCCAGGCTGAAACATCCACAGGGCATTTCAGAGCACTTCTCCTGCCAGGTGAAGGCTGCCCATTGCTATATGGATGGTGTCAAGGTGGTGATGCCCTACAAGGATAAAGCTGATTCTCCACGCTCACCTAAAAACTGACACTACCTGCTTGGGAGCCCTTTCCCACCCCTGCTTCATGCTTTCTCTGCAGCCCCCATGCCCAGCTGGGAGTAGAGAAGAATTATAATTTCTCGCCATGCTTTAAACCTCCCTCCCTGCAGACACCCTGACCATCAGCTTCTTGTCTCCCAGACCAGACTTTCATTACTAATTTGATCCACAAACAGACCTCTGGAGAGTTTTTAGAAGAGCTCTGCTCTGCAGGGAAGGAAATAAAATATACATTCAGACACTGCTGTGTCTTTGCAGACACCCAAAATGGTTCTGAAACACCTAGTTCATGTACCAGAGAGGGAACAGAGCTATGAGTTAATTCCACCACTGTACGGACCCATATGGACCTATTGAAACCACCTGAGACCTGGGGCCATCACCAGGGCTGTGGTTCATGGTGCGCACATTGCCAAACTGCTGGCCAGTGAGAAGAGCATCCAGCAGTGAAAAGAGGATGGTCAGCTCTGGTGGGAACAAATCCATGTTTGCTGGAGAGCTCTGGGAACACTGAAATGCTCGTCTGTGCCCCTCTTAAAAAGATTTCTGGAGAGTGTGCCAGTCAGCACACAGACACCGTCTGCAGTCCAGGAGCCTGGAACAGCTCATAGCAACATAAACAAGCAACAGCCCCAGGTAAGGAGCACAGAAAAAGGGAGTATGGAGCAGACAGGGGTGTGTGGAGCAGCAGCTGAGGTAGAGCTGAGCTCCAAGGCCAGAAAAAACATCCAGGAGACCAACAGCTTTGCACTCTGCTAGTGCTTCATCCTCATTTTCTTTTGGGGACCAACAGGTGAAATTCCTGCCCACTCCAGTGATACCATTTGGTCTTCAGAAGGAAGGATATTCAGCTGGATGGGAAAAATTCAAATCCAGTTGCAGAAACTGAGTCAGACTTTGCCATGTTAGCCCCTTCTATTCAAGGCCCCACGGCTGGCCCTGGAGCAGATGGGTCTGAGGGAAGGACCTTACCCCTTTCCTGGTGCATTTAGGCACCATCGTTGGTGTTACTCCTTAATTGTTCCCAAAATTAATTGTTCATCCAGCCTGGAGACAGTTTTGTGAGGTAAATAACCCTGGAAAAAAAATATTTTAGGATGCTATAGGCCAAACAAGAGAGGAAAAACCTATAGCTAAGAGCAGTAATAAAAGCAACATCCGTGACCGGGCAGTGAGAACACATAACATGTGCCGAACAGTCATTACACACTCGTTTAATTCTCACATTAAGCCAGGAGTTCCCTGAATGATAAGAGCACTAATTTCCTACCAGTCTGCATCCCACACCTCTGCCTGACACGGCAGCAGCACCAGCTCCTTCCTGCACTGTGATTCCATAAGAAACCACAACGCAACACAGCAAAGCTCAATGCTGGCCCTTGCAGGAGGGGATGGGGATTTGCAGTAAAAACAGAACTAATTTTGCTCGCTCGGGAGCACCAAGAGTTGTGTGTCCTTGTGCTTCCATCCAGCAACACGTGTTTCCAGGCGGTCTGCCTGATTCCTTGCAGTTGCATGGAGGACGGACATTGGACAAGTTGTTATCATTGTCCCTGCAACCTCCTGTCCTTTTTCCTGAGTGTCTTTCTCATCCACCTGGTTACATCCGTGCCCCTTCTCTGCAGCTCTAATTCCTCGGGACGGCCTTTCAAGGCAGTTCGGAGCTCAGGTCTAGCCCGAGAGCCACAGGTGGGGACACAGGCTCAGCGGGAGCAAAGGCGGAGGTGAAGGAAAGTCCTGGCAAGCAGCATGGGGACTTTGAGGACAAGAAGCTTTTCAGGCACAGATAAAAAGCACCACGGGAGAAAGTTGAAACCAGGCATCTACAAAGCTTTCCTCTTCTCTTTCCCACGAGCTCAGCTTGTTTCTTTTAAATGAGGTCTCCGGCCAGCAATTCTTTTCTTACCTGAGACTTTGCAGCGAGGCGGGGATTTGCCTCCCTACAGGCAGTGTCACTGTCAAAGCTGCCTCCCAGCGTCTCCTGGCCCTGGGGCACCACGCTACAGCTGTCTTTTGTTTCACCCACCATACTCCAAAGACTGATGCACAGGGATGGGGCAACCTCTGACCACAAGCACAGCAGAGACGTTCAGTTGCTCCCTTCCTGCAGCGTGACTGCGCAGGAGAGGGATGCACACAGACAAGGCCAAGGGCAGAGCAGAGCAGTAAAGTCCAGGCTATGTGGGGACACAGTGCTGAGTTTATCCCTTTTTCATAGAACTGTAGGATGCTTTGGGTTGGAAGTCACCTTAAGGGTCATCTAGTTCCAAACCCCTGCCATGCGTAGGGACATATTCAACTAGATTGGGTTGCTTAAAGCCTCATCCAAGCTGGCCTAGAACACTTGCGGGGATGGAGCATCCACAGCCTGTTCTAGTGCCTCACCACCCTGATGATAAGAAATTTCTTCCTTATGTCCAATCTAAACCTACCTTCTTACAGTTTAAAATCATTGCCCCTTACCCTGTCACTACAGGCCTTAGTAAAAAGTCTCTCTCCATTTTAATTACAGACCCTCTTAAGTATTGAGAAGCCACAATCAGGTGCCCCTGAAGCCTTCTCTTCTCCAGCTGAACACCCCAGCTCTCTCAGCCTGTCCCCCAGCAGAGCTGTTCCAGCCTCGCATCATTCCTATGGCTCCTCTGGCCCCTCTCCAGCAGGTCCATGTGTGTCCTGTGCTGAGGACCCAGAGCTGGACCAGCACTGCAGGGGGGTCGCACCAGAGCGGAGCAGAGGGGCAGAATCCCCTCTCTCCACCTGCTGCTCACGCTGCTGGGGATGCATCCCAGAATGAGATTGGCTTGGGCTGTGAGCACATGTTGCCGGCTCATGTCCTATTTTTTCCCACCCGTGTGTGCAAGTCCTTCTCTGCAGGGCTGAAGACACCTTGGCATCTGCTTCTTACCCACCACTCAGAGGAGCTGGGAGAGGCAGAGGGTCATGAGGCTGAGAGACAGGACAGGGGTGTTGTTCCTCAGCAAGGCTTGCAAAGCAGAACTGAGTCCTGCATCCCTGATTAGGAAAAGCACAGCGCTTATCCCCCCAGGCTGGGTGAGGAGCAGAAGCTTCATCCTGGCCTGTCCCAACCCGTCCTTGTGCAATGGAGGTAATAGGGCTGCTGGGGTTGCTGAGGCAGAGGAGGCAGCAAGGTCTCAGAAAGCAGTAGGGTCATAGAATCATAGAATGTCCTGAGTTGGGAGGAACCCACAAGGATCATCGAGTCCAACTCCTGTCCCTGCACAGGACAACCCCACAGTTCACACCGTGTGTCTGAGGACGTTGTCCAGTCTCTTCTTGAACACTGTCAGGCTTGGGGCTGTGACACCTCCCTGGGGAGCCTGTTCAGTGTCCAGCACCCTCTGGGTGAAGAACCTTTTCCTCATGTCCAACCTAAACCTCCCCTGGCACATCTTGCTGCCATTCCCTCGGGTTCTGTCACTGGTCACTAAAGAGAAGAGTTCAGTGCCTGTCCCTCCTGATCCCCTTGTGATGAAGCTGTAGCCACCATGAGCTCTCCCTTCAGTTTCCTCTTCTCCAGGCTGAACAAACCAAGTGACTTCAGCCACTCCCCATACGGCTTCTCCTCCAAACCATTCACTTCATGACCCTGTTCTGGACACTTTCCAGTAGCTTTACATCCTTTTTACAGTGTGGTGCCCAAAGCTGCCATAAACCAACCGCCTTCCCAGCCCATCCGCCTTGAACTACATTTCCCAGAGACCCTTGCGCCGAGGCGGCGGAAAGGGCGGCCCTTCCAGCTGCGAGCGGTTTCGTTCCGATTGGCTCGCTGGGGCAGCCCCCAGCGGCCATTGGATACGGTCGATCACGTGGGGCGGTGGGTGGGGTTTTGCCGCTCGGAGCCGTGTGGAGCGGGAGCGGAGCGGGCGGGATGAGGCCGGGTCGCGGTGGGGAGCAGCCGCTCTAGGTCTCCACCATGCTGGGGGCCAGGGGCGGCTGGCAGGCCCTCCGCCGCTGCTGCTCCCTGCCTCGGGCGGTGCGGCTGCGGGTCCGCGAGGCGCTGGGAGCCCGGGAGCCGGTTGACGAGGTTAAAGTGCAGGTGTGTGGGCGGGAGGCCGGGATGTGCCTGGTAGTGAATGATGAGGGGTCTGAGGCATTTTTCTTATGAGGAGAGACTGAGAGAGCTGGGGCTGTTCAGCTGCAGAAGAGAAGCTGAGAGGGGATCTCATCAATGCTGATATGTATCTCCATGGTAGATGTCAAGAGGATGGACCCGACTCTGTTCAGTGGTGACCAATGACAGGATGAGGGTCAACAGGCACAGACTGAAACACAGGAGGTTCCATCTGAATATGAGGAGAAACTTCTTTACTCTGGGGTGCCAGAGCCTGGCCCAGGCTGCCTAGAGAGGCTGTGGAGTCTCCTTCTCTGGAGACATTCAAACCCACCTGGACACCTTCCTGTGTGATCTGCTCTGGTGATCCTGCGTTAGCAGGTGGGTTGGACTGGATGATCTCCAGAGGTCCCTTCCAACCCCAACCAGCCTGTGATTCTGTTGTAGTGACCTGACCTGGAGCCTTAATGGACAGGAGAGGCACTGAAGTGGCCTGGCCCACCCTGGTTTCACTGCTTATGCTTCAGGGAGAAAAGTGAAAACCTCCACAGCATGTTTTACTAAACTTCTACATCTCCTTTACAGCCCCAAGACCCAGATCTTGCTGCATTTGTTTGGTTTGTCATAATTAGTTCAGATACGAAGCTTTGGAGTTACTCAGGGCACGTGCAGGGAAGGGCTGTTACTGTGATGGGTTGTGCTGAAACATGTTTCGTCCAGTTTTGGTGTTATCATCTCTTTGGTTTGGGAATATGAACCATTGCCTCTGCGCTGATGTTTTTAAAGATTTGTCCTCCCTCTCGGTGCATAGCCCTGTCTGTTAGAGCCAGCGATTACAGTTTCATTCACGTTCATGCCTGACTCCTGTTGTGAACCAAGGTAGACTAAGATAAATGGACTTTTTAGCAATGGAGCTCTCGCCCTTCCCTCAGCACAGAGTTGTGTGTCCCTCTGTTTTCTTGTGTTCGTGTCTGACAGAGCAGTGATTGCAGACACTTAGTCCCTGTTTTACTGCAAGGCCCTTCCTTGGCTAGAACTACAGGTGTCAGTATTTCTGGATGAATCTGTAAAGGACTGAGGTACTTGGTAAGAGTTTTAAACCAAACTGAAAGAAGTCAGGTTTAGATTTATAAGGAAGAAGTTCTTTACAGTGAGAGTGGTGAGGCACTGGAGCAGGCTGTCCAGAGAAGCTGTGGATGCCCCGTGCCTGGAAGTGTCCAAGACCAGGCTGGACAGGGCTTTGAGTGAACTGGTCTAATGGTAGGTGTCCCTGCCCATGGCAGGGGGTTAGACTGGATGATCTTTAAAGGTCCCTTCCAACCCAAACCATCTGACAATTCTGCTGACCCCAAAACCAGTTTGTAGCACACTGGTACTCCTGCACGTGCTTAGATGAAGCCTGATATGGTAGAAGATGCTCATCCAGTACCGGTGCTTTTCAGCTGTAGTTTTATGAATAATGCAAGCTGGAATAAACTGATGCTAAAATGGGCAATACCACCCTTCTTAATTTTTCTGTGCTGGCAAAAATATTTTTGTGGGGTTTTTTGGTTTTTTTGTATTAAACTGGGTTGGGAACCTGATGTAGCTTAAAACCAGCCCAATTATGGCCAGGTTTTTGGAATGTGCAGGCTAGTCTGAGTCGGGATTGTCACTACATGTTGTTTCTCCTGAGGTTTGAAGTGGTCAAAACATGTTGCCACAGCCGCTTTTCAGTACAAGCCTGTGGGTACGCTCATATTTCCTATTGCAGGATGTAAAACTCATCTCATTATTTAACAGATCCCAGAACAGCCTGATGAGGTGGAAGAAAAGCTCTGGAGAATGTTTCTTTGTTCAGGGATTTTGTGTGTTTCGTTAAGCAGCACTTAAGAGGAAAGAAACTGGGGAAAAAAACATCTGCCATTATACATTAAACATTGTGCATCAAATATAAGATGAATGACGTGTTCTGGGGATTTACTGGAACACAGAGGGTAAGGCACAACAACTTCAGGCTTGGTATTGTATGAAATACCTTTTAAAGCCCTGTTGCTTTAGCCATAAGACTATGAGGATGCCCAAGTGATCAGACTTTATTTTTAGATTCTTGTTTCTTGTGTTATTTATTGCCTCGGGTAGGACACCCTATAGTGGTCATTTAGGTAAACACCTGTCTGGAATTGTGAGGTTGGAGCAAAAGCTGAAGTTTTGTTAATCCTTAGATTTATGGCTTTAAAATCTTCTGTAGTTCTTTTACGTGGTTGTTCTCACCCCCTTTATACAAGCCTGTCTGTGTTAGTCATGCTGTAATTTTAAGGATGCTTTACTTTTGGTACTGTTTAATTCTTGGGGTTTGTTCAATCTAGACAACAGAAGTAGGTGAATTCACATTGGTTTGCCAAGTATAAAATCCCTAAAGCACCTGTGCAGTTTGAAGTCATTTGAACTACTTGGGCACTTAACAGTTAAGCAAAAGACAAAACTGATTCGAGAAGAGGCAGTTTGGTCGTTTAATCAGCACTGTTTTCAGTTGTTCTCTACAGTATTATTATAAGATGAGCCGGAATCTCCCCAGCGCATAATTTTGCTTTTCTGGGCAGATTTTTCTCAACTTTTGTGGGCTGGAGAGCAGCTAAGGGAGTTGTAGTTTGGATGCTATTAATTTTGCTTGATGCCTGGGTACTGACTTAGATTTTTTAATTTCTTTTTAAGGGAAAAGTTGTTTCCCATTGAAAACCTCAAATTAAGACACTAGTCTGATGCATGGTCAGTTCTACTGTAATGAAGAGCTGTGTTACTGTTTTAATTCTTCCTGTCAATCTAGACAAGAACGCTTCTAGATTTCTTCTTAATATATTTTATCCATCGGGACAGTGTAGCGGTCTTGATTTTGATATGTAAGGAGAAACATCTGAAACTATCAAAGCATTGATTCTGATTTTTGTTTTGTGTGAGTATGTAATTTTTCACCTGAATCTATTGGCTGCAGCGTCATTGTTCTAGCCATGCAATGGCTTAGGGCATGTAAGTGAACAAATAGGGCGTCTAGTTGGAACCTTCCTACAGGTGATACAGCAACAAAAATTGGAACTAAAAACCATCAAAACAGTCTTGAGTGTGTTATAAAGAGCTGTGCGTCACCGGTCTTTCCTGTTGCAGTAAGACACCTGGATGAGGTTCTTAGAGACAGGGTTTAGAGGTGGACTTGGCCGTGTTGGATTAACGGTTGGACTTGATGATCTTAAAAGTCATGTCCAACCTCAACAATTCTATGATTCTTTAAGAAATGTTTTGAAGGGACATCACTAACATTGTATACTTTGCTAAAATGCTTTTCATCTTCAGAGCGCTTTGCCACTTTCCTGATTCCCAGCTCCCCAGAGATGCAAGTGGATTTTAGTTATTCCTGCTGTACTCAGTAGGCGAATCGATGTCTCTGTGTAAGATTTTGTTTCTCTTTGCTTTCAAGTTAATAAGAAAACTCACTGACTGTAAAAAAAAAAAAAAAGGTTGTTTTTATTGGCTCTAAAGAAATATTTCCTTTGATTTCAACAAGAAGTTGAAATAGCCCTGAAAGTAGCATGTCCAGCTTAACTGGGCGAAGAGCAAGTCTACGTAGAGCCCATGCCAAGAAATAACAAATGTCTTTTTCTTTTCCCTCTAGGGCTGGGTCCGCTCTGTCCGGGCCCAGAAGGAAGTTTTGTTCCTGCATATAAACGATGGGAGTTCTCTAGAAAACCTCCAGGTGGTTGCTGATCCTAGCCTGGAAAACAGGTCGGTTAATTCGAGATACCTGGAGAAATATCTATGGTGATCAGTGCTTGGAGGGGTCTGTTCAGGCTTCCCCTCCCATCCCACTGACTCATCAAGCTGCTGATTGAGGCTCTGGCCGCTGTTCCCTGACCACAGGAAAGGCAATACTTCACTCTGGGCGATCTGGATGTGTTTTTTAGGGTGGAAAATGTCTGATTACTCTGTCTCCACTCAGCTGAGGCCTTGTGGTTGTCCTGTGAGATTAATTTGGATCATATTTTTTAAGAGCTGTAGCAGCATGGGCATTTGGGACTACGGTTGGGCTTGCTTGGAAATCACACAATGTAGCCAGAGGTGACTGTTCCCCAGAAATCTGGAGAGTGCTGTTGCTGTTCCTCTAACAACTGGAGGACGGGCTTGTTACGTATACCCCCTAGATAGGCATGCCTGTTCTATTATAATAAGAACATAAAATAATGCACTTGTTTTACAGCTTCATTTTGTTTGTTACTTTTAATTTTTCTTTGAGCTAGGTTTGGGGGTTTCAGGATGATCCAGGAACCTTCTCCGTGTAACTTGATTTATTTATGTATTTATTTATTTTCTATGAGCCTGGTTTGTCCCCACCAATAGTCAATTCTGATAAAAACCTGTTTCTTTTCCCTTCACTTGCCCAACACTCCTACCTTGTCCTAAATTATTCTATAGCTTTGTGAACCTATTCACGTTCCTAACTATGCATTTCATCAATTGAGCCCTATGGCTACAGTATCTCTTGTAATCTCAAGTGGTCCAGCTAAATAACAGGAATCTCTCCTCTGAATGTAGTTCACTTTGTATCAGCACCTATTTAGTTGTTGTTTTCTCTTGCTTTCTTAGGGACCTGACTTTTGGAAGTGCAGTGGAAGTGGAAGGGAAACTGGTCAAAAGTCCTCACAGGATGCAAAACATGGAGCTGAAAGCTGAAACCATCCGTGTGGTGGGACCTTGTGATACTTGGGTACGTCAACACAGAAGGAGTCCAACAGTAGGACCACTTTGGGAATTAATTTCAAATGTCTGAGTATCCAGCAAAACATGCTTCAGACTCTTATGTTCTTTAAGTTCAAGTGTTCCTGCAGGCTTTGATTTGTCAGCAGTGTCTATAGGGTATGTCAAAAGAGAAATGAGGGATCATCATGGAAGCTCGCTTTGGAGGCAGAGACGCTTCTAACTTGGAAACTGGTGCACGTATGGCAGCTAAGAGTGTGTATTTCTTAGAATCATTTTGATTGGAAAAGGCCCTTCAGATCATGGAGTTCAACCATAAACCCAACAGTGTCACTAAACTGTGTTCCTAAGAGCCTCATCTCTGCATCTGTTAAACCCCTCCAGGGATGGTGACTCCACCACTGCCCTGGGCAGCCTGTTCCAATGCCTGACAACCCCTTCTGGGAAGAAATTTTTTATCAATATCCAATCTAACCTCCCCTGGCACAACTTGAGGCCATTTCCTCTTGTTCGGTTGCTTGTTACTTGGGAGATAGCCCAACACCCTCCATGCTCCAAGCTCCTTTCAGGCAGTTCAGAGATCAGAAGGTCTCCCCTCAGCTCCTGTTCTCCAGCTGAACCTCCCAGGTCCCTCAGCCGCTCCCATCACACTTGTGCTCCAGCCCCTTCCCCAGCTCTATTCCCTTCTCTCAACTTGCTCCAGCACCTCAAGTTCTTTCTTGTCTTGATGGGCCCAAAACTGACCCAGGATTCAAGACTTGGCCTCTCCAGTGCTCATTCCAGGGGACGGTCACTGCCCTGGGCCTGCTGGCTGTACTATTTCTGATTTATCCCACCTCGAAGCAGTTGTCTGTGTCAGGTGTTTTACCTGGTAAGTCTGGCTGCGATACAACTTGGAGAAGTGGTGGGAATGGCAAAACACTCCACATTGTGCAGGTGGAAGAACCATATCTGCCACAGGCGTATGTGGAACCAGCTTGTCATTGCAGCACTGATATGAACAGTTGGCTTTCAAGGGGGCTCAGCATCCCAAAATTTGAGTGTTTCTGAGTGCTACAGCCTTTTTTTTTTGTGCTGGTGGCTCTTGGTCTGCCACAAGCATTATAAAATCCACAAAATAACTAGAAAAGATAGGAAAAGCATCTAATTCTCACGTCTGTAATGATGACTGTGTTTTAGGAGGCAGATGGTATTACGTGGGTAGCAATAAAACTATATTAACTCCAAGTTCTCATCCTCTTGGTTTTCTTTCCTTGTTGTTCTCAGTTGTTCCCGCTGAAAATGAAGGAGAGGCACCCGCTGGAGTACGTCCGGCAGTTCCCTCACCTGCGATGCAGGAACAACACGCTCGGCTCCCTTTTGAGAATCCGCAGCGAAGCCACTGCAGCCATCCACTCCTTCTTCCAGGTAGTGCCTTGTGTACCGAGCCTTGTGTGCAACACGCTCCCCCAGTCTGGCTTCTCAAGAGTGTGTTGGGAGGGCAATGTGATGTTTTGACTGCAGGCTCTGGGTTTTGGACACGGTGGTTTTGTTAGCCTGGGCCTAGCTAAGGCCTTGGCCAGACTGTTGCTTATAGTCAGGTTAGCACATCTGCGGTCTTGTTACCATATTTCAACACATTTCATGGTTGGTATTTTATCCCTTTCACTAAGTTGCAATGTAATTGCCTGTGAACGTGTGTGGTCTGTGGAACACGATGTAGTATGGAGTCATTTAACCCACCCTCAGAAGTGACCTGATGGTCCTTGGACAGAAACCTCCTCCCACACAGAACAAATCTGCGATGCAGGAGGGCTACAGACAAACCAACTCAGAGTTTCATGTTTTTTCCTCTCAGTTCTTAGTTTTCTATTCCTGCATTACAAGTCTGTCTGGGTGCCCTTAGCTGTGATTAGGACACTCCTGTTTTGATGCATTTCAGATGGATGGGTGGGAGGCACCTGAGTTTTGTGATTGTGTCCCTCTTAGGCTGTGACAATGGTACAGGCTTTGTGTTGGTCATGGGGACAGTGGTTAACTGATTCCAGATGCCATATATACACCGTACCATTTTACAACAAAGGTAGCAAGACCTCTAGCACACTTGAGCCCTTCTAAAGCTGTTCATTGAAATAAATATGGCTTTAGTTTGAGTAGAATTGTCTTCAGAGCATTCTCATTACGAAATTCATAGGTAGTAATTAGGATGGCCCAAAGAACAGGTCAGACTCGTTGAGATGGCATTTCTGGTTACGAGTTTGCTGGTATTTTTTGACTGCAGTGGCAAAGAAGGCTTGCTCTAGGAATTTTCTGTATGGAATTGCATGGTGTTTAAAAGTCGGGTTGTTTGGGTTTTTTTAAGAACCTGATAGAAATACTGTGTCAGGTAAAGCTCCTGCTGGTGTCAGGATTGTATCAGCTTGTCAGACAGAACCCAGCTTTGTTGGGACTCCAGTGAAGTGCCACTAGATGGCATTGCCTGCCAGAATTTGTCTTTTCAAACAGACACCAGGGAGCCAGCTGAGATACAAAAAGCATCTGATTGTGACAAAGGCTTGACTTCTCCAAATTAACTCCAGCTCAGACTCTGACATATCTTCCTGTTTAAAATGCTCAAAGAGCTGGCCAGTATTAAAAAATATAAAGTATTATTACTTTAGCAGCAGCTACACTAGAGTTATTTTTAAAGGGATAAGGAAGGCTGGTCCCAGACCTGATATTTGCAAATGCTTATGTCACAACTCTTCTAATGCCAGGAACGTCTGCGGTTTGTCCCGTTTCTGATGGAATGAAGTCTTTTTAAATTGCCACCTACATCATCCCAAGAATGTTGCAATTTCCAGCTTGACAATGGCAGAACATATCATAACTAGAAAGTATAACAGGAGTGTTTTCACTGCAAGGCTATAAAGAGCTTAATGGTGCAAGAAAATAAGTGGGTTTTTTTTAATACATACTCAAAATTACATAGGCTCTCTGTAACTTTTAACATTTTTAGCCTATTCATTTCCAGCAGTGAATGACTCAAGCCTTTGTTCATAGACTCATAGAATCATTTCGGTTGGAAGAGACCCTTAAGATCATCAAGTCCAACCATAACCTAAGTCTAGCACTAAACCATGTCCCTAAGAACCGTGTCTAAATGCCTTTTGAACCCCTCCAGAGATTGTGTCTCCACCGTGGCCCTGGGCAGCCTGTTACGATGTCTAAGTCTAAAATGTCATCTTCAGATCTTCTGAGTATTGTGGTCCATGTGGGACAGGAACATTTCTCCTAGGCACAGTGAAATAGTTGCCATGTGAATGGCAACCTCCACTTGGCACATTAACACACCTCCGGGTTTGTCAGAGCCAGTAATGTGACTTGAAGTATTTTAGGAGCTTTTATAAGGTGAACTATGCAAGAATTTTTTCTGGTATTCTCATCTTTCAGACCTTTGCGGTTCCAAAGCATGTGAAGGGTCTTCTGTGTAAAATGTGCTTCTTCACAGCAACTGCTACCACCGTATGAGGAATTCAGCCAATTTTCCAATTTCTTATGTAACGTTGGGAGGCCATATGACCAACACGTCTCTTGAGTGTCTGTGGGATTGCGAGAGAGAGCTGTGTTTTGTACTGGTGGGCTGAAACTACCCTCCCTGGGCAAAGCAAGTGGTTCTGGGCTGCAAAACTTCTTTCTGTGCAGTAACTGGATCTCAGCAAGGAGCTTCTTCCTGCCAGGCACTCAGCAAGCCAAGGTCTTTGTACCTGGAACCAAGAGCTCCTTGCTCTTTGCTCCCTTTTGGTCATATTATAGTACTTCACAAAACACATTGCGTGTCTGTATGAACTATTTGTTCCAAATTAATTTTAGTTTGGTTCCGAGAATGGGCAGTAATTACCGCTCTTAGTCTTCTTAGCCTTTGAGGTAGCTGGTTATAAGGACCAGGACCTGTCATGTGAATGATCAATTTGTATTATTCTGGTAAAAGCTGTGAAACTAAGCTTTCACAAACATTTGCTTTTTAATCTTTTTTATAAATTAGTGTTTTGTGTAAATAGACAATGGATTATGACACATCATTGCCTGTACCATGCTAATGCTGGCACACCCTGATTTTAAGGGGTTCCCTTTGTGCCAGACATTACAGTGATGCAACAGAAAACAAATCCTTTGTTCACAGCTGAAATCAGCCACTTCCCAGTTCTCGTTTGCCTTGACATGCACAGGTATGATCTCTGTGCTCCATCAGTGATCTCTGGAGTGAGGCTACGGTGGAAAGGTGACAATTAGTAGAGTTCTGTTCCTGGTTTTGCCTCCAACGTGCTGTATGTGATTGTCTAAGCTCTGCTTGATGTACCCATCCACTGAAAATGGGGTTGCAGCTGGTTTAAAAGCCTATGGCTGCACTGCAGAGAAACCCAGAAAACAGGACTCTTTCTTCCTACAACTTTCCTGCTTTTGAAGGCTTCTGCTGGATTGATGAACTGTTACATGAGTGGGTAACTCTCCAGGTACCCAAAACGTGACCAAGCCAGGCTGTATCCTGTCTCTAAAATCAGTTAGATATCTCAGAAGATGCAAGGTGGGAATGACATTTTCATGGTGAATTGGGTGTTTTTAAGGCCTCTCTCCCATGCAGTATGTGATTTCTGTCATCTAACACAGTTGACCATTTCTCTTAGTGGGGAAGAGTGTCTTCTGCCTAACCACCAGCTTTCAAAAAGCTGCAAGAAACTGAAGTGTTAAGGCCATAGGGGTGGATTTGATTGAAACTGCCCAAAAATTTGAAAATACTGGAGGAAGTGAGGAGAAAGGGAAATGGTATGGAGACGAGTGGTTGCAAAAACCTATAGTAATGGCGTAAATCTCATTTCTTTATGATACATGGAGGGAGAAGCACAAGTAGTAAACATTGATTTGTAAATTATGCTAATGTTTGGTTAGTCCTCTGTCATGTAAGGCAAAAGTTGCCTGAAAGGAACCATAAGCTGTCCTGGTTGGGGGCTCATAGCTGAGGTATGATGTGTGCTGGGTGATGCATCCTCAAAGTTGACATTTTATATTTTTAGTTAATTTTTTGTGTTTTATCTGTTCCAGGATAATGGCTACGTGCACATTCATACCCCCATAATTACATCAAATGACTGTGAAGGTGCTGGAGAACTCTTTCAAATAGAGGTAAGTTGGGTTGCATAACGTTTCTTTTGATTTTTGCTTGCAGAGTGATTCTGGAGTCATTGAAGGTAAGAGGAACTGTTTGTCTTCACAAAACCTCTCCTCTATGTACTTTCATGATTACATTTTTTAATGTATCAGTTCTTTGCTTCAGCTAGTAATTCAGAGTTAAACAGATGCATTACTTTTTTAATCTTATTGCTGTTTTGTGCATTGATCAGCACTTTCTGTACTGATTGTTTTTGTCTGTCGCTGATGCTGTGGAAAAGTTTACAAAGAACAACAGAGGGAGGTGCAACATCTTGGTAAACAGGACTATGTGATCATAAGAGCCCAAGAGGTGGGATGGGACATTCAGGGCAGCCTACTACACACAAATATTTCTTAGCTTTGAAATGAAGAATATAATTCACCATGTTTTAACTCCTCAAAAGAAAGTCAGCAATACCTAAAACCCTTATTCACCTGTGTACTTGTTCCTCTCTATATTGGAGCAATTCTCCTCCAGCATTGCTAAGTCTCCCCATTCATCCACCAAATTGCTGCCACAATCTATTATTATATAAACTATTATATGTCTTGGGTCAAAACCTCCTATCAAACTTAAATACAGTTTTTACCATTAAGATCTTGCCCACATATTTCTTACGATTCCTAACCCCCACATCCATGAATCAGAAGAAATTCCATCTGCCTTTTATACTTCTATATTTGAAATTCACTCTTCTGTCTCAAACAATTACATCCATTGCCACTTATGCTTGTGGGCTCCAGCCTTGCTGGTGAATCATCTGTAAGCAAAAGGAAGAATTGTTGAGGTAGCAGCTGCTTGCTGCGGTATCGCGTCCTCCACTCCCTGCACAACCTCATGACAAAAAGCCTCCATGTGCTGTTTTTTCAGGATTTCAAGGTCTAACCTGTGCTTCTGGTGATTCCCTTCCAGACCAGTTACATGTGGCTCAGCTTTTTGCTTGCTGGGACAATAGAGTTGATTAGCCAAACTAAATTGTTTCTGTTTAATTGGGATCCCTTAATGCTACCAAAGGTTCGTTCCAGGCTGTTGCATGCAAATTAAGATGTGAAAACAAGTGGCACTTAATGATGGGAACATTATACAGTTTGCAGCTGTACAGTGTATTACGTCTTTGGTACAAATTGTATCCACTTGAAAGCTGTAGAGGATGCAGGACGGCGGCGTAGGTGGCTGGTAGGAACAGAAGCGCTGATGCAAATGTTGATTGAGGTGCTAAAGTGCGAGTCTGAAACTTGTATAACGTGGATCTTACCTAAATGCACAGTTTAAGGCAAATCTCTTGCTCTCTCTCCAGTGTGGATGCTTAGGTGTAAATAATACCTGTTTTGGAGAAACATAGAGACAGCTCTGCTGGAAAAGTGTGGAGTGAATGTGAAGTCAGATCCCATCAAATGACCTGTGCCACAAAGAAAGGGCTCATAGAAGCCCACTTGCTGCTGGGGAGTGGGAAGTTCTCCCTGATTTCCTCTTTCTTCCTTGAGCACCAGTTCATTGTCTGGCCTAATTTAGGACTTGGTTTTGTTTCTGCAAAGCTCTGTTCAAAATTTGTCTTGACCAGCAGAGATCCAAGACCACTTGCTATGCCGCTGCGAATGCTTCACTCCACTGGAGCAGTGATGCTGTTTCTTGACAGTAGAAATCAGGGAAAGATTAAGCCTTCTTTTGGCCATGCATTTGAGGCTGTCAGACATAAAAATAAGGGGGTGATATTTGCAACAAGCCCAGAATCACCTCATGCTTTTAATCAGACCAAACATCAACACATGCCCTGTCTGCTGTATTCAGTCACTTTTAAACTAGCCCTTAATTCACTGCTTGCACAGGCCAAGAGTGAGAATAAATTTCTCTTTCTCTTATATTTGGGCGATAGCCCAGAGTTATGGTGATAGGAATTGGTGAAAGCAACCTGCAAATTAGATTCTTCAATTTAAATGTTTAATTCCTGTAGTTAAAGTTTTAAGATGTATCTTCCAGTTGTGGCCAGAACACAAATTGATCTCCTATTGGTGTTGAACTTGTGGTAGTTACACCTGCTGCTTATCAGTTGTTTTTTCTGCCTTTTATGGTATGTTGTTTGTTTGTTTGTTTGTGTTTTGTTTTTAGCACCCTTGAGTGTTGTATAAAACTGATAAACTCACCGGTTTAGCTGTCCTGCTGGAATTGGAATAAGTTGAAAACTTGGGTTGAATAGACTTTGGGACCCAAGTAGAGGCTGCATTTGCACCCACTGTGAACCATCGCCTTTTAATAGCAATCTTCTCCTGACTGGCACAATTTTAATCCTCTGACTAATGTCTGGTGGCTGCACATTCTTGGGAAATGGTGGAAAGTGAAGCAAGTAGGAATCTGTTTTTACATGAGACTTAAAGAGAAGGGGGAAAATGTATCTGGAGTTAGGAAGAACAGGCTTTTTGAAGACACATGATCTTTGATTCCTAGACCTCTTAATCCTGTAGGATTTGTGTTTGTTTATGTGTTCAGCTTCCTCATTATCTTTGTTTGGTTTGGGGCGCTCTGATTAGTCTGTACATAGCTTTGGTTGGGATGTTCTCATACTAGGGCTTGGAGTGAGAGAGAATCCCTTCCCTTTCTGCTGGGCAAATCAGTTCAGCTAAATATTTTTAAAACAAAGTACCATAACAGCAAAAAGAAGGTGGTAAACAAAGGAGATTTTGAAGAATAAAACAAGGTGGTAAGAACTCCAGAGAAATCTTTTTGTACTTGAAACTTTCTACACTTGAAAGATGTAAGTTTGAGGAGAAACTACTGGAAGTGTGAGAACAGCCAGGCAGACCTTAGCGCATGTGGCACCATCAGCAACACCAATTTATGGATTTCTGTGCCTTTGACAGTGTCAGCCTTCAGTGCAACACTGTAAGGGGGAAGCCTCTTGTGCTGCCTTCCTGTCAGTAAGCTTGCTGCAAAATGCCAAAAAGAGTGGTGAATATTGAAGTCTGGGTTTTAGTAGAATGCAAAGCAGGACGAGGTAATTTTTGAAATAAAGGCAACTCGGATCAGCAAGGTGAAACTTCCCTTTTTATTTTAGTTTAATCTGAGAATAATTCCTCTGTATCAGCTCTCAGCACCTCAGGGCAGATCCTTTCCTCAATTGTTTTTCTACTGAAGTCTAAAATTCTTAGCAGCTTTGTATGTCGCAAGAAACTTTCCCCTGTCCCCTTCTGGGGCTGTTTCCTAGGAAATCTGCTGTTTCTTTTGTCTTTATGATCTGGCTGTACGTCTGTTCCCTGCTATTTTCAGTAGCCTCCCACTCTGTCTGCTGCGTTGAAGGCTTCCTGCTCTCTGGGTCTCTTGCTCTGTCTTTTCCACTTCACTCCCTGGAAAGTTTCGTTGCTTGAGTGTCCTCAGCTGCTGTGGAGAAGGTGGAGGCTCCTTTGTGCTCAGGAAGATTCTGGCCCAGGCCACCCCAGCCAGTATGATGAGGTCCTGGACAGATGCTTTCCCTGCTGCCCAGCTGTGTCCTTTTAAAAGAACTCAGCATGCAGCGAGTTTTAAGACACAACAGCTGCATTGGCATTCACAGCTCTTTAAAGTAGATCTTCACATGTGGTTTTTATTGCCTGGGGCTTCATTCCTTCCTGGGGACCATGCTGTATGTGTCGGAGTGCTGTACTCTACCTGTTGGCTCCAACAGAGGTAAATGTGCTCTGCATCAGGCTTGTCTCTTCACACACACAGACCTCATTGCGTCTGGGTGTTGTATGACTGAACCCAGCACCTGGATCAGACTATTTCTTTGTTTGAAGGGATACTAAACACCCCAAAAACCATCCAGGTATTGTTCTTCTCTGAAATGTGTCTAGGGATTTGTATGGTGCTTACCTCTTGGGGACTATTTTGCCACATGCTCGCAGGAGTGAATGTAGAAGTTTCTACATCCCTGAAGGGTGTGAGTTCATGGCTGTGCCTACTGTGGCGTCAGAAATCTGTGCCTGATGCTGTAGATGCAGAAACTTACCCCTACCATTTGTTTGGTACTGCTGAAAAAAGCAGAAAGCGCCAAGGAAGGCTGGGATCTGCTGGGGAGAGTCACAGTTAAAACCAAGGCTGGTTGGGGTTGGAAGGGACCTCTGGAGATCATCCAGTCCAACCCACCTGCTAACGCAGCTCACGCTACAGCTGAAACGCACTGATACTGGATGAGCATCTTCCTACCATATCGGGCCTCATCTACGCATGTGCAGGAATACAAGTGTGCTACAAACTGGTTTTGGGGTCAGCAGAATTGTCAGGTGGTTTGGGTTGGAAGGGACCTTTAAAGATCATCCAGTCTAACCCCCTGCCATGGGCACGAACACCTACCATTAGACCAGTTCACTCAAAGCCCTGTCCAACCTGGTCTTGGACACTTCCAGGCACGGGGCATCCACAGCTTCTCTGGACAGCCTGCTCCAGTGCCTCACCACTCTCACTGTAAAGAACTTCTTCCTTATAAATCTAAACCTGCCTTCTTTCACTTTAGTTTAAAACTCTTACCAAGTACCTCAGTCCTTTACAGATTCATCCAGAAATACTGACACCTGTAGTTCTAGCCAAGGAAGGGCCTTGCAGTAAAACAGGGACTAAGTGTCTGCAATCACTGCTCTGTCAGACACGAACACAAGAAAACAGAGGGACACACAACTCTGTGCTGAGGGAAGGGCGAGAGCTCCATTGCTAAAAAGTCCATTTATCTTAGTCTACCTTGGTTCACAACAGGAGTCAGGCATGAACATGAATGAAACTGTAATCGCTGGCTCTAACAGACAGGGCTATGCACCGAGAGGGAGGACAAATCTTTAAAAACATCAGCACAGAGGCAATGGTTCATATTCCCAAACCAAAGAGACGATAACACCAAAACTGGACGAAACATGTTTCAGCACAACCCATCACAGTAACAGCCCTTCCCTGCACGTGCCCTGAGTAACTCCAAAGCTTCGTATCTGAACTAATTATGACAAACCGACCAAATGCAGCAAGATCTGGGTCTTGGGGCTGTAAAGGAGATGTAGAAGTTTAGTAAAACATGCTGTGGAGGTTTTCACTTTTCTCCCTGAAGCACAAGCAGTGAAACCAAGGTGGGCCAGGCCACTTCAGTGCCTCTCCTGTCCATTAAGGCTCCAGGTCAGGTCACTACAACAGAATCACAGGCTTGTTGGGGTTGGAAGGGACCTCTGGAGATCATCCAGTCCAACCCACCTGCTAATGCAGGATCACCAGAGCAGATCACACAGGAAGGTGTCCAGGTGGGTTTGAATGTCTCCAGAGAAGGAGACTCCACAACCTCTCTGGGCAGCCTGTTCCAGGCTCTGACACCCCAGAGTAAAGAAGTTTCTCCTCCTTTCAGATGGAACCTCCTGTGTTTCAGTCTGTGCCTGTTGCCCCTCATCCTGTCATTGGGCACCACTGAACAGAATCTGGTCCATCCTCTTGACATCCACCCTGAAGATATTTTTAAACGTTGATGAGATCCCCTCTCAGCTTCTCTTCTGCAGCTGAACAGCCCCAGCTCTCTCAGTCTCTCATAAAAAAGATGCTCCAGACCCCTCATCTGCTCTGGCAGGGGAATTGAACTAGATGATCTTTCGAAGTCCCCTCCAGTCCCTAACATTCTGTGATCATCTTCGTAGCCGCTGCTGGACTCCCTCCAGTAATTCCTTGTCCTTCTTAAACTGGGGAGCCCAGAACTGGATGCAGAACTCCAGATGCGACCTCACCAGGGCAGAGTAGAGAGGAGCAGGACAACCTCCCTCAACCTGCTGGTCACACTCCTCTTAATGCACTCCTGGTACCGTTGGCCTTCTTGGCCACAAGGGCACGTTGTTTCTCATACTCAACCTGTTGTCAACCAGAACTCCAAAGTCCTTCTCTGCAGTGCTGCTTTCCAGCAGGTCCACCCCTTACCTGTACTGGTGCCGGGGGCTATTCCTCCCATGGTGCAGCACCCTACACTTGCCCTTGTTGAACTTCATTAGCTGTGCAACAGTATTAGTGACTGTCAGGTGTTTTCTCCTTTTGAGATGTGTCACAGTCTGAGACTCACCAGTCCCTGGGAGTCTGGGACTTCAGAGAGGTGCTCATCAAGGATCAGGGTGAGCTGAAACGGGAGGGATTGTCCTTGCATTTTCTAGCTCTCCCAGTTTCTCCTCATTTCTACCTGCTTCATCTCCGCCTGTAATTCCAGTCCATATTTATGAGATGCTTCTCTCAGCAGAACCAGCTGCTCTTGCCCAGTGCAAGTCCAGCTGATCAGAATTAGGACTGGAATTGCAAGGAGGACTTCTTGGAAGTTATGAATTTTGCAGTGGTGGCCTAAAAAAGAAAACCTGCTCATGTTTATAATGGAACATCACAGAGAGCAGGTCCAGATTCAAGATGTGGTGCTGTGAAGCTTCTGCAGCGTGGTGGTGTGAGCCAGGACTAGGGCAATGAATTCTCTGAGCTTTTCAAGTCTTTTTCTGATCCCTTCGTGCATTTGGCTTGCATAGAGTGAGAGACAGAATCAAACGGTTTATACTCTCCTGAAGCTAACTGCCTCAAGTAAGAGGTAATACAAGGCTGACATCAAAGGGAATAATTTTAAACGAAATCATTAGACATTTGAGGAGATGGAGAACAAAACACATACTAAATCCAGTTGTTCTCGTATTTAAAATGAGAATAAAAAGCCTTTGATGTTGATGTTGAATCCTAATATGTTTTTAGGACGTTTACTCTGACACACCAAGATGTTTCATACAGATTCCCTCTTTCCTCATAGTAATTTGAGTAGTTTTTGACTAGAGAGTGGAGAGAACTTGAAAGAAAAGACTTTATTTCCCCCTAATTTTTTACAAAGTAGGTGTTTTGGGGTTGGGAAGTGGGAGAAAAGTCCATCTAATTGAAATAAAAGCACCACAGTGTTGTCGCTTCATTTTGCTGGTCATGGAGATGAAAAGCAGTCTTGCTCAGTGTCAGCAGTGAAGGGATAGCATCGCCTGCTATTTATTATCTGTTTTCTACCAGGGGCTGTGGTTGTTTATAATAAAGAAGTAAGCTGGATCTGAAAGGCTGAGCTTAAATCTGGGGCACAGCACTTGAAAACTTTCACCTGATCCTGTGCTTAAATGTATGAAGTGGAGGAACCCCCTCTAGTGAGTTAATTGATTTTGATACACATGAAATGTGACATCGCTAATTACAGGATATCTCCTGGCTCAAGTGGTCCCTTTTGAAGGAAAAGGGAGGCATTTCATTTTCCCTGCGTGGCAAGTGACTTTTGCAGCTCACGACACCCATCTGTCAGGCTTTGAGAGAAGAATGGGGAGCTATGGAGAGGCGAGACGATCAGATGGCAACGGGGGAGGAAAATTTTGTCAAGATATTGCCATGTTCACTCTTCACCTTCTGTTGGAAGCTGCCCAGGAGCTGCTCGCAATGAAGACGCATCTCGGGATCCCTCCTTGGCCTCTCAAACATGCTGCATGTTTTTATGAGTCAAGTTGAGCTGTGGACTTTCTCACACTCTTCCTCCAGTCACTTACTGTTGTGTCTGTTTTCTCTTTGCCTCCCTGAGATTACATCTGATTTGGAGAATGAAAAATGACACAAAGTCATTATAAATAAACCAAGCCCCAGCTCCTGGAGGCAGCTGTATCCTGTTTGTGGATTTGGGGGGAAGTGTTGAGATTTCATGGCTGATTTCTTCTGTTCTTTTCCTGCTTCCAGTCTGTCCCTTTCTCGTTGTTTAGAAGTTGCATCCTACAGGATTAGGTGGGATTTTTCGCTGATGGAACAAGGAATGTGGCTGAACTAAGCTTGCTGTAGGAGAAACTGGAGTGGTACGTGGCTCTTCTCTTTAGTGTTCTGGCCACAGCTCTGAGGCTGTGGTATGTGGATGTTTGTATGTTTATTAATATCCTTATTGTTTTTGAGCAAATACTTTGGGTTTATTTGAAGAAAACAATAGGAGCCTGCTTCTGCATCCTTGGGTGGTGGTGTTTGGTTTTTTTAGAACTGCAAAAGCCATGAAACAAAGGAAGCGGTCCTGGGGTTACAGCCACAAATTGTCATATATCCATTGATCTCTGTGGAGCAAGGCAAAGCTTTTCTTCAGCGTGATGCTACGAAGAGATAAAACTGCCTTGTGATCTGCAGCCTTTGGCAGTCTCCGTTTTATCTTTGTGATGAGCAGCAGAGCTTTTTGAGAACAAAAGCAACGTCTTCTGACTCATTGAGAAAAATGGCAGGTTGTAGAATATCAAAGGCTGGTGAACAAGCCTTGGAACCTCCCTGTGACAAGTTGGGGAGCAAAGTGGCTGGAGGCAGTGACACAGTTGAGCTGGCAACACTTGGCATGACTCGGAGGAACTCCACTTTGAAAAGTGGGTATTTCAGACTTATCTCAGAAGAAAGAGTTTGTCTGGAAGTGAATGTAGATCAGCCAAAACCTCATATTATCTTCGAAGTTTCTTTCTGTCTTTCTCCTGAACCTTTGACTCCTCCAGAGCTTAGGGATGACATTGAAATGTAGAAAATGCTGAAACAAAAGCCTCATTTATCTTCATGTTTTTGTTTTAAAGAAAAGAATCGTGACCTCTAGAGATCATCTAATCCATCTCCCTGTGCTCAAACAGGGCCAGCTAGAGCAAGTTGCCCAAGACTGTCCTGCTTAGTTTTGAATATCTCCCCAGATGGAGACTTCACAGCTTCTCTGGGCAACCTCTTCTAGTGTTTGACCACCCCCACAGGAAATAAACAAGTTTATTCTTGTTTTCAGATTAAATTTCATGTGTCTCTTTTTCAAAATCTATGCCCACCGCCTTTTGCCCTCCCCATGAGCATGGCTGAGATGGGTCTGGATCCTTCTTCATTCCCTTCCATCAGGTCTTTATGCACATGGGTAAGATCTGTCTGGAGCCTTCTCTTTTGTGCTGAACAGTCCCAGCTTTCTCACCCTCTTCATATGCAAAATGCTCCAGTTCCGTTAATCATCTTCATGGTCCTTTGCTGGACTCACTCCAGTATGTCCAGGTCTCTCTCATACATCTTGGTGAGTCCCCAGTGCTGGGCAGAGGGGAGGGACCTGCTGGCAAAGCTCAGCCTAAGGCAGCCCAGAAGGCTGGTGCTTTTCCTGGGTCAGCTTAGTGTCTGCCAGGGAACTGGTGAAGCATGGTCCTTCTGCTCAAATTACTTCTAAAGCACTCAACAAAGAGGTCTTCTAATTTTTGGTTTGTGCCTGTAAATTTTTAAAAAATAGCATCACTCTAATGGGACTTTTTTTTTAGACCATTTTTCATACTGAAACACTAAACATCCTATTATGTTTTCCATTACTTGTCATTTTTTTTGCTTAAAATATCTGGTGACCTGAAAAGATATGCAAAAGCTGAAACAAAACAGTTTTTCAGTGCCTCTATTATGTGTAAGCTCTGATGTTTCCAACTCCGTGTTGTTTCAGTTCTGCTATTTTGTAGACTGAATAACAAGTCTTAAGACAATATTGATTTCCAAACGCCAGAGATTCTTCCCTTTCCCCTCACTGTTCATCTTGGTTGTAAAGACTGAAAAATCAATACATACATTTAGAGACTGGGCTGATAGACTGGCATCTTTCTTTTGTATGTTGCTGGGCAAAATGTTCTTCAGCAGATGTTCCAGAGCGATTTTCATTTGGTATGTCTGCATTTCCTAAAGGCATGAGATGTGGTTTCTCCACCTGCTTGTGTTTAAACACATAAGTTAACTGAAGTCTTTGAGTAAAATTTAGAGCTCCTGACATACCTAAATACAAAGATAAGAGGTGAGAAGCGAAGAGCCACGTGTTCTTTTAGCTTTGTGCAAACTCTGTGCTGCCCGCAAAGTTTTGGGTAAATAGTAAAGCTCTACGAAGCTGTGTCATCTTAACACATTACTGCCCACTCAGCTGAACTGGTATAACTCATTTCTGAGAATCCAGTTTACGATCCCTGTAAGAAATGTCCAAAAGAACTGTGTGTCCTTCCTCTGTGCTGCCATGGCCAAGCTTTGCTGGTGATAACTGGGGGTGTGTGCCACAAAATTGTTTTGCAAGTTGTTCTGATACCTACAACCCATCACCACATAACTCACTGAAAGTGGAGGCGGGAGCTGTGGTGTTTCCCACTTCAAATGCGGCTTTTCACTACCCAGATGCATTATTTGCATCGAGCCTCTAGAAAGAGAAGTCCCCAAGAGTGTTCTATCTTGTGGTGGCTTTTATTAGTGTGTTTTGCTTGAATAGGTTTTAGAGCCCGTTGACAGCCTGAGAAAAGATGGGGAGTGTTGTATTATGACTTATGGCACTGTCATATTCCATTTCCGCAGTGATTGCATTGAACCTCGTGGAATTTTTTAAGAGAAACAAGGAAAAATAAACCAGGACTTGTGCTTTTTATTCAAATGCCAATAGTCTGACTTTTTGCTCATTTTTTGACTTACAGGCGTCAAATGAGGCAAAGGAGTCTGCGGAAAAGACCCATTTCTTCAATGTGCCTGCCTTCCTGACAGTTTCTGGCCAACTCCATTTGGAAGTGATGGCGGGGTGAGCAAAACGATAAGTTTTTGGTTCGATCTGTGGCATCTTCTCGGTTGGTAATTTTGCCTCATTGGTATTTGTTAGATATCTGCCATGTGCCAGAAACTAATAGAGCAGCAGTGGCTGGATGATGGTGTGAGAGGCCAGCCTAGGAAGGAGAAAATTAGGCTGCTTTTTAATTCTGGTCTGGGAACTAGTTTTAAATACTGGGAGTCGTCTCCTGCTTGCCATGGATTGGGACTATTGGAAGGAGACATCATCTTTTTGGGAATGACTGTAGGATTGTGGCTAATAATTGTAGTACCTTAAGTGTCTTTTTATTGTTCACAGCTGGCTTGTCTCAGCAAGAATATCTCTTTGATTTTAGCCATCACATTCCTTTTGTCCTTTTTTCCCAAGATTCCTTTTTCTGTCTCCTTCAGTCTTCCTGTTGCATTTATTCCTTCTGCTAATTCTCATTTCTCCTGTTTTGTGGCTTCCACGCTTGCTGCTTTGTTCATTCTCGCTGCTAAAGTGATCACAGTCAAATAATTAATACTGACTTGGATAAGAAGAAAATTATCCTTAAGCTTAATGTTAATATTTCACTGAGATTGTTAGGGGTGAAAGTGTCAGTCTATCAGAGAGATAGTTCCCTTTGATTAGGGGGTTTGGTCCTCACCTACACTGAATTTTCCCAATCAATTAACTAAATTAGTACATTGAACAAGTGTAATCAAGTTGGCACAATCCCTTATTGAAGGCACAGTTTTTTGAGCACTTGCAACATGGGTTCTCCTTGGATGTGGCACTTCAGCCAAGTCACCTCTTCCCAGCTGAATGGCCGATAAAGCCTCTCAGAGGCCACATCTCAGGCAAGTAGCGCTGCAGTTGTTTGCCACTTGCCAAGGGCCTTCATCATACACTTCTAGTGACTTTAAGATCACTTTTAAAGTGATTAGTTACTGCCTAGTGCAAATCTCCTGAAGATGGGGATGGTAAAACCCTGGCTTTAGAAAATGTAAACTTGGAAGATCTGCCTTTTCATGGAAGTGGAGGTTCTAACAAGTATTTCTAATAGTCTTAGTACTTGCCTCATATCTGACGTTGAGAACCAAATAATAAACGTTTAGCTGTTTTTTATTTAATTACAATTGCACAGTTTAATTGGCTGCTGGTACATAGCTGCAGGGAAATTGTTCAGAGGGCAAGTTTTCCATATAAATCAAAAGGTATAAATTTCTTCAGAAAGCTGTTTTCTGCCTGTTTTTTTATCCTTGAGAGACAGTGTTTCTTCCCAGACCGCCTAGATGGCTGCGGTCTGCTCAAATACCCGAGCTGAAGGTTCTCAATGGATGGGATGTTTCTGATGTGGCTGCTGTGACAGAAGCACAGGTCACTTGGCAGCCAAAAGGCTGATGCGTCATCGCAGACATTAGCCGGGGAAAGTTAATGAGGGAAAGGTTTGTTTAACTGTAGGGTTGATGGAGTGTTTTTGCGTCCCCAAAAGAAGATGGGATGAAACGCATTTATGCATGTTAGGCTTAATCGACTGTCATGCGTTGTGACCTTTATTGAAAGACGTAATTCCACAGATCAAATACAGCCAAATAATAAGTATGGATTGTAATGATTAACTTGAAATACAATCTCACTCTCTTACATCAATCTGTTCCCTTTAATAGTACACAGCCTGCTCTGGGATAGAGCAGAAGGCGAAACTGGGCAGATGCAAGACCTGTCTGCTAAATATTTTTTCCATTGGTATCACTAAGGTGCACCTTGCTCTCTAAGGATGGCTTAAAAAGAAAAATCAGTGCTTTTCATCATGCAGTACATCACATTAGAGCTTCATGTTCCTATTTTGCAGTAGCATGTTGTTCTTACACGCATTTTAAATGGATCCATTGCCGTCTAAATTTAGATAAGCTGTGTTTATTCATAATGAGGTATAGCTGTTCTGCGAACCTGCTCCTCTTATTTTTATTTTATTTAAGCACGCTGAGTTTTTGAAGCCTACAGCTCAAGTGCTGTTGAATCCCTTCAGTCTTCAAAAATAGATCAAGCTGTTCTAGATGCAGAAGCACCATAGTGATGCATCACAATATTAACCACATAGATACGGTGAAAGCCGTTAGATACTGTGGAGGTTTTCTTTGTGGGTAGCACATTGAGCCTTACTCTTTGAATGGGACTCCTACGTGATCAGAGCACCTAAGTGTGTTATGGTAACCAGAGCTGCTTGACAAATGAACGTGTTCTGATGACCCTTTCAGAGCAGTAGAAAGTGGGAGTCCTCCTCCCCACAAACTGGAGATGTTCTGGTCTTCCCAATAAACAAAAGAAACCGAAACAGTGAAGATTTATGTGTTTTGGATTGGATCCTATGAAATGTACACTGTTGCTGCCCTCTGGTTTAGCCAGGCTGAATTTTTCATGCCCAGAAAAGGAACTATTCTTCAAAAATTCCCTTTAGCTTAATTAAAATGTTGACTTGCTGCAGTCTCAGGACTTTCAGCAACAACTGGTCCATGAGAAACTGTGGGAGGAGACCGAGGTAGAAATGCTTGGGACACCTTTCTCCATCCAGTCTTGGCCCATACCCTGCTGTGACTTGCTGTGGGACATGGGAGTGCAGAGACAGGTCCTGCAGAAGTCCATGAGAAACCAGGGGTGGAGCAGGACAGGTATGAGAGCCAGGAAGGAATTTCTCTATGGGGTTTATGTAGGAGGGAGCAGAAAGTCAGCTGGGTAGTTGTGTCTCTTTGGAATTTGCTTTTAGCTTGACAGATCTCATGAGCAACCTCCAAGCTGTGCCTGGAAAAGTCTGGGCAGGGGAAGTATGGAGAAGACTTACCAGATGTGTCTGGAACCAAGTCTTGTGCTGACCTTGACAAGAGTTCATCTGCAACCCACAGGGTGTCATCTGAAGACCCGTGTTGTCCAGGGCTGCATTTCATGGCAAGGGCCGTTTGGTGCTATTGCTGATTACAGGAGCGTCTGACACTTAGAATTTGTGAGTTTTTAACCTTTCTCTTTGAGGAGAAGTGGGAAGAGAGGTCTTCCTGTGTTTATTGACTGTCTGCCGTTCTGTGTGTGCTTGTTATTGAAGGCAAGGTCGGAGAAGTTCATCTTGTCTCTCAGTGTGACACAAATGGCCCAGTTGGCACAACTTCTCATTTCATTGTACTTTGTCTTGGCAGCAACGCCATCTAGGTTGACTGCTCAGGGGGTCTGAGTCATTGTCAGCTGCTGTAAATCTTCAAGGCTCTTTAAGGTCTCCAGAAAAAATCTTTATTCAGTAATACAAGTCTTCCCTTCAGTCTTTTCAGTCTCAGATGAGTCAGTAACCAGTGTATGTGGTAGAAGGCTGCAGGAATACGTGCGTCCCGATAACTGGGTTTAAATGTCATCGGTTTGCTGTGGAGTCCTCATGGTGTTTCCTCGCCTCGTGATCCTCCAGTGAGGATAAAGGCCCCTTTGGGGACCTGAACTGGGCTAGAAGGTCTGGGACAGCTGAAGATGATTCAGAGGCCTACTGGAGACAGCCAAAGCCAAGCCTTGCCAAGAGTACAGCTCATTGACTGTATTTGCTTCTATTTTTCTTTTTTCCTTTCACCCATCTGTACTTCTCACAAGCTCTGCCTGCTCCCCTCAGCCCCTCTTACTAATAGTTCACATAATTGTTTTGCATTGGTTTTCCTTGCACAACATTTCATCCCAGGCACCGTCTGTTTTGCCTTTTGCCTCAAGAGCAAAAACTGCTCTTCCTAAAAGCTCTGGGGGCTATCCCTTCCCTAAATTGCAGAATAAATTCTCTTCTCTTTCCATGCCCTCCCTAGCTCTAGGTTTCTCCTCTTTTGTTCATTGTATGTTCTCTTGAAATTCCCTGCAAATGGTTAAAAAGCTCAGGGGCACCCTCATAGCAGCCTGGTAGGACCTGTGAGGAGGTTATGAAGAAGACAAGCCAACTCTTTGCAATGGTGAACAACAGAAGGACAAGAGACAACAGGGATCAATTGAAACTAGAGAAGTTCTGAGTGGATATAGGAGAAAAAAATCACTAAGAGATCAGTCAAGCATTGTGAAAGATCTCTGAGAGAGACTGTGCACTCTACATCCTTAGAAGTATTCAAGACCCAGCTAGATGAAGCCATGAACACCATGCTCTGGCCTTCTTGCTGACCCTGCTTTGAACAGAAGACTGGACCAGTGACCTCCCGAGGTCCCTTCCAGCCTGAAGGGCTGAAGAGCCTTCAGGCCAGACATGAGGAAGAATTTTTTGCCCCGAGAGTGGTGAGAGCCCGTCCCAGGTTGCCCAGAGAGGTGGTGAATGCCCCATCCCTGGAGACATCCCAGGCCAGGCTGGACGGGGCTCTGAGCAACCTGAGCTGGTGAAGATGTCCCTGCTCATGGCAGGGGTGGCACTGGATGAGCTTTGAAGGTCCCTTCCAACCCAAACTATTTTTTGATTCTATGAATTAGTCTGATCTTCTAAGTTTATTCTTGGCTTCATTCTCATTTTCCTCTCCACCAATCTCATCCACAAGACTGTCTCTCTAGTTCACTTTCAGTTCAACATCTCTCTCCAGTCTTCTGCCTGAGTTAAAAGCTCAGCCTTTCCTACTGACACCTGCCTGTTAACATCTCGCTATCAAACTCAGTTTAGTTGAAACATATCTAATCCCACTCCCTTCTGCTCAAGCACTTCCCCATGATTTCAACACCATCATGGACTTTGCTGCTGTTCTGCCTCTTCCAAATACTCTCTGCAGTCCTGCAACTGGTTTTTCTGGTTGCAGAGAGGCTCTAAAAAAGTCTCAGTCATCCAGACCGTTTTAGCTGTGTCTGCCTGAGTCTGTAGGGAGCTGAATACAGTGAATTTCCTGCTGGTTTCAGAAGATACAGAAATCACACTCATTTCACTTCTAAAACGCCAGTACTTCCCTGCTTTTCAAAGCATGAAAGAGATGGAGAGATATAGCTGTCATTTCAGCTTGGTGTTCAAGGAAACACTGCAGAGCAGAAAAGAGAGATGTTTGAGGCTGCCTGCCATAAAAGAGTTTTCATTTCCAGCAGTCTGGCAAATGCTGCCTTAAATTTGATTCCGAAATGACTTGCTGGTGATGGAAGAGATTGCATTGTCTTCAAGCAAATATTTGCTCTACGCCGTACAATTTTAAATATTTCTGAATGCAGCTGCAGGAATGATGTCCAGTTGTGTAACATTCCTGTTGCTAAGAATTAACAAAAATAAGCGCAATTATTTATCTTGGATGCCTGAAAAAAATCTCCAGCGTCTCTTGCACAACATTTATTTGAGTCTGACTCACAACACAGACTCTTATAATTAGCACACTAACTCCATTAATTAGGCTGACACTTAATTGGAGCTATAAAAAGCAACCCTGACATGTCTGGTTTTAATCAATTACCACGTGCTTCAGTCTGGTTCATGGCTGCTGCAGTGATTGTTAATGACTTTGTATTACTGGGAAGCTGAACGCTGAACTTGCTAGGTACAACATTGAGCTTTACAGTCTGCATGACGATGCTTTTGGTCCTTTGTCCCTCTCTGATTTTTTGGGGAGGGGAAGCAGGTAATTCCCTTGCAAGAAGTATGGTGAGTGTGCTGAGAATCATAGAGTCATTTTGGTTGGAAAAGACCCTCAGGATCATCAAGTACAACTGTTAACTCAACCCTGGCACTAACCCATGTCCCTAAGAACCTCATCTACGTGTCTGTTCAACCCCTCCAGGGATGGTGACTCCAGCACTGCCCTGGGCAGCCTGTTCCAATGCCCCACAGCCCTTTGGGGAAGAAATTGTTCCCAAGATCCAACCTCAGCCTCCCCTGGCGCAACTTGAGGCCGTTTCCTCTGCTCCTGGCGCTTGTTCCTGGGGGGCAGAGCCCGACCCCCCCTGGCTCCAAGCTCCTTTCAGGCAGTTCAGAGATCGGAAGGTCTCCCCTCAGCTCCTGTTCTCCAGCTGAACCCCCCAGGTCCCTCAGCCGCTCCATCACACTTGTGCTCAGCTCCCATTCTCCAGGCTGAACCCCACAGGGTTCTTGCTGTGATTTATATTTGCAGAGTTCATAGAATCAGTGTCCATCTGAAAAAAAAAAATGATTTAAAATAAAAAGGTCCCCTTCATAGCTATTATAATACAGTTTCTGGACAACACATGTGTGTTTGCCACCCTGAAATGAAAAAAAGATTTCACACAATTGCTCCCCCCTGCATTGGCAACGTATTTTTATGGCTTAGAGTAGGAGTCACTGGGGTGATTAAGTTTTGAAGGAGATCTTTGCTCCCTGTTTTATTTAAAACATACTAGATCGCTCCTTTGTAGAAGATCTCAGTCAGCTAGGGCATGGGAAATGGTTATTTGAATAAGTGCTTTAACTACTCTGGTGGCTTTCGTCAGCCCAGCTTGAGTTATCCTTGCTAATTGGTTGTTTTATTGACTTTAATTAGAAGTAATAATATCAAAACTGGGACAAAACAAGACTCCACTAAGAATAAAATACAGCAGTGTCATGTAGAAGGCTAGAGGGGCCCCAGCTGATGAGATCTTTGAGCCTGGAGCAGGAGCCATTGTGTGGCTCTGGGTAGCTCTTCTTTTTTCCTTTGTGTCTCAATTTTCTCCTATTCTTCTGCCATCTGTACACTAACAATACTGTGCCTAGGTGTGCAGGGTGCTTTGCCAGATAATTAGGATATATAGGTCATGTTGTTAATTAGAATAGAATCATTTCAGTTGGAAGAGACCATCAGGATCATCAACCATAACCTAAATTTAGCACTAAACCGTGTTTCTAAGAACCTCGTCTAAACACCTTTTAAACACCTCCAGGGATGGTGACTCCACCACTGCCCTGGGCAGCCTGTTCCAATGCCTGACAGCCCTTTCCATTAACAATTTTTTCCCAATATCCAATCTAAACCTCCCCTGGTGCAACTTGAGGCCATTTCCTCTCATCCTATCACTTGCTACTTGAGAGAAGAGACCAACACCCTCCATGCTCCAACCTCCTTTCAGGCAGTTGTAGACAGCATTGTCTCCCTAGTTATTGAAGCGTGCCTGGATTGTTTTCAAGCAGAAGTGGATGAGCTGGAGAGGATCCCTGTCCCAACTTCTCTTCTTGCTGCTGGAGCAGAGAATGTGACAGGGGAGCCTATATTGGAGCGTGGCAGAGGGTCCTGCAGCCCCCACAACCCTGTAGGACTTTGCCAGCTTCGGCGAGGGAAACTGCTGTGTTATTTCAATCCAACTGGCTGCGGGGAGCAGTTTGGCACTTCCCCGTCTGGGAACTCAGTGTTTTTGATTTTTTAAAATTTATGTATTTAATTTTGGCTGCTTACAGAAGGAAGTGCAGTCCCGTGTCCTCGCAGCATTAACTGAAACCTTAGCGCTCAGCGCACCAACTCTGCTGCCCAGGCCTAAGCCACACATACTGCTATAAAAGCCCTTGTCAAGATGCAGCTTTTCTCATCTGCACTTCCTCCAAGGGGAGGCAGAAGTACATTTTCTATGAGGGATCTTTTATTACTCCTTTTTTCTGCTTTTTGTCTGGATAAAATTGAGTCCCCCCTGCCGCCTTTTCAACAGAAACTTCCGTTTTCATTGTGCAAAATCCAAACCAACAAACAGTAGTAATGAGGGTATTATTTTTACATTGAGGTTAAAAATCAGATATTTCTGTCCAACGCTGTGGTTTTATTTAAACACAATCTACTCAGCTGAAGGATGTAAAATATTCTCCCTCTTCTCCAAGCTGCTGGGTACCTCACTAACATCATTAGGAGCGTTGAGTTTCCAGCTCTTCCAAACCCTGGAGGCATTGGATTGGTATGTTTGGATGGTTTTCTTTGTGCTTGTGGTTTCTTATGCTGGACCAGAATGTTTTTCAACGTAAAAATTTCAACATCCCTGAACAATCCCAGTCGTGATTGGGTCAAGCACTGCAGCCAGCTGGTGACGCCTGGCAGCCGAGCAAAGTCATCTGCTTATTTCAATGGAGCAGGAAGGTCCTCCATGCTCAAAATGAATATGGTCATGCTGGAACAGAGCAGAATTAAATCAGATGGCTCACTTTATTAATTTATCTGCTTCCTAAGGAACAGGACAATGTGGCTGATAAAGCTCAGCTCTTGGGCTTTAGGGTCACCTTGCTCTCCTTTCCTCCTCTGCTGACATCATGTCTTATTTGGTCCTCAGGTTAGAAGTCACTGTTTCCATTTTTTCTTGCAATCTAGATTTTAAGGAGGGGTTTGGTATGGTGGGAGGGAACATACTGTATTGAAACCTGAGAGAGGATCTCATCAATATTTATAAATATCTCCAGGGTGGGTGTCAAAAGGATGGACCAGACTCTTTTCAGTGGTGCCCAATGACAGGATGAGGAGCAACGGGCAGAGACTGAAACACAGGAGGTTCCATCTGAATATGAGGAGAAACTTCTTTACTTTTAGGGTTCTAGAGCCCTGGACCAGGCTGCCCAGAGAGGTTGTGGAGTCTCCTTCTCTGGAGACATTCAAACCCACCTGGACATTATCCTGCGTGATCTGTTCTGGTGACCCTGCGTTAGCAGGTGGGTTGGACTGGATGATCTCCAGAGGTCCCTTCCAACCCCAACCAGCTTGTGATTCTGTGAAGGGTCACACGCTGTGTTCATTTAGCACAGCCAAAGGTAAGATTTGGCACAAACAGCCTTTCAGCTTAACTCTTCACCACAGACCTTGTCAGAGTCATCGCTGTACTTGTGTTTATGCAGACACCTGTAGTACTCTGGGGTGAGAACGAGGGCACCCTGCAAATGAGTAACTGTGTGTGTTGGTGTGGTTTAGTGCTTAGTCCTGAGTCACAGCAACCGGCTTCTGCCTCCAGCTGTGTCACTACCATGTGGTGTGACCTTGGCATGGGCTGTAAGCTGACTGTGCAGGCGTTGCATCTTCTTGATTAATAGCCTTGCTCAGAGTTATATCCCCTTGGTTCGACAGCACAAATAAATCTTGATTAACCCAGTAGCAGCGTGGAGTCCTGGCTCGGAAAAGGAGCACAATCCATTCCTGGCTTGGGAGCGATCAGCACAATTAATTATATTTGGATTGCAGTGTAAAAATTGCCAGTGAGGCAGAGACACTTGGGCCTACAAACATTGTGTGAGTTTAATTAAAAGGATGATTTTAAGCAGCTTTGGGCACAGATACTTTCTACATTTCTCTTGCTTTCTGTCACTGCCTCAATAATGAATTGTCAATGAGTTCAAATGAAACGAGCTTCATTCTGCGTGGTGTAAAGCTCTCCAAGGGGGAGAGGTAACTGGTTCTCAAGGTTTTAGTAGCGTGTAAAATAAGGGTGAAAAGGGAGAAGTTTCTCCCTTCCTGGGTATTCATAGGGTGGAAATCACAAACATAGCCCGTGCAGGAATGAGCCTCCACCGAGGGATGGTCCTTGCAGAGGACGCTGAGCCCCAGCAACACACCCAAGTGCTGCTGTCTGCACCCTAAGGGATTCTTGAGATCCTGAACCTCGAGCGGGCTCCGGCAATGCACCCAAATGCTGCTGTCTGCACCCTAAGGGATTCTGGCGATCCTGAACCTCGAGCAACGCACCCAAATGCTGCTGTCTGCACCCAAAGGGACTCTTGCGAACCTCTAATGTGGCCAAGCTCTTCACTCAGCATTTTGCAGGATGAAGCCCTGGCTTTTGCAGCGTTTCCGTGTGTCGGAGGGAGCACTGTGGGTATTTTCTCTTGACCTCCTCATTAAGCTAGCAAATTTTCCCAGGGAACTGGGCAGAGCAAAACACAGTCCCCAAAAAGGGAGCAATTAATTAAGTGGCTCTGTGCCGCCTTCTGGTGTCGACCCCGGCAGCGCCTGTGAACTGCATCAATGCGCTCGGCCTCGCGGTCCAGAGCTCTGATCTGGGTGAAGCCGCCGCAAAGGGGCTCGTTTCAAAGCCTCTCTTGTGTTCTTTGGTAGCACGTACAAGGGCAGCGTTACAGACATTACTGCTCTGCCTGTAATGGCTGAGGAAAAAGGCTCAACAGATTATTTGGCTTACTTTTTCTTTTTTCACCCCCTCCTATGTGTGTCCTTTTGTTGGACGTGGGGGATTAGCACTACTCATTTTTGTTGTAAAGACTCTTGCGTGCCCACAGCCCTAGCTGACCTAGGCGCTTTTGGAGGCTTAGCTACAATTTTCAAGTTATTTTTAGATGCTGGAAGCCCTGCAGAGGTCTGGGAATGTGAAATGATTGATTATTTACATCGTACAGCATAGGAGTCCCAGCCCAGGACTGAGGCTCCATTGTGCTAGGTGCTGAATGCACACAGAACAAAATGACTGGTTTTGCCCTCTGTACTATGAATTCAGAGCGGAGTCGGCTCCCATCCCTCTTTTTCAATATATTTATACACGCTCAATGTGATAGAGCAGCATATAAAATCACAGATACGATTTTAATAGCAGATAAAGTACAAATAAAGGTCAGATTTGTGTAGCATGCGTTTCTTGGTGTCTTGAATGTCAGAGCACAGTAAACAGCGTATGAATGCCTGGATGAAAAATAATTGTTCACGCTTTGAGTCGATAACAGTGACTATATGTATTTTCAGCTGTATTTCCGTGTTAGATCCAGACCTCTGGTCAGGTCACGGCAATGCAGCACAGATGCCTTGCATTTCCAGCGCTCCTTTGATGGCTTTGCCAGCATGACATCTGGCTGGTGTCCCTTTGCCAGGGTCCCAGGATTATGGTGAAATTCTCACAGTTATTTATATCTTTTCCTGAGGAATTAATGATTCCTTCCCTCCTTACAGTCGTGGATTTATATTGGGGTTTGGTGTTTTGGTTTGGTTTTTCTTCTCTTTTTCCAAGGGGCACTCAGGGAAATTCAGCCCTACCCCGGTGATGCTGAATTCCTACAAGCTGTCACAAAGCCCTTACCCTTGGTATGGTGGAACACCTTGGGATAGTCGCTGAAGCTGCAGTGCTAGCGGTTCATTTTGCAAATGTAGGTGGTGCTCAGTGTACAAGTTGGAGAAGGTTGGTCCTGGCAAGATGCCTGCAGCTGAGAAAAGACTGAAATCGGTTCCTGTGGGAGCTGTTCTGCACTTGTGCTCCCAAAAGCTCCATCTCGGGCACAGAGAGGCTTTGTTCTTGCAGCACAAAACTGATCTGTGACTGCAAAGTGTTTGACCGTGGCTGGCATCTTGGAGCAGTAATTTTTTTTTAATTATTTTTAGGTATCTTGCAGCCAGCAAGTCCGTTGAAAGAGAAATATCTAGTCATCATGCTTGGGTTGCTCTTCAGTAGGAAATAACTACAGGTCAAAATACTCATGGTCATAGAAACGCAGAATAGTTTGGATTGGAAGGGACCTTCAAAGCTCCTCCAGTGCCACCCCTGCCATGAGCAGGGACATCTTCACCAGCTCAGGTTGCTCAGAGCCTGGCCTGGGATGTCTCCAGGGATGGTTCATCTACCACCTCTCTGGGCAACCTGGGACAGAGGTTTTACCTCAGTGTAAAAAATTTCTTCCTCATATCTATCCTGGCCACCTTGGATTGCTGGAGACTGTCATCAGTGCCCGTGCCTGGACAGCCACTGGGAAGCGTGTTTCTCACTGAAGGCAAACTGCTGCTCTGTGCGATGGGGTCTCCTGACAGCTGTTATCACACTTAAAACTGTTACATTTTGGAGACTTAATGCCAAAAAGGAAATTAGAGACCTGTGCATGAGCACTGGTGTGGCCAGCAGGCCCAGGGCAGTGACCGTCCATGTGCTGGGCACTGGGGAGGCCAAACCTTGAATCCTGGGGTCGATTTTGGGCCCCTCACGCCAAGAAAGGGCTTGAGGTGCTGGAGTGAGTTGAGAGAAGGGAACGGAGCTGGGGAAGGGGCTGGAGCACAAGTGTGATGGGAGCGGCTGAGGGACCTGGGGGGTTCAGCTGGAGAACAGGAGCTGAGGGGAGACCTTCTGATCTCTGAACTGCCTGAAAGGAGCTTGGAGCCCGGGGGGGTCGGGCTCTGCTACCAAGGAACAAGCACCAGAACAGGAGGAAACAGCCTCAAGTGGCACCAGGGGAGGTTGAGGTTTGATCTTGGGAACAATTTTTTGCAGGAAGGGATTCTCAGGCATTGGAACAGGCTGCCCAGGGCAGTGGTGGAGTCACCATCCCTGGAGGGGTTTAAAAGATGCGGAGATGAGGTTCTTAGGGATGTGGTTTGAGTGACAGCATTGGGTTAATGGTTGAACTTGGTGATCTTGAGTGTCTTTTCCAACCAAAATGACTCTATGATTCTATCAAAGCCAGCAGTCCTGGGTGGGTATTTCAGCGGTTGCAGGCTTTTCAAAGTGTTTTTATCATGTGTCATGTACTGCCCCAGTCACTATCTGAACTTGTGACTAAGCTGATTTATTTATGGAAAATTCTTTCTTTAACTGAGGAGCCACAGATTGAAATATTTTAGCAAGAGCCTGAAACATGGACATGGGCAGCCCAAGAGCCTTCCTCTCCTGTTTCCCACTGCAGACCAACCTCTGTGCCCTGGCAAGCAAAAGTTTTTGACCAGTTCTGCCTTAAATGTTGAACAATTTTGGCCGAGTGAGTGATTGTTTCATATTTGTATGTTTGTATTGCTGTGGCAGTTGAGGCTTTTAAGCTTTGGATCCAAGACCTTGTTGTGCCAGGTGCTGTAGGAACATGGAAAAACAAAATAAAACAACAAAAAAAGGCCTTGTGAGGAAGAACACTCATTTCTCTATAACCCAAGACAACAGATGGCTACAGATGGGGGAGCGCAAGGAACCGATGAGATAATACTGACCTTTGCAGTGAGTAATAGCCTTGGTACATCACTTCTCTAAACATTGCTAAGGTTTTATAGACCATATAGTAAAGGGCAGGTGGCATTTTGGAGGAGAATGGTCAGGGTTTGCTCAGCCTTGAGAAAAGAAGACATAGGGGAGACCTCCTCACCATGTTCTAGTATTTAAAGAGTGACTACAAAGAAGAGACTCCTTTTTTACAAGTCACATGGAGAACATGAGGGGCGACAGATACAAGTTACTACTGGGGAGATTGTCTTTGACACAAGAGGGAAGTTTTTCATAATGAGAACAATCAACCATTGGAATAATCTCCCCAGTGAAGTGGTGGATTCCCCAACATTGGACACTTTTAAGTTTCAGCTGGACATGGTGCTGGGTCATCTTTTCTAGACCGTGTTTTCGCCAAGGAAGATTGGACCAGATGATCCTTGTGGTCCCTTCCAGCTTGGGATTCTCTGATTCTGTGATCAAGTGATGGCAAAAGTTTGCAGGAGCATCACATCGAGCAAGAATGGCAGCATAGGGAAGAGAGGCATGTTGAAAATGATGCTTGAGCAAAGATGTTTGCTGCAGTCATGTAGGAGAGAGAGCAGGTACAGGAGGAAAGTAGAGACAGAAAGTGTATTTGTTTGAGATGAGAAAGCAGAAAAGGGGAAAAGAAACCTACAGGCAGGCTGTATATTCAGAGTCTTGACCTGGAACTCTCTTCTGCTGTGTTTACTGCCAGCAACTCAAGGAGAAAGAAAGTGCTGTTTCTTTCGATCATAACCTTTAACCATCGTGTGACATGAGGGAACAGACGAGTGAGACGGAATGTGTGTGTTCCTTCATTCGCAGTGCAGATGCTTCCATAAGGGGCAAAGGGAACATGCTGCTTTTCGTAGCATTTATTTAAACTTCAGTTTAACAAAATTAGCCTGTGCAGAAACTTCAGCGAACATCCTCTTTGAGTTGAAAGCTTGCAGAGCAAGATGCAAGTCAAATGCCAATCCCAGCAATTAGCACGCATCCTTTCATAAGTGTTAAACTGTGCTTAATCTCTACTGATGAAGTTCTTTTTCTCCTGCGTGCTGTCTACAGCTAAAAATAACATCAAGTTTAAGATGTACCAAATATAGCAGCTGCCCAGTCCATTTTTCTTCTGTAGCAGCTCACTCTCTCCCCAATCGTGGTTTGCTTCCCATGCAGCGTGGAATTAAATGGAGCTATTGCAGAATCTGGGAAGCTCTCACTGCTTGAGAAGCCCAAAGTGCTCGTAGCCCACAGTGTGTAAAAGGTATTGCTTGGAGTGCACCTTCCCTGTTGTAAAAATAAACCGTTTCAAGGTGTGTTGCTGTTTGATGGGAAGGATTCTTGCGAAGGGAGAATGAAGAAGGCTTTTGTATCCTGCGTACCGCAACATGACATGACTGCAGAACGAGAGAGGATGTGTTTAAATAGCCTCCCCAGAAGGTTAATGGAGAAATAGCTTCGTAATAGGAAATGCATTGGTTGCTCTGGCATAAGATGATATCCCAGATGTGCTCTCTGCAGCAGGGACCCGTTGTAGCTGAACCATTTCCTGCTGTGTGGAAGGAGCCCAGTTCTCTATCTCGAAGGCTCTTTTGGCAATAGACTTTGGTGTTGCCACTAGAGGGGGACTGCAGGCCGTACACCGGACACCATCCTGCTTGGCTTCACCAGCCTCCTCCAGCACTGACACCAGCCCAGCAGCACCAGCACCAGGACCTCTCTGCTCTGTGGGGCTCTGGGGTGTCACAGCACCCATAAAGTTTGGGTACTTTGCAGCCAAACAAATGCGAAGGGGCGTGGATGAGGGGAGCCTGACTGGTGCGATATCTGGGTGCTTCTCCAGTGATCTGGTTCTGTACAATGTAATTTCTTATTCTCACACAGGTACAAAAAGTGTTCTGAGCATGAATAGTGTTCAGTGAAAGCTGAACAGCGTTTGTACAACCTCACCGAGTCACTGAGGGGTATGAATAACCCCTCTTAAAGCCCGGCTGAGGCGATGTGATAGCAACATACCAAACAGTGCCATTAAATTGCTTGAAGATAAAATGAAAACGTGAGTGCTTCCAGATTCTGGGAGAAACCTGATCTTGTGGATGGGACTTTCAGTATTACAGACTCACTTGGGTGCTGGGCCTGACCTGCCTGTTTATTGTCTCTTTGCAGGGCTTTTACCCACGTGTTCACCTTCGGCCCGACGTTCCGAGCGGAAAACTCCCAGAGTCGCCGGCACCTGGCAGAGTTCTACATGGTGGAGGCTGAGCTGTCCTTCACTGAAAACCTCCAAGATGTCACGCAGGTGAGCACTCCTAATGTCTGTGCAGGACCGTTGCCAGATCATCTTCCTCTTCCCAGAGCTGTGGTCCTGCCCTCAGCTGAAGTTGCAGTACCTCTCACAGAATCCCAGACTGTTTGGGGTTGAAGGAACTTCTGGAGATCATCCAGTCCAACCCACCTGCTAACGCAGGGTCACCAGAGCAGATCACACAGGAAGGTGTCCAGGTGGGTTTGAATGTCTCCAGAGGAGACTCCACAGCCTCTCTGGGCAGCCTGGTCCAGGGCTCTGGAAAGAAGTTTCTCCTCATATTCAGGTGGAACCTCCTGTGTTTCATTCTGTGCCCATTGCCCCTCATCCTGTCACTGGACACCACTGAAAGGAGTCTCACCCTGTGGGATCCAGATAGAGGTTGCACAGGGACTTCCTGAGCATCAGGGTTTGCTCAGCAGAGCTGAGGCCACAGAGGAGATTTGAAAGGGAAGATGTAGGTGCGAACACAGCGCTCATCTGAATGGGGGGCTGCGCAGTTGCCGTATTGCCAGGAAATGTGTAAATATGCTTGACTGGCACTAATGAAAAGTAGCATTCTCCCCTTCAAAACCTTCAGCATCTCTCCATGAATCTGAGCCTTATTTTTGCAGTCTGTCCCTTAGTGTGCTCTGTAAAGAGCTCCTTGAAAGCTGCATTGAAATCTCAAGTAGAAACTACAGTTCCTGGTGTACGCTATTCACGGGGCCTTTAGCAGAAGGCTGAAAGAAATCCTTAGTCAGCAAGCTTTTGATTTTTCAGGATTGACCTCTCGGTTGCAGTTTAACCACGTGATGGATGCTAATGCATCTTACTAGTCTCAGCATAAGCCACCTTATGCCCAGTAAGACTTGTGAGTAAACATCCACATGCGCTCTCATATATCAAATAAACTCCTTGGAAAGCTATTGCAAAAATAACTTTTAAAAGAAAAAGACCTGAGGCACTGGCTACAGATTTATAAAATAACATCCAGGTGGTGGTTTCTTCAACCTGGGTCATATACAGGCTGCTGAGTCAGTATGTCCCGACAGCAGAGTTGACGTGCTTGGTCTCTTGTGTGTGCTGTTTCTGCATCTTGGATGTCGGGATGGCACTGGCTAGCCTGGGCTGACCCACTGGGAATCTCTCTGCTCCATCGTTAAGTGCATCCCGCTCTTTCTTTTTGTAAAATCATAGTGTTATTGCACAGTTTGGGTTGGAAGGGACCTTCAGAGCTCATCCAGTGCCACCCCTGCCATGAGCAGGGACATCTTCACCAGCTCAGGTTGCTCAGAGCCCCGTCCAGCCTGGCCTGGGATGTCTCCAGGGATGGTTCATCCACCACCTCTCTGGTCAATCTGGGACAGGCTCTCACCACCCTGATTGTAAAAATTTCTTCCTCATGTCTGGCCCGAATCTCCCCTCTTTTAGTTTAAAACCATCACCCCTTGTCCTATCACAACAGGCCCTGCTCAAAAGTCTGTCCCAGTCTTTCTTATCGGCCCTTTTAAGTCTGGAAAGGCCGCACTAAGGTCTCCCTGGAGCTTCTCTTCTCCAGCTGAACACCCCAACTCTGTCAGCCTGTCCTCATAGCATATGTATTCCATCCCTCCGATCGTTTTTGTGGCCTCCTCTGGACTTTATTCTTTATATCCAATGTTTCTCTTCTACCTTTCTCCAGAAGAACTTTGTATATTCTTAGAGCATAGCATACGTGTGTGTTTATGCATTACTTCCTAAGTCCCCTGTTTCTCTAGCTAATCAGGAGCTGATTGAAATCTTCGCTGCTTTTATCTGGTATAATAAGCAAGGCCTTCTGTTAAGTGGTGTTTGAGCCCTTGAACGCAGCATGAACATATCTGTGCTCTTGTGCTGAGAACCCTGATTTCTGGGCTTTTGAAGTACAGACAGCCAGTTCAGGCAATTCAGAGAATTAGTTTTGGGATCTGTCCTGGAATGCGTAGGACATTTTATTTGTAAGGAAAGGAGGATCTTCCCCCCTTGACTTGGCTTTTGTTGTTGCTAAACGTCTTGTGAAGTCTCAGCTTGTGCTCTCCTCTTTCGCTTCTTGCCTCTGTTGCAAAGTCTTTGACAAGAATCTTTCTCTATAACAGAAAGTCCCCAGGCAGCCATCATTTTGCACTCCTCATAGCGAGCCTACATTGCGACATACTTTGCGATGTTCTCATTTGCAGAAGTGGAGTTCCTGTTTCATTTATTTTTAAATCCTTGGGCAATCTTTCTTAGGAGAAAAAAAAGCAAAACAACAAACCCCCAAACTGACAGCTGCACTAAAGCCTAAGTTAAGTTTCTTTTTCCCCACATAACTGACCTAAATTCAATGTTCTCTCATGTATCTGCCCGTTGGGCAGTTTGTCCATCGTCATCTGCAAGTTCTTTGTTCAGTGCAAAACGCCCAGTTGAAAGCCCTGGGGGCTACTGGCCAGGGTTAGCATCTGAACTTTGTCCTCACATAAAGAGCTGGATTGTTTAAAACCTATTTTTAAAATTGGGATTCAACATTTGAACTGAATACCTCTAACTCCAGCAAGTTAGTGTGCTGGGAAGGCTCCGCTTCTTCAGGGACATCTTGAAGTATTTGCTTATATATCAATAAAGAAGAACCTTGCTAAAAGTTCATTGGCGAGGCTTGAGGTCTTTCAGCCAAATGCAGGAAAGAAACGTAGCTTTCCTTACAAAATAAAAGCAAAAAAAAGCTAATTTAATAACAAAGTTACATGTATTTTGGGGCAAAGGGCCTGAAATTTTAGAGCAACAGCCTTTTTTTTCCCCACTATAATTGCACAGAGTAGTGCTCAATTATTCCTAAATTAGCAGCACAGTTGTTGTGAGGACTCATGTGTCTTGATCATGCAATCTAAATTTCTGTGCCAAAATGTGTTCCAGTGCTACAAAGGAGCTTCAACTCTCACAATGTTGACTTTGTGTGGCAAGTCCCACGTGCTCCGTGCAGTTCTCTGCGCTGCGTGGCTGGGTGATGCTGTTACTGCTTTGGGGTCTAGGGTGTATGTGAGCTTATCTACAAGAGTCTAGTCAGGAATTTGATCCAAGTCCTCTTCCCCCAAACTGGATGAGAAAGAGAGGGAGTTGGAAAAGGACAGATAAGACAGGGGAAGGTGTCCAGTTTGTATGGAAGTGTCTGGACTCGCTGCAGCCATCGTCCCTCCAGTCCCTGAATTGGAGTCCATGCTCATCTGTCATCTGAGATACGTCCTGCCACCCTCACTTCAGTGCTGTGTGGTGTAGCTGTATTTGTAGGTCATTATCTTTTATTTTTCATTCCACTGTCTTGGCAGCGCAGTGGATTTAAAGGATCTCGCTTCACTCGTGACACTTACGGCATCTCAGAGAGGCCATATGATGCAGTCATTCTTGAATTTCATCAAACACACACAAAACCATGCTAAAGAAACATAATTTGGGCTGTGAAGTTAGGAAATGCGAGAAGGAAGTGTTCCTAAGAGCACTTTTGGGAGTTAATCCTGTGTGATCTGCTCTGGTGACCCTGTTTTAGCAGGTGGTTGGACTAGATCGTCTCCAGAGGTCCCTGCCAACCCCAACCATTCTGTGGTTCCTTAACAGATCACATCCTAGCACCACTGTCTCTTTAAGAGTTGGAACCTATATCTCTTTAGGATGGAGAGTACAATTTAACACACAGTATTTGAGCTCTGTCCTGAGGGCCAAAGTATTGTCTTCCATTGCTTATGTACTTTATCAAAATTAGTTTGCTGTCATTACAGCCCAGAGACATGGAGTGGTATTACCTCCATGTTACAGAAGGGAATTCAGGCATGAAATGAAATCAGGAGCACTGAGTTTGGGTGCCAGTTTCAGGGACCTTAGATCTGAAATGTGGATGTGGTTTGATATCCAGGATAGTTCAGACTCAGAGTACTTTCTGTCTTCAGTGCCAAGGCTTAGGCAGTTGGGCAAATCCGCCTGCAGTCCCAAGGGAACGGGCACTGGTAGTGACATGGAAAAGGTTTGTTCTCAGTGTCTTGGGCAGCGCTTTTTAGGGACATTGAGGGATATACGGGGCTATAGGTTCCTCCTGTGAAGTGGCATCCAGCTGCCATAGCTGAGGCTCTTCCCATTTCTTAACTTCCATCAGGGTTTATTGTTCAGCTTTGATGCTCAGTGGAGCAGTGATCTGACAGATAAGAGCCTCCTTCCTTTCACAGCAGCAGCATCTCTCCAGAGAGGGTCCTGAGCAGTTGGTTACAGAGCAGAAAGAAGGGATTTTATGAGCAAGATCAGATGCAAATCTCCCCTCTGTGTCTGTGCGTATGTGCGTGCACGTATGGTGTGTGTGAGCAAGCACGAAGGCGAGAAATTATAGTCCACTTGGTGAATGTTTCATATGTAAATACCCTGTGATCTCCACTGCATCCATATGCATGGCCCAGGTAAACGCATAAACAAAAAATCCTACTTGTGATTTTTCTGAAAGTGTCATATATAATAAATATGACTATTTGATCCCTTCTCGTAGTGCACAGCACCTTCAATTGCTGCTGCTGACATTTACCACTGTTCTCTTGATGATTTCCTCTGTTTTGACTCTGGTCATAATTTTATTTGGGAAGAAGATAAGTTGCAGTATCAAAAGATCCGAGCTAAAATTAAACAATACAGCTGGGAGCTGCTCCTGGTCAAAATCAGAGAGTTAACCATTCAGTGGCACAGCAATAGGATTGATACTGCTGAACTACTTTGAAAGGTGCAAATCAAGAGATAAAGGCTGGGAAGGATGAGGGCGAAGGGAAAACTTCTACCTCTGTCCTCCTCCTGGCACAATTGCTACATTTCCATTAAGAAGCAACCAAATTAATGGGCTTTTGGGAATCAGGAGACCCACCTCTGAGATGAGCTCCTTGCCGTGATTCCCATGGCTTTTTCCCTCTGTAAGTCTCCTATCAAACTTGTTTCTTGCAGGATTCATTCAAACCAATCACTTGGTTATGTCTCCAGCTCACGCTACTCCCTCAAACCAGCGAGCCAGTGGCTGTGCTTCCCCACTCATTTTTCATATAGGCTGCTTTCTAGTCCTTCATTATATTATCTGCTTAAAGCCATAACTTCTGAGTTGAAGTGCTTTTCTTTCCTTCTTTTCCTCTTTTCCCCTGCACTGTTTGTGCGTAGTACATTTTTGGCATAAATAACAATAAGAGCAGTGAGGAGGCCAATGCATGACCCACGTGTCTGTCTTCTTTGCCAGGATAAAACCTCAGTCCCAAACCTGGAAATATTTCTCAGATTGTTTTTCCCATACCACCCACATCTTTTTTCCACAAGAGGAAGCCGCGCATGTTGAATGCTGTGGGAACCTAATTGTTACTTTATCGCACAGCGAGGGGAAAAAAAAGTGCTAATTAAACAACGTGCTTTTCTGAAACCAGATGATACTTTCATTTTCTAGAAAGAGGAAGCTTAATGTAAAATCCCTTCGTCTGTGCTTGGTGAAACCAGATGACTTGCCAAGAAGTTTTCTAATTTCATTTGCATAAGCTTTTTTCTAGCTCCTTTGAAGAAAGTTCAAAGCTGACTGTTTGGTTATTTGCCACTCAGCAGCAACGCTAGCTTTTAATTTCCTCTGTGTTTGAGTACCAGTTAGGGGTAAAACTGTTTATCTCCATATGATAATTCTGTTCCTTTATTTGGATCTTCTCCTTTTGAAACAGATGGCCCAGATTGATGCAGGAGTCTAGAGGCTGAGTTTGGCTCCAGAGGTGTGAAAATGGGCTGATTTACCAGCTTCTCTAGGCTCGTGGGACACCGAGGTTGTTCATCAGCACTGAGCAGCGTTTCAGCAGTTTGGGATGGGTGATGAAGGATGTTCTACACACGAGAGTTTGAACAACATGCCTGAAATCTCATCTTGGCTGTGTCAGTAGCTCCGCTTCTTCCTTTCTGTGCCTTCTGTTCCTCTTACCCTGTAAGGTCTGGTTCCTTGCACGACAGAGACCTGCTTCTTCCTCAGGTTCATCTTCTCACATTTAGTTTTCCCTTGGCTTTGCAGTGTCCAGGGAGTGCTACTTGCCCATGGATCATTGGCGAATACTTCCCTTCTCTCAACTCTGTAATTAATGAAGTTGTTTTGCTCACAGAAAAACCAACAGGAATATGCCAGGACATTCAGAGATGCTTTTAGTTGAGAAAAACCTGGTCCCATCCCAGGCTGAGGTGACCTGCAGCCCAGCTGCATTGCTCTGTTCCTTGCAAAAGAGATAAAGAGGGTGATTTTTGACGAAGAGCTGGGATCAGCAATATTACACAGGTCTCAAATACCTACTTTGTGCAGGCATAATACTACAAGGAGTCATGGGAACGCTTTATCTGCGCAGCATGGTCTGCTTTGCTTAACCAAACGAGAAAATTACTCTTAAAACAGGTTGGTCAAAATGCAGCGGCATCCCACGTTGGGGCTTTTTTTGTTTAGAACCAAAATGACATTTGAATTTCTTCATGGGTGAAGCCAATTTTGCTGGATAACTATATCCAAATTGGATGATAATGTCATGTAGTTAATCCACATTAGTTTAGGGAAATGAAACCACATCTTTCTTTAGTTTCTCAAGCGTCCCTGCATTGATGTGTCCTTCGCTTTAGCTCTCTACTGGTCTCTGTGCGTGTTCTCTTTGATTTGCTCTTACTGCACAGAGTGTCTCTAGCTGGGATCTGTTTGATGGGCTGGCTCTACACAGAACACATTTATTCTCCTCTCCTTTAGTTCTACCTCTTCTAACAACAAAGCAGAAAACCAGAATCGCTCATTACAGGAAAAACACCTCACTAATCATTAATCTGAGACTAGTCACCACAAACCATTGTAGTTTGTGTGTTTGTGGCTGACCAGGGCTGCTGCTTGAATATTTTAGCTGTGCTTTTTTCACCGGAGACACCTGACTGAAGGTACTGAGGCCATCAGCAGACACTGAAACCCTAAACCTGCAGCAGAAATGCCAGTTCATGGCCTGTTCAGCTCCATTACCAAACTGGTGCCTTCTTAGGCAGTCTGACCATGCAGAAGGACAGAAACTCCTTCCGTACCCTTTGGCTGATGTGGACCATGTTTTATTTATCGCCTGGATATCTAAGCAGTGTTAATTTTTCATGGACTCCTGTTTTCTCTGTTAGGTTATAGAAGATCTTGTCAAGACAGCGACAAGCACTGTGCTCTCCAAATGTCCTCGTGATGTTGAGCTTTTTCATAAATACATAGCTCCTGCCCAGAAGGTAATAAATATGACAAGAAAAAGCTGTAATCCTGTTATGCATTTTCAGGGCTTTTGGCTATAGGGAGGCTTAATTTTTTAATTTATTTTTAACTGCATTGTCCTGTGTTAACAAACTGTGAAGAGTTAGAAGTCGTCCTGAATTTAAGTGCTTTCTCAGGCCAACAGAGAGAGGATGCACAACTTTCTGTAACCAGTAGCAAGTGTGGTAGAAGTGCTGGTGTCGCATCATTGAGCAGCCTCTGAATCATCAGCTCCAATAACCGGGTACCCTTTTAGCCCTGAATGGCCAGGAGTGGATTTTGACCCATATTTAGATCACGATGCAGAGCAACAAATTAAAACTTAGAGGGAGGCAGCTTTTCTGGGTTTACTCTGGGCCCCTAAACCCTTAGGAGTAGCTTTACATTTTCATTTTTTCTTGTTTTGACCAAGGACAGGTTGGAACAAATGCTGAAGAACAAATTTGTGACGTAAGTACTTTTATTTCAAAATGATCTGGAGGAGGGCTTTTGGGCAAAGGGTTCCTGTTTTGTGTATGTTCTTTTTCTTTCTCAACTCAGTTTCTTCTAGGTCAGCATCGTGTCTCCAAAAGAGCGTGAACTGCAGTTCCCTGCGTTCTGTTTGCCAGTTGCCCTCCCATGGCAGCTCAATCTGCTGCCCTTTGGCTTTTGCTTGCCTGGACAAGATCCTCTTTCCCTTGGGGTGTCCTGCTTCCAGCACAGACCTGCGCAGTGCTTCCCTCACTGTCCTGCCTGCTTTTGGCTTTGCTGCTCCACCTTCCTTCACACTTCCACTCCGATGGCTGCCTTTTCTCAAACCGGTTTTGGATATTTAAAAATCCCAATTGGTTTTCTATTTCCAGTTGCTTATGCAACTCCTTTTCCCAGTTTTCTGTGTGCTAAAAGGAGTGATGGGTTTTGGTTTCCCTCCTTGGCCCCCAAGAATACCTACTCTTCCCCATCTTTTCAAATAGTGGTGCTCTCTGTTTATCCCATTTATCCCACAGAACGTTGTAGGGCTGCTCAGCCCAGGGCTGATGTCTTTTGTGGGGATGGACTTTTGAGCAGGGCCTCTTGCAATAGGACAAGGGGTGGTGGTTTTAAACTAAAAGAGGGGAGATTAAGGCCAGACATGAGGAAGAAATTGTTGCCCCTGAGGGTGGTGAGAGCGTGTCCCAGGTTGGCCAGAGAGGTGGTGGATGAACCATCCCTGGAGACATCCCAGGCCAGGCTGGACGGGGCTCTGAGCAACCTGAGCTGATGAAGATGTCCCTGCTCATGGCAGGGGTGGCACTGGATGAGCTTTGAAGGTCCCTTCCAACCCAAACTGTTCTACTATTCCTGTCATTCAGGATAGATCCTCCTTGTGCCTTGTGCCTGCATAAGCACCATGGGACACCTCATTGAAGTCACTCTCTCCCCATTTCAGGCCTTCTCTGGACCTCACTGATATTCCTGAGGGGACAGAGTTGCAAGGACATCAGCCCATCTCTCCCTCTTGTGTCTCCTTCCACCAACTGCTGGCAGATCTGGGGCATTTCCAGTTTACACATACCAGTTACACGTGTTGAACCTGTGCCAGTGACGAATCTCTCTCGTACCGTGGCCTCACATAACCCGAACACATGGAGCAATATGTTCCTTCCGGAGGTATTTCCTCCAGAAGCCTTCCCTGCATTAGTGAAACCTTGTAACTGGGTGTAAAGAGCTCATGCTTTTAAAGGAATTTGGTTTATAATTGGATTTATCCAATGATACAGAGAGATTAAATTATTGTGAGTGGGTTATTCTTTCTTCTCTCTATCACAACATGTGGTTGATGTGTGGAAAACTTGTCAGTATCTTCCATTGAGTCTCAATGTCCTGTTATCAAACCTGCAGCGTCTTTCACTGCGCTTTTTCTGTTTGCTCTGCCACGATGCTGCTCTTTTGTACTGGTGGAAGCTGGTGGAGAATCTGCTCTCAGATCTTCTTTGCTGCAAATAAATGGTATGATTTTTGCAAAGTAAAATGAAACTGTTTGAGCTACAAGCCCTTGGCCCTCTGGGCTGTTATTTTTGCCTGACACTGTCCTGAACGGTAGAGCTAAGTTGTTGGTCCTGTGCTGATGAGAGCACATTCCCCAAATTTCTCTGAAGCAGTTCTCTGCAGACCTCACTTCTCACTGAAAAGCATCATTGCAGTAACGCAAAGCTTTGCACTTCCTGCCATGCGTGTAGCTGAAGCACAGGAAAACACGGAGTTCTTGCCATATATAAAATGGTTTTTGATTTCTGTCCAAAGTCGCATTGCTGGGAAGTCTGACATCACAGCACAAGCTGGCATGATGGTGGGGAAATGCCTCCTTAATTTTCCAGTGCGGCGCTTAGCCAGAAAGCTTTCTTGTTATTCCTTTCATAGTTATCTTAAAGACTTTCTTCTTTTTTTTTTAACTCTTGCAGAATTTCCTACAATGAAGCAGTGGAAATTTTGAAGCAAGCTTCTCAAACTTTCACTTTCAAGCCAGAGGTAGGTAGTTGCCTGGTGGCTTTTCCCCTGCGCCTGTTCTTGCACACTTTATAGGTCTCATTTCGCTCTGATGCTACAAAAGGAGTCACTTTCCACAGGTTATCTGCCTCCTGGGGTGTTTATTCCATTGTAACCCAGGTTTTATTTTTGCCCTTTGGGGTTGAAGTGGGAGCAATATAAATAAATATAATATAAACCAAAAGTTTGACAAGGACCGATAAACCAAAACCATTTCAAAATACCATGTAACCTAGATGTAGGTGAAGGGAATCCCTGGTCTTTCCAAAGCACAGGTGTTGCCTGGGAAAGAGAATCATATGCTGGTCTTTCTAACACTTTCAAACACACAGAGCAGTAGGGAGAGCATTTGTGGTGGTGCTCGTGTGTATACTCATTAATCTTTCCCTCATTTTGATGCTTTGAGGAAAATAACCCTCTGGCTGAAGCCACCTTTGTAGCCGGTTGGGTGACTGTCTTGCTTCTGTGTACAAGTGGGTGTAGAATCTCAAATCCTTTATCTGTGCTGCCTTGATCTGAGACAGCAAACTCAGGATATTTTCAGCTGAGGAGAGTCTGCAGAATATCAGTTCTCCGCTTCTCCTTCTGCTCCCCCAATAATCTTTGCACATTGTGTAGTCGGCTGGAGGTCTCCAGTCAAAAGCCACATAATTTATAATGTCACTGGAAGAAAGGAGAAGTGAAGGGCATTGCAAATGTCCAAGGTTTCTGATAACAAAGACTGGGTTGATAGGATACTGGGTTTTCTTAAGTGAGAATTAATGTAGCATGTAACAGGATGCAGCAGGGAAGAGAGCAGTCCACCCAGCAAAGCTAATTTGTATATACCAACAGTAATTCTAAAATAAGGCTGGCTTCTGGGTTGATTAAGCTGAATTTGGATAGGTGCCTATTTCCCTTAAGCTATGTGGAGTGTGGGTTTTGGGAGTTTGTTTGTTTGGCTTTTTTTTCCAATTTGATACCAGATGCTTGGGCTTGATGAAGGGACGATCTAACCCTGTTTTGTCGAAGTTACACTGTGTTATTTTCATTGCTTTGCTCTGCCTTAAAGCTCATGAAACTCTGTCTATTTAGCAAATTTTCCCGACGGCCTGTGTGAGGAGTTGCTGTGCTTGATTTTGTGTCATTCAAAGCCGGACGTCTCTCCTACACACAGATTCTGCTGTGTCTCTTGCCGCAGGCAAGATGCACCAAAGCAGGATCCCAGGTCCCTTTTGTTGTCTTTACAGTGGGGCTGTGACCTACAAACGGAACATGAGAAATATCTGGTGAAGCACTGCGGGGAGGTTCCCTTGTTCGTGATTAACTACCCATACGACCTCAAACCTTTCTACATGCGGGACAATGAAGATGGACCTCAACGCACGGTGAGTCCGTGGGTCACACTTCCAGTGCTTTTTTGGCTAGGCATGTGTCTTAGCCTACTGATAGACAGACAGATGAGGACAGTCTTCTGCTGGGCCTACACTCAAGAAGTCCAAGATAAGACATGACCGTCAGATCATCCTGTTCAGTCTTTTTCCTGTTGTAGATTCTGCCCCTCTGCTCTGCTCTGGTGAGACCCCCCTGCAGTGCTGGTCCAGCTCTGGGTCCTCAGCACAGGACACACATGGAGCTGCTGGAGAGGGGCCAGAGGAGCCCCAGAAATGATGCGAGGCTGGAACAGCTCTGCTGGGAGGACAGGCTGAGAGCGCTAGGGTGTTCAGCTGGAGAAGAGAAAACTCTAAGGACACCTTATTGTGGCCTTTCTGTACTTAAAAGGGACCTGTAAGAAAGATGGGGACAGACTGTTTAGCAGGGCCTGTTGTGACAGGACAAGGGGTGATGGTTTTAAACTAAAAGAGAGGAGATTCAGCCCAGACATGAGGAATAAATTTCTACGATGAGGGTGGTGAGAGCCTGTCCCAAGTTGGCCAGAGAGGTGGTGGATGAACCATCCCTGGAGACATTCCAGGCCAGGCTGGATGGGGCTCTGAGCAACCTGAGCTGGTGAAGATGTCCCTGCTCATAGCAGGGGTGGCACTGGATGAGCTTTGAAGGTCCCTTCCAACCCAAGCCATTCTATGACATCCCCAAAGCAGGAACAACAGGAGAAGGAAGATTCAGGAGTTGGGTAACGTTGAGTTTTTGCTTAAGTCCCTTAAGGTTAAGTTTGCTATAGTTCCTTCCTTTCCTGGTAAACTTCTGCACTACCAGGTGAAATGCCTAGAATTTCAGCAATTCTCTTGTCATCCAAGTGTAGCATCCATGTAAACCTCAAATAGCAGATGGACACAAGAAGCTCCTGTTCCAGCAGTCTCATACTTTGAAGGTGTAATTCCCCATTGAACTGAGACAACCTGTAGCATTGTTTCTGCTAAAAAGAGCAACTACCCCACCATATACCACTGTGGCTTTAATTCTAGCAGCATTTCAGCTGTGGGATAGGAGAAGTAACACTACAAAACAAAACAAGAGAAGGCAACCAGCCCAAACTTAACAGATCCTCACTCTTGGATCCAGCACAAGTGCCGCTGACCGATTGGTGTCGTTACTGCTAGAGCTGGCACAAGGAACTGGGGCAGACAGGGCAAACACAAGTTACAGCATCAGAGCACTGTAAAGTTCCCTCCCAGCCTTCTCCTGTCAACAAGATACTTTTCAAGCATATGCAAATACCTAAGTGTTCTGGGTTCTGGAAGAATTACAGTAGCTTTTTACAAACAACCATCACCGTCCACTGTACTTCTACCCCACACTGTGTGGCTATATGGCATGACTCAAATCAGTTTTCTTTCTTTTAAGGTTGCAGCTGTTGATCTCCTTGTACCAGGAATAGGGGAGTTGTGTGGAGGCAGCCTGAGAGAGGAGCGACTGCCCTTCCTCGAATCGCGCTTACAGAGGTACAGAAAACCCCATCTAGCCTGTCCAAGAGGGTGTTTCAGCAGCTCCCAGTGGGTTGGCAAGGAAGAGGAGTGGCTGGGCAACTGGTGGTATTCAAAATAAGCATATTTTTGTCCTTGAGATATTTATCCGAGTAGGTGACTGCAAACTGGTGAAGAAGTTCTTGTGCTTCTGTTGTAGAGTAGGCAATGGTGAGGTCCTACCTTGAATACTGCATTCAGTTTTGGGCCTCTCATCATAAGAAGGACACTGAGGCACTAGAGAGAGTGCAGAGGGGGTGACAAAGCTGGTGAGGGGCCTGGAGCACAAGTGTGCTGGGAGAAGCTGAGGGTGCTGGGGCTGTTAGTCCTGGAGAAGAGGAGCTGAGAGGAGACCTTCCTCGCTATCTGCAACTACCTGAAAGGAGGTTGGAGCATGGAGGATGTTGATCTCTTCTCCCAAGTAGCAAGTGATAGTATAAGAGGAAATGGCCTCAAGTTGCACCAGGGGAGGTTTAGATTGGATACTAGGAAAAAATTCTTCCCGTAAAGAGTTGTCAGGCATTGGAACAGGCTGCCCAGGGAAGTGGTGGAGTCACCATCCCTGGAGGGGTTTAAAAGGCGTTTAGACAAGGTTCTTAGGGAGATGGTTTAGTGCTAGAGTTAGGTTATGGCTGGAGTGGATGATCCTGCGGGTCTCTTCCAACTGAAATGATTCTATGATACGTAAACTATCTCTCTGTTTTAGCTCATCACGGAAGAAGAGTTTATTTTCTGCTAGGAGGCCAGGGCAGCAGAATGCTGGGGCTGTCTGGATCTGGCATGAGACACTTCACCCCTCGAGCCTTTTCTTGGCAGCTTTTGTGGCTAAGAGTGGATTGCAAAGGTGGAAGTTGTCACGTAGACAGAGCTCAGATGTATTTGTCATCACATTGTGTAACTGAGGAACTGCAGTTTGGGTGGGAAGCTTCGCTAGCGGTGATGCCACTGGCCTCGGTGGCATCATTTCAGAGAACGTGGTTCTTTGCTAACAGTTTGATGGGAAGCATCATTGGAAGTGCCTGGGACCTGTATGGGCTCTTTCCCTGCTGCTTTGTTCTGGACTGTGTGACTTTGAGTAATTTTAGGCTAAATTCAGTGTCAGAATATGAAAGCTGCTGTTTAGTTAACAATAATTGACATTATAGATGGAGTGATTCTCCACAGACAGTTGATCCCTGGATCCTGTCTGATTGTTCAAAAGAACTTTTTGTAACTCACATGAGTCCATTTGTGCCATTCATACACTTGTGCAAAGCAATTTTGGAGGAGGATTAATCCCAGAGTAACACCATTTGCGCGCTGGGAATGAATTTGTTGCTTAAATCAGCTACGTGCTCACAGAGATATATCTGGTCACTGGAGAAGAGAAAAATCCATTTCAACATAATGAATCCAAAAGGCGCAGGGCAATTTAAACCCCCAGAACACTGGTTCTCAATTTTTTGCTGTAGGATGATATTATTCCCTGTGCTTCCTGCTATTTCCCCTGCAAACTCTCCAAATGTTTCAGCCAAAGCAAAATACGCTGTTGCCTGCTGCACTTTATCACTTGAAACCTTTGCCAGTAAGACCTGGAGTCCACAGCCCTCGAGGTGTGGGTTGGAAAAGGGTCCACGTGGAGCTTGAACCCAGACGGAGCCCAAATACTTTGTTAAGGCTTTTAAATTCTTCTTCCTGTGGTCTCAGCATAACTAAGAGATAAAGAACGTGATTCTTGTCTCCTGGTACGCATTTCATTCAATAGCTGCTCACGTCCCCGTCCGGGACAGCTGCGACGCACTGAAGATGAGAGAAGCGGTCTGTCTTTGCCTACAGTTTTCTCTTTGTTTTCAGAGAAAGAAAACCCGGCAATTTTGCTCTGACTCTGCTAGGGCAGGAAAAGACGAGAGGATGCGCTGATGCTGATTAGAAAAGGATATATTTTGGTTATTAGTTTCACGGAAGTCGACACACATTAATGAAGCCATGGGGGTTCAGTGGTTTTACACGCTGTGGATAGGGAACCACATAGCCACACGTGAAGAGGTTTTGACTCACTCATAAATGAGGTTGGCTGGGTGTCATTGTAAATTTAATATTCAGGCCTGTGCTCTCCAGACATTCACAAGCAGTTTATTGATATGCTTGAAGTTAAGAATATGCACAAGTCTTTGCATGAAGCTGGGATCAACCCTGAACACTGACAAAACAAACTTTACATCTTAAGCATCATGTTGGGAATCTGTTCAGGATTATCTGCTGCTTACCAGAACTGACAGCCACTGATTGTGTCTTCCCCTAATTTCCTGCCTTTCCTTTTTGAACTGATTTTAGTTATCAGACCCTCCCTTCTCTTGTAGCGTTCTCTTCCAGGCAAGTGCTGCTTGTGTGCGTCTCCTCTGTTCCTTTACTTACAAGGGGTTTTCTTTTTGTTCTACAGATTGGGACTCGCAGATACCTACCAATGGTAAGACACTATCTTGCTCTGCAAGCTATTTTCTTCTTTTGAGACTCTTTAAACAACTGTTTCATTGTTTTGATCCTGTTCTTGGGAGCACGTTTCTTGGCCTGGTTGCCCTGCTGTCGCTGCCAGTCTAAATGGAACAGCCAGTTCATTTAAACAAAGTTTAATCTAATGCTGCTACTTAGTTTATCTTCCCGATTTGTCCACTCACAGCACAGGTCTTTCCTTTCAGGACTGCATTAAGTGGATTAATTTACAACCCATCCGTTATTTTTGATATTAAATCATTAAGCTGTGTTCCACGTTGAATAGATTCTGGCCACCATTGCACGAGGTAAACAGAACCACAAGCAATTTGTGACCTTTAACAGCTCTGTGAATAACTCCCTTTGCAATTGATGGGGCAATTGGGTCGAAAAATCTTCCCTAACAAAGCTGCTGAAGCAATTAAAACTGTCCTACTAAGGAGACACAACAACCTTTGAATTAGCAGTTTAGCCTATTAGAACGACAGAAGGTTCTTAATGTTCCCCTTGACAAGTGTTTCTTGGTATGTACTTTGTCACAGCTACTGAGAGGTGATAGTGCTGAGGGTTTTTAATTTAGAAGGGTAGATTCAAACAGTCTGCAGCATTTGGAATGATCATGAGGGAGGCTGCCTTGAAAAACTACAAAGTGTAGGATTCTTCATGCTCTTCTTCCCACAATACGAAATCACGTCGGAGCAGCCTGGTGCACGGCAGACCTTTACATCATCCATTTGCAAATGGGATGAATGAAATGTCTTCATTTATCGTTTACATTTATGGGCCAGAATACACTATCGCTGCATCTGTGGGAAGAAACATCCTCACCAAGGATGATCATGGCCTGAGGAATTTCAGTGTCCAGTGGCTGAGCCTCCCAGCCCTGCTGAGCCAGCTCAGTCCTGCCTCGCGTTTCTCTCAGGAGAGCGGGTTAAGACATTGCCCATCACCCATTCTCATGCGGTATGTAGCAATCACATTCTGGAAATTCTTTCCCCCCGTGATCTCGTTTTGGAGTCTCTTTCCTCCTGTGTTCCCTCCGCTCCATCACACATGTTGTAACTTCCCAGAAAATATTAAAACTGGTTTTCTCTGCTGCCATAGCAAGGTCTGGTGTCCTAAGAAGGTGCAGGATAGGAATAATCCTGGCTGCTTCTGGACAGCAGTCCAGAACCTGCCAGAAAACAAGTGGGTAGTTCGCCAGCATCTATTTTTTTCATTGGAAGTGGCAGGAGAGACAGAAATTAATCTCCTCCAATTTAGTGATTGAATTGAGTCTCCAAAGCTGGCTCACAAACTCTCTGAAGAACAGTTGAGTCATTCCGTTTTAAATATAATATTTGCTGACTTTGAAATGGGCAGCTCCACGAGATGTGGTCCCTTTTGAAAGCCCTTATTTATTGCCGTATCTCTGTTTCTACCTGTTTTCTTCTCCCACTAGACACGAGGATATTGTGGGAGCTGACAACTTCTAGGGCAGCTTCAGGAGTGCCTTGTTTGTGGGAGAATCATTGGGCAAAGAGGCAGCTGATGAGCTGAAATACTCTTGTGCCTCTGCCCATTCCTACATTTTAGAAAGCTTTTCAAAAAGAAGCAGATAAGGAAATACTGTCAAAATTCTCTGAATCTTCTTCAGTTCACTACATGTCTGTGGTTGTGCAGGTTTCTTTCTATACAGAAAATGAGTTGCAAAAGGATTTGTCTTGATTTTGCAGAGTTATTTGATTTTCGCGCTCCTCCCTCTGAACTGTAGACAGAAAAGGGCTCAGTGCTGTGGGTGCTGATCTGGGCTGGACTTGCAGAGCTCTGTGGAAGTGAGGTGGGAATGTCGGGCGATGGTTTTATTCTGGGAAGTCACTTTCTCCATGACCAGAGAGCACTGAGTGTATCACCTTGTAAATAAGGGTCCTGATCCTGTCTGCAGCCTCCTGGTGCCAGCTTAGCAGGAGCGATAACGAAACAGGTACTTTGTAATGAACGTGTCCCACTGCCAGCAGCCCGAGCAGCATTTCAGACAGTCAGGCATTGGAACAGGCTGCCCAGGGCAGTGGTGGAGTCACCATCCCTGGAGGGGTTTAAAGACACATAGATGAGGTTCTTAGAGACGTGGTTTAGTGATGGGCTTGATAGTGCTTGGTTAACAGTTGGACTTGATGATCTTAAAAGTCTCTTCCAACCAAAACAATTCTGTGATTCTACCTGTAAGGCACCTATTTCCTCCCTCTGGTTATCATTATGCGCATAGGATCATGGAATAATTTGGGTTGAAGGGACATTCAAAGCTCATCCAGTGCCACCCCTGCCATGAGCAGGGACATCTTCACCAGCTCAGGTTGCTCAGAGCCCCGTCCAGCCTGGCCCTGAATGTTTCCATTCATGTTATCTGCCGTCTGCAAGTGGATATTTCTGTCGTCTTGGCCTTGCTTCTGCTCTAGATGGAGAAGACTGAGCTATGTTGAGCTCTTTGACTTCTTATTTTCTTTGAAGTCTGAATGCCAGAGTGTTCTGTAGGGTCCTTGTGTGGCAAGGTAGAAAGGAAGAGTTGGGCTTACAGACTAGCAGCACTGGGGAGCCACTTGCAATCCAGGACCAGTGACAACATTCATGTCATCCTCCAACCTCCTCCAGAGCCAGTGAGGACAGGTAGAGCCCATCTCTGTCCTTGACAGGCGCCTGGTCCTGTTACTCCTGCTCTGGGAGCAGAAAATCAGTGCTAAAGGCAACCAAAACATGCCCAAACCCATCTTGTGTCCATGGCAGTGTTTTAGGTTGACCTCCCTGAATGCTTTTTTATGGATTCCCAAAAAGCCAAAGCTGTTTAACACCAAAACAGCATTTTACTCAGCATCAGAACCTGACGATGCTTTGTGTATTTATTTCCTGAAACATCCAACAAAATAATCTTTCAAACGTAATTTCACTGGTAGTTTTTCATTACCCTCATCTTTTTCCTTTTGTTTTTTTCCCCAGTAGAATATTCACCTTCATGAGCCGCGCTATCTTTGTTCTTTCAGCCTTTTTCTCAGACTGGCTGCGGAGGCTTCAGTATAACAAGGGGCTTACATAAAAGATCAAGATTGCATTTATTTTGAAAAGAGACAGAAAAGCACACATCCTGCTTGTGAATGGTCACTAAGAGAGCCCTGATCTTCATAGTGCAACACAGGAGCTCGCGATGATGATAAAAGGATATGGATTTTTAAAAGGATGAAAGGAAATGCTTTTCTAACTTGGCACATAACAAGCTCCTGGAATTCATTGCTGGGGGTTGTTGTTGCAGCACATACTTTAGTAAGATTCAAATCTCTGAAGAACTACTAGTCCTCTAGGTCCAGAACATGAACTCTGGGCCTGACTGGGGTCGCAGAAACTTATTTCCCCCGTGGAATAATGTTGCACAGTCCCCCAGTTGCCAGTGGAAGGCTCAGCTCTCCTCTTAAATATGAGCTACTGGGAGAAATAGTTCATTACTGTTTCTGAGGTGAGAAACATCCAATATCTGGCGACTACTGAATGCAGGAAAACATCAGGGAGTATTTTCCAGCCCAGAGGGAATTTTCTCTTCATCTGCAGGCAGCTACTTTTTCTTTCATCTGGGAAGAATGGAAAATTTCTCAATTCCTTTGCTTCTTTTAAGCACAGTCATCAGAAAGGATTCACAGGCTTGATCCTCAGCACGTTTAATTCAATGGACTTTTTCCATTAACTTTAATGGGTTTTGTTTCACTGCTGTTGCCAAAATAGCTTCTCAGAGTGCTTTGAGATCTGCAGAACAAAGCCCTGGATAAGCAAGGGTAGAGTTTATTATTATTATTATTGTTCATCTGGAAGAAGCTGAGTTATTTCATCTCCTTACAATGACTTTATAAACTCTATTGCCAGCAAAAGGCGAGAAAAGATGCTAGGCTTGGTCTAACTTGTCTTTGCACTGGCTGAGATACGCTCGTAGATGTCATCAGAAATGTTTGCTCTGTTGTTTAAATTACTAGGCCCTGTCACCAGCTGGTTTACCAGTTCTACTAAGAACCACTGAGCTGGTGCAGGTTGATCTGCCGTGAGCTGCACCTATGTTCCTCACATTTACCAGGTCATTCCCTTTGGGCTGAGAGAGTTGGGGTGTTCAGCCTGGAGAAGACTCCAGGGAGACCTTAGTGTGGCTTTTCTGGACTTAAAAGGGGCCGATAAGAAAGATGGGGACAGACTTTTGAGCAGGACCTGTTGTGACAGGACAAGGGGTGATGGTTTTAAACTAAACGGGGGGAGATTCAGGCCAGACATGAGGAAGAAATTTTTTACACTGAGGGTGGTGAGAGCCTGTCCCAGGCTGGCCAGAGAGGTGGTGGATGAACCATCCCTGGAGACATCCCAGGCCAGGCTGGACGGGGCTCTGAGCAACCTGAGCTGGTGAAGATGTCCCTGCTCATGGCAGGGGTGGCACTGGATGAGCTTTGAAGGTCTCTTCAACCCAATCCATTCTATGATTCTTGTTCACAGATCACCTCCTGAAGCATCAGATCTGCCCATCATTTTCCTTTCAAACCAGTGAAAAGCTTCTAAGTTGGAAGCTCCCCAGTGGCAGTTCTGAGTGTATTAGTAGAAACTCAGGTTCTCAGTGCAGTGTGTATGAAGTGGATAGAGGCAAAGACCATGATCCTGTTCACAGCCTATGTGTTCATATCCTAAGCAAGACCTCGAGGTGCTGGAGCAAGTTGAGAGAAGGGAACAGAGCTGGGGAAGGGGCTGGAGCACAAGTGTGATGGGAGCGGCTGAGGGACCTGGGGGGTTCAGCTGGAGAACAGGAGCTGAGGGGAGACCTTCTGATCTCTGAACTGCCTGAAAGGAGCTTGGAGCCAGGGGAGTCGGGCTCTGCTCCCAAGGAACAAGCACCAGGATCAGAGGAAACGGCCTCAAGTTGCACCAGGGGAGGTTGAGGTTGGATCTTGGGAACAATTTTTTCCTGGAAAGGGTTGTTGAGCATTAGAACAGGCTGCCCAGGGCAGTGGTGGAGTCACCATCCCTGGAGGGGTTTAAAAGACACGTAGATGAGGTTCTTAGGGACATGGGTTAGTGCTAGAGTTGAGTTAACGGTTGGACTGAATGATCTTAAAGGTCTTTTCCAACCAAAATGATTCTGTGATTCTATAATCTTCATCACAAGGTGTGGGGTGGATAAAACTGAGCCTTCGTAAGCCAGACTAACACCCAGCAGCACAGACAGAAACATGTTGGTCCCAGGGGTCACAAAAGAAATGTCTCACTCTTTAGCCGGCTGTTCAACTTCTAATGGAGGCGTAACTGCACTTCATGTGCTAGTGCTAGTTTGGAAGAGGTAAGAAGTTCTTCTTGTTTTACTACCTGGGCAGTGGGGTAGAGGGAAAAAATCAAAACAACCCACACCTGAAGATTGAATTGAGTATAATAAATGGCTTCCCCAATTTTAACTACTGTTAACGAACTGTAAGGAAAAATAATATTTCATGGTATAAAGGGCGTACTGTCAAACCGAGTCTGCCAGGGTGATCTCTTGCAGCTTTAGAATTTGTTGGAGAGGATTTCTGGGTTGCAAGTAGAGGTGGTTGGGACATTACTTTGGGTTCAATCTGCTCAAATATAGTCTTCAAACCAACAAAATTCTGAAGCACATGGAAGTCCAAGCAAGAACACTCCATATATATATATATGTATATATGTATACATGTATATATGTATATAGGCTGGATATTAGAAAGCAATTTGCAGAGAGGGTGGTCAGGCATTGGAATGGCTGCCCAGGGAGGTGCTGGACTCACCGTCCCTGGAGGTTTTTAAACTGAGACTGGACATGGCACTTAGTGCCATGATCTAGTCAATGGACTGGGGTTGGACCAAGGGTTGGACTTGATGATCTCTGAGCTCTTTTCCAACTCAGTCAATTCTGTGATTCTGTGATATGTAAAAGCAGGTACACTTAAATATATAGATTATACTATATATATAATATATATAAAAATAGATAAATTATATATACACACTATAAACAACAGTTTTTCCTTGCAGTGTATTAACAGTAGTTAAAATTTGTGAAGCCATTTATTACAATCAATCCAATCTTAATTTCTTTTCACAGTGCTTTTTCCCCACCACTCTACTGCCTAAGTAGTAAAACGTATACATGTACTTGTATTTAAATGCACGTGATTTTTTTTAAACCGGGGTGATAAAATATTCATACCCGAAGGTTAGAAGCATGTAATACATCTGGAGTCACTTGATCCCTTACTAGTGCACTCATACAAAGAAAAATAACTTTGTGGCATCAGCGAGCTCAGAAGTGGCCTTATAAATCAATAGAACCACCGAGATGTTTTTCACTCCTATTAAAATAAAACCGTTGGTGACAATTTATAGCTGGAAATATAGTTTTTGTGTGTCACATCAGCTACAGTCCAGCTGGGAAGTGGAGGACTCAAAGAACATCATCATCTTATTGACACCCATATATTTGGAATATCTTCTTCCAAACATTTTCTGAGTTTTCCGTGCACAACAGGTGCTGTTCTCCAAAATGAAATGTCTCATTCCAGATCTTGTTTCAAAGAGGAAACGTCCAAGATTTTTTTTGCTGAGTTACTGTGGAAATAAATGTCTGTAAGAGTGATTGGGGAAAAATGTAACAAAAAGCCATCTTAATTACCTTAAAAGAAAAACTAAACATCTGAAGGAAGTCAGCAGACGGTAAGACCTGAAGAAATTACTGGAAATGAAATGACGTAGACTAGTGAGAAGAAGACAGAAAATGAAAGAATGTATTGTAGAGCAGATCTCAGCACCAGCGTGGCAAGGGCTGAACAAACCCAAGCAGGCGACTCCATCTCCAACACTTGAAATATTTTGCATCTCTGTAGGAACCTGAGTTTGTGCCTCTGCTCGGAGCATTTTAGACACTAAAACTTACCGAGAAGCCCTTGGTATGAGCAAAGCTATGATGGTAAAGCTGTTCCTTGTACCCAAATGAGTTCTTGCTCCTAAACAAAACAGGCTTGAGCGTGTTGGCAAAGCATATCTGTGCTGGTTTAAACACATTTGCACTTGGGGTTTCTGCTAGTACAATTTAGCCGGTCGGGGAACCGCGACTTCGCAGCCCTGACCAACACTGGCTGTGTTGGCAGAAACCCACGGTGGTTGGGGTCAAAGGGAAGTAATTAAGATGGAAAGCAAAACCCTAGATAAAAAGCTCTCTGTAATTACATCAGCGGAACCCAGCTGCGAACGTAACTGTCTGTTTACATTACAGGTATCTAGACCTCCGAAAATTTGGCTCAGTTCCTCATGGAGGCTTCGGAATGGGGTTTGAACGCTACCTGCAGTACATCTTGGGAGTTGACAATATCAAAGACGTTATTCCTTTCCCCAGGTTTTCTCACTCCTGTCTCCTGTAGCTCAGTAGGCGACACACATGGAGCAAACTGATGGTGTGACTGTATGTATGTACCATATTATGTATGACTCAGTGTGTTTTAGTAGGAAATCGAGACTTTTTTAAATCAGTGAAGCTCTTGGTAAATTTAATACTGGCTTATTGGACATAATATACGTTCCGGTGAGATTATGGAAGCACATTTGCAGTTAATTTGATAGCAGTTCGTGTCCTCAATGCACTTCAGGAGTATTAATAAATCCCACTTAACTAAAGGGTTAAGATTCTCGTGAGACCAGTACAAGCCGTGGAAGTACCGAATAAGCGTTGTTGGGAGGGGGGTTTATGTGAAATATCATTAAGGAGGTGTGACCTAAAATGGACTGGGAGCCAGGGCTGCTGTGAGGCTTTAATAGGCTTTAATTAAATGCCTGCATGGTACTTTGAAGATTAAATGTTATAAAATTGTGAAGTATTGTCATGGCTGTGATGCGCTTGCTCTTACGAAATGGCTACTGTAAAGCGTGATTCTCCCCACCCCGAGTTAAAAACAAATACTCTTTACCTTGAAAAGAAAATCAGTCGAACCTGGCAAGGAAAAATATCACACTGGAGCTGCTGGAGTGAATTAGGTGAATGATGTTTGATTTTGTGAATCATCAATAAAGATGTGCACTGGGTTGTTTTGTAACTCCGTATGGTTTCTTCTTCTGTTATAAAACCGTAGTGCTCAGCATCACAGTGTTTCCTTCAGCGTCTTGAGTAGATGTTTCTCTTTCCATTTACCCAAATTGGTTGCACAACTTCTGCAGGAGATTTCTGTTTTCTGTTTCCAGGAGAGCACATGTTCGTAGCGGAAAGACAAAGAGAGTTCATTCATCTCTCCAGAGCCAACTTGCAGTTTATCGGTGGCTTTTTCCTGTTGCTTTGCTTTTTCATTGTTATTATTGAGAAAATCTCTCGTGTGCTCATCAGACCAAGCAGTTTTGTCTGTATTTTGAAGCAACAAACATGCACTCCTAACCATTGCATATGTATTAAGTAATTAATTATCAGTATAGGATCTGAACTACTTGCAGTCTCTAATGGGTTTGTGCTCTCAGCTTCCCTGCCAGCTAAAGAAATATTCATTTCTGTATTAAGGGCAGATCAAGCAACATACCCAAGACAATTGGAAACAAGTGGTTTATTTGGGACTCAAACTGAGGATTTCCAGCATCCTTCTTCCCTTCCAAATTATCACAATATAGCAAAAGGTCATTTGCGTAGTGCTTACTGCTCTGGACCCCAAGACGGCTGCAGTATAAACATTATATATAAATTAATAAAGGTAACAACCTTAATTCTGATGAACCCCGCGTACAACGTGAAGTGGGTGCAGAACACCCATGAAAAAATTATTTTCCAAGTAGATGAAAGAGATGGAAAAAATAGTAATCAAATAGCATTGCACTGGTAATATTGCAGTCACAGTTCTCAGTGTATAATGCTGCACCTGCAGTATCTAAAAATACATATTTATGTCACGTGGCACCTGCCAAGTTTCAGTTTGGTCCACGGTTGGGGCTTTTACATGTCGCCATCATGCAAACATCATCACCACAAGGTCCTTACTTTGGGGTGTTTGTTGCATGCGCCGAGACATCCCCTGCACATCAAGATTGTTTTGATATCTCCTGCATCTGCTTGGTTGGGCAGGTGTTAACTGTGAATTTTCTGGTTTGCATTTCTCAGTAGAGTCTTGAGTTGGTAAGTCTGGTTCCACAAAACGGTTCGAGCACCTGCCTTCCCTTTGAAACCATCAGAAGTTCCTATAATACATCAGACACCCAAGTATCTTCTTACATTTGGACCAGCTCCTTTTAATTCATTTTCTTAAACGTTGTTGCTGGCCTTTATGTTTTGGAATTAATTTTCTCAGCAGGAAGATGCAGAAAGAACGCAGCTGCCGAACAGCCCCATCCATCCCATGTTGCGATGAGCGGGTGTCCTTCTTGAGATCCTTCATCCGTGGTTCTGTCACACTTGCTGTAAATGACAGTGCTTGAACTGGGAAGCCCATCTGCTGAAAACAGAGTGGCTGGGTGGCAAAACCAGCTCCTGGCCACACTGCTCTGGTCCCTGCAGCAGCTCTGGACTGGTTGTGTTGGTTTTGGCATCAACAGGAGGTTGTTGAGATGCCAGATCTGATGGGCAGGGTGTGGGGCTTAACAGTGACAGGTGACAAACAAGGTGTAGAGAAGAAGACAATGGAAGGTGCCAAGAAGTCATAGGACGATGTGGCATGAGTCACAAGTCACAGGGAAGGACAGCAGGACTGTTTCAAATAGGTTGTTAGGGCCTGACAGGAGGTGACAACTTGCAAGGGCCAAGGAGTGGTGTGATCCACTCTTCATGTTTTGAGTTGGTAAGAGGTTGTTGCAGGACAGAAGGAAAAGGTTGACCCTCTTATTTATAGGTAGGTATAATATAGAACCATAGAATGTCCTGAGTTGGAAGGGACCCACAAGGATCATCGAGTCCAACTCCTGTCCCTGCACAGGACAACCCCACAGTTCACACCGTGTGTCTGAGGATGTTGTCCAGTCTCTTCTTGAACACTGTCAGGCTTGGGGCCGTGACGCCTCCCTGGGGAGCCTGTTCCAGTGTCCAGCACCTTCTGCGTGAAGAACCTTTTCCTAATGTCCAACCTGAACCTCCCCTGGCACATCTTCCTGCCATTCTCTCGGGTTCTGTTGCTCACCACAGAAGGTATATGAAGGTATATAGCAAGGATGCACTGTGAGCGGTTCTTCATGCATTTTCAACTAAGTGTCCAAGAGAAGCGATCTCCTCAGTCTTCTACATGTATTTCTATTTAATTCAAAGGAACCGGGTGTGTTGGAGATCCCATGGGCAGGGTTGAGCTAAGGAGGCATTGCCCTTGGGTCTGAAAGCTCATCCAAAAAACTACCCCTGATAATCTAGCAGAAAAAGCAGAAGTAGAGCAGGATTGTTCCCAACAGAACTGAGCAGACTCAGAAAGGAGAAGAAAGGGTTGTCCAGCCTTTGAAACAGCCTTCACCATGTGTTGTTTTCATAGAACAGTTTGGGTTGGAAGGGACCTTCAAAGCTCATCCAGTCCAACCCCTGCTGTGAGCAGGGACATCTTCACCAGATCATGTTTCCTAGCGGTGGGAGAGAGGAGAAGGCAGGGGCTGGGCCCCATGTGCGTGGTGATACTGCTTAGAGTTAATACCGAGATTAGTTTTCTTGTGAGAAGTTTGATTTATGGACACCCAGCGAGGGTGGGAGCCGCTCTTTCCCTCCAGGCTGGCATTGTTCACCTCCCGATATGTGTATGTAACGTCGGCCGGTATTGCCAAGGAATGCGACGTGTTTTCCCTGGGATTTCCATGTGGAATGTCATGTATTTCCTTCAAATCTCCTCTCCCAAAACAAAAGGGAAGTTAATCTGGAGGACAGGGGAGGTCGCTCCTCTTGGACAGGGAGGGAAACGCTATGAGATTTTCTTAGTTTTAAGCTGTTTTCCTTGCTACATCTTTGCTTCAAGCCTGCGCTCTGGCTATGGCCAAAGCCAGATAAACCCTCTGACGCTTCTTCAAATAAACACTGTTATATTTTGCACGCAGGAATCATCTCTTAGCCCGAGCACCCAGTCCAGTAGCTCCCTTGGGGGTGTTTTCAGTGCAATAAGCCATCGGTTCTCCAGCCCAGGTGAGCAGCACGGTCTCGGCCAGCATCCTTTTGGTAAGTTATATCTTCAAGTTTCAGTTCCTCACCGGCCAGCACTGCCCCGTTTCAGGTTTATCCTCACTTTGAGCTTCAGATGAAAGAATCGGTGTCATCCATTACTGCGTCTGTGTCTTTGCAACATTAGGATGGAGCGATGGAAGGGCAGCACTGCTGGGAATAAAAGAGCAATGCCGTAAACTTTGCATAACCAAATACCAGCCTCTCCGAGGAGTGTTTAGCGGAAAACCTTTGTTTTCACCTCAAGAATATCAGATAATCCCTTTGCTTAAGACCTTTATGTGCAGGATCAAAGTATCCCGAAGTAGTCTATTTTTAATTAAAAAAATAATACCCGCAAAACTAACACCATGTGTCAGTCTTTTTGGTTTTAAATCCCCAGGAGAGCAAATTCATGCTCTGAGTCTAGTAGAGATTGCCCTTCTCCCCTTTATGATTTATGTTTTGGTACCGTGGCAGTGTCCGGATCTTGGACTGTTTAACCAGCTTCTGTACAAGCGTAGATGAAAAGATACATGGCTGGGCCAAATGTTTAAAAGTCAGCAGGCCAGCGCAGGGATTTTTGTAGCTAAATTACCTGAATTCAAGCCCCCAGACCTGAGGGAAAAGCAGCAAGGTGCCCAGCTCAGCACTCTTCTCTCCGGTTTATTTGGTAGTAGCTGCAATTTATAAAGCATCACTTGTTTGAGGGAATGCCAAGACTTTGATGGGAAATGTAACGTACAGTTTTGCTTGCGGGGCTAATATTGATTGTTTTGGAAATAGCTTATAGATGTGTTTTTCTTGGTTGGGGAGAAGGGGACTAATTTGCCAAGAAACACTTTGGTCATTGTTTCCATTAAATGTGTGTATAGAGATAAATGTGGCTGCTGAAACCAATAACAGCCATTTTTACTGTTGTTTTGGCCTCTGCCTTACGCTTAGGGAGAACTGGGAGATGGGTCCAAAGGAGAAATAAGAAAGACATTGTATAAAGACTGTCAAAGTCCTAATTTGCTCAGGTCTAACCAAAGCTGCCGAAGCCACAAAAATGGTGGTCTCAGAGGTGAATTTATTGTTTTGTCTTCACTGCTCGTTGCAGAGCCGTGACCTTTGGAAGGACTGTAAAGTTTTATTTTATGATCCTGCTGGTAAAGAGACGTATGTAATTTACTATACGAGTTCTTACAGACTTGGCTAACAACAAGTTTGACCCCAGAGTTCAAAGAAATTATGGCTCCCGTTGTTTTATTGCTGCTGTGAAATGTATTATTACGTGTCCTACAGCTGTGTCTCGGTGTCTGCTGCACAAGTTGTTCGGCGGAGATGCTGTAAAGGAAGAGCTTTCACATAAAGGGCAAGGCTGTCTGGCCATTTAAATACATATACTGGCTCCATCAGAAATTGTAAGCACGATTATAGGTGAAACGTGGATGAAATGACTTCAGAATCCATGTCGCTCTTACTGCTGATGCTCTCGCTGCAGGAAGTTGAGGCACGGAGCAACTGAGCTGCTTGCCCAAGGTTGTGGAAGGTGTGGGGCAGAACCATGGAACTCACCCAAATAAACCAAATCTTTGCTCGGTGCCTCCCCACGAGACTTCCCTCGGCCTTTGGGAGTGCTGCCACACCAGAAGCGGGGCAGGATGTTTGCAACCGATCCGGTTTCAAAAGCATTTTTGGCATTTCTAAGATCCTAGGCTGTGCTTCAGTGATTTTTATCTTATCCCTGTATGTCCCGAGGCCTTTCAGAGACAGCAATCCTGCTGTTCATTTTCATTACTCTTACAATTGATTTCTTTTTCTGAATAATGTGAGGCAGCCAGCAGAGTACATTTTTAATTTTCTTTGCAGAGCTTGATCTTGCTTTTTGCTCTTCACCAATAGCTGGATATCCCACTGTCTTCAGCAGATTAATGCACTGATACTTGTATGTGCTGTAAAAATTGAGGTCTAAATTTTCAGAAGTCACCAATCATATGGGTTGCTGGCAAAAAAATATGCAAATTGCTCATAAACAAAATCTTTGTGTGGTCTGGAAGATGGCCTTGATGAATCATGTAAACACTTAAGTTTCTATATTAGACTATTCTGTACTATTGTAGAATCACAGAATAGTTTGGGTTGGAAAGGACCTTCAAAGCTCATCCAGTGCCACCCCTGCCATGAGCAGGGACATCTTCACCAGCTCAGGTTGCTCAGAGCCCCGTCCAGCCTGGCCTGGGATGTCTCCAGGGATGGTTCATGCACCACCTCTCTGGCCAACCTGGGACAGGCTCTCACCACCCCCAGGGGCAACAATTTCTTCCTCATGTCTGGCCTATCTGCTATGGCTTCTAGGACGTGCTAGATGTTCAGCCACTGGGCACAAGAGTTATATATCATGGGCAAAGTGGCTTTGCAATGATACATCTCTGGTGTCCATATTGCCAAGTGATTTTTGAGCATTAATTCGGTACTATTTTTCCCACCCTTTGAAGTTCCCGGGCTTTAAGTGCTCGGTACTATGAATAAGCTGTGTGAAGGAGGCAATGATCCATATTCTTCTGAGACATGGGTCTTCTGTTTTCTGTTTGTCCCTCAGATTTGCTGCTGCCCTGTTGATGACTGCGTGGCCATGGGCTGCCCGTCCAAGCAGGAGACAGCTGGGGATGTTATATATACTTATAAATATCTCCAGGGTGGGTGTCAAGAGGATGGACCAGATTGTTCAGTGGTGCCTGATGTCAGGATGAGGGCAACGGGCACAGACTGAAACACAGGAGGTTCCATCTGAATATGAGGAGAAACTTCGTCACTTTGCAGTGCCAGAGCCTGGCCCAGGCTGCCCAGGGAGGTTGTGGAGTCTCCTTCTCTGGAGACATTCAAACCCACCTGGACACTTTCCTGTGTGATCTGCTCTGGTGACCCTGTGTTAGCAGGTGGGTTGGACTGGATGATCTCCAGAGGTCCCTTCAACCTCAACCAGTCTGTGACGCTGTGTGACACCCACCCAAAACATCTTCCAGGCTTACTGACCTCTCTGTGTTGGTGCTGCCAGGGCTGTTCACACAGCTGCGATGCTCCAGCTGGGTGCAGAAAATTCAGGGACAGATGAAGGTGCTTGCCAGAGGCTACAAAGGAAAGCAAAGCCAGAGTTAGGCTCAGAGTTAGATTTCCAGGCTCTCCTACCTGACCTGAGAACAGATTTCTCTCATTTTGGCACGAAGTTACGGAAAAAGTTCTTCCCCCTACAGTTGTCACTGGCGAGGACGCACCTCATATCTGGGGATCACTTCAAGAAAGGGCTTGAGGTGCTGGAGTGAGTTGAGAGAAGGGAACGGAGCTGGGGAAGGGGCTGGAGCACAAGTGTGATGGGAGCGGCTGAGGGACCTGGGGGGTTCAGCTGGAGAACAGGAGCTGAGGGGAGACCTTCTGATCTCTGAACTGCCTGAAAGGAGCTTGGAGCCAGGGGGGGTCGGGCTCTGCTCCCCAGGAACAAGCACCAGGACCAGAGGAAACGGCCTCAAGTTGCGCCAGGGGAGGTTGGATCTTGGGAACAATTTCTTCCCTGAAGGGCTATTGGGCATTGGAACAGGCTGCCCAGGGCAGTGGTGGAGTCACCATCCCTGGAGGGGTTGAACAGATGTGATGAGGTTCTCAGGGACATGGGTAGTGATAGTGTTGGGTCCATGGTTGGACTCGGTGATCTTGAGGGTCTTTTTCAACCAAAACTATTCTATGATTCTATGAAAATCAGTGCTCATCCAGTAGCCATTCTGCAGCTCCAGGAGATCTGTTACACGAGCACTTACCTCCTGCAGAGGTTCTGGCATCGCTGTAACCGATGAGACCTCATTCTGACCTGTTGGAGTCACTCAGTGGCATCTCCATGAAGCACTTGGAATGACCTCTGCAGTTGTTTAGTATAAATACATCACGGTGTGCGTCCGGGCTTGCCCAGCAGCGTGTACACGCCATCGGAGCCGTCAGAAGGAGCTCTGCAGGCACCTCCAGTGCTGGTGTCTCTGCAAACACGCATGGGTGGTGCTCTCCCTATCGCCCTGAACGTCCCAGCGTCGCCACCCGCAAAACCCGAATAACCACGCAAATCAAATCCGAGGGCCTAGTTTATCCAGTGGCTTCAAACACTCTTTCAAATTCCATTATTATTAATAGCGTTAATAAATGATTAGCATTTATGGTGATTTAGGAAGCACGAGGTTCAACTATTTAATGAATTCCGTGAGCCTATTTGTTACAAAAACTTGATGGATGACTTGCCAGGCAGGATTACATTAGCATCTCCTTGGAGTAAGTGCCAAAAACACGGTGTTTTTAGCACCAAATTACTCCAGTCCCTGCCTGAGACCTGATACCATCTGTAACAGTGTTGGTTTAGGAAAAAAGGAAGAAAGCTTGTGCTAAACCCTCTGAGATAGAACATTATGAAGTGTTTATTTCCCAGATCGTTAGAAACTCTCAATAGCCATCTGGCCAAAACCAGAGATGCGTATTCCTGCTGGGAGAGCATCCTTTGCTGCTGATCTTAGGGTGGTCTCTTCACACTTTGGTCTTTTAACGGTTGATCTACAACTCAAAATTGAGCTGAATTTTAGCAGGTGTCTGTCTAAAATGAAGTCGATGTTTCAGCCAGGAATATAATACGCTTCCTTTGCTTGCAAATGGCCTGAAATGCTTTGAAACCATAGGAGTGTATCACCTCCACATGTTGCTCCAGTAATTATTTTCAGTGTTAAAGAAGTGGTGTATTTCAGTCTCTATTTGCTTGGCCTCAGCCTCTGTCAGGAGGATCTTGGTGTGTCTTTAACTCTAAGCATTTTGGGGTCATTAGAAAAGACCACAGGGTCTTGAATCTTCAAAATTTGACCCAAAGTGTGATGTTAACAAGCTTTCACATACTGCTTCATTGACAATGCTGGTAGGAGCTGGGTATGTGCTGAAAATAAGATCTTCACACTGCTGACTTTGTTATGTTTACCAGGTGCCACTCTCTTACCTATAGATTACCTGTAGTAGAGCTGTGTCTACTGTAAACACAGCATTTTGTATATTCCTGGTGACGTACAGCAGAAAATGAGGCCTGAGGAGCCTCATCAGCCATTCACTCCTGCTCATGGCCTCAACTTCCCTACTCGCACAGTGAGGATAATAAGATTTAGATGTCTCAAAACTCATGTGCATCATGGGTCTGTCCTCCAGTAGCTTCAGCTCTAAGCTGTGCATGGTCTAGGCTTGTAAACAAACGTAGAGATACATACTATAAATAATTTACGCTTTCTAGGAGAGGCCTGAAGGCAATATGACAGCAACGACTTCCTTCTTCTAATAGAATTTTTAGTTCGTTATGTTGACCGTACAGCCCAAGCTCATATCCTGAAGGGGTGTTGTTGGAAGGAGGAGCAGGGGGAAAGCATCTGTTTTCATTCTGGCTTCTGTTTTGACCAGCAAATATAATGGCACATGACCGCCGATCCGACAGTAATCCAGTTATAAAAGTCTTCAGAGTTACTGCACCAACCGAATTAAACTCGATTACATCCAATTATGCTGAAAAGCCAGACAACAGCTCTTAGCTTGGGGTGAAGTAACTTCTTGCGATCGCATGCGGGGAGGCCTCATGGGGTGTCAGGAGGATAATTGCTCGTTTGCTCTACCACAGAGCACCATCTGCTCTTCAAGTAATGCCTGAGGATGTGGGAGTACACCAGGGTCGGGTGAGCCCAGCAAAGTCTTCTCCCTGCTTGTTTTATTACCGTTTGTTTTACGGTTGCTTGTGCTGGCGGGTCCAGCTGCGGTCAAAGCCCTATTGTGCCAAATAGTGTCCGTAGAGGGAGTCCTTTCCATGCAGACCTTCTGGTCTTGTCAGGAGAACAAGGAAAAAAGCTAAATGTAGCTGCTAAAAATGTATCTGGACCCAGGCAGGAGGGTGTGCATAGGGAACCGATCCATCCTAGAAGGAAGGACCGGGTATAGAGAAGGTCTGGGCATGAAACAGAGAAATATTTCAGTAGCGTTCTGTCCCAGCTCAGCACCAGGTGAAATGATTTGTGACTGTCCATTTTACTGAGGGAAGCAGGACTGAGCTGCAGCTCAGAATAGGAAAACCCATTTAATTATCTTTGAGTGTGAGGACTGGCCGTGTCCTCTGGCCGCATCCACAGACACCGTCCTGCTCAGCACCGGCCCCCTCCCCATGCTGCCCAGTCATCTGCATCTGTTCTGAATGGGATCTGCTGGCTTTTGCCAGAATTTCCAGTGGAGAAGGGACAAAGCAGGTTTAACCTGTTGTTTTCCCATCACCACCACCAGCGACTGGACCATCAGGTCATAGAATCATAGACTAGTTTGGGTTGGAAGGGACCTTCAAAGCTCATCCAGTGCCACCCCTGCCATGAGCAGGGACATCTTCACCAGCTCAGGTTGCTCAGAGCCCCGTCCAGCCTGGCCTGGGATGTCTCCAGGGATGGTTCAACCACCACCTCCCTGGACAACCTGGGACAGGCTCTCACCACCCTCACTGTAAAACATTCCTTCTCACGTCTGGTCTGGATCTCCCCAAGTCCAAGGGATCGTGTGCGTCTTGAACACTGCAGACCTGCGAGTCATCCCTTCCCTTCTCTCTTTATTCAATCTCTATTACGGCATCAGCTCTGATGCCTCCATCTTTGACGGAACATGGTTGTGAAGATGCTTCAAACTGTCTCATTATCTGATCAAAGCATCCTGTGCTACGATTCCCCCCGTGAGTGGAAAGCAGCCAGTGCTGCTGGAGCTGCTGTCTTATCATGTGAAGGAAAGGACCGTCTTGTGGTTTGGCTTCGATTGTTGTTCTGGGCTTACTGGGCTCTTTTAGGGGGGGTGCAAAGCTTGAAAAGACTTGAGTTCTTGAAAGATATTATTATTTTTTTTTTTTAACCTTGAAAAGTCTTCATGAAATAGAAAAAAAAAAAGCTGCTTCCATCTAGCTCTGCAGCAGGAACTGTTTTGTGAAGATAAAGTCAGGTCGTATTGTTGTGGAGCTGGATCTCATGAGATGGAGCGTTCGCTCAGAATTGAAAAGCAGGCGTGTAGCGCCAAGCAGCATAGCGGATTTTTAAAGCCTCCCCTCCCAGCCCCCGGCATAATTCAGTTTATATTAACCTCAGCATAGGGCATTTCCAAGGGATTAGTGCCTGGCTGGAGTGAGTAGCCCAGAGCATTTCGGCCAGCTGGTCCCTAATCCCTGGGAAATGCCCTGTGTCTCCATCCATCCATCCATCCATCCATCCATCCATCCATCCATCCATCATCCACCCATCCCCACTGCTCACACCAGCGACCTGCTCTGCCTGCAGCTTTCCCGGCTGCCAGTAGATGGCACAGCTCATTTAAATACATTTGGAGCAGGCAGGAGGAGCGGTGGGCATTGTGGTTTCTTTCTTGGAAGTTGAGATTTTTCACAGGTTTCAGTTTCAGCCAAGAACAAGGCAGCACGCTGAAGGTCACCATTCAAAACCCCAGAGGTTTCTATAGGAGCAAGTGTCACTTTTTCCTGCACCCTGGCACATTAAACACGCAGCGCAAGGCCTTTTTCTTAGAAAATAAAAGGTTTATCTTCCTGCCCTACGATTTCTTACGCGCCATCTCTTTATTTCTCCCTTGCTATGCCTGCTAATTCTGCTGTTCCTCCTCCAATAGCGCCGGCTGGCAGAGACACGTTCTCGATGGTTTCATATAACTCCCTCGTCGCGTTTTTCCAACGCGGGGATGTGGTTTTTCACAGTTTTCCGCCGAGGCTGCTGGCTGTTCGCTCCGACTCCGGAGATGTTCGCACTCAGCTGGGGCCAACCCGAGTTCAGGCTCCACCGCCACTTGGAGGAACAGCTTGAAGACGGTAAAACTGTTACGAACGTGCAAGCGCTGCCAAATCAGAGCCACCTTCATGACATACGTTGTCTTTAACTGTAACGTTTGGAGGTAGTATTTGTATTCTTGGCCAAATGCTTTAAGTGAGGCCAGCATTATAAGGCATCGTAACGTCGTTACATGCATTGGATCGTATGTAATCTGGCAGCCCGGTGCCAGAATTAAGTCGCTGTTCCCACCCTGCGTACAGCCACAGTGGAATTAGGGAGGCATGTTCGCGTGGAGCGTCTTTGTTTCGAGCGTTTCTCTGCACAGAGCTTATATTTCACGTTTCACGAGCATATTTAAGTGTACAGAAAATGCAAGCCGTTTCCCATCCAAAAATCCCAGCAATCTGGGGTGCTTGTATCAGGCATCACCAAAAGCAGCAAAAGAAGAGTTCATGGGGTACTTCGTTTTGGACACCGTTCAGATATATCTAGTGATATAACCAAGTCAGTAAATGTGATGCAGAATAGGGGATGAGTGGAGGGAGAGGATAGTACAGCGAGGGAGCAGGGTAATGAAACAAAGGCTGTCATGGAATATGTAGAATAATTCATCCCAGTTCACACGATGGTAATTATGGAGCATTTCTTTAAACATCCGTCGCTCAAATGAAATGTTTCAACTCCACCTGGTGAAAGTTGTTAACATAAAAATGCGGACAGGGTTCTCTGTAACTGGTCTTCAAACTGATACCACTTTGCATCGGTGTCAGAACGAGCGAATTCCTAACCTGTGAATCATTAACGTGCCCCATGGAACAGCTTTGCACGATACCTGTGTATTAATCATGATCCTCTGCTCTCCATTAGGTCTTTATAAATCCCCAGCGGGTCACCAGCCTCCCTGAAATCGCTCAGGGTTTTGGGAAGATCTCCCAAGTGTGGGTCACCAGGACGTGGTTTTCCCCGCGAATGCTCCAAGTGCCTCAAACCCAGGGGAGTTTTTGGGTGAGACTCTTGCTCTCGTACGGTGTAAATGGATATGGCTGGATACGGCACCGCTGGCCGTTCTCCCCTGCGCTCAGCTCCATCGCACACACCGCATCGGGCGAGCTGATCCGCGCGGAGATCACGCAGCGCTTCAATAGAATCAGCCCCTGCCTTTGGGCAGTGGAAAGGTAGAAAAAGCTTTTTTAGCCTTTGCGTTTCACTGGCAGAAAAACAAAGCTGTTGGGAAAAAGAAAAAAACAACAAACCACGCCATTCCTAACAAATGACATGCGTGTTCTTTAAGGGGTTATTCCCCTCTTGTATGTATTCAGAAAGATGATAAACAACATATGGCTTAAGTGTGCTCTCCCCATCTTGAAAAGAGGTGTCGTGCCTCCCTCCCAGAGGCGAGCGGGTTGTAATTACGGCTCCGAAGTGACGCAAGATCCCCGAGCGAGCGGCGTTATATAAAGATTGTTGTTGTTTGACATAGAGCAGAGCATCCAGCCAGCGCGGAGCTGTTATTGCACCAGCCACGGCACAAACCACGTCAGGAGGGACTGTCCCTGCCCACGGAGGTTGGACAGGCAGGGAAATCGAGGCAGAGATGATTGAATGTGCCCAAGCAGGTTTGGGGCAGAGCTGCTGTATAGAGCCAGGTCTTGGAAATCCATCCCCACGTTGTATTTTCCTAATTAGTGGGTGGCCTGAGAGTGTCTTGAGCTGGGAGGACTCGGCTTTTCTGGCTGCCCTGCCCAGGTTTTTGCTTTTAAAAATGCAGCAGAAGGAGGGTGAGAGCGTAATCCTGCTCGCAGGGAAGTTTTAGTGCTGCCTGAACCGGGGAGAGGATCAGACTTTTAAATGTACGTTGTTTCTAGATCTGGAAGGTGATAGTTAATCTCAGCCAGGGTATAAAACGCTGTAATACGAAACCCGGCTCATCTGTGTGAGACTCCAGTGGCAGTCAAATCCCCTTTCAGTGGGCACAGCTCCATTATTTAAAAATCAATAATAAAATATGAAGCTTTTATCGATTCCCCTCTCTTTTTTTAAATCCAGGAGGTTTTTTGCTGTCTTTTGACGTTTGGCTGTTTCTTGCCCAACCTCTTTGTTTTCTTTCCTATGGCATTTCCATCTCCCACACAAGCCCCCCAGCGCAGCGGGGTGACCCCCAGCCTCTCCTTTCTGGGGTGAGAAGAAGCTTTTCCCATCCAGAGAGGGGAAGGGTCCTGGGGAGATTAAACCTTAGAGGAGTTTGGGCAGGGGAGGTGCGACTTTTGGATGGAGATGCCGTGCTGCGCTATGGATAAAGTTACTCTATGGGCAGCGTATGAGTGCGGGGGGTGGACGGGAATGAGAAGCAGCCCCTCCCGGCTGGGAGGGAGCCCTCGAGGGGGCCGGGCAGCCCCTGTTCCCCGCGGGGTTTGTGTCTTTAACGCGGCGGGAGGCGTGGTGAGCCGGGGAAGGAGCCGGTTTCCTGCTTCCCCGCTCGCAGCTCGGCGGTGGCGGCGGCGGGGGGAGGCGCTCGTCGCTCCCCCCTCCATCCATCTATCCATCTATACATCCACCCACCCACCCACCCACTCATCCATCCCTTCATCCACCCGCCCACCGCCCTCCATGGGCCGGCGCTGCCGGCGCTGAGCGCCCGGGGAGGCAGCGCCCGGTTGCGGCCGCGATGAGCGGCGGGGAGGTGGTGTGTTCGGGCTGGCTCCGAAAGTCACCGCCGGAGAAGAAGTTACGGAGATACGTAAGTCTCACGCTACCCCTGTCTATCTCATCGCTACCCCTATCTCATCGCTACCCCGGCTCCGGGAAGGGATTCCTCCCCGTTCTAATCTCCCTTCCACCCCCGGCAGCCGCCGCCCGCCCCGCTGCACCTGCCGCAGGGCGGGGGTGCCCCTTGCCCGGGCTGGGAGGGTTGGTGGTGGTTGATCGTAGCTCCTGCTGCTCCGTGAATTTGGGTGGGAGCATCTCGGAGCCCCCCCGGCTCGTCCCATGCTTGGCAGCGAGGTGCTGGGCACGGTCGGAGCGGTGCCCTCCTCTCCTCCCCGGGTTTGGGGCAGTTTTGCTGCGCCCCGCGGTGACCGGGACCTGCGACTGTCACACCCCCTCCTTTGAAGCGGTGCGTTTTAGGGGAGGTTGGCAATACCTTTGTCCCAAAGACTAAAGGTAATACATCTCGGGTCTCCCTCCCCCCCCCTAACATCCCCATAACGGTCGCTTTCCCCCTCCCCACGCACGGTTCCTATTAATCATTGAGCGTTCCAAGCCTTTGAAGATATCACCGGTAGCGCTTCGATAGCCTTTCGTGTCGCGGGCGGCTGACATCAAACACTTCAAAGAAGTTGTAAAAAGAGGGTCTGAGTTCCAGCCCCATCGCGTTCCCCGCTCGCCGAAAGAAATAACTGTTCTCTGCGCCCTCCGCCCCAGCGTCTTGCCCGGCGTTAGAGCTCAGAGACGCAGCCACGTCGAGCTGCCGTCCTATGACTCGGCACTTCACTCCCCGGGGTCCCACTCCCTGGCTCCGGTGACCAACCTCTGCCAGGTTTCGGTTGGCGGGGACGCAGCCTCTGGGAGGGAGCTGGACGCTCTCCCTTGCTGGGGGGAACACCAGCCGTATCGTCATTTGGTCTTGTGGCTTTTGCCCGCGTGGATTTTGGGCACGGCGTGCGGAACAAGTGCAGCTGGTGTCTCCCCAGCGCCTGTTATCGATTGATGGCAGCGTGAGAGGGAGGTGGGTGTCTGTAGTCCTGTGTCACAGGCTAGGGCAGGGCTGGAGGAGTATCTGATGTGTGATCCAGAGTTTTTAGTCTGATCTGAAGTGAGTGCAGCCCCATAGGCTGCATCTCCTTGCGTTAGGCTGCGTGTCTGGTTGCTCTCGGCAATCCTTGTGTGCTTGATCCCATTCTGCGGGATGTAGCTGTGAGGGAATATGGTTCTTCCCCCTCTCTGTTGCCCAAAATGTACTGAGGCAAAGGTAAAACAGGGTGTTTACATGGGAAATATCAAACCTCCAATGTATGGAGCTTTGTGGGAGATGGGCAGAACGACTTTGTGCACGCTGAACTGTGGAGGATGCTTTTAGCTTAATGGAGCAAAGCACCTTCCTCCCGCAGAAATCAACTAATTGCTGATCCTGAGTCACCGGTGGCCTTAACTCATCAAACATCATTAGCTCCCTGGCATCTGCCCCGTGAAAGGGCGCTCACATCGCCTTCTGAATATCCAACTTGTGCTCTGACATTCCAGCGAGAGCCGAATAAGATCTGCCAAGCGCTCTATATGAGGGCGCGACACACCAGCGGTCGCACCGATTTCCGACGTGCATGAGAGCGCTTTTCATCCAGACGCATCCCAAAGCGCTTCACAAGCCACCGATGTCCTCAAAAAACATCCCCGTCCCCCCAGGAGGAAGCGCGGCCGTGCCGATGTCCCCGGCCGTCCCACGCGGGCTCAGCGGGGCAGGAAGCGCTGCCAGGCAGATGTCACTCGAGGGGATCACCTTGTCGGAGCCGACCCGGCGCTGTGGTCAGTGGGACTTCCCTTCCAGGCACGGGCGGCTGTGCCGGCTTCCTGCATCGGGGGCTGGATTTGAAAGCGTTGGGTTTAATTTGGGCCAAGTCTCACTCGGCAGTGCACCATCCCCTTACTTTTTAACGCATTATTATTAATATCGTAATATTTATATTACGCGCATTCAGGGTGTTGGTCACTTTCTCTTTGGTGGTGGCTCAGAGCAGCTCAATGTGGTAGAGCCCGAGGCTGATGGCTTTGCTCCCCCAAAACCTGCCTTCATCTACAACAAACCCACATGGTTGATCTTTGATTTTTGTGCAGAAAGAGCGAGTTTTCAGCCACCGCGGTGCTACACCGGCCTTTGTACGGACTCAAAGGCAAGGCACTGAATCGCTGGCTTTGCCACCTTCCTTGTGCCTTCGGTTTATGTTCTGCTCTGAGACCTCAAAGGAGAAATCTCAGGCTGCAGGATGCTGCTAATCGGGTTTGAAGTTCCTGCTCTGGCTGTATTGACACAGGGTAGATGATAGATTTATTTTTTTTCTTTGACAAATGCATTTCAAATGTACGTGTCTGCACATGGGTGTGTTGCTGACTCTGGCCTTGAAGTGCTGTGCTTTTATAAGCCTAGCTTTGTTTTGGTTTTACTTTTCAAGGAGATCCTTGGCAAGAGGGGAAGGTGCTAAATTTTCTTTGTAACTTCCATCCAGAGTGGTTGGGGAGGGGGACTTTTGTCCACACCTGATCCACACGACATTAATCTACATTTACCGCACTACCTGCTTGGTTTGACCTCAGAGGGTTGCATTTAGGTGAGATTGTTGGATATTTTATGTCGGGCCTCTCTGTACAATGCTCTGGGAAATACCAACATCCAGAGTTTCTCGTGTTGGGTGGCGTTCATCTGATCAAACGATGACTGCTGCAAAGGTGAGATGGATTTTACCTCATTTCTGCCTTATAACTGGGGACAGGGGCTCATGTAGACTCTGGGCAGTTTGGCCATGATCATGGACAAGCCCTTTAGGTGCTGCTATAGTATTGAAAATAAAAGATAACCAAACAACTGAATTTCAAAAGTAATGGTGATACCAAAATACCACCTTCCACCTCCATTCTACTTGGGGTGCCAAGATCTATCAGCTGCTTGATTCAAAAGGATGCTTCTTATAACCACCCTCTTCATATTATAGAATCATAGATTCACAGAATAGTTTGGGTTGGAAAGGACCTTCAAAGCTCATCCAGTGCCACCCCTGCCATGAGCAGGGACATCATCACCAGCTCAGGTTGCTCAGAGCCCCGTCCAACCTGGCCTGGGATGTCTCCAGGGATGGGGCATCCACCACCTCTCTGGCCAACCTGGGACAGGCTCTCACCACCCTCAGTGTAAAAAATTTCTTCCTTATATCTAGTCTGAATCTCCCCTCTTTTAGTTTAAAACCATTTCCCCTTGTCCTATCGCAACAGGCCCTGCTCAAAAGTCTGTCCCCACCTTCTCCCCTTCTGCCTTTCATGCATGGAAGGATCTCCTTGAACACAACCACAAAGCACAGAGCTGCCCTTCAATTCTCCTCATGGCTCCTCCTTTAAACACCCATGCAAAAATATAATAATAATGAAACAAAACAAAACAACACAACACAGTCCCTAAACAAAACCCTTGGCTGTAGCTGTGTGACCGATGAGCCGAGACCAGCGCGTGTTGTGCCGGTCTGTTCTGACTCACTGTCTGCTGGTGCTCCCTCGCTGGACGTGCCTGTCTGTTGTCTCCCGAGTTAGACGTGGCTTTAGAGCGGTGGTTTGTGTCTCTCCGCTGCCCGGCACGATGAGGTTCACGGGGTGAGGGGGGTGCTCTCTGGCTGAACAGCAACGTAAAAAATAACGGCTGGCGTTTTAGAGGAGCTGTTAGCTGCCTCTCATTAAATCAGTGCGCTTTGCCTCATTTATGTACCGTGAAGTCAGAGCGTTTTCTGTCTGGCTGAGACGTGTGTCTACAATTCTGACTAAAACAAAAGTCTTGCACTAGTTTTATGATCTGTTAGTGCTTCCCTCCCCACACTGGTTTAACTAGGGGGAAGGTTTGGCTTTGTGCATCAGAGGTCATTTTTATATCAAGCAGAAACAGTTTAATCGAGGTCATGAGAAGACCTTACTTCTCTCCTGTGGGGTGGACAGAAGAGGTTAAGGGGGACATAACAGGCTGATTTATGGATTGCAGCCTTATTCCCAGGGGTTACTCCCTGATGAAGGACTTAGAATCATCGAATCATAGAACAGTTTGGGTTGAAGGGACCTTCCAAGCTCATCCAGTGCCACCCCTGACATGAGCAGGGACGTCTTCACCAGATCAGGTTGCTCAGACTGCTTCTGGCCCCCAAAGTAGATCCTTCATATCCCATTTGAGGATGCATAGTGAGGATGTCCTCCTGAAATGAGGACATAAAGATGTGGACTGAATAGCACCACTGGAGCAGAGAAGTCTTTGGCTGCTCAGGTGGTGGAGGTATCCGGAGGAGTTTGGCATGATGATAATTGGGATGAAATTTTAGAGCAGGGGGAGAAGAAAGGAAATCCCTTCAACTCTGCATCAAAATACAAAAACAAATGGTATTAAGCAAAGTGGGTTTTTCGGTTTGTTTGTTTTCTCTTTTCTCCAAGGAGTTTTAATGGGTAGGTGTCATGATCAGCTGTGCCATGCCTGATTCAGGATGCTCCCTTCTACCGAATACAGTAAACAGTTGCAGAAACTCAGGAGAAAAGCACCAAAAGATGGGCAGAAATGTAGAAAAGACTGAAGGAAATGAGGTTGTTTAGTCCAGGGATGAGAGGACCGAGAGGAGAAATAACAGTGCTCAAGCATGTCAAATCTAGCTGTGATGGGGAATCATCGAGTCATAGAACAGTTTGGGTTGGAAGGGACCTCCAAAGGTCACCCAGTGCCACCCCTGCCATGAGCAGGGACATCTTCACCAGCTCAGGTTGCTCAGAGCCCCGTCCAGCCTGGAGAGGGAGTGAACTGTTCTCCTTGGCCTGTGGTGGGAAGCCAAGTAGTGCTGAGCTCAAACTGTGGCAAAGGAAACAAGAGTTAGGGAAAATGTTCCTCAGCTCTGATTGCCAGGGGAGCGGAGCAGTGGAACAGATGGTTTGGGATGGGCTCGGAGTCTCCATCGGTGGAAGTTTCGATGGGCAGGTTGGCCAGAGAGCAAAGTGCTTCAGGAGAGCTGATCCTGTTTTGAAGCAGTGGAATAAATTTGACAAATTCTCCAAAATTCCCTTCCAGTGCTGGTTTAGGTGAACTTATGGATTTTGAGCGTCAGGGAAAGAGAGCAAAGAAGCTTTTGGGCACAAATCATGTCACCTGGACCTGCTCGTGGCACTCTGGAAAGTCTTTTTAGCCAGTACAGACAAGTTTTGACAGTTTTGACAGCACTAAACTCTTTGGCTTTGCATCTTACTCCAGCTGTCAAGCTGCACCCTGCTCCTCCCATGTCATCTCCAGGCTTGATTCGAAAGAGACCATCAGATGTTTTAGCTGTTGTCATCTGCCCCATGATTCAGAGGAGGGACCAACACTTGCTCCACCAGAGAAGGTTTTGCATTTTGCGTGCAAGGGCAGCGCCCGCCAGCGCTCCCCAGCACCACCTCTCTTGTGCAACACCGCACAAAGGTCACGCTCCATAACTTGTTTCTCTGCTGCATCATTGCTGATGAGTCAAAACAGACAACCTCTTCCCCGCAACCTTCTCTAAGGCTCGTTTTGTTTGGGTGTGGGAGTGGGTTCCTTTGCCCACTGTAATATTTTCCGGGTGTAATCAGACAGTGGTGTGTTGCCATCTTGATTGTCTCGATCTAATAACTTGCAGCTACGTGAAGGGTGGTTATAGAAATGGTGGAGTCAAACTCTTCCCAGCTGTGGCAGGTGACAAAAGAAGAGGCAACACCACAACCCAGCTTTGCAGATTCAGGTTGTGTGTTGGGAAAACCTCTTCACTGGGAAGATCGTGGTGTAGAGAAGCAGGTTCCTGCAGAGGCTGCAGGGTCCATCTTCACAGAATCCCAGAATGTCAGGGATTGGAAGGGACCTGGAAAGCTCATCCAGTGCAATCCCCCCATAGAGCAGGAACACCCAGATGAGGTTACACAGGAAGGTGTCCAGGCGGGTTGGAATGTCTGCAGAGAAGGAGACTCCACAATCCCCCTGGGCAGCCTGGGCCAGGCTCTGCCACCCTCACTGAGAAGAAGTTTCTTTTCATATTTAAATGGAATCTCCAGTGTTCCAGTTTGTACCCATTACCCCTTGTCCTACCATTGGTTGTCACCGAGAAGAGCCTGGCTCCATCCTCCTGACACTCACCCTTTATATATTTATAAACATTAATGAGGTCACCCCTCAGTTTCCTCTTCTCCAAGCTCCAGAGCCCCAGCTCCCTCAGCCTTTCCTCACACGGGAGATGCTCCACTCCCTTCAGCATCTTTGTTGCCCTGCGCTGGACTCTCTGCAGCAGTTCCCTGTCCTTCTGGAACTGAGGGGCCACAACTGGACACAATATTCCAGGTGTGGTCTCCCCAGGGCAGAGCAGAGGGGCAGGAGAACCTCTCTGACCTACTGACCACCCCCTTCTAATCTACCCCAGGTACCATTGGCCTTCCTGGCCACAACGGCCCAGTGCTGGCTCATGCTCTTCCTGCTGTCCCCGGGACCCCCAGGTCCCTTTCCCCTACACTGCTCTCTAATAGGTCATTCCCCAACTTTGGAGGTGTTGAAGACTTGTCCAGGAGAAATCCCATCTAACCTGCTTTAGTCCCACCTCAAATGCGAGGCTGGACTAGAGACCTCCCAAGGTGCCTCCAACCCAGCATTTCTGGTACCTCTGCACAATGTGGAGCCACCAAACTAGCAAGCAAAGTAGCTGCTTTAGCGCAGCTCCCTGGGCGGGTGGATGGTCCTTGTTTGGTTTTCTACCAACACGAGCAACCTGAGGGAAGTGCTGTGCTGGGGCAGCTCTTCAGCTGCTGCAATTCAGGCTGGTTTGGTCAGGGTTAACCCAAACATCTTCTCGAGGCATTGCATTGGCCAAGGTGGACGTGCCCATAGAGGCTGGGAGTCCACATGTTGTGTGGGGAGCAACACCGGTGGATTTTCCTGGTGCTTTGGCTTTGCTAAGGCAGCTTGAGCGAATCTTCAGCTGTCTGTCATGACTTCAGAGCTGGCCCATGGCCCTGGCGAAGTCCCTGGTGGATGTAAAAGATTGATGGTGGCAAAGCACAGGTTGAACTTAAGAAAGACAAACAATACTTGAGGAAAGCGTAAGAGGAAGCCGACTTCATTTCTCTTTAGAAAACAGCAGAAGTGATACTGAAACCCTTCTTTTTTTTCTTTTTTTCCTATTTTTTTCTTCTAGCGATTGTCAAATGCGAGGGATGATGTAACAGTGTTTACCAGACTGAAGCACATAATTTATAGTAGTGACTCAAAGGCAGTGCAAGTATTATTTATTTGGATTACACTAATATCTGAGGCAACTGGGCTCAATGCACTGGGTGTTTCGTGAGACCTTATCTGCCCTGAGGGATCTGGCAAGATGGGGAAACTGAGGCACGGAGCAAGTCGGTGGTATGGCTTCACTTGTGTTGAGTGTCATTCCCACAGCTGGGAACTTAGTTTGGCTTTATCTCCTTTACCTGAGCCAGAGGTTTCCGAGCTGCTCACAGGCTGATGGTTTAATGTTTGATGCTATGGAAAGGGCTTGCAGCTGGGCTGCAGAAGTACATAGTGCTTACAGCAGGAATTTAGACGGCAAGGGTGCCAAGGTCATCTGGGGGCTCTCTGAGATGAATACATCCAAAAAACTTGGAAATTACTGCTTTTAGTATAAACTTCCCTTTCTTCCAGTAGTCCATGCAAGTCTTTGGAGTCTCACTTGCCTATCGTAATGCTTAGGTGGGTCTTACACTTTGTCATCACTATTAAGTGCTGTATTTATTTTATTGTGGGAGGTGGGAAAAATGAGAAGGAGGGCATTTGACTTCACGGTGAGTGGAGAGCAGCAATAGAGCTGACAGGTTTTTGAACTGCTGTCATTCCGCACTGCCTCTCCGTCACTTCTCAGCCATTCTCCATGGGATAGTCCCAACCTGACAAGGATTTGGGTTAAAAAAACCCCACTAAGTTCAGAATCAACAGTATGCAAATGCTTATTATCCCCCACTGTCCTTTGGCTGGGTGATTTTATGACGTTTTAATTGCGGCACACCTAGGCATATTGTTTGGCCAAGAGGTGTCGTGTAAATACAGGTTGCTGTGATTTCCTCACCCACGGCTGCGAGCGGGACACCTGGCCCTGTCACCACGGCTGGTGAGAGCCTGGCCCATGCCACCATCTGGAACACCTGGCTCTGGAGAGGCCCCCAAAACTGCCGAGCATCCCCAAAGTCTCCTGGAGCATCCTGGAGCTCTGCTATGGGCACCCAGAGTCGTGCTCATGTGGGTGAATCCAGGAGCAGACCTACCCTCCAAAGTTCCATTTGTTGTCCCCCCCAGTCTAGCAATGGTTCCTGTAATTCCGCTTTAAATAGTGGAAATAGCTTGAGAAAGCAAAACCCCTACTCTTGTTTGCACATCAGATCATCTCTGTGCCTGTTCTCTGGTCCTTCCCAGCACACACTCGAAAGGAACCGGGCGAGTAAAAGCTGAGTTGGGGTTTTATTTGCCTTTTCCAGTCTCTCATCCTAGCTCAGAAGTCATTGTTGTTAGAAATTACTAGTTTACACGCTTGCACACCACGATGTAAATACCCCATCATGGCTGGATGCTTTTAGGCAAAAGCTTTTGGAGTTGCTGGTGCAAAGCGATCCAGGTCTCTCTCTCTCACAGAGGGACATGTGGGTTTGCTGCTTCTTCTTCAGCTTTTTCAGCCTAAATCTGGAGAAACTGGATCAGCACCTAAACACTCTGGTGCCAAGTGAAACCAGTTTAGTGGTTATCACGGGTTAAACCAGCAGCAAATTGGCAGCGAACACAAGAGGCTGTAAAGATGCAGTCAGTGCAGAGCATCCCTTTTCTTTCTCATTCACCATTAGCAGCAGAAAAAGCGAATATTCAGCATTGCAGAGAACAGACCTGAGGCTTCAAGAAGCCATCCAGAACATGTACGTGCCTCCAAGCCAACACGTTCACACCTCAGATATGCCTGCAAGGACCTGGTTTTAAAATGTACAAAGGATTCCTCAAGGTCAGCACACAAACCCGTGCAGTGCAATTGTTCCTATGTCATCCATCATATCTAAACACACAGCAACTTAAATATGTGTGGTGTTCGTATTAATAATAATAATAATAATAATAATAATAATAATAATAATAATAATAATAAATAAATAGATAAATAAAAATCAGCCTCGGTCCAAATAAAGCTCATAGTCATCTTCATCCTGCAATCTGTGCCTTTAAAGGACGGGAGGAAAATATGAGTGCTGGAAGCATATGTTTCTTGCTGTGTGAGATAGCCAATGGTGCCTGTTGTTCCAATGAATCTGGAATAATTTGATGCCAGCAACCTAGGGGGGGATTTTGTCTCTCGATTTATCTTTTCATATTCAATTCTGGTTTTTTTCTGAGCTCTTGCGCAGTTTTCCTGGAGAAGGTCACGATCTGGGAAGCCTTGCATCAGGCTGGTTGTCTGCATTACACTAATGCCTAGAAATGAACTTCTCTGTCCAAAATGTGAATATTCTCACCCCAAAATGATGCCTGCTCAGGATGGGAGGTTCACTTTTTGGGCCAGAAATTGGTCATTTTTATTTATAGTTGAAATCTGGCTTGGAGGTAGGATCGGTTGAGGACAGCTCTTAGACATTTCTGTATTAAGTGTTCAGATTGCTTCGTCCTTTCCATTGCTTGGAAAGCTTTTCCATCTCTGCTTGCTCTGGGCTCTTCTTCATATGGCCTCTGAATTTTTCAATCCTGTATGTTCAGTTTCTCTTTTTCCTATAATCTATTGGCAGAAGTGCCTTGTGTTCATTTGTTGTATTATTTCTTTTGCTCCCCAATGCCTTTTGGACACGTCCGAAGTATTTCCATCATGTCTCCTGGATCTAAGATGCTATCCTAATAGCATCTCAGTACTTATGATGCATCTTATTCCATTTAAACCTGGTATTTTCCAAAGGCGTTTGCTTTGGAAGGCATTTAGACATCTCTTTGGTGGAGTTCCAGCTCCTGCATCCATATGGTAAAATGGAAATAACATTTTGAGTCAAAGATTTGTGGTCTTTTGAATTTTGTAGGCTTTTGGTGATTAAGTTTTGCTGATGATTGCAGCTGCAGCCTCGCCCATTCAGGTTCCCCACTGACCTAATGAACATCCCTGTGGACTTCTGTGTGACTGCCAAAGGATGAAAGTTGGCTTGCTAAACAAACTCCTTGGCCACTTAATGCAATACCCGAATGGGGACTACATCTCATTTCCAGAACTGATTACTAAACCTTCCTTTCCTTCCTTTTTTCTGGTGATGCTGAAGTGTCTTTGAAATTTTCAGCTTCAGAGAGCTGTGTCATGAGTACTTTGTAGGTCTGGCACTGCTGTTGAACTGGTTGATATTTGTGTTTGTCTGCATTTCTTTATCTCATAGTAATCATAGAATCATGGAATCATAAAGTAGTTTGGGTTGGAGGGGACCTTCAAAGCTCATCCAGTGCCACCCCTACCATGAGCAGGGACAGCTTCACCAGCTCAGGTTGTTCAGAGCCCCGTCCAGCCTGGCCTGGGATGTCTGCAGAGATGGGGCAATGTCAGTAACCATGTTAAATGGGGGTTACCAGTCATTGCTACCACTCTGTTCTGCAGATCTTCATCCACATACTTAAGCATCTTTTGGTGTTTTTTTGTTGTTTATTTGTAGGGGGACATGTGGTATTTGACAAGCTCTTGGCTTGAAACAGTGCCCCATGGAAAAGGGGGGATGTGAGGGGTGACAGGGAGTGTGTTGGGTCCTCCTGGGTGCGCTAAGGGGAAGGAGATGCTGAGAAATGATTCAACCTCATCCCTGGGGGAACCTACACACTGGAGATGGAGGTTTCAACCTAGCCCTGTCCGAATGGATCCCGCTCTGAGCGTTCTGTGCGTGTGGAGTGAGGCAGGACGGGGAGCAGCGAGGTTTCCTGCTGGCGATCAGGACTTTATCCTGCAGCAATGCGTGTGTGGGTGGACCTCTGACACCAGAGTCTTTAGAGAAGGGTGACAAGAGTGATGAGGAGCCTGGGAAAGCTTTACGTGACAGGCCTCCAAAACAGCGAGGGACGGCCACCTTCCAAAGCAAGTGAATGAGAAAGTGCTCTGATAAAAGCCCCCAGGGCTGCTGTCCATGCAAAGGGGCCCCAGCATTTTAGCTTGGCTTGTGGGACCTCTTCTGGGAGCACCCCAAGGTCCTTCTCCCAGGAGGTGACCCAAAGGGTTTGGCAAATCACCAAAGAAAGGGATGTCCCACCCCAAAACCTAAATCCATTCATGGAGAGGTGGGATTTGCACTCAGGAGAGGTGATAAGATGTTTCTGATCCCTCCACGTCAAACCTAGAAGGGGAGCCAATCACAGATGTTCATGCTTGCAAGATCTTTTTGTCTCCCTCAGCAAATTCTGCCTCCGCTATAGATGTGTGATGGGAGAGAAACATACCTCCTCCTACCAACTCTGAATTTGCACTTTTTAAAGGAGTCGAGATGAGTAATGCAAATATTCACAGTGGTAGAAGTTGATACCATGAAGAAAACATGGGAAATTAAAAAAAAAAATCAATGTTTTGAGGTTGAAACCACTCAACCAGTTGAGGACACGTCTTTCCTAGTGATGGAGCTCCCTCCACATGCTTTTTCAGAGAGATCCCACCTGCAATGGGGTGTGCTTTGGTCTGAGACTAGCTAGACCCAGCACCATACCCATGGTGTTGCTCCCAGAGCCACCTTTTGAGCTTTGGCCTTGCATTCCCTTCAAAGTCAATCCGAGGGAGGACCTGAGAGGATCAAGCTGTTGTCTCAAACACTTGCAAAACACGTTGGCTGAGGCTTCGACTGGGAATCAATCAATACACACTTTTTAGCATCAAATCAGTACAGCCAGCTGGCGTGTAGACAGGCTGATGTATCATGTGCTGTCACAGGGAGGTGTACTGGGGAGCGAGGCTTTAAGACGGAGCTATGTGTAGAGAAGAAGTTTATCTAGTGGGGTTTTTTCATACAGAAGGTGCTTCACGTGCAGCAGAAGGCAGAGTGTCTTGCAAGTTGGTGTCGTGGACGGTGCTTCACAAAATACTCTGTGTTCAATGGTGTGTGTTAGATGTTCGAAGTGGAGCTAAAAATTAGTATTTGTTTGAGGCAGATAGAAACTGGATCTCATAGAATCATAGAATAGTTTGGGTTGAAGGGACCATCAAAGCTCATCCAGTCCAATGAGCAGGTTGCTCAGAGCCCCATCCAGCCTGGCCTGGGATGTCTCCAGGGATGGTTCATCCACCACTGCTCTGGACAACCTGGGACAGGCTCTCACCACCCCCAGGGGCAAAAATTTCTTCTTAATATCTAGTCTGAATCTCCCTCCTTTAGTTTAAAACCATCAAATCTTGTTCTATCACAACAGGCCCTGCTCAAAAGTCTGTCCCAAACTTTCTTATCAGCCTGTTTTAAGTACAGAAAGGCCACACTAAGGTCTCCCTGAAGCTTCTCTTCTCCAGCTGAACACCCCAGCTCTCTCAGCCTGTCCTCCCAGCAGAGCTGTTCCAGCCTCGCATCATTCCTGTGGCTCCTCTGGCCCCTCTCCAGCAGGTCCATGTGTGTCCTGTGCTGAGGACCCAGAGCTGGACCAGCACTGCAGGGGGGTCTCACCAGAGCGGAGCAGGGGGCAGAATCCCCTCCCTGCACCTGCTGCTCACAGTCCTTTTAATGCAGCTCAAGATACGATTTGCCTTCTGGGCCGCATTGGTCTGAGCTGGAACTGAAAAACGGACTTAAAGTAAATTGTCCTGTGCTGCATATAGGATGTTTATGGGGCTTTTTGTACGAGTTTTTAGTTAACTAGGGTGTTTGATGAAAATATGCTGTTGGTGATGTGTCTCTGTCCATCCTGTTTCTTGGACGAGTCTGCCGTGACCCACTCAGTGCTGTTAAATGTTGTCATTAAGGCTGGGTGGGGTGAAGCACAAACCTGCCTCTCTGATGTGCTCATAATTTCAGATAGGATCGAGTTGTTGAGTACCACTTGGGGATGAGAAGTTTCAGGATTTGCATTTGTAATTAAGAAGAAAAGCTTTTTAAAGACTATTCTTTGCATTTCTTTGTACCTGAAGCCTCCCACTAACCAACCATAGCTCCGTTTGTGGAGGAAGGTGAGAAGCCAGAACAACGTGTTTGGGGTTTACACGCTCCCCTCTGCTGCGTGCGTTACTGCTGAACCAGCTGTGACTTAGGCAAGGTTTAACCTTTTTTTAGTGTGGAAGGGCCTAGCCAAAACCGAGGATTTTTTCCTTCAAAGCATGGGAAAGTTTTGATTAATTAGATACTTAAAAAAAATAAAATCAGTTTGCTAGAAAACCAGACACCAAGACATGATCAGAAACGCAGCTGCAGTGCTTCCCAAGTTGTATCTCAGATATCCATTCCTAGTCTGTGTATATTTTGTATTCCTCAGTATTACAATATCTGCTTTTCACATTTTCACCGAATCACAGAATTCCCACCTTTATCCTTTTGTACCTAAAGCCCAGTGGTGTGGGCTGGGCTTGGGTTCTTTTTCTTTCTCCCAAGCTTTGGTCCTTGCGCTTTCAACTCTCTCATGAATATTGATCCACCTACCCTGAATATTGCAGGGTCTTGGCACCATAGCACAGAGGTGGGTTGCAAACACAAATGGTTTTAGCCTTGCACATCCCAACAGAGAAGAGAGTTGGTGCAAGGGGTTGGACACCCCATGGGTTTCCAAAGAAAAATCACCTTTTTGCTGCCAGGTTGCGTGCCAGGGTCTTTGCTGTCGCTGCTTTATAAGTAGGAAATTAAAGTGTGTGTGGATTAAGTGAATCTTCTGAAATCTGCAGCAAGTCCATAGAGTCATAGAACAGTTTGGGTTGGGAGGGATCTCCCAGGCTCATCCAGTGCCACCCCTGCCATGAGCAGGGACATCTTCACCAGCTCAGGTTGCTCAGAGCCCCGTCCAGCCTGGCCTGGGATGTCTCCAGGGATGATTCATCCACCACCTCTCTGGCCAGCCTGGGACAGGCTCTCACCACCCTCAGTGTAAAAAAATTCCATCACAGAGCTGGGAACTGGACACCAACACCCTTCAGTCCCACCTTCACCTCACGCATTTCTGAGCGGCATCCTGATGCGCTTTGTCCCTACCGTCTCGTGTTGAGAAAGCCCACGTTTCCTAAGCCTAGTTCACCTTATGTGTGCCTTGAAGTCCATTGGATGAGGTTAGGGGTTAATTCAGCCTGTTTAAAAACTCAGTTTGGCTGCCAGACGGGAAAATCTGATGAGCGGAAAGTGGATCAGATGTGGGAAAGGAGGAGGAAAAGGCGAGTGGTCGTTGCTGACGCTCAGTTCGTTGTGGGCTTGGCAGTGGGTTTTGGCCACTTTGGGCGTAAACACGTGGCAGTGCACATGTGTGTGCTGGTAGGTGGACTCGGTTGGGTAACAAGAGCAAATCTTGCTCTGCTTTTGAGAGGCCAAGTCTAAAACATGGTCTAAGAAACATGTGTATAATTTTGTACAGTGAGACAGTAATTTACTTTGCTGTTTTGCCCATCAGTGCAACAGCTAGAGACTGTTAAGATAATTTAGTGGTGGTTTGTGGTTATAAATACATTTCCATTGTGACTAAGGATTCTAATAGATATTAAATTCAGCCAAGGGGGTTTTAGTATTTTATTATTTTTTTATTGCGCACTCCCCAGTGTTTCTGTTTTGACTTATTAATCTTAAGGAATAAGACGAGGGATGGCTGTTAAATGTTTTTTTTTTAATGTATAAAATAGGAGTTGTAAAAGAAAAACAAACAAAAAGAAACACAAAACCAAACATACACTGGATGATGTAATTAATTTAGTGTAATCCCGTTGTTCAACAGTGGGGCTCTGGGGTGTCCTGCTCTTGGCTGGTGATACTACAGGTATGTTGGGTGTTGTGTAAAGCTATTGTAGTGCAATTCTTTGTCATAGCCATGTTTTCCGCTCGGAATATTTTGGGCAAAAGGGAAAATAGTCTTCTCTATCCATCTTGGCCTCATGCAAGATAAGTTGCGCAAAATTAAGAACTGACTTTTGAAATTTAAACACGACTGTATCCAAATGTCAAGGTGCCCACATAGCAGATCAGGACCTCAAAAACCCCCAGGACTTCAGCCATGGGTTTCCAGCCATGTCCTGCATCCATTTGAAGATCTTCCTTCCACGGCTGAGAAGCAGGCGGTGTGAGAAGCGATGTGATCTGCTGTGGGAATGCCTCGTCTCTTCTACTCTGATGTCTTAATCTGAGTAATAACAACAAGAAGTTTGAAGGCTTAGCGTGGAATTGGATAGCTCTCCAAAAATAGGCCCTCCCTGGAGATATCTCCTGCTTCCTGCTGGGCTGGAAAAGCTGCGCTGACAGCCTTCGCACTTGGATATTTAGGCATCTCCTGGAACCTAGAGCATGAAGGAATGCAAAATAATAGAGGAAATCAGTCGAACTTATTAAATTTCAGAAGAGCATTTGGACTGAGCTTCAGAAAGTGTTCCCCGCCCCCCAGCTCCTCCTGTGTAGAAAGGCACCTGAGCCAAACCCCAGTGTTTACAAATATTTTTGAGATTTTGCAGGTCTTGGAGCTCAAAAGATGTTGAGATCTTCCAGACTAGACCCTCTTTCTCTAAATAATGTCTTGGCTGTAGTGACTCTATGTCCCTAGAAAGTGTGGACCCCAAACAGGGCTCCTTGCACCCAGAGCTGGGTTGGCTCCAGCTCTGTCTTCATGTGCTCAGAAGTGGGGGAAGGCGTTGCATTAAATAAATAAATAAATAAATAAAGCAACAAACTTCTGTTATTTTGTCATGTTGGAATGTCTCTGTCAGTCTCAAGGAATAGCTGATACCATCTGGTGTATCTTAGGAGTTTGTCATCGGGAGCTTTATCTTCACTCGCCCTTGGGCTGAGCCTGAAGGCGACAAGCTCTGGGGTTTCCTCTCCCAAGCTCTTCACAGGCTGCGTGTTTTGCTTCCCTCATCTTTCCATTTTATTTTAGTCTTCCTCTCTCCTTTTCATCTAATTCCTAACATTTAGGGGGGTGTCAGCACGAACTCACTTTTCCCAGTGTGTGGCTTGTATTTTGCTCGCTGAGGACCTGGCTTTATGGCACTGAGTTGAGCCACCTCTGCAAGTTATGAGGAAGAAATTTTTGACACTCAGAGTGGTGAGAGCTTGTCCCAGGTTGCCCAGAGATGTGGTGGATGAACCATCCCTGGAGACATCCCAGGCCAGGCTGGATGGGGCTCTGAGCAAGATGAAGATGTCCCTGCTCATGGCAGGGGTGGCACTGGATGAGCTTTGAAGGTCCCTTCAACCCAAACTATCCTGTCATTCTGTGAAGTCCATCTTAAGATGAGTAGGAATGAGGACAGATAGACTGACATGACCATCCCCGTGCTTCAGAGCATCCCAGAAACCCACCCTGGAGCTCCACCTCGACACACAGCCATGCATGAGGAGCAAACCCCCATTCCAAGCACAATTCCACAAAAACAAGGCCAAGACACAAAAACCCTGATATTATTAACCTGAGTCGACACGTGGCTGGCCTGGGCTTGGGAAGTTTGAAAAATCTACATCTCCAAAGCAGTTGGATTAGAGATTTTAGTATGAAACACTTCCCTTCATCCTCTGGCTTTAAGGTTTCCACAGGGATTACTGGGCTGATGCAGGCAGCTGGTATTCCACCCCACTGTCTCCCCAAACACCAGCACCAGCTCGAAAACCCGTGTTGGGAACAGCAGTTCAGAAACTCAGTCTCAACCTTTCCCGGTTTGTTTTTCCCATCTGTTTTTAACAGCGTGTTCTTGCCACTTGGACCTTTCTAGGCTCGATCTTGTGATCCCTGATGTAGTATGACATTTCCAGTTTATTAGGAATGCTTTTGTTTATTTGCTGGGTGGGGTTTTTTTTCTTTCTTTTCCTTTTTTTCCCCTTTTCCCTACGTTGTGTGGAGGCTTTCTGCCTCGGCTGACAATACAAACGTCCTCTCTGTGCCGGGAGGTGCCACCCACACCCGTGGTCTCTGAAATCAGGACAGTTATCTCAGCGGTTGCAAGTCCTTTGAGTGGTTTGGGAGCTCTTATTAAACAAAAAATGAAGCTGTTTATTTTTTTTATGGCTTTTTCTATCATTTTGCACTTGTTTCTAGAGAGCTGAAGCAAGCGAGTTTTTAAAAACCTGTTGTCTTCATTTTTTGACTCGCTTGAGGAAAACCAGCAAGAAGGGACTCAGGGCTTGAGTTTGCTGGTGGCATTTTCCATTTACCCAGCCGGTCTCTACTTTTCTTAGCAGATTGTGTGCATTGTCTGTTGCACACAAGTGGGAGTTTGCTTCTAAACCAAAGGTGGCTGGACCAGCCTTCACGTTGCTCCATCTTTCCATTTCGTGTAGAAATCACTGCGCTTCTCTCCAGCGGTGGATAAATATCGTCAATAGATGAGTATCAGTGACAGAGCAACACTTGGGATTGTGGTAGTAGTGTGCTGCTCTCCGTAACCTACATGTCTTTCTCTAAAAAATCCCTTGTTCTCATTGAAATAAATGAAGTGATACCTTTCAGAGACCTGGATTCACTTCCTGACTGACACAAATCCCACTGTAAGACTTCAAAGATGCTTATTTGCCTTTTTAAAGTGCTTTCAGCTGTACCGTGCCAGCCCATGGTGGTGTGAGAAACTGCAATCGGAGTCCACAGTGCTGATGTTTCCTAGGGGTTTGCATCAAAAAAGCATTTTTTAAATGGGTGGGAGACTCCTGGGAAGATCTGGCTGCAGGAGGATGGGGCTCATGATGGTGTGGGCTCCCATGCACCTTGCTGGGTCCACCAGAAGGAACAGGAGCTTCAAGTCATCTTTCTGGCCCATGGGTGAGGAAGAAATGGGGGACAGATTGAGCATCTCCGTCAGGCTTGCATTCATTAAACTGAACCAAATCTCAGTTACGTTCTAAGCCAGGAGGGTAAATCTAACAAGGCCCACGTGGCTGCAACAAGCCAGGAGCAGAGATTAAGCTGATTTGTTTTGGGTTGGCCAAGCTTGCACTTCAGTAAAGCTTCAGGACCAAATCTTTGGTTGCCGTGATCTGTGAAGGATCCTTTGATCAAGTGAGGGTGCTGCTGAACCCCTTTTCTGCACCTGTGATCCTGTACAAACACAACCTACAATCACGGTCAGTTGGCCAGTGTGTGGGAAATCTTGGTTCTTTGCCTTCAGGAGCAGAATTTGGGTCTGTAACCATAAGGGTTTGCAAACAGAAATCATTCCATAGTCAAAACTACCCCCAAAAAGCTCTGAAAGTCCCAGAGAGCTCAGAACCGCTGTGTCTGCGTTTTGATTCTTTAAGCGTTGGCCTTCCCAGGAAAGCAGAGATCCCTCCGGAGACCTCGCGGCTCTGATTGCTTCCAGCCAAGCAGCAGGGGCACATTTCTGTCCGGTGAATCTGGTTTCTGCATCAGCTTTCCCAGAAACCAGCCTTCACCTCGCTCCGTCTTTCCATTTTGAGCAGAAATCGCTGCGCTTGCCTCCAGCGCTGGAGGGATATCATCAACAGATGAGTTTCGATGGCAGAGTTATACTTGCTCTAAGGCAAAATGAGCTTTTTAATATCCTCCCCCAAATGAACTGGAGTCCGTGCCCACTCCCAGGGGTTGCCTGGGACGTGATTTGGGCAGCATCTGCCCAAGGATGCTCCCAAAGACCTTTCCTCCTCCCGTGCAGGTTAAGATTTGCTGGTACCCAGCAACACCAAGGTGAATCTCATCTTCCTGTTGCATTAATTAGTCTGGTTTAATGGTGTATGCTATAGAAATAAAAAAAGCCAGCTATAAAAAGGACTGATTGCAAATGCAGATGCTTTGGAGTGGGGTCAGGAGGACAAGCAGTCGGTCCTTAGCTGTGCCGCTCCGTCTGGATTCATGACCAAAGGATACAGAGGATGAAACACCAGGCCATGCCAGACCGCGTGGATGGATTCATCCGACTTGTTGCGATACGCTGAATTAACCTTTATGGGGTTATTTTTAACACTGGGGAAGGCCTTGTCTGCTGGAAATAAAAGTGATCGATATGCACTCGGGGTCCCTGTCTGGCGTGAAATGGCTCCGTGATGGATTTGCATCACAGAGCCCTTGATCGTCACCATCCAGGGAGGCTCAGGGGGGAATGAGGATGGGGCAGAATTTCCCTCTGGAGGCTTTTGCCCCGGGGATGCTGGGGCTTCATGCCCACTCCAGTTTGGCCTTCATCCTGCAGCAGCATATTAAAAATAATAGGGTTTTCTCATCCTCGTGGCTGTTTTATGAGCCAGCCTCTAACAGTGTCCCTGCTTCCCCAGGGGAAGCGGCTGCTAATTTATTTTGTTCACTTGTTAGACTTGCCGTCCTCCTTGCCAGAGGATTTCTGAACAAGGTTTTCAATATTCATAGACTTAACTATGTCATGAAAAAGGGGCCATTAGTTCCTCCAGTTTGATCTCAGATCATTAACTCCGCACTACTGTTTTCCTTTGCCGTCTTTTATTCTCCCTGTCCTTTCTAAGTGCTGTTTGTTTTCTTTATCACTCTGTGTATCCTTTCAGCAATAGCGCCAGCATATTTATTAGTATTAATTGGCATATGTGCAACAAATGTCACGTAAGGATCACAGAAGCCTTTGCCCTGGAGAAATCAGTGTATTTATCCCACATGGGGAATCAGAGGCACCAAAGAAACCAGATGGGCATCAGCTGCAGGCATGCCCTGATGAAGCCGGCCGTGATTTCTTCCTAAAAGGCAGTTTGGACCTGGCAATCGTTGGCACACGCTTGCTTTGAGCTAATTCAGCTGTACCCTGGAAACCGGGTCTTTATTCCAGCAATGTTCCCAGCTTTCATGCCACCTTCAATCCTGCAACATGTGTCGCTCCCGCCCCATCATGCCACCCAAAACCTCCCAGTCCATAGTGGGCTGGAGCGGTGCTGAGGCAAAAAAAAGGGGGAAAAATAATAATAATAATAGGAGAGACCTGTTCTGGAGATGATAATGATAATAATTTTCTCGAGGTGTCATTTCAGAGCTACATATTAAGGTCTAAAAGCAAAGCAGGCAGAAGGACCGAAGCTGAGGCTTTGTGCTGAATTGGAAAGTAAAAGTAAAGCCAAGAGGGCAAAAAGGAAGACTGAAGTCCTTTTTTAAATTATTATTATATTTTTACCCCACTGTGCTGCCTCTCAGTCTCGAAGGGGGACAATAGGCACTTGTTCCCAGTAACCATCGCCCAGCCCGTGCTGTGGACGGGGCTGGGAAGGGGCTCCCAGGGCTGGGAAGGGGCTCCTGGGGCTGAGAAGGGGCTCCCAGGGCCGGGCTCAGCTCGCCCGCGTCCCGCTGCGCCCTGGGAGTTTATTTTTCCAGCTCTCCTACTCAGAAACACTTGGCTAAAGGAAAAATTGTGGAGGAGGTTTAGCTCAAGTGAGCACAAAAACATGTGTCCTGGTAGTATATTGCTTGCCGAGTGGTGGGGTTTTTGTTGGTTTTTTTTTTTTTTCCTTTCTTTTTGTTTCTTTCGTCTTTTTTTAAGAGTATCTGAGAACTTGGGAATCATGTGAGGAGGGTGGGGGTGATGCTTTTCAGATGGGCACAGGGCTGTGTAAATACAAGGAAGGGAAATCTTTTCTGACTGATGCAAGTTCTCCCAGCCTGTTTTTTCTCCTCTTCAAACTGCTTCTTTGGTGAACAAGTATGAGAATGGCAGAGCCGAAGCCTTTTTAAAAGCCTTAACTAAACACCCTACCTTAAGCTACCTTTGTCCCTAGGGTGATAACCCCTCCTCTTCCCATGAACCCCAGAATCCCAGAACCCCCAAAGGTTGGACTTGATGATTTCTGAGGTCTTTTCCAACCCAGTCGATTCTGTGATTCACACATCCCTACACAAGGAAAGGGGCTGCAGTGTCACACCAAGTCCCCTTTCCTTGCCCCACAACCCAGTCACCATGGGAAAATAGGGGAAAAGAAAGACGCAAGAAAAGTCATGTTGGAGACTTCAAAACTGGGGAACAAAGAGCTGTTCCCTTCCCTCTATCCCCAGTTTCCTCTACACAATCTCCTCTCTCCTGCCCTCTGCAAGTTAAAACGTTGCTTGATCCAGAGACAAGATGCTGAGCAAACAAATTGCAGGTCAAAGTCTCCCACTCCTTCCCCCCGGCCACGTTCCCATCCGCACATTTTTGTGCGCCATCCCCGCTGCCTTTTCCCATGCCCTTTTCGGGGGAGCAGGGCTGGTACACTGGCTGTCAGCCCCGCAGATGTGAGCTGAGCTGCTTTTTTGGCAGGCAAAGAAGGGGGTTGTTTGGGGAACAGCTCGAAAATCTGGGCAGATGGTTTCTACCCTGTGCCGTGAGCTGGGCTCGGCAGAGTTGTTCTTGAAGGGAGAACGATGGCGCGGCGCCGTTTGAATGGTTGCAGGTGCTGATGTTCAAATCAAATCCGTGCTAAACCCTTTCTTGGGTTTGTGCGGTGGCAAGGGAGTGAGAAATATATCCCCTCTAACCCTGTGGGGATGTGAGCGAGGAGCGATGCACGTGGATTTGTCTGCCCTGGGGTGGTGCATCCCAAAGGGGAGCGGTGAAGCTGGTCTGGTAGCAAGGTGGGGGCTGTAAAAATATGTTAGATGGAAACCTTCAGCGTGTTGAGACAGCTGTGTTAGGAAAAGAAGGAAAAACAAGATTTTAGCAATTTTTGAGAGGGAAACAGAATATCATGAGTGTGTCTGGCATGGAGCAGTGGGTTACCAAGGTGATTACCTTCTGGCTTTATCCTTTTCCCTGTGACACTGGGACTATTTACTGATCAAACCACCTTGTGAAGTTAAATTCACACCACACAAGGAGGCTGGTGAGCTCCAGCTGATGTCTCCAGCCGGTGTGATGGGCCTGAGTGAAGTGAGCCTGAGGGTATCGCTCTGGAAGGTGGAGAGGTAGCGATGCAGAACCACTGCTGCATCTGCTAGTCCTTGACATCTGTGCTGCCTTGGTCAACAAATAAAATTCATGACCCAGATAAAGGCAGAGATGAAGGTTTGCAAAGTAGCTTATTCCACTGAGTTTCAAGCACCTGCCGTAGCCAGCTGAGTTCTCCTTGGGCTCTTTCTCTAGACAGTTATTTTGTTTTCTGGCCTGGAGCTGATAGAAGGACACTAAATGAGGATTTAATAGTGAACTGACTCATCTTGATTTGATCATGCTACAGGCATGCAAGTCAAATCACGGTCTAGGAGGCTGTGTGTGTGAGACTGTGGTGATGCCCACTCATGGATGAGGAGAGCTGTGGTCTTTACATTCACGAGCCATTCCCAGGATGCGACATCCCATAAGCTGTTTTCTAACTGCTCCAGTTGGTTATCCTGGGGACTTCGCAGTTTCTTTTATGCCTGCTGTGGGATTGACCTGAGGTCATTGGGTTACCCTGGGGTAAAAGATGATGATCCCATGTGAATCCATGGGAGGTGCTGGAGCGAGTTGAGAGAAGGGAATGGAGCTGGGGAAGGGGCTGGAGCACAAGTGTGATGGGAGCGGCTGAGGGACCTGGGGGGTTCAGCTGGAGAAGAGGAGCTGAGGGGAGACCTTCTGATCTCTGAACTGCCTGAAAGGAGCTTGGAGTATGGAGGGTGTTGGTCTCTTCTCCCAGTTGGCAAGCGATAGGACGAGAGAAAATGGCTTCAAGTTGTACCAGGGGAGGTTTAGATTGGATATTGGGAACAATTTCTTCCTAGAAAGGGTTGTTGGGCATTGGAACAGGCTGCCCAAGGTAGTGGAGGAGTCACCATCCCTGGAGGGGTTGAACAGACAAGGAGATGAGGTTCTCAGGGACATAGTTTAGTGCCAGTGTTGGGTTATCATAGAAGCACAGAATGTCCTGAGTCGGAAGGGACCCACAAGGATCATCGAGTCCAACTCCTGTCCCTGCACAGGACAACCCCACAGTTCACACCGTGTGTCTGAGGATGTTGTCCAGTCTCTTCTTGAACACTGTCAGGCTTGGGGCTGTGACACCACCCTGGGGAGCCTGTTCAGTGTCCAGCACCCTCTGGGGGAAGAACCTTTTCCTCATGTCCAACCTGAACCTCCCCTGGCACATCTTCCTGCCATTCCCTCGGGTTCTGTCACTGGTCACTAAAGAGAAGAGTTCGGTGCCTGTCCCTCCCACTTCCCTTGTGAGGAAGGTTTGGACTTGATCTCTGAGGTCTTTTCTAACCCAGTCAATTCTGTGATTCTGTGAAGCTGTAACCACAATGATTTATCCCCTCCAGATGACAGAGCTCTGCACTAGTCTGCTGGGCTCAGAGATACACAGGCAAGGGTGCCAAGTCTTTTGAAAACTAATTATTTGTTTTTATAGTGTCATTTTCTTTTTGTTTTCATCCTCTCCCCCACTTTTGAAGTGGCTGATAAGTACCATCTCTGAAGGTGCTTCTCAGAAAGCATCGTTAGTTGTCTAACATGGTCCTTGATTTGTTTCTTTTTTGTTTGCTTTTTTAATATTTTTGGAGAAACCATCATCTACTAGAGTACAAAATTGATCTGGGGTAAAAGGGACCAACTTGGACATTTGCATGAAGATCTAGAAGGACAAGACCCAGTCTAATCTCAGTGGCTGCAAGATGTCCTCTTGGAGTATGATGGTTTAGACTGACTTTTCAAAAGGATGTCTGAAGATGGGTGGGAAATCCAGCAGAAGATGGGCATCCCACTCTCCTACACTTATCTAGAAAATCATGTAGGAACAACAGTTTATCTCTGGCAGCTCCCTGCTGATGAGATCCTCATCAGCTGCTCATCCCTCATCTCCTGCCCTGTGCCTTCAGAGACTGCACATCCCGGAGAAATGCTGGGTAAAATGGGTGATTTCCACTCTTAAGAAGCCTAGAAGCTGGACTTATTTTACATCAAGTGCTAATGGTGTAAAATCTTGAATAGAGAGGTCAATGTGAGCTGCTAGACTATCTCAGCAGAGAAGGAGAAAGGGACTTTCACTTCTCGTATCGCTACCTTGCCACTTCCGAAGTCTTCCCGCATGGCTCAGTCAAACCAGTCCTTTCCCCCAGAGCACACACAGTGGAAATCTGACGATTCGGCTTCTTCCTGCAGCTTTTGTTGCTTCATCGGGTCCGAAGTGTTGACTCATCAGTCTTTCTTCACGTGATTCCCTCAAAATAGCTCTCCTCGGGCAGACGGCGTGAGGACTGGGCAGTCTCGTTGGCACAACTTCTCTCTGAGAAGCTGCCGTAGCAGCTGGTCCCTCTGAGGTGATTCTGGTCTCCAAAGGGTTTTTAGCTTTTCCTAAAAGCATGTAAAGATGTTTTTTTCAGCCATGTTCTTACCTGAAGGAGGAGAAGTCTTGAGAGTGACTTGAAGATACGGCTGGCGCAGTTGTGTACTGTGTGTCATCTGTGTCTCTAAAATGGTTTGAAATCCTGGATGAAAGGTCACTCATCTTGAAACATCCTTCCTTCCTCCCGTTGGACACAGTGCCCACAGAAACCCTGACACTGTACGTAAGCTTATAGAATCACAGAACCATAGAATCATAGAGTAGTTTCAGTTGGAAGGGACCTTCAGAGGTCCTCTTGCACCACCTCTTGTGATGTTATCAAAACCCTTATAATTTAGACTTCTCTTGCCTTTTAGGTTTCCTTTTCTGGAACAAACCCAAGGGTTTCCTGCAAAAGCCCAGGGCGGTTGTCTAGAGCAGCAACTTCTGCTGATCCTGTTCTTTGGGATGACCCCCACCCATTGCTCATGGCTTTCCCAGAGCTCTGGCCCCTCTCTGAACATTTCCACGCCGCCCTGGGTGCCAGCGAGCATCACTGTCTAAGAATGAGAAGTAATTTAGTTCCTAAGCAACCTCTCTCCTGGCCTCTTGCTAAAGAGTGACTTAGCATTTTCCAAAGGAAAGAAAAAAAAAAAGAGGCTGTGGATATCAGTGTGTCAAGGAAGGTTCTTCTAATGTGCTTAACCCTCCGGATGCCGATTTAACGAGCTTCCACTGAGCACCGGCCAGCTGGGCCACTGCCAAGGGGGTCGGGGTGCTGCAGGAAGCCAAATTCAGCCCATCTGGGAGGAGTTCAAGTAATGATTAAAATCTGTAGCTGCTAGGAGTGTTTCTAGGATCATGAGGACCGGCTTTTTCCTTATTTCTTCTCATTGTTTTCATCTTCTTCCTGACCTTAAGACATTTTGCTGGCTGTTGTCGTTTTATTTCATCTTCTCTCCCACCCTTTCAAAAACCCCTTGAAGTCAACAAATGTCATTTTATAGGGTGTTTCTGCTGTGGTGACTATCGGTTTTATTTCAAATCCATCAGTGCCTAGCCTGAAAAATGAATTAGCAGGTCACATCCATGTCCTAACCATCTCTGTCTATCTGAGATATATTCCTGCCACCTTCATTAGAGCTGTACCTCAGTAAATCAAGATCTTTACCGTCTTTATCTTTTTCTCATCCCTGTAAGGAAAAGCTTCAGGTGAATTATGATTTTTCCCAGGTTACTATTATAGAGCCAAAGCATCGGACTGAATTTGTACCTTCAGGGTACCCAGCTCTCACATGGGACTTCACAGAATCATAAAATAGTTTGGGTTGGAAAGGACCTTCCAAGCTCATCCAGTGCCACCCCTGCCATGAGCAGGGACATCTTCACCAGCTCAGGTTGCTCAGAGCCCCGTCCAGCCTGGCCTGGGATGTCTCCAGGGATGGTTCATCCACCACCTCTCTGGCCAACCTGGGCCAGGGTCTCACCACCCTCAGGGGCAAAAATTTCTTCCTCATGTCTGACCTGAGACTTGCTGACCTGCTGGTTTCAGTTGGTTTCTTCTCCATCAAGGGTCTCAACTCCTCCATTGAGCTGGGAGGTTGGAGGGTGTTGTGTTTTGAGACACGACTGTAAAGGACAAGCAGCTTGACGGGAAGATGTACTAAGTGAGATGGAGGAGATAATCTGCTACTCCAGGGCCAGTGTGGCTAGAAGGGACCTCTGGCAATCACCTAGTTCACCTTTCCTAGAGCAAGGTCACCAAGTGCAGATTGCTTAGGATTTTGAGTATCTCCATAGGTGAAGACTCCACAACTTCTCTGGACAGCCTGTGCCAGTGTTTGACAATCTTCACAGTTTGAAAAACAAAAACAAACAAACAAACAAAAAACCTTCCAATTTTTAAATTGAATTTCCTGTATTTTTAGTTTGTGCTCATTGCCCTTGCCCTGTCATTGGGCACCACTGAGGAAAGTTTGACTCAGACGGGATTAATTTCCCCCCATCAGGTATTTATACACATTGATGAGATCCCCCCTGAGCTTTCTTTTCTCCAGGCAGAACAGTCCCAGCTCTCTCATCCTCTTTCATACGTCAGATGCTCCAGTTCCTTCATCACCTTCATGGCCCTTTGCTGTCCTTTCTCCAGTATATCCGTGTCTCTCTCATACTGGGGAAGACAGGCTGGACCCAGCACCTGCAGTGTCCCACCAGGGCTGAGCAGAGGAGCAGATCCTCTCCCTTGACCTCCTGGCAACACTCAGCCTAACACAGCCCAGGAGGACATGTTGGTGACCCATGGTCAACTTGTTCTCCACCATGATCCTTCCAGCCTGGTGAATAAACCTGTTTTCCAGCCAGTCAAGCCCAGTGAGACCCACCTCACTGTCCAGTTATCCAGGCCATACTTCACCAATTTGTCCATGAGGATCTTATGGGAGATACTTTGAAAAAAATAATTTCTGAAGTCCTTATAAGAAGCACCCACTGCTCTCATCAAGCCAATCGTCTCCCTGTAGAAGGCCATCAGGTTGGTCAAGGGGTCTTACTACAAAGGCCAGCAGGGTCAGAGGGGATTGCAGAAGGTTGAGGTGACATAGTGCAACAGATATTTCAGTTTTGTCAGAGTATTTCAGCCATGATATTCATGCTCTAGTAACATCCAGCAGTGGGGCAGGTGTCCCTGGGCAGGCACAGGGTTTCTTTGTGGATGTCAGCAACACACGGGGGTTTATTATTAAGGATTTGCCCCTATGCTTGGCCTTATGATGGATGTGATGAGGCCAGCATGTATGTCCTGGTCCATTCACATCCCCATCTGTGCCGGGAAAACAGGTCTTCTCTCTCCATGCTGCTGTACACAAAGCCCCATCTCTCCTCTGTCATCCATGCAATACAACACACAACTCAGTTGATATGCAGCCAGGAGCAATTTATCTTATTTTTCTTTATTTTTTCCCTCTCCTTGAACCGCTTTCACAGCACTAAGAGAAACAGAAATAAGAGCGACAGCTCAGGACGCTCATGAAGCTGATGGCCAGGAGGGGCTTTGCCCAAGGAGCAGTTCTGCCGAGTAAAATTACGCTTTCTAACCCAGCTGATTGAAGCCCAAGCAGGCACAAGCGTGTCCTTGCATTAAGCAAGAGCCTCGCCAGCTCTCGAGGGTCAGGTTGAAGTCAGGAAGAGCTGATGGCAGATTTGGGAGTAGGACCCAAGCATGACCTACTGGTTCCTGATGACCCCCACTGCTGCAGCAAGTTGTCTATATATATTAGGAAAGAAATACTATTAATTTTTATTCCCCTTTATTAAAAAAAAGGAACAGCCTGGCAGAGAGCACGCAAGGAATGGGCAGACACACTGCCTCGTTTGTTGGAACGTCCGACAGATTAAATTAAGGTTTTTTAAAAAAAAAAAAAAATTTAGAAAGGGAGAGAGAGAACAAGTGTTTTCTATGTGCAGAGTTCATTCGCAAGTCACTCATTTCTCTTGCTCTTCAGGGAGTGATATGAGACAATTAGCTAATTGGTTTGGGGAGGTGACCTGTCAGTGACTCAAGGAGGAAATGTCTCCTGTGCAGTTTGACAGAGAGAATATATTTTCAGCCCGTTGTGACAGCTGCAAGCACCCCCCATTAAAGTCAAGTGTGTAATGGCTGTAATAACGACAAGCGTGGAATCCATCACAGCAAGGGAAAAGCAATGAAAAACCTCATAACACGCACTAAATTGCAGCCGGAGCTAGTATGTTATGTTGTCAGGTTTGAAATATTTCTGAATTATCTTATCGTTAGCACTGTGTAAGCATCCAAAGCCTTTCTGAGGTTGAAATCTGTCCCAAGTTACCTTTGTAAGCCCTTTGGTTCAGCAGCTCATCTGCCTTCAGAGCCAGGTACCTGCACATCCTCATGATGGAGCTGATGATTGTGTGTGAAGTTTGGAGGACTTGAAAGCTGGGATTTTAGCCCAAGCCTATTGAAAGAGGAGCTGTTTGCTCAGTTTGCTAAGAGGATGTAGATTTTCCACATTTTCCCATAAGTTCTCAGGCCATGAGTGTCAACAGGGTTGGCCTCCTGAGTTGGTGTAAGACCAACTGTAAGACCAAGTGAGGTCTTTGAAATGTCCCCATCAACCTGCCCCTTGAATTTTGTACCTTTTTGCAAAAAGCAATAGGCTGGCGGAGAAGCACCAGGAAGGGAAAAGTTTAACCAAGAAGGCAACGCTGTCCTCATGCCCTCAGACACCACTGATCCCACCGACATAGCAAAAATCAAAATACTGAATCAAGTGTGTTGCAGAGAGACAGCAGTCATGAGATAATTAGACAGAGAAAAGCAGGAAGTCTCCTTCAACCAGAGTGATGTAATTTTCCACAAACAGAACTTCATTCACGTGAATGTTTTTTTAAAAAAAGAAAATGCAAGTAGGGCAACTACGGCTTTTAACTACCAAGGGTTGGAAGGAGTAGCGGGTCCCAGACTGGTGGTAGGAGGTATCTGGCTTTCCTTAAGGAGGTGGTTGGTCCTTTCTAAATATCATGTACCTGAGAATTATTATTATTATAGAGTTTTGAAAATTTTAGCTAGCAAACAAGTCTCCATCCCTTCCCACAGCCCCACCACTCACTTTGTGTGCCATGCTCCATGCCCACATGGGACTGGTACACTACTGATGCAGGAGGAATGGCTTTACTGATGTTTGGTGGGTCTCAGTTTCTACAGTGACAACAATGAGGGTGTGTGAGGATCAGCCCTGGGGATGGGTACAGCAGAAACTGAAGATGAAGTAAATAAGCACATCATGTATTGGAGGCTTCTAGCCAACTAGTACAGACAAAGACATCTTCCCCATCCCTGCCCCTCCACAAATCTCATGGGAAAATGTACTGCCTGGTATCCTGCATGGATGGGCAGAGCTTGGTGCTCATCAGCACAGGACACACATGGAGCTGCTGGAGAGGGGCCAGAGGAGCCACAGAAATGATGCGAGTCTGGAACAGCTCTGCTGGGAGGACAGGCTGAGAGAGTTGGGGTATTCAGCTGGAGAAGAGAAGCTCTGGGGAGACTTTAGTGTGGCCTTTCCATACTTAAAAGGGGCCGAGAAGAAAGATGGGGACAGACTTTGGGCAGGGCCTGTTGCAATAGGACAAGGGGTGATGGTTTTAAACTAAAGGAGGGGAGATTCAGGCCAGACATGAAGAAGAAATTTTTTACACTGAGGGTGGTGAGAGCCTGTCCCAGGTTGGCCAGAGAGGTGTTGGATGAACCATCCCTGGAGACATCCCAGGCCAGGCTGGACGGGGCTCTGAGCAACCTGAGCTGGTGAAGATGTCCCTGCTCATGGCAGAGGTGGCACTGGATGAGCTTTGAGGGTCCTTTCCAATCCAAACTATTCTATGATTCTATGACTGGTGGAAGGTCCAGAAGCACTGGGTCCATCCAACACCTGCTTGGGTTGATGCGTTCAGGCAAACAGCGTTTATGTGATCAATTAGAAAGGGCAGCATTTTTCATATTGATGGTGTGTCTGTGTTGTTGTCAGATGGTTTTGCTGCAGCACAAACAGGAGACGGCTGCTATTTTAATCATTGCTGCACAAGAGTTTCTCGTAAAGGTCGTAAAATTAAAATAAATCTTGAGAGACTGACCCATCATTAGTGGTAAAACCAGCTATGCAGCACTACAGGCACATCCTGGAGTAGGGTAACGGGACAGAAGAATGATTTACCCAAAAAAAAATAAAAAGGAGAAACCTTTTCCACAACCATTTATTTTTATTCGTTTTGCAGAAAACTTCTAAAATATCTCATTCACTTCCCTTTCTCTGAAGTATCAAAACTGTTCGAATTGTATGGACAGCTCATGTTTCCCCATCCTACCCCTCTGACTCCCTGGTTTTCATCCCTGAAGATTACAAGACAGATAGAGTGGCAGAGCTGCACTGTGCGGGTCTCACGGGGACTGGATTCATGTTGAGAAGGGTTTAGGGGCAAATAAAATAATTACAACCACATAGAGACCAGAAGAGAGCACATAAAGGGGTATTTTTGCAGCATCCAAAAGAGGTTATTGCTCAGCCGCTGGTTTATCCCTTTGTGGTGTTGATGTGATTTGATGTCTAAGAGGGTGAAGCTCTGATTTATCTAATGACCCCATGCAATGTTTGGGGTTGAAGTTCCCAAATCCCCTAATTGTAGCTGCACAGGAAAAACTCCCTCCTAAGTGCTGAATTTATTTGGGGCTTATTTTCTCCATTCCAACTACTGTCCTCCAGAGTACTCCAGTAAATCTCCAGTGTGTCGTACAAGAAGAGGGATCAAAGCTCGTGTCAAAGAGTTCTTGAAACCTTTCTGTGCAGCCAAAGGGAAGTTTCTGGCTGATAACCAGCTGCTTTTTCTTAAAAGTTTTGTCTGCAAACCTTTAAGTCAGGTACCTTTCCCAGAGCCTATAAGAGAGGCTGTCTTGAACCCTAGGAAGCTGCTCATCAGGAGTTACGCTTTAAACTAGATGAAGAGCTAAAATCTCAATTGTTTTAACAGAGTGAAGTGGTAATTTTTTTATAAATCATGTTTTGGGGGCAGGAAAAATTACAATTTAAAAAAAAAAAATGCAGAGAAGCTTTGCTGTTCCTTATTCAAGATGTAAATTCAGTGGAAGGTGGGAATAAAAACTCTTTTTGGCCAGACCTGGACACCATCTCCCTAGATTCGGGGCATCCCAAATGTGGAGATTTTCCTACAGGGATCCCCTTAAACTTTATGGATCACAGTGGCTATTAGGGGATCTTCTGCCTAATTTTGGCAAGAGTAGGATGTTATTTCTTTATGTTTGTCTGTGGTTCTTTTCCTGGGGCTGGGTCTATTTTGCCCTGAGGGCACTAACATTAATTAAAGTTGTTTGCTGGGAGATATTTGCTGAAATCTGCACAGAGGTACAGCCGCATCGGGAGGTTTCTATACATACCTCGCTCTGGGCTCACTGCAAACATCCTGCCGGGAAGAGGAAACATTTCCTCTGCCCCAGGATAACCTGCCTTCCTATAGAAAGAGAATTGATGTTTCCGGATGGAGCATATGGATGTGGAAGAGGAACCCGCGTGTGCTCTGGCTGTGCCCCGAGGGCCGGCTCCAGCGTTGGCCAAAGTCAACGCGGTGTCTTCACATGTTGGGAGGCATTTGGGGTGGGTTCTGCATGAGGATGCTTCTTGGGGGTGTTCTCCAGGCACTGGAGAAGCGTTGCTCAGGACATTTGATTCTTCCTGTGCAGCAGCTGTGAATGCAATGGAAGCTTGTGCAAGAGGAGGAGCTCAGTGTAGAGAGAAAGCTGCTGTCATGCCCTAAAAATAAAATCCCAAAAAACAGGGAAAACGGGAAGAAATAAGTGAGGCAGAGAGGAAGACTTCAGGAAATGAGGTGGCTTTTTTGTTGTTTTGTGCTCTTTTTTTTTTTTTAAATAAAATGTCCAATAAAAGATTTCCTGCCGCACGAAAGGGACAACAGAGGAGGGAAGCTCTTCCTAAAAATAACCAGGAGCTGCCTGGCCTCGCTAGACAGCTCCTCCACAGGGATCCTCGTGTTTGACAGGAGATGGATCAACCAGCTCCCAAGGGCACGTCCACTGTAGCCCTCTCCTTCTCATTTGATGGCAGTGCATTGATCCAAAGCAGAACTGACTCCTCCTCACCCCTCCCTCCATCTCCCCAGCGCTTCCCCACTCTTCACACCCAAAGTATCTGGAGGTCTCTCATCACAAGCCCCAGGCAAGCAGCTAGAAATAAAGAAGGCGAGATGAGTTATCTCGCAGAGTGTTTGGCATCTGAGAGCAAAATGTGACTGTGCAGGTGTTGCTGCTGTGAAGGTGGGTTAGCAATAGGGCAGAGCCTTGGGTAATGCAACCAGCAGGTGAAATAGTTTAATAATTGGGATTTTGAGGTTGTTGACACTTTGTGTGGGCAAGTAGGAGTATATGGTGGCACCTGGCTACCCACTTACCTTACTCTTGCTGCTATCCATTGATGGAAAAAGGAGCAAGGTGAGATCTGGATGCAGAAGGTGAGAGGTGAGATCTTCTCACCATCTCCCCACCTGTGCCTGGTGGTCAGCCAAAAGGATGCTTCTTAGAACCACCCTCTTCATATCATAGAATCATAGATTCATAGAACAGTTTGGGTAGAAAGGGACCTTCCAAGCTCATCCAGTGCCACTCCTGCCATGAGCAGGGACATCTTCACCAGCTCAGGTTGCTCAGAGCCCTGTCCAGCCTGGCCTGAGATGTCTCCAGGGATGGTTCATGCACCACCTCTCTGGCCAACCTGGGACAGGCTCTCACCACCCCCAGGGGAAAAAATTTCTTCCTCATGTCTGGCCTGACTCTCCCCTCCTTTAGTTTAAAACCATCACCCCTTGTCCTCACAGAGCTGGCAAAAAAACACCCACAAAAGGCAAAATAACACCGTGCAAAGAGCTAACGATGATTCCCAGCTGTGGCTGCTGCAGTGGGCATTTCTTACAAAAGAAAACTTAGTGATAATAATAAAAATTTCACCATGTTTCCAAAACACTCGTGACGAAGGAGAAAAACAAGGAGAAAAGAAAACAACATGTCAGTCCTTCCTGCTGGGATTTTGTGACGCCGGCACTGGAGGGGTCACTGTGTGTTAAATAAATGACTGACAGCTTTTTAGGGGCATGGCTCTGTTACCGCAGCTCAGCCCCAACCCTGCAGATCCTGGGTTGAGTTTCTAAAATGCCACTTCCCGTTGCTGTCTCCTGGCTGGGGACAGAGCCATCCTCGGCATCGCTCCGGCTCAGTGCAGCAGCCAAAGAGGCTCCCAGAGGGAGTCGGTGCTTTTATGGAGGAGGAGATTGTCCACTTTTTAATGATGTTAAAACACAGACAAAAAGCTTTGTTATCTGATCCATTTCCCTGTGCCAGCTGCAGCTGCAGTCATGGGTCTGTTACACGTGTCCTCGGCTGCCTGGAGTAGGGGGATGCTTTTCCCAAAAAACAAGCGATTTCACTGTTTTGGTGATTTCTTTCCTGGGATGTACAGTACTGTCCACACTTTGAGGATAAAAGAGCTGGGTTTGTTCAGCCTGGAGAATAGAAGCTGAGGGGGGATCTTATCAATGCTGATAAGTATCTCCAGGGTGGGTGTCAAGAGGATGGACAAGACTCTGTTCAGTGGTGCCCAATGACAGGATGAGAGGCAACAGGCACAAATTGAAACACGGGAGGTTCCATCTGAATATGAGGAGAAACTTCTTTCCTTTGAGGTGCCAAAGCCTGAAACAGACTGCCCAGAGAGGCTGTGAAGTCTGCTCTGGAGACATTCAAACCCACCTGGACACCTTCCTGTGTGATCTGCTCTGGTGACCCTGCGTTAGCAGGTGGGTTGGACTGGATGATCTCCAGAGGTCCCTTCCAACCCCAACCAGTCTGTGATTCTGTGATAAGGTAGAGCCTGGACCCAGCCTCAGCTACAGCCCAGGTACAAGGGTCTTAATGTGAGAATAGCCATCAATTCTTGCTTATATGTGGCATCCTATACAAGATTTTCATCCAACCTTGATCAACAAAGTTGCAAACAAAGGACATTTTATTCATCCTTAGTCTGTGCATAGGAAATATAAAAAAATCCTTCCTGGGGTGCGGTTCTTATATGCTCTTCTTATATAACCTTGGATGGTTCCCGGATGCTCCGCATGGTGCCACATGATGAAGTAATGATTGGAATCATCAGTATTTTCACATTCTTACCCAAATAAACCTCAGGGCTCCCTGGAAGAGCTTCTCAGCTGCTGTGGAAACCATGCTTGGGGAGCACACAGGGGTGCCGAGACGTGTGGGCTGGGAGAAGACGACTTTGTACAACCAAAGTGATACTGAGAGAGGTGAAAAGGGATGAACAGGGCAGCTTTCCATGGAGCAAACACAGGGCATGTGTCTTGCTTTATAATCCCCAAGGTAACTGGTGTCTCATCCTAGAACCACACTACCTTCTTGTGAATCTACAAACAAGAAAATTCATAGAATCATAGAATAGTTTGGGTTGGAAGGGACCTTCAAAGCTCATCCAGTGCCACCCCTGCCATGAGCAGGGACATCTTCACCAGCTCAGGTTGCTCAGAGCCCCGTCCAGCCTGGCCTGGGATATCTCCAGGGATGGTTCATCCACCACCTCTCTGGGCAACCTGTGACAATATTTTATACTACGCTCATTGTAAAAAATTTCTTCCTCATGTCTGGCCTGTATCTCCTCTCCTTTAGTTTAAAACCATCGCCCATTGTCCTATCACAACAGGCCCTGCTAGAAAGTCTGTTCCTATCTTTCTTCTTGGCCCCTTTTAAGTCCAGAAAGGCCACAATGAGGTCTCCCCAGAGCTTCTGTTCTCCAGCTGAACACGCCAACTCTCTCAGCCTGTCCTCCTAGGAGAGGTGTTCCAGCCAATTGATCATTTCTGTGGCCCTAAAAAAAAAATTCCTTCCACCACTGCGTAAGAATTGGCCCTAAAGCCATGAACATGGGCTCCTGGAGCCTCTTGTGGTCTCCTGGTCAAGCACACAGGCTTCTTGTTCCCCCAAGCACCCCAAAACACATCAGGTTTTATACTGGATGTAGCTGAGATTGTTCCACCCAGGGATGGGGTGAGAGACTGGGCTCCAAAACAGCAGCACTGGGTTGGTGTAGGTCATTGGTGTTCAGCTTCCCCACCACGGCTTGCCAATGCATCAGAAATCCAAGGGGATAATTAAATCACGGGAGCAATTTACTGTAGACATGTTCCATGCAGCTGTGAGGTGGCTGCTGGTAAATATAAGAATATCAATATTGCAGAGTGACCACAGGTTTGGAAATCAGTGATGCAGCAAGCGCAAGGCATTTAAATGCCGCAGAGGAGAGGAGGGAGGGATGCCAGAAGCCAAAGACCTGCCGTTTGCAGGTATCAACACGCTAACGAGCGACATGTTGGAGCCTCATTAGCTCCCGAGTTAAATGCACAGCACTCAGAGGGTTTTAAAGCTCTATGATGGAGATGGGGTGGCATCTCTGCAGCCATTTGGGGAGCACAAGTGTCCCAGGCTGCCTGACGGCACCATCGTGAAGCTGATGCTACCTCTGCCTTTTAGGAGAGCATCCCTGTGGCACCTTAATTTTGGCAAATTAAGGCATAAGCAACTGCGGAGGGTTGAAATCCTGGCTCCAGACATCCAACAGATCCATGCACCACTGTCGAATCTCTGTCAGAGCTGTCTCACTCTGGCCAGTGGGCGATGAAGTTCTTCCAGCAGTCCTGCCTTGAAGCAAGAGCTGAGATCCAGGTCTGGGAGAGTGCAGGGTAGTGGGGCTGCCTAAACCCTCTTCACTGAGCAAAAAGTGTTGTTTGAATTGTGCCCAGAGCACTCTGCGAGTAAGAGAAAGATGGGAAAAAAAAGGTTTTAATCTCACCTGGGACATCCCCGTTTGATCCTGGATGAATTTAAGGGAGGGAGCGGTGGCTCCTCTCCTGCCACGAGTGGATGCACTCAGATGTCTTCAGCACCCCCGCTGCCACAAGCTGTGTCTTGTAGCAGCTCTTTTCCTCCATAGTCATCCATTTTTCACATCCCGCACCGTGCAGACAACCCCAGCCTGGGATAACTCAAGACCTTTCTGCCCCAAGAGAGCAAGAGGTCAAGACCACATGAGTCATGCAGAAACTCACCCCTTTGGGGCAATTTGAAAGATTCTACCTCTCGTAATAAATCCCTGTGATTTCCAGGTGCATTCTGCCCCATGTGGCTTTCCCTTGTGTTTCTGTAGCTGTGTAGAGCAGCTGAAACAGGGATTTTTCCCAGGTTGACACATCTTCTTGCAACTGGTTGGCAGGCTGATGTCCATCAGCGTATTGGGAACAGGCACAGGAGTGTGCCACATGTACATCAGCAACTGTGAGTCACTTCTTCCACCAGAAGACGGTATAGGATCTGGAATTAGGATGTCCTATTGTCCAATCATTGGGCACCACTGAGAAGAGCCTGGTCTATCCTCTTGACACCCACTCTTGAGATATTTATCAGCATAAATAAGGTCCCCTCTCAACTTCTCTTCTCCAGGCTGAACAGACCCAGCTCTCCCAGTCTTTCCTCATAAGAAAGATGCTCCAGACCCCTCATCATCTTTGTAGCTCTCCCCTGGACTCCCTCCAGTAGTTCTTTGTCCTTCTTAAACTGGGGAGCCCAGAACTGGACACAGAACTCCAGATGCGGCCTCATCAGGGCAGAGTAGAAGGGAGAACCACCCCCCTCAACCTGCTGGTCACACTCTTCTTAATGTACCCCAGGTACCATTTGCCTTCTTGGCCACAAGGGCACATTGTTGATTCACAGTCAACCTGTTGTCAACCAGAACTCCCAAGTCCTCTCCAGTGCTGCTTTCCAGCAGGTCCACCCCTCACCTGTACTGGTGCCTGGGGTTATTCCTCCCCTGGTGCAGGACCCTACACTTGCCCTTGTTGAACTGCATCAGGTTCTTCTCTGCCAGGTCCTCCAGCCTGTCTAGCTCTCGCTGAGTAGCAGCACAGCCTTCTGGTGTGTCAGCCCTTCCTCTCAGCTTGGTATCGTCACCAAACTTGCTGAGGGTGCACTCCAGTCTCTTTATCCAGGTGATGGTTGAACAGCACTGGACCTAATACTGACTGCTGGGGAACCCCACTAACTAGAGGCCTCCAACCAGACTCTGCACCGTTGTTCACAACCCTCTGAGCTCTGCGATCCAGCCAGTTCATGACCCATCTCACTGTGCATTCATCCAGCCTGTATGAGCAAGGAGAACAGGTCCCTTGCTGACCAGCATGAGCCCAGCCTTGCTAAAACCAAAATCACAGTGATTTACCTTTCACCCTTCCTGCCCTATCATCCTCTTGGCCTGTACAGCATGATAGTAAATTTGGATCTGTTAAGTGAAACAGCTGTGGCTTTGCTGAGAAGCTGAATTTAGGCATTTTCCAGGGAAAGTGCTGCCCATGTGCACGTCTGGGTTTGCAGGCTCACTGCCTGGGATGACAGAGACGTTGGGTCAGCACCGTCACCTCCAGACATCCCTTGGGAAGCCCTTTCTCCCCACTAGGATCCTTCCAAAGGTGGGACATGGAGATAATTGAGATCTATTTAGTTCTTACAGGCAGGATTGAACCACCTTATATTATTGTAAATGGCTGGGGAAACATCCTATGATCTCCAAGCCAAGCAGGTCACCTTTAATTTCCTTTTCCTTCCATCAATAACGCTGGTGGACGGGTGTTTGGTTTATTAAGCGCTGAATAATAGGGCTTTCATGTGTATTCCTGTCAGAGACATAAACAGGCTCCTTTGAAGGCATATTTATGGAAAATGGCTATGACTTTTTTTTATATATATGTATCTAAAGCAATGCGACCCGCTGTTCCTTGGACATCCCTGATCTTTCGGGCTGCTCACGGTTCTCCCCCAGCCACCCTGCACCGCGTTACACGCTCAGAGCGACGATCCCCAACCTGCCCCGCTGGGAGGATGATTAATGCTTGCAAAGTGCTTTGAGAACATCAGATTAGTAGGACAGAGCCTCATTATTATATTAGCAATCACCGGTTCCTTGGCCTTTTTTCACTCTCGGCGCACTTAGCGCAGCATCTAAAAGCCAAATGCTGTTTACAAGCAAACCTCGGTGCGTTTGGATGCTTCGGGGAGAGCTTTTCATGCTGTTCACAGGTTTATTTTTAATGATGCACCTGTGGTCCAGACTCCGACGAGGTCCCTGCAAACCGCTGCCCCGATTTCATGCAAACACACTGCAGATTAAAAATAAAGACCACTGGGTACTCACTGTTATAACTATAGAAACCAAATATTTGGTTCAACTATAAAAGGCAGGAGTGTTTATGACTATGAGGCCAAGCGCATTTCCAGCCAAAGTGGAATGTATTTTAGTTCTGCAGACTATTTATAGATAGGCAGCCACTCTAAATTTGAATCTTTCCTTCCGTAAGCAATTTTTTTGGTGCCTACTGGGATATATCCTTCTCGTCTGGGGTTTAGCGACATCACTACGGTCAGTCAAAACAGTTTGGAGTCACCCTGTAAGACATAAGGGCTGGTTTTAGGGAGTTTCTCTGGCAGTTCTGCAAAGCTGGAGGGGAACTTTGCTTGAAAGATGAACAAATCCTTCCCTTGACTGTAAATTAAATATTTTGATTTGGTGCTATTGTTTTAACCCTTCCAATTTGAAAGTAAATGTGTGTTACTTTGAACTGAGAAATCCAAACATAGTTATGAAACACCAAAATTGATTGTTTCTGGGGCTTGGAAGCGGGGTTTAAAGGGTGTTTCCTCCAAGTAAATAATTTTGCAGAATTGGTGTGGATTAGCAAATTATTTCTTGTGATGTCTGTCCTTCTGACGTTTCAGCTGAAAATCATGACCCATCCCTATGCTTCAGACTTGAAGACTGAGAAGAAAAACAAGGTGTAGGTGGGGAAATGTGCTTGTTATGAGCAGCCTGAAGACCTGCTGGGAGCAGGGCTGTGTGTTGTTAGATACCACTTGCCCTGGCGAGCTTAGAATCACACCAACATCTAGAAACCTTCTCTTTGTTTGTAACCACAGAGTTGAAACCCAGTGTAAGGGTTGTGGGGGTGTGTGCTGAGTCCAATCATCCCGCAGTGGATGCTACAGAGACTTATAGAGCAGCTATAATATGAAGGAGTTTGAGCAGATTGTACATGGAGAGACCCAAGCCCCAGTTAGTAATCATTGTGGGCAAGTGTCTTCAACTCATTTCTGTTCATCCCACTCTGTAAAACTCCCTCAGTGATTTTCCTCTTGTCCTTCGTGTTTACACCCTTCAAATATTTGCAGACAGCCAAGTTGCCGAGCCCCTGCTAAGCTGCTGTTAAGCCAAGCTAAACACATTAGCTCAGAAAGTCAGTCTCTCTGACTCCATAATAATATTTTGCTTTGTTCTTCCCTGAATTTCCTCCAGTTTATTGATATTTTTCTGGGGTGGTGGCACCTGGCCCTGATGGTGATGTGGGAGGTGGAGGAAACTGAGCGGTGGGTAGAAAGTCCAGGTGCCTATACTGTATGAAGCCATAGCAGTTTCTGGGTTTCATGGGGTCTAGATGCTTCCTTGCCTTTTTTGAGTAATTATAGACTGGAGGTGGCCCCATGGCCCCTTGGATGAACCCACGGATGAGCTAATATAGGACCACCCTCTGGAGGTCAGTGGGTGCCTGTCTGGTGGCCCTTTCCTGGGCTTATCCCTCCTGTCTTCTCCTTAGTCAAGGTGGAAACTGAGCTTTTCCAGGCTCAAACACCTCTGCAGACCTTCAGTGCTGAGGGGGTCTTCAGAGCTTCTCTCCCAATTCATCTATGTGTGTGGGGTGGTTTTCCCAGTAGAAAACAAACAAAAACCAGCTAATAAGCCCTGTCTCTAGACATAACAATACAATATTTGAAGCACAGCCTGGTCCTGCTGCCATCTCTCCAACCTTCGTTCTTCCATGTCGCTGCTACCATAATCTCTCATTTGATCTTGCTTACCGAAGCTAGGAGATGTTCTTGGCTTGGCATAGGACTTCCTTTCTTCTGCCTTCCTGGACACTAAGAGTGGTAATCAGGAGCACCTGGGCTTCACATGGAGCCCAGCCTCACCAGGAAGAAGTTCTCCAGTGTTTTCTCAGGGTGGAGAACCCAGCTCATTGTCCTCATTGCTCATCCTTGCTGGTGGGAGGGCAAGGAGGCCACATTAGACGGGGCAGGGATCCACAATGGGCTTCACTCCTGTTTATTCAGCTGCAGAAAGAACCTGAGTCAACACAAACCACCTGCAGCAGTGTGGTGGGGCAGCATCAGACCTCATGGACCTGGACAAGGAGAGCAGGGGTGTATGGTGGGTTTAAGAAGCTCACAGCACAAGCAAAGCCCAGGATCCCCTGCACACCAGGAGGTAGTAAGGAGTGGCCTTCCTTGATCTTTTCAGAGCACGGGGTGTATATGTATCCTTGGAAACACCAAGCAAGGGAATTTGGGGTATTTTAGCCCAGTGCAGACTACTCATCTTCTCCAAACCCAACAGCCTACACAAGTCAGAGCAGAAAAGCCACGTACTCCATGCATCTTCCTGCATGGACCAGGAAGGTCCAGTGTTTTAGTAATCACAGAATCATAGAATCATTTTGCTTGGAAGAGACCCTTAAGATCATCGAGTCCAACCACAACCTAAATTTGGCACTAAGCCATGTCCCTAAGAGCATCTTCTGTATGTATTTCAAACACCTGCAGGGATGGTGACTCCACCGCTTCCCCAGGCAGCCTGTTCTGATGCCCGACAGCCCTTCCAGTGAAGAAACTTTTTATAATATCCAATATCCAATCTTCATTCCTAATATGCAACCCTAATATCCAATATCCTATCTTAATTCCTAGTATCCAATGTTGGTTTCTAAAGATGAACGGCCTCCCAAGGAGTTTGGAAATGAGATTCTGCGTGGCAATAGAGTGATTTTTTTTAATCACAGTGCCCATAGCTGCAATCCCTGTGTGCCCATGCCCACATCTTGGTCTTCTGCTTGCTGCTGTGAGCTGGGGAGAATTGTGTTGAAATAGGTAGGGTTATAGTGGTGGAAGAGACATGCAAGTGGGGTCAGAAAAGCAGGAAAATCTGAATGCAGGAATGCCAGGATGGAGGTGCAGGGTGCTGAAGTGGAAGAGAACATGTCTTTTGACTTTGCTGTGCACCTGCCAGAGCCACCACACCACCAAGCTCAGCCTGGCCCACCAGAGGATTTGGGAACAAGGGCTCCTGCTGAGACGTGAACCCGTTCTTCCCTGGCAGCCTGAGTAGTGCAGTCCTCACAGCCTCGGAGAAAATCAATCGCAGGAGCTCTCTTCTCCCTTTGGAAAGCATCTGCGGGTCCACAACCCCAGGTCATTTGAGGGGCACCTCCAAAGGCCACTCTTTGCTCAGAGGGTTGGGTCCTTCATGCAGGTTGGCCACGAAGAACGTTTTCTTTGGGCCAGAGACTGTGTTCTCCTTCCGGGATTGATCCCAGATGTGAGTTAGCATTACAAACACAGCTCAAAACCCTTGTTTCCCCCAGCTGCCAAATTCTCCACCCCCGGCCCAGTCCCTCTTCTAGAGGGATGATTAACACATGCTACAATAAAACCCATCAGTTACCGCACTTTCCACCCCTCTCTGCTGCAGGTTCAGGTTCCCACACACTGTTTTCTACCTCTGAGATTGCAGAAATGTTGCAGGCAGAAAAATTACTCCCCACCCATCGTACAACTACACTTTCCACCCCCAAAGTATTTTTGCAGATAGCAACTCGGTCATTTTCTTTTTTTTTTTTTTTTTCTGTTACATCCATCCGAGATTGGATCTTGATTTGGCACTTGGAAAACTGCGGCATGACAGGGTAAAACCCCTTTCTCCAATAGTTTTTTGACAGATTAATGGCAGCCACAGCATCACAACTCACAAACTTCTACCTCCTGATTTTGCATTCAGCTTTCTGCTGCAGTTCATTCTATTTAGTTCCATTCAATGTGTTTTATCTCATCTAACACCCAGGACAGATGAGCTTTATGAAGCTAAGAATAAGCAGGTGTTAGCGCGTTTCGTGTCTATCTTCAAGATTTCCCTCCAGGTCTTCTCCTAAGAAATTTGGCCCACTGTTTAGGCATCCTCATGAGCCTTTGTTATATCCACCCTTATTATCAAAGTTGACCAGCAGTCCATTCACTTGAAATAAAGAGCATTGTGTGAGAACGAGCCCCAAAAAAACATTTGGGGTTTAAAATACACTCCAGCACGAACCTGGTGTGACAGTCAGGGCAAGGAGCAGGGTAGAGGTTGGAGCTCCCAACCCACCAAGGTATGAAGACATTTGCAGTGTCCTTTTGTCCTCACTGCACTTTCCAGGTGCTCTCCTGATGATGAAGAAAATGGAGCTTTTGTGTCCTCTCTAATAACCTAAGAGTCTTGTAGAGTCTGACCAATTTGCAGACCGCTTTTGTGGGAGGAGAGCAGCTTTACCTTTATGACACTAATGGAAAAACAAGACCTAATGACAACTAATCCTGCTCATTTCACTTACAGGGGCTACTTTTTGTGCCAAGTAGTGTTTGTATGTTATCAATTTGGCTTATCCAGTTTCGCCCTGCAGTGTCCTGCTCTTCCACACCCCTTTCATTATTTTGAATCAGGGATTGCTGTGGAGCAAATATAGTGATATCCTTACTGGAGAAAACAGAGCAGAGGACAGGTGCAGGTCTGGACACCTTTGACTGGAGGACATCCAGAATGCACCTTAGCTGTCTTATGAGCACTGTGATTCCCAACACGTGTGGATGGGCTCATCCACCAAACATCGTCATAGTTCCCATTTGCACTTTTAGAGGAGACATCATGGGGAAGACTCAAGGTTTCTTCCTCAAAACCTCAAGGTTTCTTCACTTCAAATCCTGGGGTCAGTTTTGGTCCCCTCACCACAAGAAAGCCCTTGAAGTGCTGGAGCGAGTTGAGAGAAGGGAACAGAGTTGGGGAAGGGGCTGGAGCACAAGTGTGATGGGAGCAGCTGAGGGACCTGGGGGGTTCAGCTGGAGAACAGGAGCTGAGGGGAGATCTTCTGATCTCTGAACTGCCTGAAAGGAGCTTGGAGCCAGGGGGGTCGGGCTCTGCTCCCCAGGAACAAGCGCCAGGAGCAGAGGAAACGGCCTCAAGTTGTGCCAGGGGAGGGTGAGGTTGGATCTTGGGGACAATTTTTTGCAGGAAAGGGTTGTCGGGCATTGGAACAGGCTGCCCAGGGCAGTGGTGGAGTCACCATCCCTGGAGAGGTTTAAAAGATGCTTACATGAGGTTATTGGGGACATGGTTTAGTTGGACTCCATGATCTTGAGTGTCCCTTCCAACCAAAATGATTCTATGATTCCCCAGGCCCACAGGGCCAGGAAGGGATGAGAACAGTGTAGGAAGGAAGACCAGGGAGTCTTGTTTCTCTGACTGTGTCCATGCAGCGTATGGGCTGAATGTTTCCTTTGTGGTTTGGTCTGTGAAGGCTTGTGTCTCGCCCTTTGCTCTCGTGCCAGGGAGTCCCAGCACTTCCATCCTGGAGCTGTCTCGCTGGGACAAAGGACATCAGTCTGTGCACAACTTCCCCGGCTCTCCCCTTAGCCCTTCTGACAGTTTTGTGTTGGAGTGGAGCATGTTTAAGTGGGTCAACAAAGAGGTCATTTTTCTTAGCGCAAAGTACCCTAATAAATTAACCAGTGAGGATTTTAATAATACATGAAAGAAGAGAGATTCACTGCTTTTGGAAAGGCTTTTCAGCTATTGACAGGGTCAGCAGCTGGGTCGGTGGCCGCTGGGATTCTAGCAGAGGGAGAGGTGGTGGGCATCATCCTCCACTGATGGGCAGACCTGTGCTGCTGGACCAAAATAAAGCTGCCACCATTTCAAACAACTGGTATAAGTGTTGTTAATGGCTTTTCAACACACAGTAACAGTCAGACAGAGGAGCTGCTGTGAGGTGCAGTTACCATCCACCCTTCTGTCCACTCCTCCAGAGCCTGAAGCACATGGGCTTCCAGCTGGGTTTCAAAAGAGATGAGGCTGGTGTGATCAGTCGGCGGGAACAGTAGGCTACTGCAATTGTGTTTGGATGCAGCCACTTTTAATGGAATAATTTAAATTTAAGGAGAAAAGGCTAATCCACAGAGTTCACACTGAACAGTCCTGCTGATCCAGTAGCTTCTCAGCTGTTGTACAGTGTTTTTCAGCACCTCAGCTGATTTATTCCCCTTTGGCTTCCCTGGTTTTAAAGAAGTCTTTAAACAAGGCAATCTGTTACTGTGACCCGGGGTTATTTTTCTGCCCTGTTCAGGCAGATTTGTGGACATTCTTCAGGTCACAGTAGGAATATTTGACGTCAAGAGCCTGTTCTAACTGTGTTGTTGGTCGGGCAAGAAATAGAAATGACCAGAAATCCTGTAACATCCCAACTATACTATTGCAAGGGCTTCTATAGGCTCTGATTTTTAGAATACAGCACTGCCATTTAGAAGGAGCACTGCCATTAGGAGTAGATTTTCTTTGAATACGCCACCTTCTCATCTGTGTGACATTCTCATCTATGTTGGTTAAACCTTGCCACTGTTTATCAAGTGACTTCTTATGCATTTGAGTTTGGAATAAGCTGCCCAGGGAGGTTGTGAAGTCTCCTACTCTGCAGACATTCAAAACCCACCTGGACACCTTCCTGTGTAACCTCATCTGGGTGTTCCTGCTCCATGGGGGGATTGCACTGGATGAGCTTTCCAGGTCCCTTCCAACCCCTGACATTCTGTGATTCTGTGAGTTCCTGAAGCCAAACAGATTATTCTGTGGTCAGGAATATCTTCCCCAGGCTTTGCTTGCTGGCAGAAGGCAAAGGCTGCGGCAGAGATGTTAAATAAAGTGCTTCAGCACTATGTTGACTGCTGTTCCTGAAGACCGTGATGGACTCTGCCAATGCACAGTTGTACACCACAGCATCCATCAGACCCCAGACATCTGCATTTGAGGTGCTACCTTCTGGAGAAGGTCTCTTTCTTTCTGTGAGGAAGCCCATGACTTTCCTTGCTCTCTTCCAAATTCTGAGTGGATAATCTCTGGAGACTGCTTCTCCTAAAGCCTTCTGCTCAAAACTCTCAATGGCTACTTCCCACTGATTTTTGGAAGGGGTCCCATCACTGAAGGACCATGGAGAGCTTTGAAAATCTGGTATTTGAGGAAGAGGTGGGCAGAGCAGTATACAAAGTTCCTGCAGGGAAAGCTCATGTAGGTCCTGAGAAGCAGCAATCTTCTTGCCTTTCCACCAAAGCATGGGAAAAGAAAATAACAGCTTTCCAGATATGGGGAGAAGGGGTTTGGGTTAATCCTGAATAAAGGAGTTACTTCCAATCCAGAAGGCAGCAGAAATATCCAGAAGAGACTCCCTAGACAGCAAAAGGTCAATGCCCAGCATCAATCCTGGGTCAAATGGTGAAGCCCACAGTTCCATTAAAGGCAGGTCAGCCATAGGGTCGTGAGGGTAACCTGTGCAGCCCTGAGCATGTGGCAAGTGAATTAAAACTTGGCAGATCCCAGAAAGATGTCACCCAAAAATGTGGCTTTTCTTCGTGCTGTTTTTCAGGGATCAATACTAGGTCTCATCATTTCCCTAAGTGAAGCCGATCTGATGGCTCCTGTGGGGAGAAGCTGCCAGTATCAGAAAGGGTGATGAAACGGTAAATGTTGAAGACAAATTCATCAGACAGGGTAGTCTGGATCACTTGGCAAGCAGAGCCCATTTGAAAAACAAACAAACAAACCAAAAACAAAACACTAAAAGACAGCCCAATGCAAAATTGTACATCAAAGGAGAAGAAATGAGGATTGTTCCTACAGAAAGGGGTGGTGAATCACCAAATGCAGGGTTTTCTGGGCTTAGCAGAAAGAAACCGCACAAGCAGCTCCTGACATGAGTTGAAGCTGAGGCAGAAACAGCTACTGCGACCTTTGATGTCTAAATGAAGGGGTAGGACATGCATTTGTTTTTCCTTGTGTGCAGCAATGGCAAAACATATTAGAGTGGCTGGCTACTAATGTCAATGCTGAAGAGGAAGAAAGGGAACATGAAAGTATTGCAGTAATAGTGTTTAGCACAGAAAATGCTTAGGCTGGCAGCTGGTTAGTTTTTTGGAAGAGCTGAGAGGTTGGAGTTGACAGATGATTGTGATATTTTCTCCCTGTAAAGGTGCTAAGGACACTCCAGCCTCGTGGAGAAGGGCATCACAAGAGCCCTTTGCAAGATGCCAAAGCCACAAAGTGACAGATTGGAAGCAACCCCCTCCTTGCCTTTTCTTTCTGGAGATGGTGGCTAAATATGAGAACAAGCAAGCGGTTACTGGTGTCCATATGGGCATAAATGTGCATTTAATTAAGAGCCTGTGACACAGAAGAAATCAGTTTGTAATCATTGAATAATTCAGGTTGCGAGGGACCTCAGGAGACATGGGCTGCCTGAATCTGTGATTCACACAGGTTGAGGGGAAACCTGGAGAAAATTTCCTTCTGTAGGCAAGGGGTTCTGGGACTGGAAGGGTTGTGAGGACTCAACACACACCCCAGCCAACTGTTGTCACTGTTTTGGCTCTTGGGGACATACGGAGAGATCTACCTTTTCGGAAACTGGACAGGGTTTTGTTTCTTTTTTCCCCCCACCTCACAGCCCAGGGTTCTGCTATGCAGATATATACTTTACAGTCTAGTACAATCAAAGCTTGTAACAGATTTTTCCAAAAGGTGCTCGTATTCTCATCCCACTTCATTTATTCGGTTGTTCTTAGCACCATTTAAAACATCTTCATTTCTCACCGCATACTTTGTTCCTTTAACACAGCCAAGAGGAATGGACCTCAATATTGCCATTAAGCAATCAACAAAACACAAAACAAATAAATACTTTAAAATCCTTTCAAATGGTGATGATGTACATACTCTGTTCTGGTGCAGAACTTTGTTATCTAGTAGGTAAAAAGTGCTCCAAGGACTGAGAGGCCCCTCACCTGCTCGCACCCCTCTCCTCACATCACTTGAGTAATGGGAGGAAAAACGAGCAAGAGCCAAGGAGGAATTCCTCTCTTCTCTGCTCAGAAAATTGCCAATGTCTGATATTAAGTAATTCACATTCTCTAGTGCAAATAAAGCAAAAAGAAGTTATATAAACATTCCCTTCTCCCTCTCTGAAGAGCACACCCCACCCTGAATTAGTCTGGACAGCTCTGGGCAACACTAACCGTCAAGAAAGGAGGGGCACCCACTGTGGCAGGCTTGAAAACAGAAATCTGTGTATTTTAGCTGGCCACCCTCAACCCAGCTGAGCAAGAAGTGAGATTTGGACCCTTGTGTTGCGCAGATCTGGAGTTGTCCCTGTGTATATAACCTGAGTTATCCAGCCCATGAGCACGGTGGGAGCACCATGGTGGGGGCTGCGGTCTCGGCACAGCTGATGGAGGAGAGCCCTGGGGAGAGTCTGGATGTGCATGTCCCTTCTGCGAGTGTCTCCTGGAAACCAGCAAATCCCCCAGCAGGTTTCAGTGGGGACTGGCAGCAGGAGAGATAATTAGGTCTCTACAAGTTTCATCTAAAAAGGGTGAGCTGGAAGAGGAGATAAATCCTCTTTTAACTAGGGAAAGGCTTCAGCTGAGCTTACTCATTATGAAACACCAGGGAATCTGCTCATTAGGGTGCCCTTTTTAAGCTGCAGGAATGACCCCCAGCTCCCCAAATCAACTAAGCCATGAGAAAACAGCCCATGAGTGAGTGCTATTGGTGCTGGTCTCCATGGAGCTGTCTTTCTTGTAGAATGAATCATAGAATGTCCTGAGTTGGAAGGGACCCCCAAGGATCATCAAGCCCAACTCCTGTCCCTGCACAGGACAACCCCACAGTTCACACCGTGTGTCTGAGGACGTTGTCCAGTCTCTTCTTGAACACTGTCGGGCTTGGAGCCATGACACCTCCCTGGGGAGCCTGTTCCAGTGTCCAGCACCCTCTGGGTGAAGAACCTTTTCCTAATGTCCAACCTAAACCTCCCCTGGCACATCTTCCTGCCATTCCCTCGGGTTCTGTCATTAGTCACTAAAGATAAAAGTCCATGCCTGCCTCTCCTCCTGCCCTTGTAAGGAAGATATAGACCACAACGAGGTCTCCTCTCAGTCTCCTTCAGGCTGAACAAACCCAGTGACTTTAGCCTCTCCTCATACGGCTTCCCCTCGAAACCCTTCACCAACTTCACCTTTGGCAACGCTGTGCTTGGTGCACCCCAGGACACAGTTGGCCCTCTTGGCTGCCAGAGCACGCTGCTGGCTCAACTGTAGGGTCTTTCAGCTCCATTTCTCACTTTTGCCTGCATTTGGTGTGTTTGGCCTCACAGCCTCCTGCCCCTCCGTCTTGCCAAATTACCAACCACACTCATGTTTCCCAGAGCAAAGCCAATGCTGCCCCCCTTGCTGCCTCCAAGCCTGGCATGTCTGAACATCCATAGAGGGTCAAATCCAAGTCCATCTAGTGTTGAATGTTGTGCCGTGGTCAGTAAGCAGTTGTCTAGGTAAGACTCCCTCCTCATCCTAATATTTCCTCTGTTGTCAACAGTTTTCAGTGCAGACTTCCATTGCTACACATGATGGCACTCAGTAACCTTTGGGAGAGTTTGTTTCCATCATCTTTTCCAGTCTCCACTTAGGGCCAGCTAAACTTGAAGCCTCCAGAACATCCTTCAACAAGGAGTCTCATGGGTCTTTTCTGTGCTGCCCAAATGAAAGTCTCTTTTTGTGTGCCCTGAGCCTGGCTCCTGTTACCTTCCTGTGATGCCTCATCATTCTTCTACTAGACAAGAGTGAGTAGGTCATCTCCATCACCTTCTCTCTGCCATTGATGGTTTCCTCATCATCTCTCCTATCCCAACTCTTGTCCAGACTGAGGAGTCCTGTCTCAATTAATAGTTCCTTGCAGAGAATCATTCTTTTTTCCCCCTTTGTGCCAGCAACTGTGATGCTGGCCATGCCACTTGGTGAGCTACTGTGAGATGCAAAGGGTTGTCCAGGAGACTGTGAGTTCAATGCAAGCCAAACCAGTCCAATTCCTCCATTTTTCCATAGTTTACAGACACAACAGGGCTGCTTCTCTTCCCCCTTCATCTAAAATATCTTCTGATGTTTCTGGTTTGCACTTACATGTTTGTGTTGTTTACCCTTTGGGATAGCTACAGGAGGAGCACCAAGCTACCAAGTTGGGCATGGTTGGGTATGGTTGTTCCTGATGCACTCATGAGATATTTGCTCACTCCTTGGGCTAAAAGTGTTCCCATTTCCTTATCCAATCTACACCATAGACCCCCTGAAAAGTGCACAGCTGTCTTCTAAAGCCCATACTGAAATGTGTGATCTGTTCCAAGTCTCAGGAATCCACTGTTGTCACCATTGCCTTTGCGAAATGCCTGTGTTTGGCTCAGGCTGCAACAACTTTGCTAAAAGTTGAATGATCTTAACCTGTTCATAAAAATCTTGGGTTTAATTAAAGATAATCTACATGGGGACACAAAGTCTAACATTTGTCCAGGTCTAAGAGGAGTCCCTTGCTGCCACAAGAGCAGATCAGTAAGCTGTTGAACATCCTCCAACCTCCTATAGTTTGGGGTAAAATTTGTCTTCTGGATCTGATACCAACTGGAGGACATCCTGGTGATCCAGCCCCATAGCAGCACTATAAATGCATCCCCACTTGTCAGAGGACATTTGGACAGTGATAAATAGCTTCGTTTCCTCCAAAAGCAAGTCCATCTGGATGTGCCAAGACCACTTAAATACCTGAACCCACATCTAGAGGTGAGCATATTTTTCTGTGTCAAAAAACATTATTGCTGTGAGCAAATGGTTCGTGCAGACACTTGCAACTTGACCACAGCTAGACATAAACTAGACATGAACAGTGGAAATTTCCTCAAGGAAAAGACTGTAAAGGCAGCATGATGGTAGCCAAGAGGTAGAGGAGTGATTTATTGGCTTGGGAGCCAGAAGGCAAGTTAAGGACCTCACTGCTGCTTCAAATTTGAGTTGCCCTGGCTGGGTTGGCTCTTCTTTCATTCTTCATCTGCCTTTTCTCTTCCAGTCTGGCATCTCTGAGCTAATGTTTCTCACAGCATCTGGCACAAAGTGGCCCCGATTTTGGAAAATGTCTCATGTTGGGGCTACCATGGTAATGTTTCCTTGACAAAAAAAGCTACAGCAGGCAAAGATGAAGGTCCAAATTTTGTAAAGGCATGAGGATGCCCAGTTCCCATGGTGTTCCTGGGGATCTGGTGTTATTTCTCTGAAGGTTTGTCAGAATGTGTTGTGGGAGTTAAAACAAAGGGAGATTTGAGGGAGTGCATTTAACCGAAGGAAACCTAAACTCTGCAAAACCTTGTACAACTGGATCCTGTGCCGGTTCCTGTATATCAGGTGGAAGTTTTGGCAGTTTGGAGCACAACACCCCTCACTCCGCTCCCAACCAGTGTCCTGATGGTGCAACTGCCTCTCAAAAGAGGAGCTGGGCACCATAATACTCAAGAAGTGCAGTTTTGCCACATCATCTCACTCTTGCAAAGGTTAATCAGGCTGGAGGTAGTTACACACTGAGATAATGGGACATTAAAGTGGCTGAAAATTAACAAGCTTCAGAGTTTTTCTAAAATTAGAAATCATTCCTGGAGAGGCAAGTGTATTGCAAATATCCTGATAAAAGCCAGGTAAACCTGGAAACCAGGTTGAAACTTCTTGGTGCTTTACTACCATCTTCAGCCCCACGATACCTGCAGCTCATCATCTCAAACTAAACGGGGGGGGACGGTGATTTTTGCTGTGCATAGAGATTGTTAAGCCCAGAAGAGGTTCAGTATCACCTTGTAAGACCCTTTTTCTGCAGCCTTTGAGCAAATGAAGTGACACGCTAAGGAAAAGGGGAGGTGTCCTGACACACCTCTCATTCCTATTGTCCACCTCTGTGTCCATCTGTATTTCCATCTGCCTGAGAGGCTGAGGGCAGACCAGTTTAATTATGGGATTCATTCCTAGAGCTGACACAGGTGCCTGCCACCAAATAATTGAAACTAAGCCTCAAATTGGCTTTTTCAGATTATTTTCTTGGTTCCGAAGTGTTGTTTTAAATCAGTTTTGCTTTGAAACACAAGCAGCGTTCAGAGTTCAGAAAGAATTCACTGTCTGGGAAACATGTTTCTTATATTAACCCCTTTCCCGCTGCCTCTGGAGCTCATGGATGCTCATGCATATGGGACAAAAAACCCCAAAATGCAATGCCCTGCCTGGAAAATATCATAACTTGACATAGGTTTGCTGAGAAAGTCTGGGGCAGGATCCACGGCCCCTACCAGCACGGTGTGTGGCTTTTTGAGGGCAGATCTCTATTCGTGGGGTAGCAATTTGGGGTACCCCAAAGCTAGGGGTGAGGGAAGGGAAAACACTGACCGCGCTGTGGGACTTATTTTGCTCTTGCAAAGGCCAGAAAGCTAGAAAAACTCAGTTATCAAAACGTTGTGCTGGGAGTCATTTGTTCATGCCGCGTTCCCATGTCCAACCCTGCTTGTGTAATGGCCGGGAAGGCGCTTATCAGGGCCTGATACCAAAGTCTCAGGAGGGAAAAAAAATCTCCGAGCAGTCTGCTTTTTATTCTGAAAGCCTGAATTTGAAAAAGCAAAGTAAACTCCACTCTCGCTGTTGGCGTGTTCGCGTGGCGTGGGCTGACATACCCCAGCAGGTTGTTTTGCTCTTGCTCAGCTCTGCAGGGTTGAACTTAGTCAATGGTGCTGGCTGAGTTTTGCAGAGAGGCTCGAGAAGCACCAGTCTCGATGTGCATCATATAAAATGCATATAACTTTAGTATATAAACATATATGATAAATATAATACAACATAATAAGTCGCTGGGGCATCCTGTTGGGTTATCACAGCCCCTTGTCCATGTCGGCCCCCAAAGAGGCAATGAGGTGCAAGCCAGCCCCCACGGCACTGCACCAGCACCGGTGATGGTGGGGGACGGGCACCATGCAGCTTTGTGCTCAATTCACCACTGACATGGTGGAGCCATGTGCTTGTGCGCAGGGAGGTGACACGGCAGTGCCACCACCCCCCAGTCTGCCCCGGTGTCAAGTCAGGATGCAACCAGAGTGGATGCAGGGACCAGGTAGCATCCCTGGGACTGGCATCGCTGAAAACAAAGCACCTCGAGGCCAAGGATGAAAAATCCCTGTAGTGGCCCTGGCTTCTGGATCAGAACCAGACTAAACAGTCAACTGGAGACTCGCTGCAATCCCGTCAGGGCCCCGAGGGTATTGTCAGCAACGTTGCTTTTGTAGGATGCGGTCCCTTTGGCTGTGCTGTTTTTCTCAGGCTGGCTGATGGTGGCTTGGGGCAGGCACGATGAAGGTGTCATCTCAGCCCTTCAATGGGTGTCCTGCAGGTCCCTAGGGAGCCGCCAGCTCTACCTGTCCCCATGCAAGGACACTCATCTGCCTGCAGCTCCTTCGGGTGCCACTCTCCTCCCCATGCAAAGGGTGTGCCACAATGGGGCAGGGAGAGGTTTGGGCTAGGAATAACAGAGTGCAACACAGAACAGAGCTAAATAGCAGGAAATACTTGCAGATAACAAAATCCATGGCGTGGCAGCAGGGACATGGTGAAGGCTCCACACATGAACCATTCGCAGCCAACCCCTGGCAGGAGCTGCACTCCAGCTCACCCCTTCAGTCTCCACATTTTCCCAGCACCTTCTCATTTGCAAAGATGCCTTGGAGCCTTCAGCAGAAGAAATTACCCAGGGAAAGGTTGATTTACTCAAAAAGAGTTTAAAAATACCAACACTGCCTTTTGTCATGCTAAATGCTGAGGATGGGTGCACTGCCAGGGGATGCATTGGTCCCGTGTCGGGTCTTGGGGTCTGAGCAGTCTCACCAGGTCCCCATATTACAAGTTCAACACTCCTTGCTGGGAACTGGATCTAATTATGGAAAAGTTATTTAGATTTGGAGATAACTGAGGTCAGAAATGACCTTTGGAAGTCTCCAGACCAACCTCCCACTCAAATCAGGATCAGCTTGAAGGTAGGGCCAACTCTGAAGGTAAATCACATTGTTCCTGATCTTTTCCAGGCAGGTTTTTAATATCTCCAAGGATGGACATCGCCCTATCTTTTTTTTTTTTTTTTTTGACCTATGAATCCCCATGAAGCCTTTTCCTTACGCCTAATTTGACTTTCCCCATTGCCTCTTATGCTGTCCCCATGTATCTCCCGGTAGGGTTTGGCTCCATCTTCTCTCCACACTCCAGGCAGGAGCACTCCTGGCCCACCCCAGGGTTTCCCATGCATCCTTCTTTCTCAGACCATCACAGCTTGTCTAGCAGTGTACACACAACCTCAATACTTGGTGTTTTGTTTTTACAACTGATCCTTAATCAGGTGCAGAAACGTGGTCAGCGCCCTCACATCCTGGAGAGACATCTTTATTTTCCTAAGATTGACCATGAGCATCACTGAGCTACTGAAATCTTTCCAACTGGAGAACTCCCGTAAAATAAACACAGAGGGAAATGTTTTCCACATTGCGTCACTGCTTTTTGGCCTGTCGCATTCACGTACAGGGGGTCCTCCAGCTCACACCAGCATCCCTTTAGCTCTGAGCCATCCCAACCCTTTCCTTCCCTGGTAGCAAATAACTGATGGCAGGAGATGGCTTTAAATATTATGAGGTTTTAAATGCTCACAGAATCACACAGAATCACAGAATGTCAGGGATTGGAAGGGCCCTGGAAAGCTCATCCAGTGCAATCCCCCCATGGAGCAGGAACACCCAGATGAGGTTACACAGGAAGGTGTCCAGGCGGGTTGGAATGTCTGCACAGAAGGAGACTCCACAACCCCCCTGGGCAGCCTGGGCCAGGCTCTGCCACCCTCACCATGAAGAAGTTTCTTCTCAAATTTAAGTGGAACCTCTTGTGTTCCAGCTTGTACCCATTGTCCCTTGTCCTATCATTGGTTGTCACCGAGAAGAGCCTGGCTCCATCCTCCTGACACTCACCCTTTATATATCTGGAAACATTAATAAGGTCACCCCTCAGTGTCCTCTTGTCCAGCTCCAGAGCCCCAGCTCCCTCAGCCTTTCCTCACACGGGAGATGCTCCACTCCCTTCAGCATCTTTGTTGCCCTGCGCTGGACTCTCTGCAGCAGTTCCCTGTCCTGCTGGAACTGAGGGGCCACAACTGGACACAAGATTCCAGGTGTGGTCTCCCCAGGGCAGAGCAGAGGGGCAGGAGAACCTCTCTGACCTACTGACCACCCCCTTCTCACCCACCCCAGGTACCATTGGCCTTCCTGGCCACAAGGGCCCAGTGCTGGCTCATGCTCATCCTGATGTCCCCAGGACCCTCAGGTCCCTTTCCCCTACACTGCTCTCCAACAGGTCATTCCCCAACTTACACTGGAACCTGGGGTTGTTCCTGCCCAGATCCAAGACTCTACACTTGCCCTTGTTATATTGCATTAAATTTTTCTCTTCCCAACTCTCCAGCCTGTCCAGATCTCGCTGGATGGCAGCACACAAAGGATCTTGCAAACAGGTTTTAGTGTGTGCTTAAGCCTCACCTCCTTCAAATCCTATCTCAGTCAGCCGTGAGTGATGCTCGGTGCGGGAAATCTCGCACTGGTCGTGCTGCCCTGAGGTGCATTTCACACGTAGCGATTCAACGTGTGCTCTGAAGTCTAATTACACCTCCGACAGCAGGAAAAAAAATCCCAGCAGGGGAAGGTCAATTTGACAGCCTGATGTACACACTGAATTGGGGGTTTTTTGCATCTCTGTTACTTCCCCCAACCCCGGAGGGAGCTGAGGAAGAGCCACGTTGTACCCCAGCAAGGTTTCCTGTGCCCTGCAGGGTCTCACCGCTGCAGCATGGCTTTATTAACGCTGCCAATCAAGCCTCCCCAAAGCCATGCCGCTAACGAACTCACCGTGCACTCAGCCACAGCAGACGCATGATTAGCAGCGATCAGTCTCCATCCCTTTCAAGGGTGAGACGAGCGGGGTTGGGATCCATCTATTCCCAACAAAAGGTGCCGTGAGAGGGCGGAGGGCAAGGAGAAGGTGCTTGGACGGACTTGTGGGAGGTCTGGGAGAGCAGGACGGGGGCTCAGGGTGCTCCTGTTTGCTCTTGGCCTTAGGGACATCAGGGTTGGATGGCTATGGTGCAGCTCCAAGGTGCTTTGTGGGGACGACCAGCCCCCATCACCTGAGCAGACACTGGTGAATTCCACACTGCTTGCAAATCTTCTTCCAAACTACATTTCCCTTGAGTTAGCGCTAACACAGGGAGACGAGAGGCTTTTTTGCATGAATAATAAAACCAACATCCATCTGTCCATCAGCTGAGATAAAAAGCCTCCAGGGACACAAAGGAAGACAACATTATTATACAAGTCACCAGTAGGTTATTTTACAATCCTCCTGTACAGGGCTTCACTCCCCAATGCTGGTGGCACCAGTGGCAGTAGGGGACTGTGTCCCTTCTGCAGGGCTGCAGGCATGAGGTGGCTGAGGCAGGGTCAGCCTTAGCACAAGGTAACACAATCCAACAACTACAATCAGCGTCATTGTTGCTCGCGGCAAAAACAATAACAGCACTAAGCAAGTCAAGCCACACGAAATGTGCTCTCAGGATACCCCCATAATCTCTATGCCCCTTTCCCCAGGATGATGTTGCCAGGATGGCTAAAGTGGTGGCAGCCAGGAGGGGACAGCAAGGGGACGCGGTGGCTGGAAAGAACAGTGAGACCTTTCCAGGCACCACAGTCGTTCTCGCATTCTCCTGGAGCATGAGCTCCTTTCTGCCATGCCAGATGCACCAGGAGCCAGGGGGAGAATGTGCTTGATGGGGTGCGAGACCACTCTGCACTGCAGAGTGAAAACTGGGGGCACATGGGCTGCGCCAGGCTTGGGGCTTTCAGTAGGCATGGTGGCATCCCCACTGACAGCTGGTGGCCACGGGGGCAATGGCAGGAAACATCCTGCACCCAGCATTGCTCTGGCTCTGGGTAAATCCAGGGCATAAGCACCCGCTTGCCCTGCTGTGGGGTTTTCTGCTCCAATCACTCAGTCCTTGACTTCATCCCGGTGTGAGAAATTTGCCCAAAGTCACAGCTAGGTCACTCATCCTGCCTGCCAGCTCAGATTAGATCCTGTGATTTGTGTCAGATCAGATTTTGGAAGGTTTATTTCACACTGGTGGTGTGCTGCGCTCCCAGGGACAAAGGTGGCGGTGGGGGGAGAAGGAGCAGGACAGACAGATTTCCCGGGAAATGTATATTTTCTCCTCCTCTCCTCTCCTCTCCTCTCCTCTCCTCTCCTCTCCTCTCCTCTCCTCTCCTCTCCTCTCCTCTCCTCTCCTCTCCTCTCCTCTCCTCTCCTCTCCTCTCCTCTCCTCTCCTCTCCTCTCCTCTCCTCTCCTCTCCTCTCCTCTCCTCTCCTCTCCTCTCCTCTCTTTCCTATCCTAATATAGTCTATGAGGGTGTGGTGGTAAAAACACTAATATTTAAGATTTGAGAGGTCTGACTCAGAAGTTTATCCTAATTAAAATAACATTCCTTTCGACTAAAAGCTAACAGTCTTTGACTTTTTCAACTCCCCACTTCAGAACTAAGATAATACTGGGTGGGCCACTCCTATAGGCTCCACCAAGAGCCACCTCTCCGTACTGTCACTGTATTTACTGTTTGAGCCTTTCTTAGGATTGTGGCAGTTAGCAAGCTTCCTCCTGGGGTTGAATACCTGGCTTTTCTGACAGTTAAATTATGGTTTTCCTCACCTCCTTCTTTGTTTCTGAAAAAGTATATAGGCTGGGGCTCTGCAATGACTTGGCAGAGAACAGGAGAGCAGAGGCGGAGGTGCTGTTGGAATGTCCTCTTGCTATGATCATAGTTATTAAAGCTTCTGTTTGACCTGTCTTCAATTGTATAATACTTGGAGTTCCCAGCTTCTCCAGCAAGGGACAGTCTGAGCCCTCTACACTGGTGCCACCAGCTCTGTCGCAGCATTTCACCATCAGGACAGCTGCAGGGAGCATAAGCGACCTTACTCATGGTGTGATCAGAAGATCTCCCATGACGGCATCTCAGTTGCTCAAGAGCAGCTACCTCTCTGGTTTGGTTCTTCCATATTGGGACCAGTACTATTTATTAATAATATCTTCATCAGTCACATAGACAGTGGGATCGTGTGCACTCTCAGCAAGTTCGCAGATGACCCTAAGCTGAGTGGTGCAGGTGACACACCTGAGGGACGGGATCCCATCCAGAGGGTCCTGGACAAGCTCAAGAAGTGGGACCATGTGAATCTCATGAGGTTCAACAAGATCAAGCACAAGGACCTGCACCTGGGTCAGGGCAACCCCTGGTATCAATCCAGGCTGGGGATGGAGGGATGGAGAGCAGCCCTGTGGAGAAGGGCTCGGGATTGCTGGTGGGTGAAAGATCAGCCATGAGCCGGCAACGTGCACTTGCAGCCCAGAAATCCACCCGTGTCCTGGGCTGCATCCCCAGCAGCGTGAGCAGCAGGTGCAGGGAGGGGATTCTGCCCCTCTGCTCCGCTCTGGTGAGACCCCCCTGCAGTGCTGGTCCAGCTCTGGGTCCTCAGCACAGGACACACATGGACCTGCTGGAGAGGGGCCAGAGGAGCCCCAGAAATGATGCGAGGCTGGAACAGCTCTGCTGGGGGACAGACTGAGAGAGCTGGGGTGTTCAGCTGGAGAAGAGAAGCTCCAGGGAGACCTTAGTATGGCCTTTCCGTATTTAAAAGGGGTCGATAAGACAGAAGGAGATAGACTTTCTAGCCTGGCCTGTTGCAATAGAACAAGGGGTGATGGTTTTAAACTAAAGGAGGGGAGATTCAGGCCAGACATGAGGAAGAAGTTGTTGCCCCTGAGGGTGGTGAGAGCCTGTCCCAGGTTGGCCAGAGAGGTGGTGGATGAGCCATCCCTGGAGACACCCCAGGCCAGGCTGGACGGGGCTCTGAGCAACCTGAGCTGGTAAAGATGTCCCTGCTCATGGCAGGGGTGGCACTGGATGAGCTTTGAAGGTCCCTTCAACCTAAACTATTCTGTGATTCTACGTTTCTATGATTCTGGTTCCTCACCCAGAGATGAGATGGAAGGGTCCCAGCTGCAACCTGAGCTGCTCAGAGCTACAGGGTTGCTCCAACTAATAAAATAACCAGTTCTCTCCACCAACCCAACATTCCAACCCATAAAACAACCAATACCAGATAGTATCTACCTGGGAAGCATTCATTTTTTTTAAAAAAACTTTAACTTGCCACAGCACTGTTGAGGTGGAAAGCAACCAAGCAGCTGTCACAGTTCTCGGCACCCAGGCAGGATTTACATTGCACTGGCAGCATATTTTTATCAAAAAAGTCTTTAAAATACATACTTGCAAAGCATCAAAATATTTCTCAACGATTCTCAGGGCCTTTAGCAGCTGTAATTTAACTTCGAAGCAACTTGAAGCAGGCAGAGGACCACACAGCTGGAAGTCTGTGTTGTAAAGGCACCATTTTATGGATGTTAAGCTGTTTGCCTCTCTACATCGTAAAGCTCTCAAAGAAACACAGCCGTTGGCTCACACCACGTGGTGGTGGGACATGGTGTTTTGGCAGGAGTGAGCTCACAGCAGGAGCCAGAAAGAGACAAAAATGAGGAGAGGAGAAAAATTCAAGTGGAGGAGGAGATGTGTGTTGGCCATTATAGCCCTGTGATGGGAGAATAAGGTCTTGGAAATGTGGCAGCAGAGAGTAAAGGTTCGCATGGATTTGTATCATCTCATTCAGCATGGGCTGCATTTACTGTGAACATATAGATCCTATGCATCCCACTGCTGTCGCAGCTGGTGGTTGGTGGACCCTTAAATCACCCTCTTGCAGTAAGATGATGTTCTAGGGAAGTCTAAACATGGAAGATTTGGATGGTATTGATAGTTTTGGATGGGGAAATAGGTGTCCCAGGAGGTTGAGCCACATGCTGCCACCTGTATCTATATGTTGAAGCAAGCTCCATTAGCCCACGAAATGCTCCAAGCACAGCCCTGGGCCAGCAAACACAAGCTGAGCCCTTTCCCTAATGGAAACATAACAACTCCATGGTTAAGAACAAAAATATACTTGCTAAGCTAAGTGCTCAAAAATCAAAGAAACAGGGAAAATCTCCACAAAAATAAGAAGATTCCTGGCTATTTCTTTATAATTTCCTTCTATTCTTTTCTAATGGCCAACACTTATTTCTCTGGCCTAGAAGCTGATCTCAGGAGGCAGAAATGGCTGGTCCTGCTGTGAGGATGTGCGGTGGGAGATGCATCCAGCTGTGCTGCTTGCTTGTCCTGCTTGTCCAGGACAGACCATTCCAGCAGCTGCTGCCATGAGCTGTTGTTCTGGGTTAGAAGCTGTTTTATAAAAACACTGGTGACTGTTTGTCATCATGAGGACACCAGGCAGATATGGACAGGGTGGTTGTCCCAGTTTGGTGGGACTGTTGCTCTGTCCAAGGGTCCCACTCTCCAGTGATACTCCAGCTCCTGAAACTTCCCAAGGAATTTTGTCCAGCCAAAGCAGTTATTTTGCAACCAGCTTATGTTAGGACTTGCCCAGTACCACTAGACTGCCTGTGTTACGTTGTTTTCTCTGCCAAATATTGACTGCGTGGGGCTTTCCATTGCTACGAGACAGACTAAAGAGAACTAGAGAAGCTGTGGCTCTCACATTGACTCTAAAAAGGGAAGCTGTGGTGGCATCGCTGGTCTTGCTTGCAGCATTTCCTCCTATTTTTTTCCATGAAAGCTCTAAATTCTAGAGTCTAGCTTCTGTACTTTGTGGGGTTTTTTAATGGAGATTCTCAGCTGTGAAGGGATACTGCAAGACTTGACTTTGAATGGTTGAAAAGCAACCAGCCAAGTAGCAAGAACTGCTGTTGAATGTCTCTTCATTCAGGTGGTGCTTCATGCGACTGCACAACTTGATCTCCTTTCAGACCCCCTCACTGATCTGTGCTCATGTCTTAGTCCTACTGAGTGGCTGCAAATAAATAGTTCAGTGTTAATTGGAAGGAGCTAATGGGACATTTTCCACCTAGAGCTAGAAAAAATGTTCGTAAGTTTGTTTCCCCATACTTTAGGTGATCCATTTTGAGAGGGTGGGCTAGCAAACTACTGCTGCTGCCTGGTGAAATTGTTTCTTTCGCTCCCTGATGGATGGAGCTCCACCACACGTGCTTTTCTTTTTTTTATTGTCTAAGAGCAGCAGTTTTGATGAGAAGTGAGTGAGCATCTCCCAGATAAAACCAAAATCTGCAAGCCTTGCACATCCTCTTGCTAAGCAATTTGCTGCTCCACTGCATTTGGAAGATTGCACTGAAGTTGCTTTCCTGGCACCAGGAGCCAGTTTGAGAATTAGTGCAAAACTAATTCAGTTACAAATCTCAAAGACACTGACAAAAGCTATTTTGAAGCCTTTGAGAAATACAGGGCAAATTGGATCATTCAGAGAAAATACCACAGAGGTTTCTTATCCTTATTTCAGCAACCACGTTCTCCAAAATTGTCGGATCCTGGTGCAAATGGGTGTCCAAGGTGGCACATGCCCAATTGCCAACATGCAATGCTGTAGTCACCTCCCAGCATACTGCTCTTTTTGCTGTCTCTCTTGGGTTACTAAAGATGTTTGTGTCTGTTGGCTCTTCCTTCTTAGGAATGTCATGTGCTTCCTCATGACCCAACCTCTCATAATCACACAAACCCAAAACTTGGTAATTTAAAAAAAATAAATAGACCCTTAATGTCCACAGCTGGGGCCGGGCAGTGGAGATCACATCACCTCCCTTGGCATCTTTTGCTGCAAACTGAGGTCTGTGTCAGGTGAGGCAGGACTGCCAGCAATACCCTGTATCACCCCACTCATCCACTGGGGCCATATCCAGCCCACATTGTTCATGTGCCTCTCAAACCAGAACAAACTCGGGTGTTTTAAGGGGTATGCTTAGACATAGTCCTTCCCTTCCATCTTTTAGTACTTAGAAGGGGCTGATAAGAAAGATGGAGACAGACTTTCTAGTGGGTTCTGTTGCGATAAGACAAGGGGTGATGATTTTAAACTAAAAGAGGGGATATTCAGGCCAGACATGAGGAAGATATTTTTTACAGTGAGGGTGATGAGACCCTGTCCCAGGTTGGCCAGAGAGGTGGTGGATGAACCATCCCTGGAGACATCCCAGGCCAGGCTGGACGGGACTCTGAGCAACCTGAGCTGGTGAAGATGTCCCTGCTCATGTCAGGGGGGGCACTGGATGAGCTTTGGAGGTCCCTTCCAACCCAAATTATGATCATATCACTCTGTGATTTTATGATATGCTGAGGAAACTGAGCCCATTTCAAGTCAGTGTAGCTCTGCAGTGGGGAACAGCTCAAGGACTGTTCCTCCTACAGGATGCTCGTATAGAGCCCACTCCCCCAAAAAACCCTCCAACCCATGAAATGGGGAGTTACACCTGCACAATTCTCTATGTAATGTAAATTGTAGCATTTAGCACATTATCATTGTGGCTGTTCCACTTCCTCTAGGCTCCCAACTGCATTTGGAGTGGGGAGAACAGAAGGGCCACAGCTCTCAGTGCCAGGGCTGATGGCTGACATTTATTCTTTCCAGTTTGCTTCAAACCCTGTAGCCCTTTGAGTCTGTTCCCTGAGGTAGTTTGGCCAGGGGCCGCTGTCAGCAGCACTTCAAAGAATCAGTGATAACCTTTTCCTTTGCTAAGGGCTTTCCTATGTACCAGGGAGCAGAAGATGCTGAAAAACAAATGAAGCTTGGATTCTCCATGGGTCTCCTTGGCATTATTCCTCATATTTAAAAAATCAAACCAGTTCTCCGCTGGTTTTATTAGCCTTTCTATCCTGGCATTTAAACAGAGATGGTATTGGCGTGGTTGGTATCTGCTGATGCGTGCTGTGATGCTCTCAGGGGTTTGTCTGAAGGGCAGGATACCCAGGGCACTGTATCCAAAGCACCTGAGCTCCTCTGAGCTGCTGGGAGGTATTTCAGCAGTGTGATTGGCGGTAATGCTGCCCCGCAAGTTATCTCACATCAAGGAGCAAAGGATATTCAAGTCCTGGGAGGGTAACCGGGCTGTAGATTAGGACTAAGGTTGATATAAGCTTCAAGTGAACTTATTGGGGTCATTTTAAGCTAGAATTCTATTTCAGTATTTAATTCACTCAGATAACTGGTGGGATTTGAGTACTGAACTCAAGTTCAGTATAAGCTGAGCTGAGTCTGTGCACATCTTGCAGAGATGTCCTGAGCAGCATCTCAGAGCATCCTGGGGCATCTACAACTAGTAGATTAATAGATGAGTGTTGATCTCTTCTCCCAGGTAAGGAGCGATAGGACAAGAGGAAATGGCCTCAAGTTGCACCAGGGAAGGTTTAGATTGGATATGAGGAAAAAAATTATTATAGAAAGTGTTGTCAGGCATTGGAACAGGCTGCCCAGGGAAGTGGTTGAGTCACAATCCCTGGAGGGGTTTAAAAGGTGTGGAGATGTGGCATTTAGGGACATGGTTTAGAGGTGGACTTGGCCGTGCTGGGTTAATGGTTGGACTTGGTGATCTTAAAGGTCTTTTCCAGCCTAAATGATTCTATGATTCTATGTCCATCAGTGTCACCCTATGCATGGCAGTGATTTCTTGGCCTTCATGACTCAAGTGATGGGGTTCACACTTCCTCTCTTCTCGGTTTCAGGCATGGAAGAAGCGCTGGTTTGTCCTGCGCAGCGGTCGAATGAGTGGCGACCCTGACGTCCTCGAGTACTACAAAAATGACCACTCCAAGAAACCTCTGCGTGTCATCAACCTCAATTTCTGTGAGCAAGTGGATGCAGGCCTGACCTTCAACAAGAAGGAGCTGCAAGACAGCTACATCTTCGACATCAAGACCAGTGACAGGACCTTCTACCTGGTGGCTGAGACTGAGGACGACATGAACAAATGGGTTCGCAGCATCTGCCAGATCTGTGGCTTCAACCAGTCCGAAGAGAACACAGGTACTGTGGGAGACATGCCCATGGTAAAGAGCAGCTCCTGTCCCCTCCTGGGGCCCAGCACCTCTTTCAGATTCAGATCAGGGAGGGGCCGTACAACCTGCCACAAGGCTGGGAGGGCTGGTGTGTGAAATGGATGGAAATGTGGGAAACCCCCATGAGGTTTTCCTACCTTTGACATCTGAAGCAGTGCAGCATTTGCCCCTATGAGCAACCTAAATCATTTTCCCTCCAGTAAATGTAGACTTTTGAATCGCTTATAAGGAGGTGGTGGGATCTGGGGATGCTTTTAAGTGCAACCATTTTCTTTATCCATCAACAAAGTCCCTTTGAAATTTGTGTGAACCAGCAGTGAAAAGCCCCCTAATTCAGAAGTGTCAGTCCCTTGATGCGATAGGAGGAAAGCTTTACTAGGACCATGGTGCATCAAAAGCAGCGTGGCCAACAGGTGAAAGAAGGAGAATCTGCCCCTCTGCTCCGCTCTGGTGAGCCCCCCCTGCAGTGCTGGTCCAGCTCTGGGTCCTCAGCACAGGACACACATGGACCTGCTGGAGAGGGGCCAGAGGAGCCACAGAAATGATGCGAGGCTGGAACAGCTCTGCTGGGAGGACAGGCTGAGAGAGTTGGGGTGTTCAGCTGGAGAAGAGACGCTCTGGGTGGACCTTATTGCAGCCTTTCTGTACTTAAAAGGGGCTTATAAGAAAGATGGAGGCAGACTTTTGAATAGGACCTGTTGCGATAGGACAAGGGATGATGGTTTTAAACTAAAGGAGGGGAGATTCAGGCCAGACATGAGGAAGGAATTGTTTACACTGAGGGTGGTGAGACCCTGTCCCAGGTTGTCCAGAGAGGTGGTGGATGCCCCATCCCTGGAGACATCCCAGGCCAGGCTGGACGGGGCTCTGAGCAACCTGATTTGGGTGAAGATGTCCTTGCTCATGGCAGGGGTGGCACTGGATGAGCTTTGAAGGTCCTTTCCAACCCAAATTCTTCTATGTTTCCATGATTCTATGTCCCTCCCCACTGTGGCTGTCCCCACTACCAACAGGATCTCTTGTGAAGGGCCGATGAAACCTCCCCATCCACACCTCCATCTCCCCCTGGGACCCACTGGGAAAGCACTAGGAGGGGAGAGGAAAACACCAGGTGGTTTTATGCAGCAACAGGACCTGTTGCACCAGTCGTGCTCCACTGTCCAAATCCAGCTGCACTTTGGGAAACCTCTGCAGTGAGCATCAGCAAGGTGCCTTCATTTCCCCAGCACCACAAGGGCTCCCAAGATGGGCTGGGATGGGGATGAACATGGGGTGCAGCACCGTGGTTCTCTGCTGGTCTCGTTACACCAGCTAGCACCCGCAGACATGTTTGCTTTATCTCATCCATGTTCTGGTTTCATCCAGGGGAGCCCAGTCCCATGCTTTGTCTACACATAACTCCCCATAATAACATCCAGCTTGAATCTGTTTTGGTCCCTTATAGTACAGCTGCCGTCCGTGGGAGCTGAAACCCTGCCAAGAGCTTGTCAGGCAGGACAGCAAACAAAGCATCGCAGCAGCGCGAACGCGATCTTCACCCACTGACGCACGAAACAGGACGTCACCTTGGCAATGGGTGCACAAGTGGTAGAAAGGATCCTTGATAACGCCGCCAGCACGGTCTCGCAGGGAAAGGTCAGGCTAAATAAATTACATCACGTTCCGATGTCAGCAGTGCAGTCCTCGAGGCTCAGCGTAATCACTCAAACCCCCTTTTAACAGCTGTTTTCTTGCAGGATTTTCCACTTTGTGTGCGTTCAGCTGGGGAAACTGTTTTCTTCCCATTTAGTAAAATGAGCTTTTAGCCCAGTGGCAGTGGGATCGATACTGGACTTCAGTGAAATATAAATCTGGGCAGCAAAAGGAAAAACAATCTCCCACTTGCAAGTACATCTGTCCCAAAGGGCACATAGGGCTTGTCAAGCTGCAGAGATCTGAGCGCTATTCCCTGCAGGATCACCGAGTGACATCACCAAAAAGGAACAAAAATCTCTATTTGTAACAAAATCACAGCTCGTTAATGCTGTAGGGAAAGTACCCCCTTGAAACAGTACCCAGCTGCCAAAGCCTGATTTTCTGAGTCAGGCGAGAAAAAGCAAATGCAGCAGATGTGTCCAGATGCTGCAGAAAAGAGGGAGCATGAATTATTCAGGGCTGGTGCTTCGCTTTGGTGCTCACCGAAGAGGTAACCCCATGCTCACCTTTTTTCCACCATCCTTGCTAAGTAATGGCAAATAAATCATCGATTTCCCAAAGCGTATCGTGTTTGTTTAAAGGACCCACAGCCCAGGGTTTAGCAGAGAGGTTGCAGGATCGCTGCAGCGTGATGGGTGTTGGGAGTCTTGTCCAGCTTGGTGCAGATAAACCCGTCACCCATAAGGAAGATGACAGAATTTTGAGCAGGGCCTGTTGCAATAGGGGTGATGCTTTTAAACTAAAGGAGGGGAGATTCAGGCCAGAAATGAGGAAGAAATTTTTTACAATGAGGGTGGTGAGAACCTGTCCCAGGTTGGCCAGAGAGGAGGTGGATGAACCATCCCTGGAGACATCCCAGGCCAGGCTGGACGGGGCTCTGAGCAACCTGAGCTGGTGAAGATGTCCCTGCTCATGACAGGGGTGGCACTGGGGGAGCTTTGAAGGTCCTTTCCAACCCAAACTGTCCTATGATTCTATGACACATGACGGGAGAAATAAAACAGTCATAGCGATGTTTGTAACTGCTGTACTCCCTCTTCATCACCTCATTGAAGCCCTGTGTTGATGGGCAGGAGAGGATGAGGAGTTTGCATGAGAATAAGACAGTTCCCAGGTAGAAATAGAGCTTTGGGCCTTGTAACATTTCTTTCTTAGTCTTCACCCCTTCATCCTCAAGCTCCTCCGTGCCTTGTTGTAGCCTCTGCCTTGGAGTATGAATGAGTCAGTAACTGGATGCACCAAAAAGAGGAGGAAAAGATAACCATCATAGACAGAAACAGCTCCAAGCTAATTGTAGCAATTAATTAACTAAAAGTCCCTCTCCCAGCAGACAGGCAGGGTGGCAGAACAAGATCAGAAACTGCCGGGGAAGCTGCTGTGCACATTTTCCTGATTGTTCTTGTTCCTGAATGCATGACTGCTTTATGCTGACCTGAAAGCCTTGCTGGGCTGTTCCCGGCTGGGTTATATTTGTAACCCAACCAGAGAAACTCTGCATCACCAGCAAAGGCGTTTACTCCACCACACGCTGAATTACCTCCTGCTTGAAGGGATACCCCACATCATCTGAGCCCCAGCCACTGGTCACAAGTTTGTTTTTAACCCACTGATGGTGAAGGAGAAACCCATTAGCTTTTGAGGCCATTTAGGTAAAAGCCTATTTCACCAGCTCCCCACAATGGCAGGGAAAAGATGGGGTTTTAATTGCTTTTTAGCATGATTTAGTGAACAAACGGGCAACCTGAACACGGCCGCATGCAGTAATGCAAACTCTGCACTGGTATGGGATCGTGCTTAAGTGCTGCCCACACTCCAAAAGGCAAAAAAACTAAAAGGTGAAACAAATTTATACACTTAGATGCTTCTTTCCGTTTGCAGCTCAATGGGAGAGTGTAAATTTTCTGTCGCTTGGTTTTCTCATTAGTACTTCATGTCCTGTCTAGACTGGGGGAGTCTAAGGATTAAGAAACAGGCTGGAGTTTAGGGTGGTTTAACATCATGCTGCAGTTAGCTGCTGGTTTAGCTGGTCACTGGCTGCCTTATACATCTGGTTTATTGAAAGGAAGCCTCAGGGACCTAAATGTCAGTGTAGTAGCAGGTACCACCGGCCAGCCCAGTGCAGCCACTCCACAAAGCCACCGTAGTGGCTTCGCTCCCTGCCCCGAACTGAAAATGACTGCAGAGCGGCACGATTACATCTGCCGGGAGAGTGGAAATTAAATTGACTCTAAAGTGTTTACCCAGGCTGTGGCAAAGCTCTTTGTTTCTGTTAACACCTATTTACTTTGAGAGCTAATTACTACTTTTGAACAAGCGGAGCCTCTCAGGGTCCCGACTCCTCGATGGATCCGAGGAAGCTGACGGTGCTCAAGGAAAGTAGATTTTCTCCTGGCTCAGTGCTGGGTTTGTGCTGTGATTTGCACCGTTGCCACCTCAGCTGACTCAAATACGAAGAGGGGAGACCTGCCAGAGACCCTGAGCCACCGGCTGCAGAAGCAACAGAGGCATGTGGGTATTTCAAACCATCTGCATTTTCCCTGCCCTAGTGGGCAGGCAGCCAGGGCTCAGCTGTAAACTGTATTTTCTCATATGCTTTGTCTGTTGGAGTCAAAAAAAAAAAAAATACCCAATCCCACTAAACATATCTCGTCTGCTATTAACCCATTCTGGAGCTGATGCTTCAGCCAAAACCCCACTATGTCTTATTCATGACACAAATCAGAAGTGCAGCTATGGCAGCATATAATTTAATTTCTCATGAACTCCAGTATAAGTTGGGGAATGACCTATTAGAGAGCAGTGCAGGGGAAAGGGACCTGGGGGTCCTAGGGGACAGCAGGGTGACCATGAGCCAGCACTGGGCCCTTGTGGCCAGGAAGGCCAATGGTACCTGGGGTGGATGAGAAGGGGGGTGGTCAGTAGGTCAGAGAGGTTCTCCTGCCCCTCTGCTCTGCCCTGGGGAGACCACACCTGGAATCTTGTGTCCAGTTGTGGCCCCTCAGTTCCAGCAGGACAGGGAACTGCTGGAGAGAGTCCAGCACAGGGCAACAAAGATGCTGAAGGGAGTGGAGCATCTCCCGTGTGAGGAAAGGCTGAGGGAGCTGGGGCTCTGGAGCTGGACAAGAGGACACTGAGGGGTGACCTCATTAATGTTTACAGATATATAAAGGGTGAGTGTCAGGAGGATGGAGCCAGGCTCTTCTCGGTGACAACCAATGATAGGACAAGGGGCAATGGGTACAAACTGGAACACAAGAGGTTCCACTTAAATTTGAGAAGAAACTTCTTGATGGTGAGGGTGTCAGAGTCTGGCCCAGGCTGCCCAGGGGGGTTGTGGAGTCTCCTTCTGTGCAGACATTCCAACCCGCCTGGACACCTTCCTGTGTAACCTCATCTGGGTGTTCCTGCTCCATGGGGGGATTGCACTGGATGAGCTTTCCAGGTCCTTTCCAATCCCTGACATTCTGTGATTCTGTGAACTATCATGCATCCTTACAGTATGTGTGTCCTTGCAGGCATCCCATGCACAGGAGTGGAGAGGACGATACCTTTATTAACTCCATTCCAATTTACTGTGCTACCCCTAGCATATCCCTGTGGTTCTTCTTCCATCTCCTCCATGGGGCACGGGCTCTCTCGAGGGCTTGGATTTGTGGGTGCTGAGTAGACACCCAGGGAAATTTAAGAGCTTATTCACACACTGCGTTAATGGCCCTGTGCTAGAACTTTAACTCAGCCATGGAAGCAGAGAAGACAATATTTGCTGATGAATAAATATTCTTGCTCTGAGCTTGGAGAGGGTGAGCAGGTCATGGGAAAAGGATGGTGCTGGGCTGCTGCCCCGATGGGTTATGTCTGCCAGTGGTGGCCTCTCCCACCCAACCCGGGCATGTCATCTTTTTCTTTTTTGTTTTCATCTGGGACTTTGTTTCTTTTATTTATTTCTCTGACTTCTCAGGCTCTTTCTCACTCCCTGGTGCATCTCCAAGGCTCAGCACTGGCGTTTTGCATCATGGCTGGGATCGATCCCCAGCAATCCTGAAGCTTTTACTGTCTCGCCGAATGCAAGTCAGGGCCGTGCATTAATGTTTAATGGAGAGCTGAGTGTCTCTCCTTCCTCCTTCAACTCAGCCACACTCATTCCAGCAGAGTTTGCTGGATCAGCCCTCAGACACCAGTGACTTTCCGCTCACATCAATGAGATCTCCTGCATCTCATGTGCATGATCTCCACTGTGGGTCTTTTTGACTTGATGCTGCCTCAGACATTTCACTGATTATCCCCTTCCAGCCCTTGAGAGCAAATTTATTGCACCAGTACCCACTTGACTTGCTTTGGCTGTGGGTCACATATAGTTGCTCCCCAACTTACTGCCTGCTCACACGAGCTGCCTGCAAGCTTGTGCTATGAGCCCATACGGCTGCTCTTGCTCCCTCCTCACTTCTCCCCCAAAAACATGTTGGTCCCAGCATCAAACCAGCAGTGTCTCTTGCCCCATCAGTTCCTTGCAGCTGAGTTTGCACAGGTGATTGCTGAGTAAAGGGAGCTTGAGGTGGGCTGGATGACTTGTTTGGAGGACCAGAGCTGCACAGAAGCTCAGTGAAGAGGCTGCAGGTAGCAAAACTAGAGTAAAAACATGTTTCCATGCTATATACCATCCACCTCCTCCAAATCACCATTGTTCACCATCCCTGCACACAGGAGCGAGGCACCGGGGACCCCAGGGAAGATGGTGGCCCCGGGACAGCCCCTGCCTTCCCGCTGCCACATTTTCCATGGCCAGGCAGAACCCAAGCGGAGGGGAAATGTTAATGATCGCCACAAGGCCAGGTACTTCCTCGCTATTGTGTCTAGCACACGCCTCCTTCCTCCCTGCTCATGCCTTGGATGAGCTGCAAGCCCTGCACTGTGCTGGAGGATGAGAAATGGGAGCTGAGAAATGGGGGCACAGAGGGAGATGTGGGGGTGTCCTTGTGCCCCTGAAAGCACCCAGGTGACAAAGCACTGTGTTTTGGGATCTGCAGGCAGTACTGCCACCTAAGGGCAGTCGAGCAGGCAGGCCCTTGCAGAGCCTTGTGCCCTTAGGCTGGGCTAGGACTTGACTTTTCAGCTTCTGCCCACACGAGTCAATTGGTCTTGCCTTTATCTTTATGCTTTGGTATGGGTTATACTTGGATATCAGCTCACTTGGAGGCCAATCTGTTCCTTGGAAGACAGTACAACGCTCTAAGACAAGTGATGAGCAAGGTTACAGTTGAGTTGAGCTTGACCCATGGGGTGGATGGGGCAGATCTGGCTGAGTTCTCATCATGTATCCCCATTCCCATGTCTCGCTCACCTACCCAAAGATCTACTGACCCCTGCCCCATTTGAGACTTGGAGGTGGCCTGCACTGGGACAGCAATGTGGAGTCCTTGAGTGTTGAGCCCTTTCCCCTCACCCAACCTCCTACCATCCACGTAGATGTATCCTTTTCCTCAGTGTTCCTATCAATACCTTCTGCACTCGGTGGTATGGAGCTCCTTCTTTTAAAATACTACAAGTCACATCTAGATCCACTGATTGCACATCTTGAGGGCATTTGTATCAGTCTCATCTATCCTTCTCTATGATGTGCTGAGTTTTCCTAACGAGGGAAACAGCCATGGCTGCAAATTCACTCCGGGTGGACAATGTGGATGTCACGTCTCAGCCCCAGGCTTGACCCAACCTCATTGGAATGAATGGGGACACCCGGCAACCCCTGTTCACTTTCCACCAGGCTCATGGTTGAATTTCAGATACAGGCAAACATCTCCTTGCCTGAGTCCCAGTTATAGAATCATAGAATTGTTTTAATTGGAAAAGACTCTCAAGATCATCGAGTCCAACCATTAACCACTGTCAAGTCAACCTTTAAACCATGTCCCTAAGAACCTCATTAGTTCATCCCTTAGTCATCCTGCCTCTTTAAATTTATTCCAAACTTCCCTGACCCTGGCTTTCCTGCTCCACAAACAGCAAGTTATTTTAAGATCTGACACTGTTCAGCTTTTATTTCAGTGTAAACAATACCAGAGATGGAGAGGTCTTGGCACAAAGGAGCAACTTGAGAGCAGTTAAGTGTCTGCTGCCTCTTTTCCCCCTCCTTTTTTCCCTCTTTTCCCTTTGGAGATGAGCTAGTTCAGGTGCTAATGAGTGCTGAAGAGCAGAGAGCCACTAACAATGTGGAATTTGCTTCCTAGAAGACAGAAACTGGGATAAATCATTGCTAATCCCTGGAGGTGTGTAAAAAATGTTAGACAAGGTTCTTCGGGACATAGTTTAGCGCTACAGTTAGGTTATGGTTGGATTTGATGGTCCTGAGGGTCTCTTCCAACCAAAATGGTTCTATGATTCTATGATCTCTACCAACTCGTCAGGATCTCCTTGCTGTGATTCCCCTGGCATTTTGGAGAGGGAACTGATGCCACTGAGAATGAGACATGTGCTGGTAGTTATAATCTGTCCACTTTTTGGGAGAGGAGGGAAAAATATGTCTAAAACACGCTGAATCATTTGCACCCTGAAAGTGCCCATTTCTTCCTCTTGGCTCTCTAGAGAACCAGGAGTGATGAGATCAGGTGGACACATCCACTTTGTAGACTCCTAAACTCTGCTGAGATGAATCCCACCCATCTCAGGATATCTGTCAAGACCTTTGAGATATTTGGATCTTCACATTGTGTCATTTGTCATCATTTCATATACACTGGATGAGGATCAACCCCTACTATTCTTCCTTACCTTATTCTTCTTGCTGTACTCAGCTCCTCATCATGTTGTGTTACCAGAAGCATTGCAGGACCAGGGTAAGCACTGCATTGCTGTGACAGTCACGTCCTTAATGCCAAGAGAAGATTTCTAGCCCATCTGGATGCCAAGAAAAGGACTGAACAAGGATGCAGAGGGCTTTGGAAACCGGAAAATAAGAGAAAAGGTCTTAAGTTATCTACACAATAAGAAAGCCAAGCTTCTGGCTTTAGGGTGTCTGATGCAATTGAATGTCTGACATTTGTAATGCTGGATCAACATTTTTTTCAGAGTTTGAGATTTGGGAATTTAAGAATTTTTAGGATTTTTTTATTATGGCTGTGGACATTTTGGAGAGGTGGGGATGGAAAAAATCCAGAACCTTGTGATTGCAAACCCATAATTCTGCCACCCCGGAGAGACCACCCGGAGATACGTGTTAGTAGAGCCCCCTTTGACTGCACTGATAGGAACTGGCAGAGGCCATTTGTGGGAGCACAGGGTATAGAGGCAAAGAATGTTCTTATCTTGTTGCAAATAATAAAACCATCAACCAGCCAAAAAAGCACAGAATTTATGCTCAGCTTTCAAAAAAGACCAACAAGCAAATACTCCAGTTCTTCGTGACTATTTCCCAGCAGGCACCCAGCACAAGGGTATCAGACCAGCCTCTTCTGAAGATAAATATGGAGCTGGAGGACTGGGGCCTTTGGGGAAAATCCTGCCCTTTCCTGGCCAAAGTCCCACTGGGTTTGCTGAGCTGAGGCTGGGATTTGAGCTGGGAGGGAAAGAAGAAATGTGAAGTTCAAGAGGTTTGGGGTTTTTTTTAGAGTGAAAATCATTGCCGAGCCTTTTCCAGCACAAGTTTCCCATCAGGGGTTGGCAAGCTGTGTTCATACCTCTCATCCCTGCCCAGGGCTCTCTCCCCTCAGCCAGGTACCCAGAATCAGAAACCCATTTAAAATAATTCTTCATTTCATAATTGGCTTTTATCGCTATGAGCCCTGTGCGTGTCATGTCAGCCCCATTAGTTTAATGGGCGCTGAGGAATTTTTAGGATGACTTACTGACCGTGGAAAAATGAGTGCAGCAGATGATATCAACATCACATCAAAAAAGCAAAACCACGCAAAGCCTTTAGAAACAAAAACAGCTTATGGGCTTGGAGTGAAGCGACCAGTGAAGTGGCACCGTCTGAGCAAAACCGAGAGAGGGAGGGAGGGAGATATTTTGGGTGTTGGCCAGCTGGGAGGAAACTTGCAGATTCGCCTGCATTTATATTTCCCAGAGGAGTCCTGGGACTGTTTTAGCCCTTGTGCCCCAGCCGTGCCACGCTGGGTTTCACGGAGCTATACCCCATATCTGCAAAGCTGCTTGGCCATCAGTATGGGATGTAGATCTGCAGGTGATGCCCAGCACATAGGGACCAGGCGGGGAAACACGGATGCAAGGCCTCAAAATATGCATGAGAACAAGCTGGAGGACAAGGGAGAAAATCATAGCGACCTTCACAGCGGATAATTTCAGGCAGTTTTTCACAGCATGACTCTTGTTCCCCTTGCAGTCAACATATTTCTGCTTTTCTTCCCTCCATATATTTCACATTGTTCACTCCAAACCTTTGACAGGGGCCATGGTTTATATACCCTGAGCTCTGCTTTGTAAAACCTGATTAAAGCCAGGACAGATTTAGACTCTCATTTCCCAGACCCCAACACCTGTTTGTTTACTGGTTTGTATTGCTTTGTATTTCCAATTAAAACCGAGCCTGAGCAAAGGGAAAGCTTTCTAAAGCCTTTAAAGCCTCTGAGCGAAGGCACACAGAGCAGGAAGGAGCCGTGAAGCTGTCGATTGCTGTGAACTTTCCGTGACACCACTCAGGGTTTCCAGACTGATTTTTATTTATGAATGCAGTAGCATTTATTACTGATTTTATCTGTAAAGATAACACTTCTTCCATAGATGGTTTCTATGCTTCAGTTATAATTACTGCCTGATTTCAAACATACTTCTGCATTATGTAGTGTGGTTCAATGTCAGAGCTGTAACGTTGGTGATTTATTACTTGGATTATGGGGTTACACCTGATCCAAGGATGTCCATTTCCCCATGTGTGCCCTGGTCACATCCCAGCTCCCTCCAAAAGGCTGAGAACTTCTCTTGGCTTCCCTCATGGTGTTGATGTAGCCATGAAACCAGCCTTCTACTATGCTAGGTGCTGCACAAGCCCCGAGCATTGGATATTAGGAAAAATTTCTTCATGGAAAGGGCTGTTGGGCATTGGAACAGGCTGCCCAGGGCAGTGGTGGAGTCACCATCCCTGGAGGGGTTTAAATGATGCGTAGATGAGGTCCTTAGGGACATGTTTTAGTGCCAGTGTTGGGTTAATGGTTGGTCTCAATGACTTTGAGGGTCTTTTCCAAACAAAATTATTCTATAGCTCTATAAAGACAGTTTCTTCTCGAAGGGATTCATCATTGAGGCACAGCATGGACATGTTGGTGCATCTTCTGCCTATAGCTCTATCAAGGCAGTTTCTTCTCGAAGGGATTCATCATTGAGGCACAGCATGGACATGTTGGTGCATCTTCTGCCTATAGCCATTTGCTGCCAGAGGCAGCTCAGTGATGGTACCTGCTCCCTCCAAGCAAGGAATGGTCTTAAAAGGGACACTTGGCCACAGCTCCTGGAAAACTTGGTGAAAAATGAGACTGTCCAGGAAAATAAAACATCGTTTATCTCTCTGATGCCCCGCTTGCTCTCCACCTGCTTCTTCTCTCTCTGGGAGTCAAATCTAGGAGGGGGTTAACAGTTTCCACCAGACATTCAAGGAGCAGCTTAAGTGCTAGTCAATGCTTATGATCACTTTAAGTCAGAGAGGATGAAGCAAATATTTATACTTAAGCATGAAAAACATCTCAGCTTGAGTGTCCATCCTTGAAGACACTCAAAGCCCAGCTAGACACAGTCCTGAGCTACTGTAGCTGCCTATGCTTTGAGCAGAGTCTTGGACTAGACCATCTCCATAGGCCCTTTTCAACCCAAATATTCTGTGATTGTATGAATTTTATTAACTTACACTGCATGGAAATACCAGGCTTCAGAGTATGGGGAGGAGCTAAGATACCTCAGTCATCTCAGCAGGTAAAACTGGAGCTGTTCCCTATTAGCATGACCAAGAAGGTGGGAGGGCAGAGGATGAGATGATATTGCCTCACTTGAGTCCATATCACAGCATTTTATTTTATATCCCTTGGTTCTGGGGAAGTCCAGACTCATATTTTCTTACCCTTTTTGCTCTGTGTGAGGTCCTTCATAGTCCTCAAGCTGCTCCATGGTGGGTGGTGAAGCTCTGGCACATCTCAGCCCTTACTGGGGATTCAGCTCCCTTTCATACTTACTGGGTCGTTGTCACATGCTGAGGAATGTGTCTGACTCGTTTGCACCTTTGATTGATTGCCACCCTTTAAATCTGTTTATTAGGATGGAAAATAGCATTTCACCTCAAAAATTTCATCGTGTGTTCTTTCAGCTCCACGTCACCAAATCCCATCCTGGCCAACACAGCTGCTCCTTGCCAACTTTTGGTACAATTGCCTTCCATCTTTTCACTGCCAAATATATAAACTGCCCCTGTTCCTGTATACCGTTGCTTTTGAAAGTAAGATGCAGTTGAGTGACTCATTGCATTTGCTATTTTTTTTTTCATAACCGACAATGAATCCTCTTTTTGAAGTGTCTGGGCACTTGGGCATTTGCAAATACTTCATCACGTGTGAAAGTGTAGTGCATGGCTGTTGCACTGCCCATGGCTCCATCCTCATCTTTATCTCACAGATCACCTGCCCTGTCAAGCACCACCTTGTTTGACATTGCCCTCTGTGTAAACCCTTTCCTCGAGCCCACGTTTCCTTCACGTGTGCTCAACCTTGATATAAAGCCTTTATGATAGTAATTATTTTTGCTGGCTTACCATAACGATTCAGATTGCTCTCCAATGAGTCATGATGAAGTCTTTGAAATGCCCGCTTGAAATCCATAAGTTCTGTGACGAGTCTTTTTGCTCAGTTGACGGTTGCTTTGATGATTAGTGTTAGGGTCAACACCTGGTCAACATATGGTCTTCCAGGTGCAAATGTTGCCTTCCTCTCCTGAGATCCATCTGAAAAAAATTCCTGATAGAGCAGAAGACTTTGTCTTTCTTGAAGAGCACTGTTCTGTATTTTCAGTCTTTACATTGTTTTTTTTTTTTTCTGAGTATCTCAGTCCCCATTTCTTGACTCTCTTGGCTTTTCCTCATTCTCAAACTCCATTCCATGAGTCTAAGAAAGCAGCAGATTTGTGATTTTTGCTTGAATCTCATTCACCCCTTTATAGCTTTATTACAGGTTTTAAATACCATTATATCTGTTCTTAGGCATCGACATAACTCCTTCTGAGGGTCTGAGATCCTACTGGCTTTTCTGTGCTGCTCCAAAACCTCCCACCATTTCTGCTACCTTTAAGAAGAACTCAGAGTACAGGCTTTCAAATGCTTTGAATTTCTTTGGCACGTTTCTTGAAGGACCACCCTGTCTTCATCCTCTGCCTGTCACTAATACTTTTATGCAGATAAGCCCATGGTGTCCCAGTCCTGGACAAACAGTGCTTCTTGCAGTAAAAAATCCACCGGCATATCTCAGTAATGAGAACACAAGCTGTCTGGTGTCTCCTGGTGCAGTTTGAAGGGAAGACCAACGCTGTGTTCACAGACCCGTGTGACACAGAGTGGTTTGTTTTACAGATAAAGTGGCTTAAAGAATTAATATTGTCATGAGTACAAGAATGCCCTCAGTTGTGTTAGATAAGTTAAAATATTTGCTTTAATAAGGTTTATAAATGATGAAGTGAGGCACAAACCAGTTTTCCCTGCAGGTGCATTGCCGCATGAGTGATCCCTGTGAAGTTCACAGCTGTCTCTGAAGTGTTTGGAGGTGGAAAGCTGGAGCAGACTGGCATCTGGTCTGGTCTGGTCCTCGTAATTCCAGCATTCCTGTGGTCATAGCCCAAATCCATTATAACTGGACTTACTCCTCCCAGCATCTGCAGATGAAACAGATCCAATGCACTGAATACTTGTCACCAATCCACTTTTCACCCATGGTTGAAGGACTGTGAGAGTGATGAGACGAGCACCAAGTGTTGGGTCTCATCCAGATCTGTTTCATCACCAAAATACACCCAGTTTGGATGCGAGTCATCTAGGTACTTAAAATAATCCCATTCCTGTGAGGAAGAAAGAATATATGGAGTCTGAGGAAGCTGATGCTGGGGGAGCGCTGCCCTTGCAGTGAGCCAAGCGAGTGATGAGCCCATCACAAACTACTTCAGAGGTGGTAAAAATTCAACATGTTCGTTTTCACTCTCACTGGAATTCATTTTCATCCACTTTCTGCATTGATTTTTCTTCACACCTTTTCATTCTGAATGTGAATGAAATTCAGAAAAAAAAAAAAATCGAGAGTTTCGCTGAGAATTGCACTTTCACATCTAAAAAGCGCATGATGATGACCTTTGGTCAAAGCAGGGCAATCTACCCCCCAAAAACTATCCACTCTGATGAGAACAAATTAAAGTACCTTGACCTTCTCCCCTTTTACTTAAAATTCGCTTTTATTCTCTAAAGGTTTCTTGTAATTTCTGGCTGTGAGCAATTCCTTGGCAAGCTCCTATTTTGATTAAATGGCATTTTCCAGCTGGAGCTTGTCAGAACATTTTGGACTGGCCCCAAGCCAAGTGCAAAGCACGGGTGATGCACTGGGCAAGGAGAGGTGGATTTTGGTCTGGGTGCTGGTACCATCTGTGGTGCCTGTGAGGATGGGTACAGCTGCAAGGATGATAATGTAATCTGGCTCTTCGGGGTTTTAAGGATGGGCTCACCACGCTTCATGAGACACATTTGAGTGAGGAAGAGGAGGGTAAGGAGCTGCGGAATAAACTCATGTGATGGTTCCCAACCTATGAGAGAACATCAAGGGAGAGAAGGTTTGCTCCGGTCTCCAGATGCCAGAGGATGTTTTATTCCTGAGTCAGGGGATGAGGAATGCCAAAAATCCAAAAATATTACCCTCCAGGAAATTGTGATATATCTGCCATGCCCAAGTCTCCTGAGGACTAAGCTCTACGTTACACTTCATTGCGCCACTAAACCCAACTCTGCTGCCACTGTGCGTTAAAAATAACCACAAAACCCAGCCTGTGCTTTAGTGCACAAGGTTCAAAGCTCCATGCTGGGAGCCTGCCCTGCAGCTCAGTGCAGAAGTATCCAGGGGGGTGAGGCTTGCTTGTCTGTGACCAGACATGACGGGGACATGGAGGGTATCCAGGTGGAAATGGTCATGCACAGAGATACGAAACGCAAGAGCGTAACACGGAGCTGGACCGATGGTGACCAAAGTCCAGCGGGAGGTTAAACCCAGCAGGATTCAGTACTCCAGCCAGCCCTGCATCTCCTTTAACCACCTTCAGCTTTGCCTTGGGATGGTCCTGGAAGGGTGTGAGCTGTGGTGGATGGGGCATGTGGGGACAGGGACAGGGCAACCCCAACCCAAAAGCACTTACAGGAGAAGCTGCCAGCCCCATGTTTCTGAACATGAACACCACGTATTGCTGTGCTGCTTTCAAGCCACGCCAGTTCTTGCCTTTGGCACAAGCCGTGCTCCCCAGTCCCTGCCAAACCAGTACAGATGTTTTAACACCCACCGGAGCCCAGATAATTACAAACAGAATCGAGAGACTGGTCCGGGCTGTTTTCCTTTCATTGCCTGAATTCTCAGCCGTTCTCAAGCGAGGCACCTCCCACTTTCTGACATTGCTTTCAAAGACATTTTTGTGGGCCACGTTGCTAATACTCGTTTTATTAGGGGAACACCGAGAAGCCCCAACCAGGACACGGATCGCACTGTGCCCGCTGATGTAATGGTGACCGCAGAGTGAAACAAGTGCAGGGAAGACGAGTGGAGTGGCTGGAAAAACATTTTCATGGGAAATTAGAGCTGGTTTCTAACAAGTAGCTTTTCAACCATGGCATTGCAAAGCCCAGCTCATTTTCAAATGGGCTTGGGGAGTGTTTTCAATGGGATGAAACCATTCGATCAGCTGGTGGGCACTGGCCAGAGGATGCTGCAGGTGCTTCCCATCCTAGATCCTCATGGGAGACAGTGGCCATGGTGATGAGCTTGTGAGCAGAGCAGATGAGATGTAGGAAGGAGCAACATCTCCTGTTTTAACAGAGGGAAGCCTGAAGCAAACACCTTCTTCCTGGTCTGTGCTTGTACAACACTAATAGACAGGAGTTTGGCTCAGGATCAGGAGCTACGTTCTCTCAGGCCATTTGCCAATAGCCGGGTTTGAGCTGAACAGATGAGAACTGATTTAGCGTGAACGAAGCCAGGTGTCATATGCATGTCCCCTGGGGCCACTGAGAAAGTATCTGTGGGGAGGAGGACCAAGAAAGCCTCTTCAGGCTTCATGTCTACATGAATCCCATGTCTACTCATCCCTTTTCCATCAGGATGCTTTGAGATCTTCCTGGATGTGCAGGTTCATTTTGTCTTTGTTTTCATTATCACAGCTGATAACTGGTTGGGTGGAAGATGACAGGCACAAGGCCGCCAGTGGTGGTGGGCTTGAGCCATCTTCGTTGCTCTCCCCTCTATCCCAACTGTGAAATTCCTTGTTCATCCTGCCCAGCCATGAAGATTTTTCATCTGACATTATTCCAGTTCGTTTCTGGTTGCTGTGGAGACCAATTTAAATGAAACTCTAGTATTTTGGAAAAGAATATGATCCTAAGTCATTTGCCATGCAAGGTCCCATGCTAATAGCATTAGCATATTATTTGATTATGATGATGTGTAGGGAATAAATTCTGAGTCCTTTTGCCATCACAGCATCTTAAAAGAAGAGGAAGAGAAAAATCTCCAGGTTTTAGCTGATACCAAAGACCTTTACTGCAGGTGAACTCATGATTTCTGAATGCATTAAGCTTTGGGGGGTCACAGGCATTTTTAACCCCGCAGCAATGAGAGTAGTTCCCTGGAAGGGACCTTTTCTCTCTCTGCTTCCACTGAGCACTGTTAATAGACTGCCTAATGGGCAGGACTTGGGTTTTTAATGATGAATAGAGAGATGTAGGATGTTTTTTTGAGCTGTTTGCATTTTTGCTGGAGCTCTGGTGCGGCAGAGCCCAGCTAGAGAGCGGCTGCGCAAGGTGCAATCCTCACATCGCTTGCAGAGATTTTTCTTGCATTTTGCATTTTGGGAATGATTTTACCTTCAGGACTTCTTTAGATAATTGTAGTATGTGGACAGGGTAAGCCTGCACCCCTAAATAGCCGAACTATTTTATTTTTTTGAGTCTCTATCCATAAGGGCATGTTTTCTGGGGACGAACTGACCCTTGCTCGCGCTGACCCCCTGGGCCGCTTTGCTTGCCAATTCAGGGACATGGTATTGCGGCCGTGAAGATTAATAACTCCTTTTGTCTCCTCTGTCAGCTTTTGTAGTCAATGTGGCTGATATTGCCGCACCTGATCATGCTTTTCCCCCCTGAAACCATGCAAAAAATCTGGGGCTCCATGACAAAGTCTGTCCTCATCTACCCCACCAACCCGCTGTCCTTTTAACCCATCAGCTAAAATGTGGAGCAAAAAGTAACATTAATCCTAGATAGAAGAAGGAAAATCAGGGCCAAACTCTGATGGTTTAGTCCCGCACATGGGAGAAGAAATTTGGGGATCCTCTTCCTTTCTCCATCACTGTCTTGCTGAGTGATGGTAAAGCAGACCCTTACCAGCGCTGCTGTTTTATTGACTCCCCAGCAAACCGGGAGTTATAACGTTTCTCCCCCAAGGTAAGAAGAGATCGAAATAAATTACTTCTGTAAAGAGCTGGGAATGGCAGTTTTTCTATAATACAAAGTGCAAATATTTGGGCCTCTTGCGCGCTCCCTTGAATAGAAATGGTACTAAATCATGCATAAGTAAAATGGGTTCACATTTCCTCCGAGTGAAAGTTTTCCTTTGCTCTCCTGGAGCATGAAAGACCTACGCTCCCATTGCCATAAAAAAGGCTATAAAATCTAAAGCAAGCCATTAAGAAGCCCTGGCTGGGATTAGGTTGGGATTCATCCTTTCTCCTTCTCCTTCTCCATCCCTACTAAGTAAAGCATGCACCCATATTTGCTTAAGCAAGGAGAGGTGCCTGCATCTTGCTCCCATTGAACAACAAGGAGGATGCAAATACATTTGTTAAGGACCTAAAACCAAGTTTTTTCCTGGGCTAGGGGATGCAAAGTCGATGACACACCAGGTTCTGACTGCCCATTGGTGGCAAGTTGGACCACAGCGCTGGGTGAGACTGTGGCAGAGTGATGTCCAAGGGAAAGCCCAGTTAGGAAAACCCCAAATCACTAATCATCATCACAAATAATAATAACTAATAATAACAACCAGTACCATCTCCCAAAACAGGACGCCAGAGCTTCATCTCATGCAGTGAGGAAACCAGCTTGATCCAAGGCCATCATGAAGCTGCCTCTGTACAGGGAAAGAAACCTTTTATCATATAAATGTGTCATCTCTTTTGATAGCTCTTGGGAATGATTTGCTCCTCAGACCCCTCGTACCTCCAGCCAGATTTCCTAAGGATGCCCCTGGCATCCACGGGAATTGCATTTGCTGTGCACGGACAGAAAGCAGACAATTCTGCACATCCCCATTGCCTGGTCTTTGCCATCTTATATCTACCCTGAAAAAGGCAGAAATACACCCCATGAGACCACTTTGTGTTTTATTAATATACAGCTACAGCCTTTTCCCTCTGTTCCAGCCTTATTTTTGTCTTGGTTTTTTGTGTTTTGGTTTTTTTTTTTCCATTTAATCCCTCATCGAATTGTTTTTGCCATATCAGAGATGATGATTCATGAAGCAGAGGGTCGGAGATGAGGTTGGTTCTGAGGAGCAAATGAAGCCTGTCCCAGCCTACGCTGCCGCCCTGAGATCGTCCTTCATCCCTGGCTGTAGGTCATCGTCCTACTCCAGGGTTCTCAGATAAGGATGTCCCAGGCAGGATGCTCAAGGTCGCGCATAAACCAGGGTTGCAAGCATCCACATTCATCTGCTTTTATCTCCAGCACCGAAGCCCTTATAACAGAAAATAAATAGGTGCACACCAGACAGCCCTGTCTGGCCAAATGTTAGGTCTCCAAATATTGGCACAAAAGGTTGAGATCCACAATCGAGTGGCAGATTTGCTTTTTAAAAGGTAGCCGCCGCACACGGGGCATGCTGGTACAATACAGACAGGGCTCAGTGGCACCAAGGGATATTTCTCAGGACAGGGATGGGGTTTTGGGTACAGCCTTGTCTCACAGAAGCAAACCTGTGTTCTCCGGGGAGAAGCATCGCATCATTTCTGTGGCAGTCTCTCTCCCTTCTGCCCCGTTGTCCTTCAAAGAATTGATTGCTATTAAAATAACTGAGATATATAATGCTTTGAGGTCAGGATGGTTTGACTTGGCTCCTTTCCCTCTCTTCTCGCTCACTCACTCTCCGGTGCTGTGATTTTTTCCCCTGTTTCCCATGCTCCTCCAAGGCAGATGCTTCTACATTACCACTATTTTTTCAGTTGTTTCATACAAATGCAAGGAAAGCGCTGACATTAATGGGCAGAGACAAAGCTATTTATTGCCACTTATCTTTACCTCAGTCACTCTCCCATAAACTCTTTCTTGAGTAATTCTCCCCATCCTGTGTTGGATGCTTAAATAATTGGAGGATTTCACTGTTGTTGGTAGAGGAAAACCTAAGGGGACCAGCTCAGGGTAATATCATTTAGATGGATGAAACTGGGTAATAGAAAGTATGCCCTTAGCCGTCAGTGCAGCAGATGTCTGTCCATAAAGTAAATGATGCTCCTCCTTTCCCTTGTCCAGTCTGTCCTGACCAGTTTCTTAAAGCAAATGGAAATAAGCAGCAGAAACTGGAAAGGAAAAGCTCAACAGCCCGATGTGGCTTTTGTCCCCACCCTTCAGCTCCTCTGAAGTGGAGGATGCAGCTGTGGTGAGTCATACCTTGCCCTGTCCTCACCTTTTGGGAGCTCCCTCCCACCCTGTTTGGCACCCAAAAATCATACAATGTCAAATATTAGGGTACCTGTGTCCTTGCATGCAGCTCCCCACCCTGATGGAAACTGAAGAGGGGAAATTATCCAAATCAGATGCCCTTTCCAATTAACCTGCTGGAGGAAACCTTTAGCAGGTGACCTGCCAAGTCATCCTCAGACTGATAACAGCTTTTCCAAATGCCATCCAACTCGGAGGCGACAGGGAAAGCTCAGTAAATAAACCTTCCTCAGGTGCCACACTCATCCTCGTGGCAATCCAGGGCCTCCTGGCAGCGTGGTAGCCAGTGACTCATCCATTGGACATGTTGTTTTTCCTCACCCTGACAGGAGAACCATGTGGAGGGCTTGCTTTGGTAGGCTTGTTTGTCTTTTTCTTTTTTACTCTTTTTGTATTTGTGCTCAAGGAGTGAGCTGGCAGCAAAAACAGAGGTGCAGGCAGTTTCCCATTGGAGAACATTCCCCCTTTTTTTGCTAAGAAATGATGGAGCTGGTCCAAAGAGTAGGGAAGATGATAGCACATGAGTACGCTCTGCCCCTTGCTCTCCTATAGATTATTTGTTGGAGATTTCTACTATTCTCTCCTGAAAAAACAGTCTCATTGGCCATAAGTTTTAACTGGCATCAAGTCAGCAGCACGTTATGAGGCTTTTCATGGCATTATTTGCCAGGCCAGACCTTAGGAGGCCTTATCTGCAAGGTTCCTTGGACCAGCTGGCTCTTGCCAGTGTGGTGTGGGCACCACGGGTAATTTCATGCCACTCAGGGATGCCAAACAAACCTGGCACCTTTACCGCAACCACCGATGGGAACGCAGGAATTTAGCTACACCCAAAATTTGCCACCTTCCCAAGGGCATCATTTAATGTCCATGGGATACAGGGAGTTGCAGTCCCAGCCTCTGCCTTCAGGAGGGCAAAGCTGACATCGTGGCTCCAGTACAAAAGGTGGTTCTGAGCAACAGTTTCCGAAGGAGGCTGAATAATTATATCGCTCAGTTAAACCCAGGAACATCGTGTGAAGATCTGTGCACACAGAAACAGCCGAGCGCTCTGACCAAGGGAATTCAGAGCTATCAGCAAGGAGGGAAATACCACTTCGGGGGATTGAAAACATTCCTAAAAAATTCCTGGCTCTCAGCCTAGTCTGTCCCATTGCTGGCCGTGCTCACAGTTGTGTATTTTTGCTTCTGGGCTGGAGTCGCAAGAAGGTTTTTTCCCCCTTTTGCTACAACATATGACCAAAAAGGCACCTCTTAACCTGGACTAGTGAGTGCCCAGCCTTTGGCCAACCTGGGTTTTGCAGGGCCCTGCTGGCTCATCCCCACTGAGTCTCTGGCTCGTATTCTCACAGGGACTAGCACAACAGCTGCAGCATGAGTCCAGCGAGATGTATGCATGCAAGTCATGCTGCTGACATCAAATTTTAAGTTGTGGGCGTCCAACGCTGCCTTTTTCCAGACCGTGAGAGTCCAATTCCCTCAACTCAGAGAACCAGCCAGGAAATGTGGGGTTAAGATGACACTTCCCATATGGCCCCACTACATAACCTTAGCTCTGCCCCCCTGGGAATGGCAGTAGGAACTGGAACAGGATCTTATCCCTCCTTGGCTGTATTTGATACATTCCCTCCAGATAAACTCAAGATGTCAACATAAAGCCAAGGGATTTGAAGGCTGCGTATATGCTGTTAAATAAAGGGAGGCCACGGGTTTATCCTTGGCCCCAAGACAGATGGCCATGAGGGATGGAGAAGCATCATTCTTCTTGGCTCATGGCTGGATTGAGTTGAGCATCTTTGGTCATGATGTGGGTGGGACCAATAACCCAGATGCATCCAGATGGGACCCCCAGGAGGTTTTCACTGAGTGTCCCATGTGGACATGGGAAAGGAGCCTTAGTGTTCATTGCCTGGGAGCCAGGAGCTGCGGCATGGTGAGTTGAAATGACTTTGGGATGTCTGGCTTGTAATTCACCCTGTGTGCTTTACCTTCATGACATCCTCTCTCCATTTCAGGCTACTACAAGACCACAAATGTCTTGACTTTTTCCTTTAGCATGTATAGCATCTAATACTATTTTTCTGCCATGATTTCCTTTCTTGCCCCCTTCTCTGCACCCCCAGCGGGACCCATCATCAGTGTGTGACCCGAGCGCACAAGCTGTCCTTTTTTTCCTGTGAAAAAAAAGCAAACCAAAACAAAACATAAAAAATACAGAGCAATCTTAGCAGTCTCCTTCTGCAGCTATAGGATTTATCTTCCCAGCCCTTGCAATACCCTCCCATGCCCACAAAGCAATCCATCTCTCACCTGCTATTACAGAGTTCATCTCGCCGACCTAATGGAGTACGTGAGTCCTGAATTCGCTCCCACTAATGCTCTCGGTGGCCGAGTCGCTGCGGGAAGCGAGCTGAGAATTCATTTTGAAAATCAATGTGGACATCAATAGAGCGGCGTCCCCCAGGGAAGAGACGTGCTTTTACCAGGCGTTGCTGCTCGGTCCCTTTAGTCCCTCTTTTTCTTTTATGCTGCTGGAGTAACCATGGGGTAATTCATCCTGCTTCCAAAGAGCTTTTACACTGTATTCTCCAGTTTCCCCAAATCACACTGATTTTTGGGAAAATATTAGCCCCGCCCCAGCCATACAAGATTCACTGTGCTCCTCAAAGTGCTGTGGTTTGAATTTGCTGTGCCCCAGCGTGATGTTGGGACCTTTCCCTCCATGCATCCCCATGTCTCCCCTTAGGCTGTGTCAGCACTAATAACTTCGTGTAATTTCCAACTCCTGGGTGTATTTTGGCCTGATGTGGCTTTTCCATGCAATGACAAGTGCAGAGCCTGCAGGGATAGTGTTGAAGGATTGCTCAGGGTAGAAGAACCTCAACTCAGTGCAGCTCACAGTTGTCCCCAGAGGTGACCTTCATGCTGGGATGGAGACACAACACCAATTTCCCATCCTCCCACCATCCTTGGAAGACTCTTGGCCAAAGCCAAATGTCTTGGGCAACTCTTGGCTGTGATTTGGGAGGCAGCAAGATCTGGGGGACTGTTCCTAGAGGCACTTTGAGGACATCCCCCCTGTTTTTGATAGAAAGATAGATATAGGCACTACCACACTGGTTGACCTCAGATCACTCGATTTAGGACTAACATTTGGGACTCCTAGAGCTCTCAAGATTCCTTTTCCAATGGGGATCAGTCTTCACTGCAACAGGATAAATATTTAATAAGAATGAGGGTCAAGGCACTGTTTTGTCCAAGGACACTCCGATATAGCCATTTTACTCCCACAAACAGCACAGGGGGATCTTTAATGGCCATGCAAAGAAGGCAGGAATCAGAGTTTTAAGCTCTCATCCCCCACCCTTAATGTCAGTGTTAAATATTGATCCTTTCTGTGTTTTGCACAAATGAAACAACAGAGTCGAGCCACGCTCTTTGCCTTTTATTAATGTACTTTTCTGCATTGAGTGAAGTTTGCAGTAACGCCAGGAAAAAAAAATGTAGCGGTGGTGAACGAGCGGCAGACAGATCGATTTTGTATCTTGACACGATTCAGAAGGCAGTGAAAAATCACCCCATGTGGAGCATCTCCTTGTCTGAGCCATGACAGCCATTTCACAGAGAACTCGTTTCTCTGCAGTATAGGAGAGTCAGGCCCAAAATTTCTGGTGAGATCTGGGATTTGAGGGGATGAATGGAAAAAAGAAGTTGGAAATCTGTAAAATCCCCCTCATCCCCATAATGGAGCGGGTTCCCTTATGGGTTTCTCAAGGCAAATTTGAAGAGCAGGTGGACATCAAACTGGAGCAAACAAGGGAGCAATCCTTAAATCAGTAGTGGTCAGAAAACAGGTGGAATTACCAAAGAAAATGTGTCCTTTTTGCTAGGGTTTGGGTTATTTCTGTGTTTTGCATCAGCACCAATAAATGTAAATCAGAGCTATTATAAAGGGTGACTTAATTGAACAATGATGTTTTCACATGGTAGGGGTGCCTCCATGGCAGGGAGACTGTGCATGGTCTTCTGAAGCCAGAGATGGAGCAGCTTTCCCAAAATATTCAGCAGCTTGTAAATTTTCTGGAGGCTTGGGGGGATTGAGGTTTTGTTTGTTTGTGGTTGTTTTGGGGTTTGGTTTTAGTTGTTTATTTATTTATTTGTTAATGTTTCTAATGGGAGTTTACATCTTCACTCTAAAAATTCAGCCCTGGTTCAAATTCTTGGAACACCCTATCAGAGTGCAGGAATGGCCAGGTGATTATTCCTGACCTCTAGGATATTCTCCATTGAAACAAATTTAATATTTTAAAGCGAATTTCTCCTTGAGCAAGGAAAGCATGTGCCAGGAATCACATCTTGGGTCTACTTCTCATTTTCCTAGCAGAAAACAGCAGGGACTCTTTTGAGGCCAGAAAATTAATAGAGAGAACTGGTGAAACATCAGAATAATTTTCATCTCTATTGTCATTATGTTCCTTCATATCTGCAACTCATGCCTCAGTTTACCTGACTGCAAAAGGATAGCAGTGATGCTCTTACATAGAGGGATGGGCATGACTTAAATTACATCTCTAAAGTTACCTGCTAAAGGTCTCTAAGAAAAGACAGAAGCAGAAACTGTACTGTGGAAGGTCGTTTTCTTCCTCTTCTCTTCTCTTCTCTTCTCTTCTCTTCTCTTCTCTTCTCTTCTCTTCTCTTCTCTTCTCTCCTCTTCCTCTTCCTCTTCCTCTTCCTCTTCCTCTTCCTCTTCCTCTCCTCTCCTCTCCCCTTCCTTTTTGTTTTTAAGCAGGTTTTAACAACCCCCTGATGTCCCTCTGACAACCCCCAGACATCCCTGCAAGCCGCTGAGCATGTGATAAAATAAAATTATACAATAATGATAAAACTATAAACTATGATAAAATATTTATTCCCCTACATGGTACCTCTAGTTGAGTGCGCTCCAAGTAGAGGAGCCTTCTGTCTAGTGCATCACTCAGAGCCATAAGCAAACCCACCAACCTCCATAAATGCTGAAGCATTTCAGTAAGGAAAATCCCAGGAACACAGGCTGCAGGGTCACTGTGTCCAGCCTCTCACCGGTGTGTTTTTTCCCTGCACAGACACCCTGAGGAGCATCGCCTCCATAAACCACGCGCCCCGGTCCTCCCCGGCAGAGCTCAGTGGCGCCAGCCACCACCTGCTGCGAGAGCGCAAGTCCTCAGCGCCGTCACACTCCAGCCAGCCCACCCTGTTCACCTTCGACTCGCCCGCCGGCCACCTCCAGAGCACCCTGTCCGCCAGTGCCCCCCAGGATTACCTTTTCCTCCACCAGTGTATGAGCAGAAAGTCAGAAAATGCAAGGTATTGTAGCCTACCCAGGACCAAACCTCAGGGATGGCTGAGGGAGGGGTTGGGGTGAGCGGCTCAACCCACCTCCATCCTCGGAGGTCTGCAAAACCCAGCTGGAGGAATCACTGAGCGACGGTCTCAGATTATTGCAGTTGGGAGGAGGAGGTCAGAGCAGCGATCTCCCAAGCTCCCGGGTTTCCCGACTTTCTGGGTTGTATTAAAAACTGGCTGAATGGCCGGACTCAGAGGATGGTGATCAGTGGCACAAGGTCTAGTCGGAGGTCAGTCACTAGTGGTGTACCCCAGGGGGCAATACAGGGTCCAGTCCTGTTTAACATCTTCATTTATCCTCTGGATGACGGGGCAGGGTGTACCCTCAGCCAGTTTGCAGATGACACCAGGCTGGGAGTAGTGGCTGACAGGCCAGATGGTCTTGCTGATATACCAGAGGGACCTCAACAGGCTGGAGAAATGGATCAGCAGGATCCACACAAAGTTCAACAAAGAGAAGTGCAAAGTCCAGCACATGGGAAGAAACAACCCCCAGAACCAGTATATGCTGATGGCCACCCAGCTGGAAAGCAAGTTGGCAGAAAAGGGTCCTAGTGGACACCAAGTTGAAGATGAACCAGCAAAGAAAGCAAATGGTGTCCTGGGCTGCATTAGGCCAAATATTGCCCACAGGTCAGGGGAGGTGATCCTTACCTCTGCTCAGCACTGGTGAGGCCACACCTGGAGTGCTGGGTCCAGTCTGGGCTCCCCAGTACAAGAGAGACATGGACATACTGGAGAGAGTCCAGCAAAGGACCATGAAGATGCTGAAGGAACTGGAGCATCCCTCCTAAGAGGAAAAGCTGAGAGACCTGGAAGTGTTCAACCAGAATAAGAGAAGGCTCAGGGGGGATCTTACCCGTGTATATAAATACCTGAAGGGAGAGTGCAAAGCAGATGGAGTCAGGCTGTTGTCAGTGGTGCCCAGTGCCAGGACCAGAGGCAACGAGCACAGACACAGGAGGGTCCCTCTGAACACCAGGAGACACTTTTTCAATATTAGGATGCCCAAGCACTGGTGCAGGTTGCCTAGAGAGGTTGTGGAGTTTCCACCCTTGGAGATATTCAAAAGCCATCTGTACACGCTCCTGGGCAACTGCCTCTGGGTGATCCTTCTTGAGTAGGGGTGTTGTACCAGATGACCTCCAAAGGCCCCTTCCAACCTCAACCACTCTGTGATCCTGCAGATGGGACCCTAATTCTTACCTTTAACCAGGAAAAAAACCACAACAAGAGGGATGAGCAGGGTTTGCATCGCTCTTCTGTCCATCCCTGCTGTAGCCCAGAGCTTGCTGGGCTTCACAGCAGCCCATGGTGCACCATGTGGTATTTCTGAGCGGTGGCAGCTCTCCACCTCCAGACACAGCCGGTTGCCTTAAATAGCGAGGAGGTTTTTTTTCTGGCATGAAGAGTTTTGGCTCACGAGAGTGGCGAGGAGGGAGGAAGGGAGAGATGGAGCCCAGCTGGCGTGGGGTGAGAGCAGAGCCTGGACTGCAGCCTCCGCTGGGCTTTCCTGCTGCAGCTGCATTCCCCTACCCCCCAAAAGAAATAAAAACAGCAGAAAAAGGCTCCAAAAAACTAACTTCAGATGGAGTTAATGGAACAGTGTTTAAAAAAAGGGCTTTCTGATGCTCCAGCTGCAAGGACACCTAAAAGCCACCCTCTGAGAGGCCACATGTGGTTGGGACAGCACGGAGGAAGGAGCGAGCACCAGCGCTTTGGTGGCCAGAGACAAACTGGCCAGCGGCAGCTTGTGCAACTGGACCAGAAATAATGTCCCCAATCGATGCCCAGTGCACAGGGCCAGGCTGCAGGACTGCTGGGAATCCCTCCCCTTTCAGCACCGGAGCTCTTACTTTACTCATCCATAAAATGAGGGTAATAGTAGCTAATTGGCTGGCAATGCTGAATAATTAACCCATGAGATGTTTCCTCAGCCAAAAGGACTCTGACAAAGCCCAAACATCTCCTGGGTGCACCGAGTCAGGGGTTCGTTTGTCATATCGCAGCATCACTTGTGGTTTTTTCCCCAAATGAGCCCTATTTCTGAGCGCCATCTCGTGCTGGCTCCATGAAACAGAGTCACTGTTGTCCCTGCAGAGCATCAACCCCACCAGAGTGGTGGAAACCAGCATCTCCCAGCTTTTCCCATAGGACTGGCACTTCCCCAGTGATTTGCCACAACTGGGAACCTTCCCCATAACCATTTCTGTTTTTCCCAGCATGGTGACTGACACAGGGCAGGACCCTCTCCCATGGGGAGATGTTTAAATGGGGCTGGCTGAGCCTTTTCTGACTGTCACCACATGGTCCCCAAAAGCCTGACCTACACGTGGTTATACCTCTGTGAGCAAAAACACCCAGCCCAAGGCTATCTCTCACCCTCCCCGTGTGTATACATCAGCTCTTCATGGCAGGGTGACTCTTTTTTGGAGCTTTGCTGAATTTTCTACTTCCACGCTGCTTTAGACGGCTTGAAGGAAGGTATCATCATCATCCACATTCAGCTCTGCCATGGCTTATCCTCATGTCCCAGTGCTTCATCAGAGATACTTGCATTTCCCGGAGTCTTGTGGGATGGGGTCAAGGTGGGGAGAAAGAAAAACCCAAGTAGCCAATTCAAGCATCCTCTGACTTGAGAAAATGTCATCTGCCGAGGTTAGGGGTACAGAAAGCCAAGCCCATGGGGCTCATGATCTTCTGCAATGTTGAAGCCTTGAAAGAGGAATTAGCAGGAGGGATAAAACAGGAGATGAAACAACTTGAAGAGAATTAGCAGAGGAGCACTGGCTAACAAGCAGTCATTAGAGGACCGAGGTCTCCCCAGTGCTTGCCCTCTGTCCTGGCTGCTGTCCCCAGGTGTGACCACAATACAAATCAAGGAGTCATTAGCAAGGCAGGGACCTAATGACCACGCTGCCTCACTCAACCAAGGGCACTTGAGTGTTTTTATAAATCTGAATTCAACCCTGAGGTTCATTCTTTCTCCCCTGCAGATCAGGGCTGCAAACCCAAAATCTCAGCTGGGAGTGTCCTCAGCCCCTCGGGGCTTGCCCTGCAAGATGAAAGGATGGTGGCATGGCTGGAGGCTTTGAAATAGAATCACAGAATCATTTTGGTTGGAAGAGACCCTCAAGTTCATCGAGTCCACCTGTTAACCCAACACTGGCACTTAACCACGTACTTAAGAACCTCATCTACGCCATCAGGAATTTTTCCAGTCCCTCTCAAACACATTTGCAAGGCACTGCAGAGAGGTGGCCAATGCATGATGGCAATGCTGATGGGGTAACGTTTTGCAGCCATGTCTTGGGTTGTTGTCAGCTGATGCAAAAAATGCCCTTTTGGAGCTATTTGTCTGAATAAAATGCTCATTCCTGCCTAAAGCCTCACCATGGAGCTGAGTGCTCCCAGCTGTAACTGGGTCATTTTGAAGGTGTTCTCAGGACAAAATGGGTTGTGGGCACGTTTGAAGGGGTCTGAGATGTACCCATCGCCCTGGGGTTGGGCAGTGTGGGTTGGGAAGATAACAAACTGGGGGAGCAGAGCTCAGTGCACCCCAGGACTGGGTCTTCCCCCATCTAAGCCCCTTTCTCCCCTTTCTCCGCAGGAGCGCCAGCTTCTCCCAAGCCACAAGGTCTGCCTTCTTCATGCGGAGCGACACGGCGGTCCAGAAGCTCTCCCAGGGCAATGGGCACTGCATGAATGGAGTCGGTGGGCAGCTCCACGGCTTTTACAGCCTGCCGAAACCCAGCCGGCACAACTCGGAGTTCAGGGACAGTGCGTATGACCTCCCGCGCGCCTTCGCTTCCTACACCCACCCCAAGTCGAGCCTCACCAGCTCCGAAACGGATAACGAGGAGGTCTACACCTACAAGACTCCCAACAACACCCTATGCAAGGAGTTTGGGGAGCTCTCCACGGACTCCTACGACATCCCTGCCACCCCGCTTTCCATCTACCAGATCCCCAGGACATTTACACTGGACAAGAACCACAATGCTCTGGCTGTGGCCGCCAGCGACTCACCTGCCACACCACCCCCACGGCCCCCGAAACCCGGGCAGATGGAGCCACGGTGGGGCAGCCCACCCCAGCGGCCCCAGCCTGGTGAAAACTTAGGGCTGGCCCCCATGCCAGCCACCATTCCCCGGAGAAACACGCTGCCGGCAGTGGAGAACAGCAGGCTGCACCGAGGTGAATTTGGGGGTGGGGAGCTCAGGGGTGGCTTTGTCCTACCCAGAAGCCTTGGACGGGTCAGCACCACTGGGTTGTGGTAGGACTGAGGTGGCTGATGCCATCAACTAGGGGGTTGAACACAAAGAAGCTCTCCCTGGTCAGGATCTGACCCTGTTTTTTGTATGTAATGGGCACGGAGAGGCAACCCCAGGGCTCTGCCCACCCAAGCTGCTCACCTGACTCTTGGTTGTGTTGCTTCTTCAACCACAACCTCAAGCCTGCTTGCCCATGCAGCTCTTCACCAGATTTTGGTGATTTCAGCCATTTTTAGCTTGCTTCTAGTTCAGTTCATAACTGTGGTTAACAGAGCGCACTTCAGCCTGGAGCTACCTCGCTTTGCTTACCAGACACGGTCATAATTTTGCACATCTCCAAGATCTGATGCCCCCAGCGCAGCAGAACTGCCCTTCCCGTTGGCCGTGGATGGGCCACGGATGGGCGTGCCATTTTCAAACCTTGTGCCTAGGATTAGATACTTGCAAAATAACTTAGAAGAGGCAGTTGGAGAGAAAACATACTGTAAATGAGGCACACAGCTCCCTGAAATGCCTCTTCCATCTCCTCCTACCTAAATACCAACATTTAGGCTGAGATCAGACCCATGCTTAGCAGTAGGCAGACGAGTCTAAGAGCTTAGCACCCCGTCCTCACCCCATCTTCCCCTTACTGGGGGCTGCCAGCCCTCACATCTGCTGAGCAAGCCATAACAGAGCTCTCCCTTAACCCAGTTTTGTCACCGTGATCTACCTTATCTGACATCTTCACCCCTGGGTTTTTGCAGCACTTTGACAGAACCAGGTTAGGTCCATGTGGCACGTGCAATTGCGTTAACACATCAGAGAGATGCTAATTGGGAGGGAGCATAGCAGGGAGTCCGTGACGGGCTAAAAGACACGTCTTCCCACCAGAGTCTCAATCACCAAGAGTAGATTGTTCCCTCCCCGTACCTGGATTTTGTTTTCAGGAGTGCTTTTTATTAGCGGTTTATTAGCGCTGGGACATGTTGTGCATTTGTGGTTGTGTTGCAGCTTCTTCTTGTGAGACGTACGAATACCCCCAGCACGGAGGCGGCAGTGCTGTGCAGTCAGTCGAGTCGATGAACGACGGGTACAACTCCTACCTGGTGAGTTGGCCTCAGTATCAGCCACCACGCTATAGGCACCTTTTGCACCTTATAGATTCGGAGACAAATCAGTTCCAGGTTGAACCTCACAGACCATTACAAAAGAGCTAAGTCAAGAAGGGTTTTATTACTGATTTCAGTTAAAACCATGGTGGCCAGCAGGATAGAGATGGAGGGACAACCACCTAACTCAGAACCACATGCAGACCTTTGCTTTTGGTGCTTCCACAGAGTGCATCTGCTTGGAGCTTTTACCCAAAAAAAGCACCCAGGAGTTTGGCTTCTTCCTTGAAAGCCTGGGTTGCTGCTGAGCTGAATTTTGACACGTTCCCAGAACAGCCTCTTTTGTGCACTTTCTGAGAGTTCCTGAGCTGGAAATGACATTAAAGCAGCTTTTCATATTGCATTTTAGTCATGGCCAGAGCCCAGGGAAAAATTACTTTCCAGGTTAAAGCATGCTCCTGCAGCTCACTCTGATCATGAGAAGAGGCTCAAGTCTGGGTTATTAAGACCTTTCCCTGAACTCAAGATGTCACAGTGTCTTGGAAACAGTGGAGGTAGACCTTCTCAGTGCAAACTGGTGGCCAAGGAGGGGACAGACCATCCCTTCCCTCTGTCCTGAGATGTTAGAGCTGGTCCCACCTCAGGTGCATGTTCAGTAATGATGAGATGATGGGGTTTATAGTGGGATGGGGTTGAGCAGTGTCTGATGCTCACAGTACATCCTCCCACTTGTCCCCCAGCAAGCCAAGGCAGTGGTGGCCCGCTCCCACAGCACCGACTCTGAGGACAACTATGTTCCCATGAACCCCGGTTCCTCACCCCTGATCCACGCTGAGAAAGCCAACGACAATGCCCAAAATCTCTACATCCCCATGAGCCCTGGACCACATCACTTTGACCTGGTGGGGTTGTCCTCAGCCAGCCTTCCCGTGCATAAAGGAGGAGCCATGGCACAGTGCCACAGACGGTTGAGTGAAATCCAGCCCCCACCAGTCAACCGCAACCTCAAACCTGACCGGAAAGGTAAGAACAGCTATTTGTGGGCAAATCTCTACAGGAACTCTTCTATTCTTGTAATATTTTGGATTGCATCTATCATCTTGTACACGCTCAGCAGAGTCATGTGGGGTGTGATTTTCTACTGCAGCACAGTTAGACCTTTAGATCTTCTCCATCCCTGTTTTTCAAGAGGACTGTGGTGTAAATGCAACTTTCATGGTGCTCTCTCAAACCCTTCCTGACCTTTACAGGAGATGCATGGCACAGGCAGGATCTCACCATCTTTAGCTGCACCACTCCCTATGCTCCACTCAAAAAGTCTCTGTTGTATTCAGATAACCCAGATTTCTTCCTCTGTTTCCTACTGGCTGTCTCTAGGCAGTTCTTCCCTCAGGGCTTTGCCTCCATCCTCCAAATTCCTCCACAAACCATTGCCCAACAGGTCACCAAGGACATGCCAAGGAGAAGGGCTCCCATTGTTAGGGTGTCAGCACCTAACCCCATCAATGTGCTAGACAAGGACTGGGGCTGGAGTGAACCACTCTTCCACCCAATGAACGACCCATGATGAAAAGAGCTTCCATGTTCTCCTGCAGAGGTCCTTTCCCATTCTCTATGAGGAAACTCTCTGGTCAGAGGCAGCTCAGGTCTGGCAATGCCTGGTCTTGTCCCCATATAATGGGTTATAACAGGTCCTTAATTAATGGATTTATTATACTCTGGGTTTGGGCATTTTTAGCAGATCTCTGTTCCCTGAGAGGCTTAAATGAGTGTAGAGATTTTGGTTGGGGGAATTTGTCAACAGCAAGGAGGGCTGGGGGCTTGATCAGCAGAATGGGATGCAAATAGCAAGTTGTTCAGGAGCATCCTCTCTCGTGCCGGCCATAGATGCTTAATTGTAGGAATGCGCTGCCTCTGAATGAAAGGTTTTTTGTCTCCAGCAAAGCCATCACCGCTGGACTTGAGAAACAACGCTGTCATCGAGGAGCTTCCCTTCAAATCGCCAGTCACAAAATCCTGGTCCAGGCCAACGTGAGTAATGCTTGGAGCAGGAATTCTTGCTTTGCTCTAACAGTAGATCTCTGGTCTCACTCTCGCTGGTGTTCACCTGTAGCCACGCTGTCACCTTTGTTGTGGATTAAACATCTGTGGTTAAGTGTAATGAGGATGTCAGCTGCCCTTCAGCTCACTGCAAAGGTTTCTTGTGGCCTGCCATCTCTTTTTGTTGAAGGCCATGTTTCTCATGGGCCATCTTGAATCAAGCTAGAAGTCAGCCCAGCCTTTGGATGCAGAGCCAAATTTCCCCAAAAGCTGGATGTTCCCTTCAGCCCTCCTTTTGTTCTTTGCCAATTTTAGAAACAGGAGTTGCAGAGCTGGGTCATGCTATGCAAACATCTCCACTGGGATGAAAGCCCACCGTGCTCAACACCCTTATCTCCACCAGGGACCAGAAGCAGCTATCTGTGAAGAGGAGCATTTATGGAGTAATTCTCTCCTAAAATATCCTGCCACACCATGGTGATTCGGAGCTCAGGGATTTCTTTGGTCACATCATGGCCAGACTTAGGACCTGGGGCAGATACTGTTGAAGCAGAGGGGCTCCTCTCTTGGACCCCTCACGAGCTTAGTCAAGCGTTGTAAGAGCTGGAGTTGTACTCCCCAACTTACAGGTGGTGGCAGGATGATAAATTGGTTTAGGTCAGGATTTCACATGAAAGCCCAGCATGTGGCCAAGCAGCTAATTAAGATCCCTTGAAGATATTTCCTATTTTTGGCATCTGACACCACCCGGAGGGTTGTGGCTCTGAAGCAGGACCTGTAGTCCACCACGAGTCATGACCCAGCTGAGCCACCCCAACTCAGCAGCACTGGGGCCACAGGCCACAATTTCACGTCCAACTTTTCCCCCCAAAACCCCACTGTAGTCTCAAACCACAAAGTGACATTTGCAGGGTCTGACTGAGCTATGTTTTGATTGCCTTGAAAGCAAAGCCTAGCCTGAAGGAAGTCTGCAAAATGAAACCAGAGCACTTCAGGGCAAAATCTGCCAGCCAAAAATAACAGGATTCGCACAATTCCAGTTCTGCTGCTAATTCGTGGTCTGATGTTGCCCAATGAAAGGCAGAGGCAAAGCTTGGCTGCTATGACTCCTCTAATAAATTGGATTGTGTGGAGACTGACTGCAGGGCATGAGCACTGTGTGCTGAAATCACTGCACAGGGAAACAGCAAGCAGGGTTTGATTGACAAGACGTCCGACCCGGGAGAAGCTAATGGATTTTTCCCTTATCAGCTAATCATATGACCCTGCCTTTACTGCAAGGCAACAAATAGCTTTTTAAGACACAAGCTTTAATGCCAGATGCTGATTGCATTATGTTATTCTGTATAATCAGATTTGGCCAATTGCAAGCAAGACAATGCCTCAGAGGCTTTGTTTTTCAGCAAAAAATTCAGATAGAGCCCTGCACGGTAAACAAATCCTGGAGCTGTGGTGAGGCTGGGGGTGAGAAGCTCCACTGAGGCTGGGTCTGCATCCTCCACAATGAATTATTTCCTGTGAGATAAAAGAGTTCATGGAGCCCAATTTATGTAACTGATAGCAGGAGTGTTACAGGTACATAGCAGGCAAGGTGTTGTTAAAAAGTCCTAGAAAGAACGAAATGGGAACACCAAACATGGTGATTTCTGACTCACGGGAAGGTTTAGTTGGAGAACTTCAATGCCAACAGCTCTTCATGCCCAGGCCCCAGGTTGCAGAATCACAGGCTGGTTGGGGTTGAAGGGACCTCTGGAGATCATCCAGTCCAACCCACCTGCTAACACAGGGTCACCAGAGCAGATCACACAGGAAGGTGTCCAGGTGGGTTTGAATGTCTCCAGAGGAGGAGACTCCACAACCTCTCTGGGCAGCCTGGGCCAGGCTCTGGCACCTCACAGTAAAGAAGTTTCTCCTCATGTTCAGATGGAACCTCCTGTGTTTCAATCTGTGCCCGTTGCCCCTCATCCTGTCGTTGGCCACCACTGAACAAAGTCTGGTCCATCCTCTTGACTTCCAGCCTTGAGATATTTACAAACACTGATAAGATCCCCTCTCAGCTTCTCCAGGATGAACAGACCCAGCTCTGTCAGCCTTTTCTCATAAGAAAGATGCTCCAGACCCCTCAGCATCTTTGTAGCTGGAGTTTCTCCAATAAATCATTGTTCTTCTTAAACTGGGGAGCCCAGAACTCCAGATGCAGCCTCACCAGGGCAGAGTAGAGTGGGAGGACAACCTCCCTCAACAAACAACAATGGACAAGCAACACCTGCCACCACCATTAACGCATTGACCCTTGTCCTTACAGCCAGAGCTTCAACGCCGGCTCTTTGCAATACTGCCGCCCTGTCTCCTCCCAGAGCATCACCAGCACTGACTCGGGAGACAGCGAGGAGAACTACGTGGCAATGGTAAGGGCCCCACAGCTGAGATATATGGTCCTGGCAGGACATATACATTCCCCAGCTCTGCAAACACATTCCTAGCTCATGACATGGAATTGCTCAGATAGCACCATGAGGAATGTGGTGTAATCCTTATGTACATCCCTACAGGCACAAAACAGTGGCTTTCATTCCCAAAATGACACGTCCCTTTGGGGTTTTAACTGCATATGAGATCAGGAACATATATCACCTACTTTGGGAGGAATTAAGAGGGGATAAAAATGTCTATGGACTATCACAGTCTATTTTCCTAATTTAAGTTGATTTTTTATTTCTATAATAGCTGCTGACCTCATGTTTGTGTGGAGGGCAGGGGCTATTGTAGCAGCAGCTGGGAGTGGTACTGTCTGCAGGGAGGGGGTTTTGTCTCTCCTCGTGAAGCTGCTGACTTGAAGCATATTTTTGAGGCTGTGTAACTGAGGGGGCAGAGGGAATCTGTGCTCTGTATAGCATGGATGTGTTTAGTGAAGATCCCAGAGCTGGTCTGGCCTCACTGAGGTGTGGTTCCTGCAAAACGCTGAAGTCCACATCTGATGTCAGGCATGTGAATAAAATCAGCACAAAGGCAGCAGAACTGCGCCAACACATAAAATCAAGACCATGAACTTGAAACATTTGTTAGCACAGTATACAGTATATATAGTCCCCCAGCAGCTCTGCACAGCCTGGTCCCAGAGGGGCAGGTGAGCACATATCCAGTCTGGGACCTCTTTTAAAAATACAACCAAGGCATTTTGTTGCCAGATTTGTGTTAATTCCTTTTTTTTTGCCTTCTTCTCATTTTAATCCTCATTATCTCTCCTGTCTCTTCCCTATATTAGCAAAACCCCATTTCTGCTTCTCCTGTTCCTAGTGGCACCAACAGCCCAGCCCCTAAAAAGAGTTCGGGGAGCGTGGATTATCTGGCCCTGGACTTCCAGCCAAGCTCACCAGGGCCGCACAGAAAGGTATGGGGGGGGGCGGTTTTAAACTTCTAATTAAAAGGGATGAATTTTTTAAGGGTTTTTATGCACATTGGCAACAGCATGGTCCAAAGCCCTGGGCAGGGTTGATAAGCAGCACTGTAGCCTCAGAGGCATGATTTTCCCTGCAGATCCTCTGGTGTATTTATTCTAGGTCAGACTTGATCTGTGTCGCACGTCTGCAGCCTTTCTGGAAGTGTCACCAGAAAGCAAGGATGTGCAGGGCTTCAGGGATGCTGATGAGACCAGAAATTCAGCTGGAGATTTGATATTCCAAAGCTGTCAAGAAGTATTCCAAGAAGTATCAGAAATTTTTGTTTTCCTCCTTCAGAACAACAGATCCTCCAGAACCAGACTTAGGTTTTTTCACCTGAGATAATTTCAGGAGCTCATTCAGAAAATGCTGGGCACCTGCCTCCTGACAGTCAGGTGCTTTTAAAGGGCACCATTTGGGCAGGAAAAGGACAAACTGCTTTTGAAAAGTAAAGCTGATGTTTAAAAGCTAGATTATGTTGAGCTAATCAAGCCATTGCCCAGTGAGAAAGAGCTGTGGGGAGAAAATGGGTCGGGAATGGGATACCTCTGCCAAGTTTCACATGGAAATGTGAAAGGAGAAAGCTTCTAAAGACCCACATATTGGTGACTTTTCTCCAGATTCATACACAGGGGAAACAAAAGCCATCCTAAAGTGAATCACAGGAAAACAGAGCAAGGGTGGACCTCAGGGCATCCCCACATCCAAAGGAAACCACTCCTGAGGTGGTGGGGTTGGACTAGATGACCTTTGAAGGTCCCTTACAACCCAAACTATTCCATGATTCTGTGACAGACAAGGCTTAAAAGTCTCATATGACATGAGGGACCAAAGGCAGGTCTGAGCAAACTGTGAGGGAGAAGCAGAGACTGGCTCAAGCAAAGGAGCACCTGAGCAAGGGGATGGTGAAGGACAAGGCACTTGATAAACCTTGGTGGGAATCACCTGTGAGTTGGCCTCAATTTTCTCGAACACCGCCTTGTTTCCTAGGCGAGGCATCTCACTGGTTAGGTCTTTTTGTAATTTGGCAGTTCTCCCTTGACTGTTTCTTTCTTCCCACCAATATTTCTGCAGGTATTACCAATTTAAATTCTATCCCAACCTGCAAAAGTGATTTTTAGACCCTTGAAAGCACCATCTCATCTGGCTCTGGTTGCAAGTAGCTGGAAGGTCCTCTGAAATGCTTGTAGAAGCAGACAAAGTTCCAGGACTCAGGCAACTACAGAAACAAGTATCTCCTTCTTCCTCAACAGGTCTCCTTGGTGAACCTGCAAACACATCTGTTGTTTTGGGGATGAAAATAATCTAGTGCCATAGGTGTGTAGAGTCAGCACAGCTAAGAGGGATGGAGCTGGGATTTTTATGCGTACCTATAAGAGTTCTTGAGTTCTTTACAAGAAAACGAGCAAGATGCAATGCTGAGTTTGCATTATCAGTGGTTAGATACCAAATTTGCAACCAAGCATTCACGTCCCAGAGTTGGCGTGAAGGTAGAGACCCAGGTGCTGTTTCCACCCTCCCATTGCACTGCAATCTCATCCAAGCAAGATGCAGAGTAGACTGAAATCTTTCATCTAAGACCCTTCGGGAAGTGAAAGGGAGGGTGATGAGCTATGGGGTCTGTGAGAAAGCAGGGGAGATGCTGGCGAACTTGCAGCACCCACGGTGCTGCTACGGGAAGGAGCGAGAGGGAAAAGCAAGGAGCTGATGAGTGACCAGGCAGTGGCCATGTTTCTCCTCCCCACAGCCCTCCACCTCGTCGGTCGCCTCGGATGAGAAGGTTGATTACGTGCAAGTGGACAAGGAGAAGACGCAGGCGCTGCAGAGCACCATGCAGGAGTGGACTGATGTGCGACAGTCCTCGGAACCCACCAAGAGCACGAAGCCGTAGCGGTCGGGGACAGGCAGCGAAACAGGCAAATGTCCCACTTGGCTTCCAGCTCCACCTGAGCTGGATTTCTGAGACTCGTCTGCAGAGGGGAGGGGGGAATCTTCATTTTTTTTTTTTCTTTTATGACAAAAAGAAACTTAATTTCAGGGTAAGACTTAGCAGATACTGTTTGCCAGTGATAAAGACCAACGATGTTTGGTGGCTCAGTTTGTGCTTTAGCTGCTGGATGCACTATCCAGGAACTCCAACTTAGCAATACCAGGTTTCACCTTACACATCTTTTGCTTACAGCTATTAAAGCCACCTCATATGTGCTAACACTGCATCATCTCTCCCCGTCATCTTCCACACCATACCCCCAAACCCTGCCGTGCAGGTTTGCAGCATCTCTCCTAGGACATCATTCTCCAGCTCTTATTCCCCACTCCTTACAGTTGCACTCTTCTCTGCCTCCTCCCAATCCCAAAACTGAGCAAGGATCATTCATTTCAAAATCACTTTCGTTGTCCCATCTCTTGTAAATGATAAGTTCAGAACCTCTGAGGGCTATTCTCCTCCTGGTGGGATGGCCCCCATGTGCTTGGCTGTGGTTTTTAGCCTTCAGGAGCTTGAAGAGCATCCAGACTGTTCCATTGAGCTGACTTTGAATGCCGGGTCTTGCCCGACCAACGCACACATATATGTGAGCGCATGCTCACACGCATGCATGTGTGAAGCAGCCAGTTTTGTTGGGCTGTCTTCTGATGATGATGATCTCCAGCTTCTCTCAAAGTGAATGGGCTGGGGAGATTGGCTTTGAATGGCAGAATTTAAGCCCTGACCCACTGTCTATCTGAAACCAATTTCTTGCAAATCTGGCCCTAAGAAGCAAAATCTGCTCTTTGAGGCACCAAAAGAAGCACACAGAGTGAGAATCCTACATTCATGGCCATCATGAGAAGCTCTGTGGCTGAGTTCAAGGGGCACAGGGAGGCTCTGGAGATCCTGTATATCTGGACTGGTGTGAGGATAAGTGAAAAGGAGGAAGTGGGAGGCTGTTGTGAGGACAAGGAGAAGGTGTATGCTGAACTGCAGAGGTTGGTCTTGGGTGACGAGGTCCAATGGGGTGTATATTGGAGGAAAATAGTAGAGTCATTGAAACTTGAAAGGGGTTTGTAGCATTGAGGGTGTTGGTTTCTTCTCCCCAGTAGCAAGTGATAGGACAAGAGGAAATGACCTCAAGCTGCACCAGGGGAGGTTTGGATTCGATATTAGGAAAGAATTCTTCCTGAAAAGGTTTGTCAGGCATTGGAACAGGCTGCCCAGGGCAGTGGTGGAGTCACCATCCCAGGAGGGGTTTAAAAGACATGTAGATGACGTTCTTGGGGACATGGTTTAGTGCCAGTGTTGGGTTAACGGTTGGACTCTATGATCTTGAGGGTCTCTTCCAACCAAATTTTTTCCTATGACTCTAAATGTTGGTTGATGGTGAGGTCTTAGGCTTGGGAAGAGGATGGTCAGGAGAGTCAGGGCAAGGTGTTTCAGTGGTAGCTTTAATGTAGCATTATGGTTGGTTTGTGGTGGATGCAAAGGACCAGACTAGATATTTTCTCAGCAATTTTCTTCAGCAATTTTTCTTCAACACAGAAATGGGTCCTGTTGACGTTAATGACCCTAGGCTCTAATTGTGGATAGGAATCTGCTCTTGTCCCTTGCCAGGCTCCTTGACACATACAGGCTTCGGGATCGCTCCTCAGGCAGCTGCCAGGCACAGAGAGCCGAGAAGGAAGAGACAGTTTATTGCAGAGATAATAATTCATGATCTCATGAAAACAGGAAGGACTAATGATTGCCATGGAGCAGCCTGATTGCCAGACAGCGAGCGCTGACATGGATAAACAGGCTGTCCGCAAACCAAGAGCCAAATGACAAGACGTTAGAAAGATTAGGTAATAATATTTATTAAATAGCTGGAGCTATTCTTTCTGCAAGCTGAGCCCCTCCCAGCACCATGGGCTCTATGTTCCACCAACACCACCAAGTTGCATTGATTATCAATGCTTAAGCATTAACACATTTGTTTAATCTTGATCTGAGTTTGGAAAGGACCAGATGTGACGCACATGGGCATCGGATACCAGTCCCTTAAGGGCTGCGTGCTGGTAAAATAAGTCTTGATCTTCCCATACCAATTTATATTTTCTTCTTGAATGCCATGAAAGGGAAGGATATTAATGGAAAAGCTCTGACAACCCTTTTAAGACACTAAAGTGTTGTCCTTTTACAGCAATAATGAAGCAGCTATCCTAATGTTCATGGCAAAAATAATAATCATCTAGGAGAAACAAAAAATACCCAAAGGGAAGATTTAGCACAGCCAGATGCTTTCTGAAGGTCGGGGACTGTGTTACAGCCTGCAAGGGCCTTTGCATCTCATTGGGGGCTTGCACATTTGCATGGTGAGATAATGTAATGAAGACCAGAGTACAATGCTTCGTATTTCTATAGCCTCTTTCATCACTGCATCTCAGGGGAGACTAAACTTTGGGCCGGATCCAGAGCACGCTGAAGTGCGCGTTCACCCACGTCAGCTCCCCATCCCCACCGAAAGCAAGTGTAACTCAAGTGGGAAGCTGTTTTATTCTGATTTCATCCTCTAAACTATGAAGCGGACAGAAAGGAAGATGAGGTTGTGGGAGAAGGGTTATGGTGCCCGCTGGATGTATTTCCCTGCCAAAATTGTGCTGTTCTCCTCACAGATTTTGAGAATAACTCTTTATGCTGCCCTGGGTCTGTCTCAGTAAAACAGTGCAATAATCTCAAGCTGAAACTGAACCCAGATCCAGGCTAAAAAAATCTTGAACCGGACCAAATCTTGGAGAAATCAAGGGATAACCGATGCTCAGATTGAGTCTTTTCATCCACGTGTGAGACAGGGAGGTCAACAAGTCCCAAAATCACCCTGAAAGTGGGCAGGCAAGGGGGAGGCAGCAGGGCAGTTGTCATTTCTGATGGTGCAGTGACTTGAGGGACAATACAATGGGTTGGGATGCATTTTGATGGGTCTGTGCCCTGTACTTCCACACTGTGACTGGCTACACTCAGTGCCCACTCTTACATTTAATCCAAAGAGGTAACTAAGATTGGAAAAGCCATTTGTGGTACTGGAGAAACTAGTCCTTTTTCTCTACATCCCACAAATGTCTGTATTTGTCCATGGGGCAGGCACTGGTATGGGGTAGCTCTTTTCCCAGGCTCAGACCCCCTGTTTTGACGACTTTCTTTCACGAGCATCCCCAGTAACTGTCTCTTTGCATTTGGCAGACCAAGGACCCGAATAGCCCAAAAGTGGCTATTTTGAAACCACTGGTTGCTGGTCCCTCTCTGCTTTGCAGTGAGGCCTACATTTTCCGAGAAAGAGATATATTCCTCCATTTTTTTCCCTGCTAAGCACCAAGCAAATGGCCCCTCCAAACCAGGCAGCAGCTCATAGACTTTATGCATTGCCATATAGACATGACTATATCAACCCCTCCTGAAAGCCTTTAAGTAATCAATGACTGCAGTGGAAATAGTCATTCCTGACGGTTGTCAAGCTGATTACAGCAGTCCCTGATGATTAATGTTTGTGCAGTGTTTAGTCTTAAACCATATTGAAAAGCAGCTGGTTTAATTACACGGACTGCCTAGAACTTTGTCCTGAAGGCATTGAGTTTATCACATCCACTCTATCCTTGGATGCTCAAGTATGACTGATTCTTTTGTTAGAAATAGGTATTTTAGGAAGCTGGGAACATGGCAAATGATTCATTTTAATTGCAATTAAAATGGCTTGAGTCTTCACGTCAGAGCCTGCTCTTCAGCTCTACGGTCCCATTTAAGAAAAGGGTGGTGCTTACATGTGTGTGTGCTCGTAGAGAAGGGTTGTCTATGGGATAAGCATCATGACCCCAGCATTTAGTTTTATGAAGTACCAGTGCCATGCCCCAAAGCTCTTCCCAAGCTTTAAAATCACTAAGCTGGTAGTTTGAAAGGCAGAAGTCTCCAAAAGCGTGTATCCGTTGCTGAGATTGTGTGGCTGCTGCTCATTGTTCCTCTGTCTGGTGCGATGTGTGAGCTGCCTTGGAGCTGATTTGGTCAGAACTGCCATTTGAGTGGGAAATACATTTCTAGCTCTAAATGGGTGCCAGGCCTAGGCTTAGTCTCAAGCAGGAGAAAGAAAACAGGAGGAAAGAGGCAGGGGAGTTTACCAGCAAGATTTGAGTCTTGGTCCTCACCATGTACTCCTTTAGCATGAGTCTCAAATCAGACATACAGAGAAGATTAGTGGGTTGTGGAGTGGAGTTTTGCTCAGCAAAAGCCAGGTACTGGTGGGAGAAGAGCTTCCACCACTCTTGGGACTTCCCCAGGGCACTTCACTCAAGGAGGTCATCCTACCCAACTACATGATGCCTCGGCTCTCTGGCTTTCACATAGTGCTGGTCCATGTGGCCAGCTCTGAGATGGGCAGGAAAAGCCCTACCAAATATATGGTGGAGATCTGGACATGCTGGGAGACATCTTGCTCCAGGGCTCCCGTGTGCTGGTCACAAGGAGGCAGTGCCATGGCTTCTCAAGGTTGTCCTGTGAGATGCCACCTACATCCTTGAAGCTTTTGAAGACCAAGCTGGATCAAGCCCACAGCTGAGCTTGCAAGGAGCAATGGGTGGGACTAGAGACATCTGTTCTCCCGAGTTTACCCTGAGACACTGTGCTGCTGGGGCTGAGTGGAGACTCCTCCATGTGAGGGAAGGGGACAAGGGTATTGTCTAGAGTCCTATAACATATGAAACAGGGTCAGGGCCTCTTTTCTGTCCATGAAATCAAGTGGCAAGGCACAGCTCAATCCCTAAGGCCATACACACCCTAATCCACAGTGGGGCCATCCCTTGCACCTGGGAGAGGGCTGGCTGGCCCACACCAAGTAATCCAGAGCATGGACAGTCCAAGCAACAGGAGAACAGCCTGAACCTGTAAATTTGTTAAGACAGACATCAAGCCAGAGCTCTCTGCAAACCCACACCAGCATCTACACCTTGGCATCCCAGTCCCTTGAGCATACTGGGAAGAGCTGACTTGTTTTGACCATCCATTGAGCTTGGCTCCCTGGGAGGGTTAGAACCATGCCCAGGTCTGATGCAGTAGTAGACTTTGTTAGGAAGATGTTTAAATAGCTCCCAGGTCCTGTCTGATCTTCCTGGCCCAGGAGGTGAATAAGAGGATGGTTTTCTCAAGTAGTGTTTGTTTCCCACCTGGTGATGTTGCTGTTCCACATAAAAGTTGACACTCACCCACACTGTGTGTCCCATTGGAGGGATGCTGTCTGGATGAGATGAGTGCCTATGGAGAAGCCCTGCTTGTAACAGGAAGGGTGAAGACCCTAACCCCAATCCCAGCCAGATGACACCCATGACCATCAAAGAGCCTCCAAGAAAATCAGAGGGCCCAATCCAGCATTGAATCACAAAGGCCAATAGACCAGTTTAGGACCCCTGGTGAGTCTGCATGTCTCCTCTGCCCTGAAAGCACCAACATGCTCACATGTACACAATGATCTTGGAACTGTTAATGAGGCTCTTGCAGGTAGAGACATGCACATTTTGGTCAGTTCATCCTCCATCAGCTTGTCTGCAGTGTCTCATCCTTGTAGTCGCAATTTTATCTCTTTGTTCACAACTCCTAGAGTTGTATTGTTGATCAGGTTGCTACTTCAGTAGCCAATCTTGGGAAAAGTTGATATGTAGCAAGGTCTCACCAAACAGCTCTCCCCATGCCAACCCACAGCCTGGCACATGGTGTCCAAATTTTGACACCAGCCAACAATGTCTGAAGCAGAAGCTGGGCCACATGGCTTCTTCTCTTGAGTTAAAAGAGCTTCTCAGTGGACTTGCTTCAAATCAGCAGGGTCTAAATTTTTTATGCAGCCAACTGCTAACATGTAATGGATTCATTTGTAGGCCAGTGGGTTGACTATATGGGAGAGGTTTGCCCCAAGACCAGGAGACAAGAAACCATCATTTTTACTGCCATTCTTTGGGTGACACCACATTTTATCCTCAGGTGGGACAAGAGGGTTCATTTGAGCTCTTGTATGCCGCTTTTTCTCCAGCTTTTAAAAAGAAGATTTTCAGTATTTATTCCCCACCTCACATATGCATTATGAGAAGCAATTAATTAACATCTAATAATACAAAGAGCTGTTTTGAGTCTGTGTGCAACGGTTGGGCAGCATGTAGTGCTACCACCTTGTCATGCTCAGCATCACACATGACACTGCACATCCCAATCTGCAAAACTCATTAAAAACCCCTCAATCCTTAATTACCAAGGTGGAAAAAAACACAGGGGGACTTTTCTCCTGAATGAGGGGACTGGGGGAGGTGATAAGCCATTTGCACAGTTTCAGCATTCTGCTGCCACATCGACCCTGAAAATAAGACATTTTGTTTGAGAGCCCTTTGGGCGTTGGGAAGAAGGGAAGGGAGCAGGACCCTGGGCTCCAAGGGGAGCCCAACGATGAATCCCGTAGGGTTAGGACCAAACCTTTAGAGTAGTTGTGTCCCACTCAACCCCACCCTTGGTGAAGTCAAGGGATCCCCATTGACTTTGGGCATCGTTGTGTGGGAATGGACCCAGCCAAATTAGGGTAGTTTTCTCCATTTGTTTCTTAACCTGCTGTGAGGGGGGGTCAGAGCTCCGGCTCTGAAGCCACCGCATCGACAGCCGATTCACAGGGATGTTTTGTGTGTTACAAAGCCTATGACTGTTCTTAAAGAGGAGTATTTTTAATTTTTTTTCCATTTGTAGAAGGAAGGACAAGAGTAATCTGTGGCAAACTGTACAGTATGTGTCTTCTTGTGGTGTCACTGTTTGAATGGTTATTAAGTTTTCAAATCACTGTGGACAGCTAATCACTTAAGTTATTAATTTATTCTTCGGGGTTTTGTTGTTTGTTTTTGTTGGTTTGTTGTTGTTTTTTTTTTTAAAGTAATTTGAAACAATTATTTATCCTGTAAATCAGTCTTGAGTGAAGCCTAGATAATACTTTTTTGCTGTTAATAAACATGGTACATGCCTGACATGAAGGTGATCTCATTTTTAAGTACTGTATATACAGTGGGAAAGCAACAGGAAAATAAAAGAGTGATAATAATGAGACATCTCTCACTGATGACTCCCAGCATGGATTCAGAGTGAAGTAATTAGTGACCGGATCAAGTTGAATTATGCAACATCTTTAAAGACTTCAGAGCATCTTCCCAGCATGTCACCAGTAATCTCCTACAGCTTCAGGTGTCCGGTCTATGCAATCAGGGTCTTTAGGATGTGGTTGATAGCAGAACCCAAAATGTGTGATTTTCAGCTGTTAAAGTGAATTTCATACAATATATGTGCTCCAGGGATACACTTTGGTGTGTGCGGGGTGAAGACCATGAGCAGCTTGGCACCTGTAAGCGCCGGCTCAGGACACCAAATCACCCATACTACCTAAGCACGAGAACAAATCTATTTGCCCAGAGTGAAAATTTAACCCCTGCCCCACTTCAAGACACTTATATCTAATTAAATAAAAATTATATAGATGCCTGAGGAAATACACCTCCCTACAGCGCAGCCTCTGGATCCCACTTTTTAGACAAAAGTAGCATCGTCTCACTCCTGCACATCTGGAATCCCAAACCTGGAGCTGAGGACCCTACTGCAAGCTCTCCTTGGCCAGAGGCATGTGTGACTCTACGGGCAATATTATCGGTTATACTGTAGCATAGACTTTACTAATATACTGTATACAAATATTACTGTTATTACTAACACTAATACTAATATAGCATATACTGTAATTAGTATAGCACAGATACCATAGATACGTACTGTACTAATGCTATACTAGATTTCTGTAAAGCCTTTGATATGGTCCCCCATAACATTTTTCTAAATTGGTTTGATGGATGGATCGTTAGATGAATGAGGAATTGGCAGGATGGCTGCATCGAAAGAATTACCATTAACAGCTCAGTGTCCAAGGGGAAACCAGTAATGAGTGGTGTCTCCCAAGGGCCCATACTGGGACCAATACTATTTAATATCCTCATTGGTGACCATTTGCAGACAACACCAAGCTGAGTGGTGTGGTTGATACTCTATACAGAGAACTACCATCCAGAGAGACCTTGACAGGCTTGAGGAGTGGGTTCAAGTGAATCTCATGAAGTTCAACAAGGCCAAGTGCAAGGTCCAGCACATGGATCGGGTCAACCTCCGGTATCAATCCAGGCTTAGGATGGAGGGATGGAGAGCGGCCCTGTGGAGAAGGACTAGGGGGGTGCTGGGGGGGTGAAAGACAGGACATGAGTCGGCAAAGTCCGCTTGCAGCCCAGAAATCCACCCGTGTCCTGGGCTACATCCCCAGCAGCGTGAGCAGCAGGAGGAGGGAGGGGATTCTGCCCCTCTGCTCCACTCTGGTGAGACCCCCCTGCAGTGCTGGTCCAGCTCTGGGTCCTCAGCACAGGACACACATGGACCTGCTGGAGAGGGGCCAGAGGAGCCACAGGAATGATGCGAGGCTGGAACAGCTCTGCTGGGAGGACAGGCTGAGAGAGCTGGGGTGTTCAGCTGGAGAAGCTACGGGAAGAACTTATTGTGGCATTTCAATATATATAAAGGGGGCTTATGAGAAAGATAGGGAGAGACTTTTTAACCAAGACTTGTAAGGACGGGACAAGGGACAACAGTTTTAAACTGAAAGGAGATAAGTTTAGACTGGGCATAAAGAAGGAATGCTTCCCCATGAGGGTGGTGAAGCACTGGAACAGGCTGCCCAGAGAAGCTGTGGATGCCCCATCCCTGGGAGTGTTCAAGGCCAGGTTGGATGGGAGTTTGAGCAACCTGGTCTAGTGGAAGGTGTCCCTGCCCATGGCAGGGGGTTGGAACTAGATGATCTTTAAAGGTCCTTTCCAACCCAAACCATCCTATAGTTTTATGATTCTGTAATATTAACAGTGTATTACTAATACCTTACATATATATTTGTCTGATAATTGTATATATGTGTGTATATTGTAATATATATGGATATAAATACATAGTTATACTATATACATATACTAATTATCTGGGGGATAGGATCGTGGAGCAGCTGTAGATAATGCTATGAAAAGAGCGCTTCAGGGCTGAGTCCAAAAGATTAGTCCAATGTATTGTATGAAATGAACTGGGACTAAACCAGACCACGTCATTACACCATTGAAACTATCCAGGCTGCCACCCGTGCTGAGCACTGTGGGCAGTTTGCCTCTTCTTATCTAAGAAAACCCTGGGGAAAAACAAGACATACTCAGGGAAGAACGTAGCTATGATACAGTCTCTTCATTTTCCATGTTGGGTTGATTATCTGCCTTGATTATTTAGATAAGCATCTCATCAAGTCAGAGACACTCTCCTGTACAAACACCTTCCAGTACAAGGCCCAGAAAATGCCTCGAGGTAACACCCCAGCACAAAGCAAGGAGCTGACACAACAGCAACAGGAAAGCTTTTGGCAACCTCTTTGGACAAGAGGTTCATAAAAGTCTATTAATAATACCAGGAACCACTGTACTTTTTGTGTAACTCCAGCTTTGGGTCTATATTTATTTCCTCTTGGCACCCCTTAAAGTCTAGCTGACTTAAATACAACCAACACACTCCAGCGTTCATCTACAAAACCCCACTAACAGGATTGTGATCTGCATTTGGAGGGCACCCCATCCCACCTCTGCCTGCTCCCCTTTTCCAAGCCATCACTCTGCAGGGTTGTCCTGCATACATGAGGTTGGATGATTGTCTCCCACCAGCTTCCCTATCTCTTTTTTGACCCATCGGCCTGATAGCTATGAGTATTGCAATAAGACACAAAACCTCTCTGTTGAAGTAATTAATTTCCTTTATTTCTATATTGGAAAGGTAATAAAATGATACAATAGTATACACTAGAGATTTGATCCCAAGTGTCCTGTCTAGCAGGCTTTCTGCTCTCATTATCCTCTGTGCTTTGCCTTTTCCTCCATGGCAACTCAATATTCCCACCCCACTACCCCACGGTCAGGATTAGGCCCTGCACCCAGGACCTAAGGCACAAATTTCTGCCACTTGAGCTAGAGAAATCTCTACTACAGGCACAAGGGAGGAGCAGGCAGGGACAACAGCTGGGAAAGGACATGGGAAGGAGTTGTGGTCCTGCAGACCACAAGCCTGGGGCTTGAGTTGGCCTCCTGCCACCAAAATCAGCCCCTGCCCCCTTACTGATTTATAGAATACATTGGTTAACACAGTATGTATTTATATTGGGTTGATATAATATATCTGGTTGGGCTGCTCTCATTGCAAATCAGCACTTAAAACAAAAATAGCTAGTGAGTTTAGTGGTGTTCTATCATTTGCTACTCAGGTCAAGGTATCCCAAAGGAAAGCCCAGGTTTTAAAGGGCAGATCCAGCCTAGAAAGCCATGAGACGACAGCAGCAGAAAGAGGTTGACTGCGTCCTAAAGACTCACCTGGAAAAACAGCTGTGTGTCTGGGCCTGCCACATACACTAACAGCATCCAGAGGTCACCAGTAACTCAATGGGGCTTTGCTGGAGCCCAAAAAACCCCAACTGGACCAGGTCAGTCTCTCTTGGTGGAGGGGTTTGTGCCCCTTGGTCTTGGGTGTTTTGCAATACTGTATAAAAGCCCTCTGGTCAACCTGCCATTGCTCACTGCGAATGAACAGGCTTCCAAGTTCATCACTCCACCAGATCAATGTCGCCACGTTGGCTGCCTGGCATTTTTCAGCCTTTTCAGCCTTTTTCTACCTTTAGAAGTGTGTCATGGTGGGTTCTCAAACCAAAAAACACCAGGTAGAGGTCCTCTCAAAACCGACTCAGCACCATGGGAAGGGCTGTGGATGGGACATGCATGGGACATCTCCATCCCTGAGGCCCCACTGGGTCTGTCTTCATCCCGGTCCCTGTCCCCTCCCCAGGCTGGTGGCACAGCTCACAGCAGGCAAGACATGGCTGTGCTGAAGCAAAAGGGCACTTCTCCGAGCTGTCAGCAGCTGCTCATCTCTGCATTAGCTTAATTACATTAAGGCGTGAAGAATGAGTGCATAGGAAGCAGTGGGACCCTCCAGGTGCCTCCAAAGCAGCCCCTGAGTTCTTTTCCATTGAAATGTTCCCCAAATCCTCCTCCAAGATGCTCATTGTCATCAGGGTGAGGAAGAGGAGCCTCTGGCTTCATGGACACATGGCCACATGGCCACATGGACATTGACTACCTGGTTTAGCCCATTGGCTAGAAGACGAGTCCATGAAAGGAGCCGGATCCACCCCCACCTGCTGCCGGGCTGCAGCCCCCTGATGAGTTGTCATCGTCCTTGTCCCTGTCAAAGTCTCTCCACCACAGCGGGGATTTCGGCAAGGTGGAAATGTAGGCAGCTCTGTTCCTTGCTTCTTTTTCCTGTTCCTGGGAGAAGGAAGGGGGAGAAATAACACAAGGATATCTGCAGCTAAATGGTGGGGGGATGCTCCCACCTTCCCCAAGGAGCCAGGAGCCTGTTTGGTTGCTCCTGGGAGCCTTCTCCAAATTCAACCAGGGCGAGAGGGTCATGTGCTCATGTCTAGAGCTCGGTGGGAGGGATGCCGTATTTAAAAGGGGCCTATGGGAAAGATAGGGACAGACTTTTTAGCAGGGCCTGTTGCGATAGTACAAGGGGTGATGGTTTTAAACTAAAGGACAGGAGATTCAGGCCAGATATCCCAGGCCAGGCTGGACGGCGCTCTGAGCAACCTGAGCTGGTGAAGATGTCCCTGCTCATGGCAGGGGTGGCACTGGAGGAGCTTTGAAGGTCCCTTCCAACACAAACTATTCTATGATTTTACGATTCTATGATTGCACCTCTCCAGCAATCAAAAAACAACCATTCCATGTCACCTCTGGAAGAGGAGGGACCCCCCCAACTTCACCTGGGTGCTGCTTACATCCTATAGGATGCTGCTGTTTGGAAAACATTGAACTCCACTAGCTGAATGAAATCTGTCCTAGTTTGTATTCCCAATCTCACCCATCTTTCCCAGGCACCCAGGAGAAAATTCCAGGCAGAGCTGCCCAGGGCAGGCAACATTAAGTCAACCCCGAGCACAACCATGAGGTGTCCTGCACCAACCTCAATGCCCAGTTTCATTGGGAAACTTCAATCTCTTTATACTTGGCTGCTAAAACGGAAAAGGGACTTGGTTTGAGGGAGCGGGTGGGTATCTGCACACATGGATTTATCCACGGGACATGACCCTGCTGCTGCCCGGATGGGTGGGAATGTGGCCCATTAGCAGGGTAGATGCAGGATCACACCCTGCCATGCACGGCAGCGGGAGTTACCTGCAAGTAGAGGATGTTATCTTTGGAAATGGCTTCCATCAAGTCCTTATGGAGGGAGGGTTCACTGTGCAGGCGGCCGGCTTCGGCCAGAGCCTCGTGCAGCAGGCAGCCCTGCCTGCCCGGCCGCTGCCTGTAGAAGAGGACATAGGCAGTGTCCTTGGGGAAGAACGAGGTGACGTTGCTCACTGATTCGAAGGAGGAGAAGGAAACCCTGGTGTCGTTGAAGAGGTACCATTGGATTTCAAAGTCCAGCTGCTTGTCGGAGGCTGGTTTCGCTGTGCCATCCTGGGGCTGCCCATGGGGGACGGTGTCGGTGCACTCCCTGGAGTAGCAGTAGTAGTGTCCGCTTTCAGAGGAGATGCCTGAATGCACCACCACGCTGCAGAGATCATACACGACAGACATGAAGCCACTTCCCGGAGCAGCCCTGTCCTTCCCACACTGGCAAACCTCCTCGGTTTCCTCTGGAGTGACAAGAACGGGCAGCTTGAGCACCACAGGGATGGAGACGTTGTCCAAGATCTTCTTCCTCTTCATCGTCCGTGGGTCGAAGGAGAACCGCAGCAGCGTGAGGATGAGGTAGTGTGGACCCTCCGTCAGCTCCGCCACCTTTTCAGCATCCTGTAAGGACGCACATTTCTCACAGTGGTATTTATTCTCTGCTGTCAGTCTCTCCGGGGATAGAAAATAGTTGATTAAATCTGGGACGGATCTGGAGTCCTTGGGAGCACATGCCTGCTCCCCAAAAGCTGAGAGAGGGTCTTTGGCTCTATCCACACCAACAGCATCACCCCTTAAGGGATTTGCTGCTTCTCCTGTCTCCTGGAGGCCCAATGTTTCCACCAGCACTGGTGGGGCTGCAGGGTCTCCAGCCTTGGGAGCCTTCCTTTGGATCCAGGGAGAGCCTGTAAGCTGGCTTGGGTTTTCAGGAGGCTCAATAAACTGTGGACCGATCTGTTCCACCGGTAAAACAGACGTGCTCCCTCGCGTGTGCCTGTCTGATGGAGGAAAAGCCAGGGACAGGTCTGTGAAGGCTTCTTCCCGAGAAGAGACATTCAGACACTTCAAGCAGCGGATCTTTGTCATCATTTTACCCCCAAACATCTTCTCAATCAATGTCTTGTTTAAATAATGATGCTCTACCGCCTGAGACATCAAGCTGGATTCCTTGAGTTTTTGGTAGATCCTTTTTCCAGTTTTTTCTTCTTCATGTAATCTTTAGCAGGGGGAAAAAAATGCTGTGTTATGCACTGATAGAACACCAAGAAGTAGTTTCTGAAATGAGGTTTCTGTTCTTCACTCCAAGGGGTTACTCTGGGTTAACCTGCCTGTGCCTAGGGCTCTGGTGCTGTGGGAGGAAAGTGGGGAGGAGTTGGGCAGAATTTGGGAACCTGAGGTCTCCATGTGCCATTAATCCCCCACTTCTAGAGGGATCGCTGGAATACCAGAGATTTGAGATTTCTGGGTAAGAGAAAGGCAAAAATCAACATTTTACAGAGGATGCCAAGTGGCTTGTCAGGCCAGTCTCTAAACTTAGTACAGTTCCCTCTGCCTTCAGAGTGAAGGCAGAAATTTTCAACATGAACTAAGTTCTGACCTCACCACTACACCAGCCCAAATGGAGTTTTATCAAGGAGCCCAATGACTCAACTCCCCAATGCCTCCAGGTCTCAGCCATCGGCTCCATTTGCACGTTGTCCTGGTTTTGTTAAAAAAAAAGTTTCTTTTTTAGTCAATTTGCCTGGCAGCTAAAGCTTCATATTAGCTGCATTTTCCTGGAGAACATATTTTGGACATATGTACATAGCTACATATGGAGAACATGTTTTGGTAAACATAGCAATGGAATGTGAAGTTATTGATAAGCATGGATGGACATCTGACTAGAGGGGCAATGAGAAACAGGTGACCAAGAAACTGACCAACTATGTATAACATCCCATTCACGTGAGTACTTCATATAAAAGCGGGAGATCACGAGGATCTCCCACTGACCAACTATGTATAACATCCCATTCACGTGAGTACTTCATATAAAAGTGGGAGATCACGAGGATCTCGTCCCTTTTCCTTTCCTTTTTTTCCTTTTTTTGCTTATGGCCAACATTAGGAGAGGACCTTGCTAGTCGCCCCTGTGAACTGAGGCCTAGTGACAGACTGAATCCAGCTCCGGTTGGCTGCAGAGTCCAGTCCAGGACTTTGGGTGTCGGCTCTGCAGTTGCTGGGACTTTCAAGATTGGTTTTGTGTATTTTGTATTATTTTCTCTATTCTTATTAGTAGCGTTAGTAAAACATTGTTAATTTTTCCAACTCTCTTCTCTCTGTCCTTCTTTCCCTCCTGATCATCTGTCCTGAGTGAGAAGGGGGGAGAGGGAGGGGCAAAAGGGAAAAAGCAGGGGCAGAGGATGTTAACAATACATCAGCCAGGGTTTTATTGTCACCCCGCAATCTAAACCCTCGACACACATGGGTCAGCGTTAAGTATTAAGACGGGTCTGGGGATGTCATTGTCACCAGGCTCCGAAATCACAGTGTTTGCCACATACCGGTCCAGCAAGTACTTGAGATACTCTGAGCAGTCCTGCTGAGCGCCGGGGGTGAACCAGGGCGGCCAGGAGGCAGAGAGGAAGCTCTCGGGGGAGATGGCAGGTCGCTAGCAGCAACACAGAAGAAGGAGAAGTCGTTTTAATCCTTGGGGGATCTGGTTTTCATTTCACGTAGGTGGATGGAGAGGGAAGAGGAGAGTCTTTCTGGCTGCTCCACTGGGAGCAGGGTGTGTTTGTGTGACTGATAACATCCCTTTTTCTTCCCCTACAAGGGCTAATCGCAGTGCACAGGAATATTATCTTGGTTTGCTGCAAGCCAGGACTGTGAGGATGAATTTCAGCCATTATTTTACATATACTTCTATAAAATATCCACATGTTATTTCTTCCTTCCTGACCCAGAGACTTCTGCTTAATTCAGCCTGAATTTAATTTGATGCTCCATTTAATTTGATCAGAATCTCTCTCACTAAATCCCTTCTTAAAAAAAAAAAGAAAGGACTAAGAATCAACTAAACTCTAAACTTCCACCCGTCATTCTGTTCACTGCAAGCAGGTAATATGCGTTACCTGATAATGTAATCACTGCCATTAGGAAACTACTGTCTAATCAACATGGAAAAAGACCTGTCTTCAGTAAGGAAGTGACTTTAACAACAGCCCGATGAAGAAAAATAACTAGAAGGCTATTAGGAAACTATGAACCATAAACCATTCAACAAGCAAATCTGCTTCTGTATTTGCTCATCACGGAAGCAGACACCCTAAACTGCCATCAAAAACTAGACTCTTCTATGACCAAATATTAAATTTAACAATTTGTCTATATGTTTTCCCAAAGTCAGGTTAGATTAATGGTTGGACTTGATGATCTTGAGGGTCTCTTCCAACAAAAATGATTCTATGACAATACCACAATGAAATAAGCCAGCTCTGCCAGTCAAGACTTGGAAAATGAAGGATCCCAGATATCTGGTTTCACTGCAAGTGAAAATTTACTGGACTTTCAAAATCATGTCTTTCTAGGGACAGAACTATATATTTTCAAGAGATGAGATAGATATGACTTAGTAGTATCTCCAGGAGTCATTCATATAAAATTTCATTATTTGTCAAGAAAGCATTCATAATCAATTTGTTTGAAGGTGTTATTTTTGTTTTGCTTCCCCTCACATACAGAGGATCCAAAGCACCTGGAGTCTGAGGGTTTTTTTATTATTATTTTTCTTGTAACAAAACCACTTTTAGGGCAATATCAACAGATTGCTTGTGTTTTGCTGTGAAGCAAGGGGACAGGCGAGCTGCTCCAGTCTTCTTCCTTGCTGCATAGCAAGAAATAAAAACCTCTGTTTTATACCAACAAGCTTTTCAGCTGGCCACATATGTAAACTATTACCAAATGGAATTCATCGTCAAAATTATTAGTTATTATCTCAGTCCAACCCAGGAATACCAGAGGCTGAAGACAGGCAGTCTGGTGTGAACACAGCTTGCTTTCATGGGTGATAGGAGCTTGCCTCCTCCACCCCCAAAATGAGTCTTTTCCATATAAACAAAATTTGTCCCGTTATAAAAACCCACCAAGATCCACAGCTCCTTATCAGCATGTTGGAGTCGGCAGGAAGCAACTTGGAGACGAGCCTTTCCGCAGCCGACAGTCCAAACAAATAACTAGAACATGAAATAATTACCTGACTGTGCTCCAAAAACGCAAAGAGCCACTGGAGCTTTGTCATCAGGGGCTGGGAGTTGCCCTCGGTTAAATTCAACACCGAATGCCGAAAGCTGCAAAAGAAAAGCAGGGATGCAAACCATAAGATGGAAAATCAGCACAGGACACATAGCACCGATGTGATAAGCAACCCCTGGAGCAGTCTTGAGTGGGGTCAAGGGAGCAAAAACTCACTCTGAAGCCATGAAAAGAGACTGTATGATGCTGTTCATGTAGCAGGTGTTCCCCAAGTTAATTAACCCGATCTTTCCTGTCTCTGATTTGGACACCAGGCGTGGGTAGAAGCAGGCCAGCTCATTCTTCTGGGAGGTCCATGCGTTTTGTCCCAAGAGATGTTTAATCCGGTCTTCGTTTGGAATAGGAAGAGCCTTGGAAAGAGAGAACCATGTCACGAATTATCTTTCCACATGAAGAATTAGTAATGGGCAACTGCACAACTCCTCTGCTAGAGGTGTTCAGGCAACTCATGAACACGCATTCACGCAAATACATGTTTAGCTACTTAGTATTAGTCCTTTAGAGACTAAAATTATAGCTAAAACCCACAGGCATGGTCAGGACTTCTGCAGGCTCACTATAAGAGAAGTATCTTCCCTCAACTTGTCTACATGGGGCTCAAACTCAGAATTGTAAATCCTTTCTTCTACCAGAATTCGAAGTGTTGAGGTTAGGACATCCCTACCAGTAGGACAGTCCCTCTGCGCTAGGTTGCAAACTAAGATGCTGTTTCGGTATCAAAAAAAATAAAGACAAATGGCAAAGAGGTGCGTGTCTTACTTTAACTGCTTCCAGGACTGGTTCGTAGAGATCTGGAAATCCCGAGAAGCGGAAGAACATGCAGTGGATGAGCTCAGCCAGCTGCTCCAGGGAGCTGGTGGCAGAGTTGGAGTCCTCCTTCTTCAGAGAGGCCACCAGCCTGGGGATGTGAGGGAGCAGCTGGAAGAGGAAAATTCGCTGCTTCAAAAATGGCTCCAAATTATGTGCAGAAAGGGCAGTCAACAGGAGTTGACTTCAGGCCTATTCTAGACTTCATCCTTCCCCCTATGAACCCAGCATCGACTATTCTGTTGACTTTAGCAGTGCAAATGCAATAGATGTTAGAGGATTTCATGTTGGATGGCACCTGCAGGTTTGTGCGGCTGATTTGCTGTGTTGCAATCCCCATGCTTTGTGTAGATCAATCTCTACTAAACCGCACATCTATGGTGGTTTAAGCTTTACATGCTGACTGCCAAGTACAGAGATTCAAACCTACAAGACAGATGAATCAGCCTATGAGGAGTGTTGCCTGGTGTGCTGTATTTTATACTGTATAAACTAAATTGGAATTGGTATGGTCAGACGGGTGGTCACAGGCCTGTGAGCAGCACATTTGTTATTTTGCTTTCAACTAGAAAATTTAAAAACGAACAAGCAGACGCAAACACAGATGATACATTGCTCACAAGCACCCTCTGCTGACCCTGCAGCTGCACACAGAATTAATAACTTATTTCCAGCCCTGCAGATGTGCTAGAGCGACCCTGGGTACTTACACAATCTCTTTCATATTTATATTTTATGTGATTTTTACCCCAGAACAATCCTGGAGTAAAGTCTCAGGAATCCCAGTCTGGCCACTGCCTGGTCCTCCCTTCCTCTTCCTCTCTTCTTTCTCACTCTCTTTCATTCTCCTCAAAATGCTGGAGATTTTAACTATTTCCTTTCCAATGGGAAATTTTTGTTGGGGAGGCAAATCAATCCAAGTACCATTTTATACATGAATATTTTGCCAAGCTGTGATGGGAACAATGCTCAAAACCCTTCCAAAGTGCCAGGGAAAGCACAAAAAGATAAGAAGTAAGACAGGTTTGTGCCCTGTTGTTTTTTAAAAATAGGGGATGAGATTTATGCTCGCTGGGCTGCAGATGAAAACTTCAAGCCAAGAGCAAACGAAAGCTTTTGGAGTGTTTCAAAATTTGGACACCCAACCGAAGACAATCCGTTAGAATGACCCTATTTTTAGAAACCGAAGAGTTTCTCAAGAAATTCAGGCTCATTTAAAATGTGTCTCCAGCTGAGGAATGAAAAAACATCAGTTGAAAATGTTGGCTAGCTTTGCTTTTTTCCAGCCTTATCTGTTTATTCTGTGAGCTTTAGGTGAAAAGCCAAATGTAAGGGCTTTAACGAAAAGCATAAAATCAAACATTAATAGGAGTAATTTTCCATTACTGCTTTTATCAGTTCAATCATTACAAGCATGCCTTTGCCTTCAGCCTTGTTTTTAATTACAGCATTCCAGGGGCAACAGCAGCAAGAAGCAGAGCCGTGCCTTGGTGTCAACAGCAACATTAAACATAAAATATCACTGTGGAAATGAAAAGAGGAAATTCAAACACTGCTGAAAGTGTTTTTTGCTTTTAACAGTGGAGAATTCATGGAGTGGAAGTGTTCTGCAAGTCTTGGAACATTGTGTTCAGTTCTGGGGTCCTCAGCACAGGACACACATGGACCTGCTGGAGAGGGGCCAGAGGAGCCACAGGAATGATGCGAGGCTGGAATAGCTCTGTTGGGGGACAGGCTGAGAGAGTTGGGGTGTTCAGCTGGAGAACAGAAGCTCCGGGGAGACCTTAGTGCTGCCTTTCTGGACTTAAAAGGGGCCAATAAGACAGATGGGACAGACTTTCTAGCAGGGCATGTTGTGATAGGACAAGCAGTGATGGTTTTAAACTAAAGGAGGGGAGATTCAGGCCAGACATGAGGAAGAAATTTTTTCTAATGAGGGTGGTGAGAGCCTGTCCCAGGTTGGCCAGAGAGGTGGTGGATGAACCATCCCTGGAGACATCCCAGGCCAGGCTGGACGGGGCTCTGAGCAACCTGAGCTGGTGAAGATGTCTCTGCTCATTGCAGGGGTGGCACTGGGGGAGCTTTGAAGGTCCCTTCCAACCCAAACTATTCTATGATTCTACTGTGAAAGGTGACCCATCACTTCAAGATATGGTAATGGGTGTCACCTATTGGTGACAATTTGAAGTCACGTGTGGGATGGGGTCCACTGAGTCCAACAGTCAGGCACCTGCAAGGGCTGTTTAAGAATATATTGCTTGTTTTCCAATGCCTGAACCCTTAGAGATGTTCTCAATGCCAAGGCTTCATGTAACACACCCCAAAGCCATTGTGATAAAATCTACCACACCTCAGCTGAAAGGGTGATAACAAATATGGGGCCATATCTTCTAAACCTGTCCAGGAAACAACATCCTAAGCCAGCTTGGATCAGTATAGCCCCACTCACCGTCCTGCTCCTGGCCACCCCTCTACCTCCTCCCTTCCTCCAAGCAAATGCAATAGGGCAAGTTTGTGGTTGGCCCAGACCAAGACCAAGTTGGGCCATCATAGAATCACAGAAGACTGTGGATTGGAAGGGACCTTCAAAACTCATCTGGTCCAACTCCTGCCATGAGCAGGGACATCTTCGCCAGATCAGGTTGCTCAGAGCCCCGTCCAGCCCGGCCTGGGATGTCTCTATGGATGGGGTGGCAACTGACCGTCAGGATTTTCTGCTTGATCAGGTTTACCTGGGCTCCTTTTACAGCACAGTTCAGCACACAACCATACAAATGGCTCAGCACAAGGAAGAATGATTGGAAGAAGCAAGGGGTCTAAGTGCAAGAGCAAGGGAAGAGGGGAACCTCCTCTTCCACCTGCAGGGATGGAAAGCATCAGGTTAAAACATCTGCAAGAGCACTACAGCCACTGCTGCTGAGACCCTCAGTGTGGCTTGACAAGCCATCCAATATATCTGCATTGGAAGCATCCTCCACTGGTGGGCTTTGAAGCTGAGAGAGGACCATGGAGATGCATTTGTCCATGGAGATCACTCCTCCGGCTGGTAGATCACCACAGAATAAAAGTGGAGCATGCACACATTACACACATTTCAAATCCAAAAGGTCAAAGCCCCAACCAGCTTTGTAGTGATTTATCCCTGGAGATGATGAAACACTGAGGAGAAAAAGGAGCCCACACCTGGAATATTGTGTCCAGTTCTGGGCCCCTCAGTTCCAGCAGGACAGGGAGCTGCTGGAGAGAGTCCAGCGCAGGGCAACAAAGATGCTGAAGGGAGTGGAGCATCTCCCGTGTGAGGAAAGGCTGAGGGAGCTGGGGCTCTGGAGCTGGACAAGAGGACACTGAGGGATGACCTCATTAATGTTTATCAATATGTCACGAGGATAGAGCCAGGCTCTTCTCGGTGACAACCAATGATAGGACAAGGGGTAATGGATACAAACTGGAACACAGGAGGTTCCACTTAAAACTGAGAAGAAACTTCTTCATGGTGAGGGTGCCAGAGCCTGGCCCAGGCTGCCCAGGGAGGTTGTGAAGCCTCCTTCTCTGCAGACATTCCAACCCGCCTGGACACCTTCCTGTGTAACCTCATCTGGGTGTTCCTGCTCCATGGGGGGATTGCACTGGATGAGCTTTCGAGGTCCCTTCCAATCTCTGACATTCTATGATTCTCTGATTCTGTGACCCACACAGCTGGTGAGCCTCAAGAGAAATGGGAAGAACCATCAGAGGAGAAAGCAAAGCCTCATTTCTCCTCTGCACCTCGCTCTCTGATATAGGATGGTTTCTCTGCCTATGGCAACCAACCCTTTTTAGGCTAAAGACTTGCCTCCACATCTCAGGACTGGCTCCATGGTGCCTAAAAAGCTGCTTGAGCTGCAGGACAAGCTATCAGAGCCTACCTGCATCTTCCAGGACAAGGTACAAGTGGATGGACAGGGTTGGATTTACATGACTTGGTGAAATCAAGCAGATGAGGGAAACATTCCTGAATATCTCGGCACCTTAGGATCCCTCCCACCCATGTTGCCCCATGGCACAGTTACACTCATCCGAGCGCTGGACGCAGCCTTACCAAGTGAAACGCCTCGTGGGAGTGCTGGAAGCTCAGCAGCATGTACTGCAGGACGGACAAAGCCCCGTCTCTCACGATGGGGTACAGCAACTTGGAGAAGACCTGGTGGGAGAGAAGAAAAGTCAATGAGAAGGCAGGAGGGCGCTGCAACACGCAGGAGAAGCCTGCAGCCAGGTCTCCAGGGTCATCTCCTGTCCAGAGCATGGTCTCAGGGCATCCTAAAAATACCATGTGGGTTATCCTCCCTCTTTCAGGCTTGTGCAATGGCTGATACAGTGAGGTGCAGACCTCTGTAACACCGCTGAATCTCTGTACCTCCCAATGGACGAGGCCATGCAAGCACAAAGGGATGCTAGATTTTCTACAACGTGCCTTTTCTGTTTTATTGTGATATTTGGAACTTTGTCACTAGTCTTTCAAGTAAAGAGACAGAAAGCAAAAGCTTTTTTCAAAGGCTAAGTAATGATATTTATCCTACTTTATAGAAAACAGAGTAAGTTGACAATGTCCTCTACCCTCTCCCAACCATACTTCTGAGAGTTTCCAAAAATCTTGTGTTATTTTAAGGGCTGTGTCCCTTTCCTCTCCATTAACAATGAAAGGAAAGCTAAAGAAAAGCCAGAGACACTTGGCTACTCTCCCACTGCTCATTGCATGTAGGGGATCGCAGGGACAAATTAAGTTATTGATAGTGTTCCAATACTGATAATCATAGTCTTGATAACTTCTATGGTGACTTCCACTGGAGGCTCAGCCTGCTGTTATCCCCATTATACAAAGGAGGGAATGGCAGGACCAGAGCATGGAAGACGTTTTTGAAGTGGTGACCAATTTCAATCTGCTCACTGGTATGTGTTAGGCCTGTGCCAGCCAGCACTGATCCAGGCACAGCTGAAGAAGAGCGTGCCACATTCCCAAAGGTGCTCCGTAATTTGGACAGGAAAGTGATTGGCTGGCTTGAAAATCCTTGGCTTCTTTTATTTCATAACCTTTAAGATATCAATACCTCTGCACACCAGGACCTAAATAACTCTGGATTGTTCTGGAGAACATCAGTCCTGCAAAAAATAGCATCAGCCCACCATCCCATACACAGCAATGCAGCATTTGCAGAAGATGCAGGGGACACAATGGTCTCTTCAAAACCCCTTGGGACAGCACACTCTTTTCTATACATCTCAAGTCACACCTCGTCCTCATTCAGTTGAAAGGCAAGAAGATACCTCAGGTGCAAGGAGAAGTCTGTTGTTCATGTTCATGTTTAAAAGAGCCCACTGACCTTTTCAATTTTGGAAAGAGTAACTTCAATCAGGATGCTGAACTTTTTCACTGCGGCCAAACCCTTCAGCAGAGCAATGATCCACTTGTCTATGTTCTTTCCCAGGGGCCAGGATACCCAGTCAATCATTCTGAAATCAAATACAGACTCTTAAAGTAAATTTAATGCACATACTGTGAAACCAAAGTTCTGGTATGGATCTGCCTATGGCAACCAACCCCTTTTAGGCTAAAGACTTGCCTCCACATCTCAGGACTGGCTCCATGGTGCCTAAAAAGCTTCTTGGGCTGCAGGACAAGCTACCAGAGCCTATCTGCATCTTGCAGGACAAGCTACAAGTGGATCCACTCTATGGATCAAACCTCCTCCAAATTAATGTCTATTGAGGGGGATGACCAAGTAAGACATAGGCTCTTCATAAGGCATTTCGCGTTTTATTCAAAGCACAATAGAGCCTGAAGTGGAATTACCTCAATCTCATCATCACGCTGTGGTTCATCAGAGGACCAGACCCAAGTCCATGGAAGAAAGTGGGAATTTCTTCCCCTAACTTCAGTCAACTTGAGTTCAAGTTTTTAACACTGGTACAGTGCTCTATGTACACTGCTCTGTGTGAGGTCCTGATCGAGGTCTCTGCATTGTCGCGATTAGAAAATACATGATACTGGTGTGATCTCTGTATTGTTACTGGTAAGGAAGAAACATTCAGATTCAGATATTTTAATTCTCTTTGTGGGAAACATTGATTTCCAGAAACATACTGAAAAAAAAGATACTGGTAACCCTAATAGAAGATGCCTATTCCTGAACATCACGCTACCAAATTTCATCTATAGCCACTGCACCAACATGTTGACATGTTTCTGCATGTAAAATGTACTTTACAGAAGTCACTCATAAAAAATAAAATAACCGCAGATTAAGTGACATTGTTTCAGTTTAAATTTAACGTTAAACAAAAACAAGGAGTAACAAAGGTGTGGGATCTCCAAGGGTCAAACTTTACTAACCATGTCAGTACCTTTGATTTGAAGATATCCCAGATCTTCAGTCTCCCACCTCAGTCCAGCTATCTTACCCAACCAGCCCTTTTTGTTTATCAGCTTGTATCTCATGCAAGATATATGAAGGGAATATAGATAACTAATGACTGCAAGGCAAAGAGCAAAAGGAATAAGTGAAGCCTACAAGGACCTGGAAAAATAAAAGGCTATCCAGTAAAGAAAACTTGAAGAGCAGAATATATTGGAATGTTGAGAAATACCAAAAGTCAAGCCAAGTTGGATAGTTAAGCAAATACCAGAAAAGCTTCTGCAGACATTTGCACCAGAGGAGAATAAGGAGAGCCATGTAATCACTGTATACAGAGGATGTGATGGTGATTAAAGATACGATACAGCCTCTAAATGTGACTTCCAAACTAAACACATCCTCTGCCTCCATTTTCAGCAAGAGGAAGGAATTGATCAGAGTGACAAAGAGAAGGCAGATAAAAGATTTGAGAATGGAAACAAGAGCGATGACAGCTGATACGAAAACGAAATATGAAGCACTCGTGAAGTCCAAACAAGAGGAACAGGTGATTTCCATCACATAACATTCAACTCTGGTAAGTTTTAACTCTATTAACTTTGGCATGGTGCTTTACGTAGGAAGAATAGGAAAACAGTTCCTATAATGAATACAGGTAATGAGGGGGTGACTGGAAAAAAGTGACATTGTGACACAGGGTGTTACCATAGGTGCCAAAGTCGGGTTTGTCAGGATATATAAATTTATAGTCAAAGGAAAGAGGTAGATCATATCTCACAGGCAATCTGAAAGGAGGTTACAAGCACCAGTCTTCAGGATCTAATTATGTTCGCTCAAACATCCTCAACATGGCTGTGAAATTTGTGATGATTCAAATCCGGGAGGCATCATCAACACAAGAGGAGGATCAAGGTATTACAAGAAAGACCCTGAGGATTAGAAATGTAGAACTGGGAGGAAACGCTTTGATTCAAAATGCATGCAAGGCACAAGAAATGGATGCTACGTGTTGGTAACTTGTCTGCTTGAAGAACAGCCAAAGAGCAGGTGACTAGGAGTTCCCAGTGTAACAGTAGCCATGGGAAAAGACCAGCACAGTGATGCGGTACAGAAGAAAAGGTGTTTTCTATGGCAAAACAATGATCTCTCGGGCTGTTGTCTAAGGCCATGATGAGTCGCACCTTTTCATGAATGTTCCACTACTCTTCTCAAAGCAGGGAGGTCCTTTGCTCCCACCCCTCTTCTTTCATAGCTGTTCCACCAGTGGGTTGCTTTAATGGTTCGGATCTCTCTTCTAACAGCCAGCATAGAATCACAGGGTCATAGAATCATTTTGGTTGGAAGAGATCCTTAAGATCATCCAGTCCAACCATTAACCCAACACTGTCACTAAACCATGTCCCTAAGAACCTCATCTACATGTCTATTAAACCCCTCCAAGGATGGTGACTCCACCACTTCTCTGGGCATATATGTATTTCTGGCTATCTTATAGTTTATTTGATCTTATGCCAAAATAAATAGCTGAAATAGCTTTTTTCCTTTCCTACTGTTTATTCCTTCAATGTATGCAGGCATAGCAATCCCTTCCTATCTCTTCTTCCCTGTGGCTGGGCTAAACAAGCCTGGTTATTTTAAGCCTTTCTTGCAGGAAATGTTCATTATTTCCCTGACCACCTTAACAGGCTTTTTCAACACCTGCTGCCACTGGAACTCGTTGGTCTTTTTTCCAAAAGAGCCAAAGGTCAATTTTCCAAAGGAGCCGTTGATTTGATATGCTAAACTTTAAAAAGCTCAGATCCTGTTTTCCAGAGATAGCAAGTGCCTGCATTGCTGAGGGACAGCAGATGCCTTCTTCATGTGGACCTGGGGCTCTTTGAGACAGATACACCCCCAGGAGAAAGGGGAAAAAAATAGAAAATCAGTGACTGCTTCTGAAGTCACAGACACACATTAATAGAGTTTGTCTGAAAAGAGACAAACTCTAAAAGAAACTCTCTAAAAGAGCTTGTTGTGTACACTTATACCAGCAGGTGCCAGGCTCGCTTTTTTTTTTACTGTTTGTTCTTTAAACGCTTGATCAGAAGAAGCTCCATTCCACATCCAGTTTATTCCCCTGCTGCTAACCCCTAAACCCAGACTTTGGAGGAAGTGACTTCTATATGCAACCAGTTTGTTGGGGATCCTAAGCTGAAAGATCCTTTCAACTCATCCATATTTCTTTGATTTTCTAGGCATGGAGCACACACTCATGAAAAGGCCAATGGTTGCTGCAGTTTTCTGGGGCACCATCTGCTGTAAACATCACCAAAACTTCCTCATTTCTCCTAAGTGACCTTAATTACATTTTGCAGGCTCTGCTTAATGTTTTGCTGATTCTGAGTAATCATTTACTCATCCTTCTGCTCGACAAAGAATGTTTTCAGGAATGAAGCAATTGGTTTTGCAACCTTCATATGAAACACTGGTGCTCTTAGAGGATTTATCACCTGGAACTGGCAGCAGCAGGTTCCCAGAAGGATAAAAAGATGGAGAAGACAGTTAAGAACTGACATGATAACTTAATCTTTTTGCCTTGGGTTGCTTGGGACCATGACCTTCTCCAGCAAGTCAAAAGGAAGCAAACCCTTTCTGCATACATAAAGTTCCCATCAGGGATCAGCCTGGAGAAGAGAAGGGTGAGGGATCTCACCAATGTTTATAAGTATCTCCAGGGTGGGTGTCAAGAGGATGGATCAGACTCTGTTCAGCGGTGCCCAATGACAGGATGAGGGGCAACGGGCACAGACTGAAACACAGAAGGTTCCATCTGAATATGAGAAACTTCTTCACTTTGAGGTGCCAGATCATGGACCAGGCTGCCCAGAGAGGTTGTGGAGTCTCCTTGTCTGGAGACATTCAAACCCACCTGGACACCTTCCTGTGTGATCTGCTCTGGTGACCCTGTGTTAGCAGGTGGGTTGGACTGGATGATTTCCAGAGGTCTCTTCCAACCCCAAGAGCTCTGTGATTCTGTGCATAATGTGTGCTTCTGTCATATAACATTATTGGGAGGGGACAAAAATCCAATACTAAAAGAGATAACCAGATATTTCCAGTCATATCAAGTCACAGCAGCTCCCTTGGGTTAAGTATGTGTCCTACCACATGTGAATGTCACCTGTGGAAATGGAAACCTCTAAGGTGAGCATGGGTTGAAGACACTCCTGAGCAAGTTGGAAGGAAGGCACTGGAATGTAGAGGAGCTGTAGGGCATGGACACAAGTGTGCAAGGAAGATCTGGTGATGCCAGAGATTACTCTGGTCTGAAAAGACCAGGTCTAGCATATCAGGGAGTATCACCCACTACTCTTAACCATGCCTTGGCATCTCCATTGACTCTGCCTGCACAGAAGGGAGGGATAAACATTGTATGGGACCGACATCCAGGCCAGCAGCACCACGTTCATCTGACAAAGAGCGAGATGCATTCATTCAAACAGCTGGGCATAACTCCCTCCCCAAGGTTTTTAGCTGTAACTGGTGATTTAGGATGATATCCTTCTGAAAGGAGACAGCGATCAACATGAAATTCTGTAAAGGAGACTTTTTGTGAAGAAAAGGCCCCTAACAACTTCTGAAAAAAACAAAATCAAAACTCTTCAATATATCTCAAGTTGAGCATCCATAACACTATTTATTTCTAAGAAAAAATAAATCAACCAAACAGTAATATTGCTGTTATTATTATATAAATAAAAGGTCTTTATTCTCCGGGACATCAGGGATGGAAGGAGGATCCAGAAATTCCTTTTTTCCCCACACACTCCTCACTAGAGAGCACCAGCCAAACTGATTGAGATAAAACCATTCAAAGGAACTGAGCGCAGCTTTGGGAAGGGCTTTTCTCTGAACTGAGAATGATGTTCACTAACGCAGCTTCTCCTACCTGCCAATGGCAGTCATCATTTGCACATCGGTGATGCTGTCATCGTTGGTTAGGTTTCGTATGACGCCATCCATGAGCTCCAGAGGGACAAACTGGACCACACTGGCCAAGGCGTTGGATGGTGCTTCCTGCTCCTCTGTAAGACATGGAAGAACACCAGCAATTAAGACGTTAGTTGCCATGAAAACCAGGCACATGTGGGTATTTCTTGTCTGTAAAAGCCAAATAATTTCTGCCTACGTAAGTGGAGCAGATAGTCAGCTGCTGTAAATCATAGAATCACAGAACAGTTTGGGTTGGATGGGACCTTCAAAGCTCATCCAGTGCCACCCCTGCCATGAGCAGGGACATCTTCACCAGCTCAGGTTGCTCAGAGCCCCGTCCAGCCTGGCCTGGGATGTCTCCAGGGATGGTTCATCCACCACCTCTCTGGCCAACCTGGGACAGGCTCTCACCACCCTCAGTGTCAAAAATTTCTTCCTCATGTCTGGCCTGAATGTCCCCTCCTTTGGTTTAAAACCATCACCTCTCATCCTATTGTAACAAGCCCTGCTAAAAACTCTGTCCCTATCCTTCTTGTAAAGAACCCCATAAAATTTGACTTCATCAGAGCCAATATTTACATTCCCAGCCTTTTTTTTTTTAATTACCTGTTGAAGAAATGATAGTGAACAGCTCCTTCAGAGAGGGCAGGATGGCCGAGGTCTGAGTCCTCCAGATCCTCTGCAGCAAACCGCTCACTTTGTTCACCTGCTCCAAAAACTCCATGATGGCCTCTTCCCCCTCGGAGACGCACTGGAACTGCCCGATGCACCGGATCAGCTGCTGGCAAAACAAAACCTGGTGTTTGCCCGTGGGGATGCACTGAGGGTGCTGGGTTAAGAGTTTGCTGATCTTCGCGCACTGCTTGGGGCTGGGCCTCTCACAGACTTTCCGGAGAACCTCGATCCTCAATAAGCTGAAGATGCTGTTTGCTGATGGGCTTTCCGAGACGAACTGCAGTCCTAACTGGATATAATCAAGTACATAATGGCTTCTCTTCCCCAAAGGTCCATAGCCTTCCTGGAGGAGACTCAGTAGGAAGCGGACGTTGAAGAACTCCTCAAATTCCTCTGGGTGGTAGTGACCATAGACCTCCAAAACCTCTTTCCCAATCTCTCTTTTATACTTGGTGTCCCCTGTGAGATAAAGCTTGGTAGACAGCTCCAGCATGGACCAGCATTGCTCACTGTCCATGGGCTGCTTTGCTGCCTCGATGACACGCCTCACAAGCCCTTGCTTCACATTATTGGGGTATGAGGACATCACCACAGCTTCCAGTATCTTATCCATCCCTGCTCCCAGCTGCTGAAAGAGAGGAACAGAGAAATAGATTAGTTCAAGCAGGGCCTGCTGAGCTTTCAAGCACAGGTTGGCAAGGAAGGTCAAAGAAGGAGAGCTTGAGACCTGTCTGGGACCACTATGAAGATAATTCTTGTGCCCTTTTCATGGTGGCATTCAGAAAAGTTTCCACTCCTATGATGTTTGAAGCCCCCATGAATACAGAAAAACACAGAACTTCTTCAGACTAATCACACATTTGAGCATTTTTGTCTTGTAAACATCCAAGTACAACCTTACACTTGACCTGAGGGATGGATGAGCTCCTTCTCCTCAATAGGTTCAGCAACTCAAGATGGTGGCCCATGTTTCATAAAACCCAATCCCCCCTGGAGACATCCTGCCACAGACCCACAGAGGGGCTGAGCGGGGAATTAGAGGAGCCAAGTTCTTCTACTGGTGTCTGCTGGCTCAAGTGTCCTCAAGAAGGAAAGATGCTCCTGATGGTTGTCTTCAGAGTCAGGGAAGGAAAGAAGAGCCCTGGGAAGCAGAGAGGGGATTGCAGCCCCTCTGTGCAATATCAGAGGTGAACGTTTGACATTTACGCTATGCTACCAACCGCTCCGGCTGAGTGGTGCAGTCTTGGCTGCTCCCCAGGGACCTGCCGCATTTGTATGCGGGACCAACGCAAGAGAGGAGAGAAAGTGCAGACTCAGGAAAAGTTTCCCATTCGTCATGGCCCAAATTCAGCAGCAATAAAGCGTTAGAGGAGAGTGCTTAAAAAAAAAAACACCCTAAGGATTTCCCTGGAAGAGCTCAGAACAACATTTATAACCAGGTGTTGGATGCACTACTGCACAAGAAACCTCCTTACAGAGTGATAAAATTAGACACACAGAACTTTTTGAAATGTATTACAGGGACTACCAAAGGCTCACCCACAGCAGGTCCCCCCTGGTATGATGTGCTGCACAAATAACAGGGTCCAGAGGAGCCAAAGCAATGATGCGAGGCTGGAACAGCTCTGCTGGGAGGACAGGCTGAGAGAGCTGGGGTGTTCAGCTGGAGAACAGAAGCTCTGGGGGGACTTTATTTCAGCCTTTCAGTGTTTAAAAGAGGCCAAAAGACAGACAGGGACAGACTTTCTAACAGGGCCTGTTGTGATAGGACAAGCAGTGATGGTTTTAAACTAAAAGAGGGGAGATTCAGGTCAGACATGAGGAAGAAATTTTTTCTAATGAAGGTGGTGAGAGCCTGTCCCAGGTTGGCCAGAGAGGTGGTGGATGAACCATCCCTGGAGACATCCCAGGCCAGGCTGGACGGGGCTCTGAGCAACCTGAGCTGGTGAAGATGTCCCTGCTCATGGCAGGGGTGGCACTGGATGAGCTTGGAAGGTCCCTTCCAACCCAAATTATTCTACAATTCTACGATTCTGTGATTCATTCAATCCTGACAAGGGGCTTGGTTCTCTCTCAGGCTGATCACAGAAGGGAACTTGAGGATGGGTCACCCTAGTCTTGCTGCCTGAAGCGCAACTAGGTCTCAGCTGACAAGGCTGAAACAAACTCCCTCCATAGTCAACAGAGAGACAAATCCGGTGTAGAGTATCTAAGACCTGTAAAGGTAAACGTTCTTCCTCATCGGGAAATGCCATGATGTCTCATCTTGACATAGAATCATAGAATCATAGAATGCCCAGGGTTGGAAGGGACCCACAAGGATCACTGAGTCCAACTCCTGTCCCTGCACAGGACAACCCCACAGTTCACACCGTGTGTCTGAGGACGTTGTCCAGTCTCTTCTTGAACACTGTCAGGCTTGGGGCCGTGACACCTCCCTGGGGATTCTGCTCCAGCATCCAGCACCCTCTGGGTGAAGAACCTTTTCCTCATGTCCAACCTAAACCTCCTCTGGCATGTCTTCCTGTCATTTCCTTGGAGGACTTTGAAGACACACAAGAACTACCTGAGTTGACCTTGTGGTGGAGGTTTCATGTTCTTCTCACCAACAAAGGACTTTGCAGTACAAGGTTGGGCTTTAGGTAGCATGGTCCCACCTCCACCTCTCTAACTGCCCCAAGTGTCAGCAGGAGGGGACAAACCAGCCCATGTTACTATTGTATCAGGGTACACCAAGCTGCTCCTTGGGTATGGGCAGACAAAGCTGGGATGGAGCCAGGAAGCTCATAAGAAAGAGACATTTATCATATATATTACAGTCTTAGAACTGTATTAAAACAACATTCAAGTTACTTTATTATATGTAATAATAAATATTTCAGGCTTAAAACTACATGAAAAGAGCATTCTACACTAAAAGATCATTCACATGTCAAAGGTTAGGAATTAAGATGGCTAATTCAACCCCAGCATGGCTCCAGATGCTTTCAGAGACATATTATTTAAAGGATCTCATATTAACTTTTTCCCCAGGACCTGCCTGGAGAATGAATCAGGGTTTGCAGTGGAGACTGTTGTCTGTAAGATCACTGCCTCATTTATTGAAGAAATGGGAAATGTGTCATAAATAACCCAGGGAACTGCAGGAGAAGGAAGGACATTTTCATTGCTGGGCAGTTGAATGCTGCCTTGGAGATCTGGTCCCTGGCTATCCTCTGCTTAATACTGAAATAAAGACTAAATATTCAGATAATCAGGTTTCTATAATGAGTGCTGACGAAGTGGGACAACCTTTCTGCACGTCATCTTTCTCACTGGCAATAACAACTCATGGAAAAGTTGAGAGTTCCTGGAGCACAGAAGGATGTTGCAGAAGGTCAAAGTGTTAATTATTAATCTGAAGAGCTGCTTCGGAGTTCCCATCTGTTCTGTAGCTCATATAAAACAGCAAGTACACAACATGAGCTTTGCGGCGAAAGAGAAAAAAATCCCATGAAATTGCAAAACTGCTCTGCTTCCCTGGTGACAGAACAGCAGGAGGAACATGGATAAAATCACAGAATCGGGAGGGAAGGGACCTTGGGAGGTCTCTAGACCAAACCCTGCATGAAGCTGAAATCGAAACAAGCTGCACAGGGCTTTGTCCATTTAAGTCTTAAAAACATCCCAGGATGGAGATGACATGACCATCCTGGGCAACCTGCCTCGGTGCCTAATTACCTCATAGTGGGAAGTTTTTCCTTATTTCCAGTTGGAAATTCTTGTTTCAATTTATGTCTGTTTTTTCTCATTGTCTTGCCATGTGCTGCTGTGAAAAGCCTGGCTCCATCTCTCAAATGACCTCCTTGTAGGCACTGGGGAGTCCATCCCAGGTGCATCCATGCCAGATGAGTCCATCCCAGGTGAACCCATACCAGGTGAGTCCAACCTAGGTGAGTCCACCCCAGGTGCAGGACTTTGCATTTGTCCTTGTTGAATTCCATGAGGTCCTGGTCCTCCTGTATGGCAGCCATGCCCTTGAGCATGTTGACTATTCCCCAAGTTTGATGTCACTCACAAATTTGATGAGGTTGATAATAAAAATATGTAAAATGAAAGGTTCCAGGATGGAGCCAGGCTCTTCTTGGTGGCAAACAATGATAGGACAAGGGGTAATGGGATCAAGCTGGAACACAAGAGGTTCCATTTAAATTTGAGAAGAAAATTCTTCTCAGTGAGGGTGACAGAGCCTGGAACAGGCTGCCCAGGGAGGTTGTGGAGTCTCCTTCCCTGGAGACATTCAAAACCCACCTGGACATGTTCCTGTGTGACCTCATCTGGGTGTTCCTGCTCTGGCAGGGGGATTGGACTAGATGATCTTCTGAGGTCCCTTCCAATCCCAAACATACTGTGATACTGTGATAGTTCTAGCCAGTTTCCACCCAATCAGCAGCCCAACCACCCAGACTGCAGTTTCTCTTGTATCTTTAATACAGGGATGGTGCAGAACATAATCTCAAAAGCCTTCCTGAAGCCAAAGAAGACAACACGTGCTACTCTCCCCTCATCCACACATCTATCAGCCCATCCTCAGAGGCCATCATGTAGGCCAAGCATGATTTATCCTTGGTAAATGAATGCTGGTCATTCCCAGTCACCTCCTCCTTCATGTGCTCAGATACAGCTTCCAAGAGGATGTTCTCTAGGATCACCCCAAGAACAAAAGGGAGGCTGACAAAACTAGGTTCTCAAACAATCCTTCTTGACTTTTTGAAGATGTGTTAGAGAGGGACATGTGCTTTGGAAAATGGAGGGATGTTATTCTACCTCATCCTTGTCATACAGATGGTCACACATACAAAAATGTCCTGAAGACACTTTCTGTTCCACCTGGCAGATCAATGAGCGTCGACGGCATTAGGTGCCACACACTGCAATCCCAAACACACACCAGGCTCCCATGCCCCCTCAAAACAAAAAAGGTGCTGTAAGCGAGCATCCCTGGCTCCAGACTTAAATTCCATCTAAAGCCACAAATAAAATGAAGTCTTTCTTCAACATTTGCAACACGTGTTGCTGACGACGAGATGTGTCCCTGCAAGGACAGATACTCAACCATGCTCTAGAAAACAGAGAGGGGAAAGGATTTTAAGCAAAGAACAGCATCGGTCATATTAGCTTCACTCTCCAAACCAAGTTAAAAAAAAACCACATATAAAATCCAACCTCAGGATGAAAAGTCACCTTGGGCTTTGCTAGAGTCTAATCTTCTTAATCTGCACTGTTCAGAGGTGTCCTTATATTTCTCTTCTGCCTGTGTTTTTTCTTTAATTAGGATTCGTTTCAATGAAGTCTATCCAATTACTTCTGAATCAATTCATTCCCCTATCCCTGCCAGCAGCTGATTTCCAGTAAAGGCTCCTTAGTATTTTTTGCAGACTGCAGTATCAGTTCCCACACCCTAGATCTTACAAAGCTCTGCAAAAGCAGATCTGAGATGCATGTTACCTTTAGGAAATCTCGATAATAATTTCAGCACATTTCCTACAATGTCATCATATATAGTTCGATAGATACCACTAAAGGAGGAAAAGATCCCACCCTCCAAACACAGATTGATAAATAAAGTGATTTGTTTCGTATTTACAAAGGAGAAGAAGAAATCATTATCTACTCCTCTGAATTCCCTGGAAGTACAGAAACAAGATTCACCTTTTATTATCCTTAACTCCTGCTCAAATGGTTTCTCTTCTGTCAGCTAAGACATTACTGTTATTCTTGTTGCATCCTCCAGGCAGTTAGGCAATTAGGGCTCAATCCTGCAGCCTGCTGAGCTGCTGCAGGATGGAAGGGCATATACATAGTGCCTTGTTGGAGCTCAAAATACTGCACGAAATGTACTGCGTTCTCTAAAATGTCTAGAAAATTTGCCATGACTTGGCATGCAACTTGTTAAAAGGACCATCCTCTGTTGTCACACACCTCTCTAGGTCTGTGTTCCAAAGCAATTGTATCCTGATTTTCTTTTTTCATGGAACAAATGTCCCCTTAATTCATAGGCAAATGGGAATTTATTTTTGTTTTTGCTCCAAAGTACCTGCTTGTTCATCCAGCCAAGAAGGGGAAACCACAACCTGTGTCTTGTCATTACCACATCCAACAGATACAGCATGACCAGCAGGTATTGGACAGTCACAGACAGTCATTCTTACCGCTCCCCTAAGACTATTTTTCTAAAAGGCTAAAAGACCTCTAAATAACTAGGAAGAAATTGCAATTTCCCTACAGAGTTGGAAATCATCAAACAAAGGGCACTGCTGGGCCCTCATCCATGTTACTGCACCTCCTGCTTCTGCCTCCCCATGGTCAAGTATCATTTTCACATCTGGTTATACTCATTTAGCTGAGAACTGATTTCTGACTACTTAACCTTAATTAATGTAAGTGACGTGATTCCAAACCAATGATCTCCTGTGTATAAGTCAAACACTCACAGTGACCTAATGCTGTAGTTTCTCAAGTCCTCCCAATTACATAATTGCTGCTTCTCTCTTTGCCTCTTTCTTAATTATTTCACACCCATCTACTCATTCTCTGAAGCCTCATCCTCCCTTACATATTATTTGCACCATAATAGAATCATAGAACGGTTTGGGTTGGAAGGGACCTTCCAAGCTCATCCAGTGCCACCCCTGCCATGAGCAGGGACATCTTCATCAGCTCAGGTTGCTCAGAGCCCCGTCCAGCCTGGCCTGGGATGTCTCCAGGGATGGTTCATCCACCACCTCTCTGGCCAACCTGGGACAGGCTCTCACCACCCTCAGGTGCAACAATTTCTTCCTCATGTCTTGCCTGAATCTCCCCTCCTTTAGTTTAAAACCATCACTCCTTGTCCTATCAATAATGCCTGGAGCCTTCAACTGAGATAGAACCCACTGGCCTACAAACTGTATCTATAGGAATATACACAAGGGAATATTTATATCTCACTTAAGCGACATGGCTATTGTAGCAATATGAAATATCGAGGCACATCCAGATCCAAGCATTTTCTCAAGGAGATGCAGCAGGCTGTGGCAGAGCCAGCAGCCAAACCTCCACACATCTGCAAATACCTTAAGGGCAATGCTGCACCAGACTTTGCTTCAGCTGCTCTCCCAGTTGCACACAACGAAGTGCCACAGCAGAGCAGAGGATAAGGCCCAATATTTATCTGGTCCAGGCAGAAACTCAGAGCTAATAAGTGCAAAAAAATCCACCTAAATACCCCCATTAGAAACAGAAGTGGGTAGAGTCAGAACAGAGAAAAAATAGCCAGCACACAAGCCTGGCTAATTGTTTTTTGCATGTGATTATAATTTGCCTTTCTAAATTCACCTTCTCTTTTTAAGAAGATCACATATCCTTCACTTCTTGTCCCAAACAGTTTTCCAGTGACAGATTGCGCTTGTGTTGTGCATCTCCTACTCACTAGAGCTAATTACTTTTGGCTGGCGGGGCTCTTGGTGCTTTCCCATCCTCCATTGCACTGAATCAGAACAGCCCTTTAGTACAGCACCAATGGAGATTCCCCTTCAGCCACAGGCAGATTTGGAGCAGGAGGTTGTCCCCATGCTCTGCAGGACCTTCCAACCTGCTCAGCAGCTTTCTGGGGGATAAAGATTTATTTGGGCATCATCACCCAACTGGGCTGTTGGCATTTTGCATGGCTTTGCTGTACATCAGGAGCTCCACCTTGGGAACAGTGAGTTTCTCTCCTTGTCTAAGGGGTCCCTAAAAAGGAACTAACCAAAAGACATCTATTAGCAACCAGCCTAAATTTACCATACAGTAGTCCCTATCTTTGCTGAAATCTGTTCATGTTTTAGATCCACTGATCATTGCAGACCTTTTTCCTTTTTACTTTTTGGATATTAGGGAAAAAATTATTCCCAGAAAGGGCTGTCAGGCATTGGAACAGGCTGCCCAGGGCAGTGGTGGAGTCACCATCCCTGGAGGGGTTTAAAAGGTGTTTAGATTAGGTTCTTAGGGACATGGTTTAGTGCTAGAATTAGGTTATGGTTGGACTTGATGATCCTGAAGGTCTCTTCCAACTGAAATATTTCTATGATTCTATTCTGCAGTACCAAGTATTTCATCATTTCCTTTTTCTCTAAAACATTGTGAATATGTTTGGCCGCACCATACAGTTCTATCAGCCATCTCCAAGTGACCTACGATGGTCTTAATTCACAGACAACAGTCCTGGGCTGGCTGCCCTACCCAAACCCATCTACCTTAGTTACCCTGCTCTCTTATTTCTCCAGTGCTTCTTGAAAGAAACAGCAAATCCCCTTGCTTCTGTTTTTTGTTTTGTTTTGTTTTGTTTGCTGTTAAGTTCTCAGTCATCAAGCAAAAGGTTTTGGCTGAATAACTGTGAGCACAATAATACCAAATAAAGCCCAAGGCCCCAAAATTTCATCCTCTTTTACCCACCAGACTCCTCCTCCCAGCTCCATTCCTCCCCTCCAGTCAACAGCAACATAAACACATCTCTAATACCTACTGGTATCCTTTCCTAATAAGCATTTCAAAACCGTCTCTAGCATATGATCAGCCATCCTGGTATGGATGCAGAAGGCAAGGCACAAGGAACTAAATTATTCTCTCCCGTTGCCTTGAAAACCAGCAGCAGAGAAAGGCTCACAGGGTAGGACTTGCTCTAACCACTAGACCAGCCCTGACAAACCATTGGCTCTAAGGCTAAGCCCAGAACCAACCACAGGCAAAATAACCCATCCCGGTTCCTTTTTCATTTTCTGAATATATTTGGCATCAGATACACAAAAGCTTCATCCTGCCTACACTAGGGAAGCTTTTCCCAGGACGGTCACGCTTCCTCACATCCCCCAGATGAACATATCTTCTTTTTCTTCCCCAAAAGCCGTCTGCTTTCCTCCTTAGCCAGAGCTCTCAGCCAGGGCTGTGCTACTTGACTTTATACTCGAAGTGCCCAGATCCTGCACTGACCTTCACACCAGTGTCCTTTCTATTATCATCCCTGGAAACTGTAAATACATCTACTCCGGAACGCTGGTTGTTTTCTTGGGGGTATTTATAGCACTAACATCACTCTTCTTTCTTCACATTTCTGTCTGCTTTTGTCTGTGTGTAGAAATTAAATCTCTGGATATAACCCAAGGAAAAACCACGTCCTGTTCTCCAAAGCACAACGGACTGAGGGACGAAACTGCCTGGGATGCATCAGACACTCTCTTACTGCTTGGAAATACAGAGATCTCCAATTTTTTAGTGAAAAACGGGATCTGACACTCATTTGAGACCTCAGTTTCCCTCCAGCCCACAACATGTTTGGCTTTGTATCGGCCAATCCAGAAACCAGGGCGGTTGAGTGAGAGACCATGGCAAACTTTATGGGCTCCATCACAACGTGTCCAAGGCATTTTGAACTCCCTCCCCAGGTGAAAGCTCAGCCCCTTGCTACATCCCTCCAGCCTGAGGTAGGGCATAAAGTTGGAATTCCTCTGCCATGAGTTCCATGATATGAATACAGTAGGATGTAGTTTTGTTCCCAAAGTGTTTTGAAAATGTCACGGAAGTGGCAAATACTCCAACATCTGCTTTTACCCTTCAGTAACACATACGAAGTCCAAGCTAGGGTAGATTTAACCTGAAAGGGGTTTGGATCTGAGCTGCTCTGAATTTGACCCTCACTTTTAGGGCTTTTTGGCTCCCTATGGGACAGGAACTTCCCTGGGTGTCTTCCTTCGGGAAACGCCCAACTTTTCTTGGCCAGTTCCTCCAAACAAGATGCTGCCTTGCAAACAGGGTTGCAAAGCCCTGCAGGCACTGGGGAAATGCACATGCACCCACCTACCAATGTTCCTACTGTATCCCTCCCTCCAAGCATCCTCCTGTAGCCTGACCCTCAAACATCCAAATCCTCAAGGATCCTTCCTCCAGGGTTCCCTCCTGCATCCTGACCACAGAGCATCCCTCTCTCTCTGAGCATCCTGATGGTAACCCTGACTCCTGAGCACCCCTCCTGAATCCTTCCCTCCAAGCATCACTCCATTAAGCATCCTTCCTGCACCCCGACCCTCCGAGCAGCCCTTACTCCAGCCATCCTTCCTTCATACCCCCCTCCAAGCCCTCCATCACATCCCAACCCTCAAGCATGCTTTCCAGTATCTCTCCTGCATCCCGAACCTCAAGCACCCCTCCTGCACCCCTTCCCTGAGCATCCCAGTTCCTGAGAACCCTGAGTGCACCCTGACCCCCAGGTATCCCTTACTCTCAGCTCCTTCCTGCATCTTGACCCTGAATATTGAAACCCCAAGGATCCCACCTGAACACCCTCCTGCATCCCTTCATCTGTGTATCCCTCTCTCTAAGCATCCCTCCTGTATCTCTTTCCCCGGCATTGCCCATGCATCCTTGCATCCCTTCCCTCTGAGCAGACCAACTCCCAAACACCCTTCCTGTGCTGTTTTCCATGAGCATCCCTCCTACACCCCTTTCCCCAGAACTTCCTTTCTGCATCCCAACCCCCAAGCATCCCTCCATCTGAGCATCCTGATCCCCGGATACCTTTGCCTCTGAGCATTCCTCTCGCACCCTTTCCCTGGTCACCCTCCCTTTGAACAGCTTGAGTCCTGAGCAACCTCCTGCAGCCCTTCCCTGGCCACCCCTTCGGCATCCCTCACCCTGAGCATCTCTGCTGTATCCCTGACCCCAAACATCCTTCCTGCACCCCTTTCCCTGACTACCCCTCCTGTATCTCTCACCCTGAGCATCCCTCCTGTATCCCTTTGCCTGACTGCCACTCATGCATCCCTTTCTGTGAGCACCCCTCCTGCATCTCTCACACCAAGAATCTCTCCTCCACACCTTTCCACAACTGTCTGTCCTGTATCCCTTCCCTTGAGCATCCCTCCTGTACTCATTTCCCTGATTACCCCTCCTGAATCCCTTGCTCTGAGCATCTCTCCTTCATCCCTCACCCCAAGCATTTCTCCTCCACCCCTTTCCGCAACTATCCTTCCTGCATCCTTCTCCCTGAGCCTCTCTCCTGCATCCCTTTCCCCAACTATCCTTGCTTCATCCCTTCCCCTGAGCATACCTCCTGTACCCTTTTCCCCAACTACCCTCTTGCATCCCTTCCTTTGAGCATCCCTCCTGCATCCCTCACCCCAAGCATCCCTCCTGCATCCCTTGCTCTGAGCATCCCTCCTGCATCCCTTGCTCTGAGCATCCCTCCTTCATCCCTCACCCTGAGCATCCCTCCTGCGTCCCTTTGCCTGATCACCCCTCCTGCATCCCTTGCTCTGAGCATCCCTCCTTCATCCCTCACCCTGAGCATCCCTCCTGCATCCCTTTCCCCAACCACCCCTCCTTCACCCCTTCCCCTGAGCATCCCTCCCCTACCCTGACCCCAAGACCACCCTCCTCCACCCCTCCCCAAGCACCCCTTCCCCCGCACCCCCCTTTCCGATCACCCCAACCCCTGACCACCCCTCCAACCCCGCTTCTCCGCGTCACCTGGGGCCGTGGCCGGCAAGAAGCCGCAGTCTCTCGGGCAGCAGCGGGGCAGGGCCGAGGGTGAACAGCGAACTACAACTCCCAGCTCGGCCGGGTCCGGCCGAACCGCCCCCCCGGTTCCTCCTCCCGCCGCCGCCTCCGCCTCCCGCGGTGCCCGGAGAGCGACGGGGCCCGGCGGCTGGAGGGGGCGCAGGTGGGTACCCGGGGACGGGAGGGGGGATCCGACCGGCTCGGGGGGGCGTGGGAGGTGGGGGGGGGCACCTCATGATAACCCCCCCGGGATGGGGAAACTGAGGCACGGGTGGGAGGCGGCGACCTGGGGCTGCTGCGCGGTGAAATGCGGTGGGATGGGGAAGGATTGGAGAGCCACCGCTCGGGGTTGCTTTGGGGTTATTTTTTCAGTCTTTTAAGCTAATTTATTAGTGCGAGTGCCTGGCTGTGTAGGGAGGAACCGTCCCTACGGTTGCCCGTAACTGGGTAGGGCTCAGTGCCACCTTCCAAACTTTGCAACCCCCCACCTGCTTTCCATCAAACATCTCCAAAATTAAAGGATTTACAGCGATTTAGCAAATCCCAGCCCTGTACCCCCACATCCCCCACATTGTGTCCAGCCCCGAACGGTGGTGTGGGGCCAGCTGGGCAACCTACATGATCCATAACCCTGCGGAGCGTCTAATTCTGGATGGCACTCACCGTGTTAGTGTTATTTCTGGATGCTTTTTGCCAGCGTGCAGCAATTGGCTGCCCTCTTAGCTGCAGGGGCAGCCGGGAGGTGCTGGTGTCAGTGGGAGATGGGGTGGATGCCAGATTGCTGAGCCACCCCATCCAGCATCACGCAGGTGGTGGTTTGCCCCATGTCCAGGGAAGAAATAAAAGTATATCTGGAAGATATTCCAAGGGTACCAAGTGATACCCCTGTAGATACTGGGTCAGGACATGAGAAATCAGTGAAAAATTTGCTGAGGCTGCGTTTAAATTGGTATAATGGGCTGTACAAAGGGTTATATCAGCTGCTTGGAAGGAAAAGTGTTGCTCCGGCTGCCAGGAGACCCCGAATGGGCTCCGTCCTGGCGCTGCCCCCCAGCAATCTGCGTGGCCCACACAGCGGCCCCCGAGGTCACACCAGCAGAGCACCAAGCACCGCGGCGCTTTGGTGTTTATCCTCCAAACCCCGCTGCAGCCGCATCTCTCTGGTTCTGTGCTCCCTCTCCCCCTCCATCTTGTCTTCTGCTGTTCTCCTCCAGTAGCCGTGAACCTTCATTTCGTTTTCCTTCTCTCCGCCATGCGCTGCTGCTTTCATTCCTGTTCTCTCAGGAGGAACCTGACCTTTGTTTTGGTTTGCTTCTTCCTTTTACTAAGCACCAGCTCTGTTTTCCTGCCCTGACGTCCCTACCCCCTTCTCTTTATTGCTTAAATTCAGCCTGTGCAGAGAGCCACACACGCAGCCCTTTGCATTCACCTGCATCCCAGGAGATGCTCCAGAGCATCGAGGTGCAGGTCTGAGAGGGATGGACACACAGCATCTCGCCCACAACAAACCAGGGATGTTGTGAAGCTCCTGTTTGTGCTTTCGCATTGTTCACGCATCTGGCTGGCAGAGTTTCTGTGTCTAATAAAGCACGGTTAGAAAATTAAATATAAATAAATATAAATAGCTGGCGGCTAAGCAGCTGCTCTCCAGAGGTGAACAGTCGATGTGTCTATGGCCAGGTATCGCAGCCACCGGCAAATCGATACGGATGATTCTCTCTGACAGCATGAAGGGAAGGGTGAGACGTGGTTTCCTGCCACGTGCCTGCTGGGAGTTTGAGTCCCCTCCTGGAGCTTGTCACCCGTGTCACCCGTGTCCCCTACACCATGCTTGGGGGCGAGCAGCCTTTCCCCAAACTGGAAATTTATAGAATCATAGAATCATTTCAGTTGGAAGAGACCCTCAGGATCATCGAGTCTAGTTTCCAGTGGCTCACAGAGCTCCCCAAAACAAAAAGTGCTGCATTTTGGGATATATTCCTCCTGGCAGACACACCATGCTCTGCTTCACCGGCTGAGTTTTAAGCCTCTAAGTGCTGCACTATATTTATTGGATGGGATTATATTAAACAAGTATCCAAGATTAGGTGGGTCCTCCCTGCAGCGATGGGAAAACACGAGATTTCCTCTCTATGATTACTATAAATAAGCAAATAGGGTGTAGAAATCATATTATGTATGTTTAACCTTCTGTAACTGAGGATGAGCTGAGCTAAATGAATGTGCATCAGAGGTGCGCGAAGCAGGGGTGAGTCTGTCCTTGCGAGGGATTTTGTCCCAAATCCTTCCTTAAACCCAGCTCTCACTTGGTGCCTGCTGGCTGGGTAAGTAGTCAGCTGAGCTTTTCTATCTTTTTCTTCATCCCTTAAGTACTATTTATTTTGTTTCTGCCATCCTTTTGTTGTTATTGTATTATTATTTTCCTCCTGGAGTGACTTCCAGGCTTCAAACTGCCTCGTCTGCAATCCCTGCAACTCACTGTGGCACAGACTGGGAAATTGTCCCCCGGAGAAGGGACAAGGCACAAAACTTGTCTGCAGGTAGAGTCTCAGCAAATGCCACAGGGTTGGTTGTGCCCAGGTCTGGAGTTCAAAACTTCATGAGGTTTTTTCTTCTCTCGGGATTCGGGTGTTTCATGGAAACTGGAATTTTGACCTCAAACAGAAAGGTGGGTTTTAGTAAGAGGTGGTGGAGTGAAGTGGTAGGTGCTGAGTGTGGGAATGTGAGACAAAACCCAAGGCAGAATGAACACCACACAAAACCAGATCTTTTTGGCTGATTATGTGTTGCCATTAACATGCTCTAACAACACAGACTGGAGCCCCATCTCATGAACAACCATCTTCTGCCCAACCACGTTTAAAGTCACCACCTACCATACAGATGCCCAGATATTGCTCTCTTTTTCGTGCCTCCTTTTGCGCTGAGATCAATCCTGCCCCTCCCAATGCGGAATGAGTTCCTATAACGCATTATCTGACCGGCCTCTCGGCACATTTATCCGCCTGATGTGGCTTTCACCAGCTCTCTTGGGCAACACTCAAAAAGCCAGAGAGGATTTTAGTCTGGCTGCTCTTAGCAGAAATGGTCCCGTGCTTGCTTTAATTTTATTGCCACTTAGGCATCCTTCATTGTGCTGACCTAAATAATTAATCTCCTTTTATATATATATATGTATATATGTTTTATTTTTCTGTGTGTGTACGTTGCAGTTCACTGTTACTCTCAACAATCTCTTAACAAAGCCACACATATTTCATTGTCTTAAATACAGGTTTCTAAAGTTTAGGTCGTGGCGGGATGTTTTACGGGTGAGATATTGAAGGCTACGCTATAGAATTAACCAGCAGTTCAATACGTTATGCGTAAAATTAAAACTGGGGGCAGTGACTGTGTAAATGGCCACATATCACTGTGATAGCAGAAGACCCTGGTGTGGTCACCACAGCCATTAACTCATTTTTCAGGGGATGCTACAACTTTTAATGCATTTAATACCGCACATAAAGGCTCCAGAGGCCATGAACAGCCTGTGGGGTGGACTTTGTAAACCCTGTTTTAACAACTCATCATGATCCACTCCTACCAAATTATAGACCCCTCTTCCTTAGCTTAATTAATTTCATTAATGAGATCCCCTGAGCAACACTAGAATCATAGAATTACAGAATGGTTTGAGTTGGAAGGGACGTTAAAGATCATCTCAAGGCATTGCTACACTTTTTCCCAAATAAAAACTTATTGATCCGTTTAATATCTTTTCTCTGCCTTGCTGGTATTTACAGCTTCAACTAAAATAGTATTAACTTTATTTTGTTAATGCAGAGACAGTTTGCTTCTGATCTTCAATGAGACTGTTAACAGAACCTTATTTTTGGTGTTTCAGGGTAAGTTATTTTTAACTGGAATAATCTAAGTTATCAGTTTTTGTCTGAATAAGCAACCATAAAAATCCCATTTAAAAAGGCTTTATATATATATATGTCTTAAGGAAAGATCTATGTCTCTTTGAAAACAATAGAAATGTATTTATAACTTTAGACTTTCCATTAAACTGCATTTTTTGGCTAAAAAGCATAGACTACATCTGTACCCATTTCTCAGCGTGGTTAAAAACATAGTAATATTTGTGCCATTTCTTTACATTTTGCTTATGTTGGCACGTTGTGACTGATGCTGTTTTTTGGATAATTACTCGTACACTTGTGGCTTTTTGCCAAGTTGGGAGAAATAGGCACTCGGTTAGATTACGTACACAGAATTTTATTTATTAGCTAATCAAAGCGCTCTTAAATGTGATGGATATATGAAGGGAAATAAGCTTATCCAAAGCTGTCCTACATTCCTAACGATTAAGGCAATGAAGTGTTATGATAATGAAGAGACTGAGCTGATGGTTCTAAATACGTGGAGGCACTGATAAGTGAAAATGGGTAGATTTTGTCGTTTTGCAAGCTCTTTCATACCTTCCTGCTGTGTCAACCCGGATCACTCTTCCAGGTTCAAACGAATTATTTGCTGAGCTAAAGTCCTGGGGTAGGAGGTTGTTACAGAAATGTTCTCTTTGCATCCTCTGAGGATGCTGTGAGCAAAACCCATGTTTAAATTTACAAACCCTGGTCTGCTGAAACGCTCAGATGCTCAGACAGCAGCTTCTGTTCAGTAGTTTGACTTGTCCAGAAAGTCCACCAGCGCTTCTTTCTCTCAATTTAAATCCCCCAAAAATACGATGACTTTAAATCAACCATAGATTTTTTTTCCCCGTAGTATTAAATGCTTCTTTTTTAAAAAAGAAAGAAGTATTTAAATCCAAGTCACTCTAAAAGCACAAAATAAATCCTGTGCACTTAGACCAAATTTGCATCTTCGACTCTCAAATTAGATCTCTAGCTTACAGCCCCTGGAGCCTTTATATGTGGCATTAAATGTGTTAGAAGTAATTTGAATGAATTTTAAATGCTACTTGGGGAGCAACTACACGAAAGGCTTTAATGTAATTCTCTGCTTCCAAAAACCATAACCCAATTCGTACTTGTCCTCAGTGACTGCAGGTTATAGCCACCCATGTCCAAGGTCAGATGCTCTCTTGGTATCTCCTCATTCCAGAAATGCCACCAAGCAGAAGCGATTTCCATGCTGTATTCTTGCAGAAACTTCATATTGAATTAGAAAAGTACCCAGGCATGATAAAATGGGGTAGGGACTGCAAATGCTGATTGGATGAGCAAGGAGAGAAAACTGACAACCCATTTCATTTTCATTTTTATGAGTCTATGAAAAACTTTAGAAGAAAAAAGCAGCAAAGATTGACTTTCTTTCCCCATCTACTCTCCTTGGTTGGTCAACACATCAAGTCCAGATTGATGATGATGGATCCATGTATGCGCGCTCATTTGTGCTGCATTTTTGGGTCTTCCGAGGTTGCCAGATTATCACCAGATCCATCTTCATGCTCTGAAGATATAAACATGCAAGTTATGGGATGAATTAGGCAAAATAATTTAACTTATCATATGTTGAGTCCAGTTTATGAATGACAGTTGTCCTGCAGCCGTATCCATGGGCCAGATGTTTGCATTGTTAAATGTTTGAAATTTAATCCAGTGCGGAGGGATTCCAGTGGTTCCAGTATAAGTTGGTGAGTGACCTGTTGGAGAGCAGTGTAGGGGAAAGGGACCTGGGGGTCCTGGGGACAGCAGGGTGACCATGAGCCAGCACTGGGCCCTTGTGGCCAGGAAGGCCAATGGTACCTGGGGTGCATTAGAAGGGGGTGGTCAGTAGGTCAGAGAGGTTCTCCTGCCCCTCTACTCTGCCCTGGGGAGACCACACCTGGAATACTGTGTCCAGTTGTGGCCCCTCAGTTCCAGCAGGACAGGGAACTGCTGGAGAGAGTCCAGCGCAGGGCAACAAAGATGCTGAAGGGAGTGGAGCATCTCCCATGTGAGGAAAGGCTGAGGGAGCTGGGGCTCTGGAGCTGGACAAGAGGAGACTGAGGGGTGACCTCATTAATGTTTATCAATATGTAAAGGGTGAGTGTCAGGAGGATGGAGCCAGGCTCTTCTTGGTGACAACCAATGATAGGACAAGGGGTAATGGGTACAAACTGGAACACAGGAGGTTCCACTTAAATTTGAGAAGGAACTTCTTCTCAGTGAGGGTGGCAGAGCCTGGTCCAGGCCGCCCAGGGAGGTTGTGGAGTCTCCTTCTGTGCAGACATTCCAACCCGCCTGGACACCTTCCTGTGTAACCTCATCTGGGTGTTCCTGCTCCATGAGGGGATTGCACTGGATGAGCTTTCAAGGTCCCTTCCAATCCCTGACATTCTGTGATTCTGTGGTTCTGTGAAGTAGGAAGGTCCAAAATAAAATCAGGCTGGTGTCCTGGGAGACTGACATCCCACCTGTGTGGGTCTGTAGACTGCAGAATAGCCATAGGCAGAATGAAGTGGTCAAATTTCTGATGCTGTTGCTGTTAGCATAGATATGATCTTCATCTTGGAAGAGCTCATGTCACTGACATATTTTGTTAGCAGCCTCCCCTTTGAGACTGCTGATAAAGAAACCAGTTACAAGATATTTTAACATTATCTGTTCAGATGGGACCGAGATGTCTCCCTGCCATTCAATGTGTATCATAGAATCACAGTATCATAGAATAGTTTGGGTGGGAAGGGACCTTCAAAGCTCATCCAGTGCCACCCCTGCCATGAGCAGGGACATCTTCACCAGCTCAGGTTGCTCAGAGCCCCGTCCAGCCTGGCCTGGGATGTCTCCAGGGATGGTTCATCCACCACCTCTCTGGCCAACCTGGACCAGGCTCTCACCACCCTCAGGGCCAACAATTTCTTCCCTATATCTTGCCTGAATCTCCCCTGCTTTAGTTGAGCCAGTTAGTATTTGGGTCAGAATAAATCTAGATGGATATCAAGTTTGAAATCTTAACACTGAGCATTTTGACTGTCTGCTGGTCAGGCTGTGTTGTTTGCAAGGAGATGTAAGGAATGCTTCTGTCTGATGAAGATCAGAACAAAAAAAATACAGTAAAATCCATTTTAGGCTCTTTTTGTGAATGTCAGATTGCACTTGTAGCAATGCATTTACAGACATATTGCAAGCTCTGGGGAAAAAATACATGGCAGCCACTCATAACTACAGGATTAGACCACTGAAGCCTCTGTATGATCTGTTTTAAACAGCTTTTGACTCTACATTGGGTAGAAGTCTTCAAAAGTGGGAAGTATGCTGAGACTACAGAGCTAAGAGGAGTACAGCACTGGAACAAATAGTATATAGAGAGAGCACATATAAACATATAGGGTACATTTGGCTGAGGTTAGTCACAAGGATGGTCTTTAGTCATGGGCATAGGTGTTGTGTTGGTCTACACATACATCTTTATCTGCCAGTTTTCTTGGATAAATGGGACTAAGGGGTATACAAGCAAAGCACACAGTGAATTTAGAGATCTGCTTCTTTCCATTAATTATCGTGCGGTGAGATATACAATATGTGCTAAGGGCTAAAGCAAGCAAAAGAACAGAATGGAATGAAAGTCTTAAACTAGAAGTGACACACAGATTCTCCTTTGATCTGTCTATTAACTTCTCTGGGTTGGGCAAGTTTTTCACAACAAAATGTCCTTGCTATGTAAAGACATATTTGGTTTAGGGTGCTATTAACACTATTATTTGGGTATTAGCAGCCAGAAAAGACTTGGTATCCCAGCATGAGATGACATTCTTCCTATCTGTATTTCACTGTGACTCCATAGCTGATAACAGTGTCGGAGTGTCTATGATTATTCCATGACTAGTTAAGGCAAATGCCTGCGCTTTATTCCAAAGGAGCTATTTGGTTACTTTCTGTTGAATGATTGTAGTTACTACAGCAAGAGCAACCTCCTACCTCTTCAAGCAAACACTGATGAGTTTCCTGTTGACTAAACCAAACATAAAACTAGGAATGAACTGCTGATTGATTTGGATTCAGCAAAGAAGGAAAAACAGATTTGCAGGACCTCAGCTGGCAGGAATGAGGGCCCAGCTTTTCAAGGCACCTGAGCTGATCTGCGATGGAAAGGGCTACATAGCCCTGGCATTCATAGAATCATAGGATGATTTGGGTTGTAAGGGATCTGCAAGCTCATCCAGTGCCACTCCTGCCATGAGCAGGGACATCTTCACCAGATCAGGTTGCTCAGAGCCCCGTCCAGCCTGGCCTGGGATGTCTCCAGGGATGGTTCATCCACCACCTCTCTGGCCAACCTGGACCAGGCTCTCACCACCCTCAGTGTAAAAAATTCCTTCCTCATGTCTGGCCTGAATCTCCCCTCCTTTAGTTTAAAACCATCACCCCTTGCCCTTCTAAAAAGTCTGTCCCCATCTTATTGTCCCCTTTTCAGTCCGGAAAGGCTGCACTAAGGTCTCCTTGGAGCTTCTGTTCTCCAGCTGAACACCCCAGCTCTCTCAGCCTGTCCTCCCAGCAGAGCTGTTCCAGCCTCGCATCATTTCTGGGGCTCCTCTGGCCCCTCTCCAGCAGGTCCATGTGTGTCCTGTGCTGAGGACCCAGAGCTGGACCAGCACTGCAGGGGGGTTTCATCAGAGTGGAGCAGAGGGGCAGAATCCCCCCCAAACCTGCTGCTCACGCTGCTGGGGATGCAGCCCAGGACACGGGTGGATTTCTGGGCTGCAAGCGCACGTTACCAGCTCATGTTTAATCTTTTATCCACTAGTATGCTGAAATCCTTCTCCTGGTGGCTGCTCTCAATCCCTCCATCCCCAGCCTGGATTGATACCGGGGTTGCCCCAACCCATGTGCGGGACCTTGCACTTGGCCCTGTTGAACCTCATGAGGTTTGCATGAGCCCACTTCTCAAGCTTGTCAAGGTCCCTCTGGGTGGCATCCTGTCCATCTGTTCCAAAATATAGCAGAAACATAACCTGAAGAGAAAATGATGGGTTTTCTCCCTAAACTGGCTCACTGTGGAGTCAGACAAGTGCCAGAGCTGACATAAGAGAGGAGGAAAGTATGGTGGAGGTTAAGGGAGATGTGTCCCTTCCAGAGGTTGTGATGCACCATAAAATTGCATCCTCCACTCATCTCAAATGGGATATGGCCCCAGTCAATTAAGAGGTAATGCATGTTGGAAGGAGAAAGCCTGGTGGGTTTTTCTTTTACTGAATGGAACCGCAGGTTGTTGCGTGCTTACGGCAGCACCGCTTGCTGGCTCCGTGGTCGGCTGACCACACTCAAATGAGTGTCAGGGGATTCTGCTGCAACAACTTTGTTGCTTTAATTATATCTTCAGATGCCATGGAAGATGTTGGGATGTGTCCAGTTCTTTTCCAATCCGTTTTTCCCCCTCTAGATTCTGTGCTCGTGAGGGAGATGTGATCAGGTGGGCCCAGGACACAACTCGTGCTCTGAAGTCAGCAGTCATTCTGCTGTAGGCATCCATGGGAGAGATTTCACTTAGTATGGTTGTAAGACTCATTATTTTAGCGCGGTTCTGGAAGACTCATGATTTCTGGCACTAAACTGAACTAAACAATGCCCTATTCAAATCTGCTAGGAGAAAAAAAGATCTTTGCGCTTGTTCTCAAAATCCAACCTGCAAAAGTTGTTCACTACTTCTGATTTCTGTGATGAATTATTACCATGTAGTTACCCTTATATACAGGGCGTTTGAAAAAGATGGAGCCAATTTCAAAGATACAGTGATTTCAAATTGGGTCCATCTTTTTGAAACATGCTGTATTTAGGACTCTTTATCTCTGTAGTTTAGCCTTTCAAACAGGTAAATGCAGCTAAATGTGTGGTGTTGGAATTTTTTAAATTTTTTTATAGAATTAGTCTCAGCATCGTGGCTTTTCCACCATGTCAGAGCCCATCACACTCAACGTTGGAGGAAAACTCTACACCACCTCTCTGTCCACCCTGACTAGCTTTCCTGACTCCATGCTGGGAGCCATGTTCAGTGGGAAGATCCCAACCAAGAAGGACAGCCAAGGCAACTGCTTTATCGACAGAGATGGCAAAATCTTCCGCTATATCCTGAACTTCTTACGAACTTCTCACTTGGACCTCCCTGAAGACTTTCAGGAAATGAGTTTGCTTCGACGGGAGGTAGATTTTTATCAAATTCAGCCACTGATCGAAGTCTTGCAGGAGAAGGAGGTGGAGCTCTCCAAAGCGGAGAAGAATGCCATGCTAAACATCACCCTTGATCAAAAGACCCAGACTGTTCACTTTACCGTCCGAGAAGCACCCCAGATCTACAGCCTGTCTTCCTCCAACATGGAAGTGTTCAGCGCTCATATCTTCTCTACGTCATGCCTGTTCCTGAAGCTTCTTGGTTCCAAACTTTACTATTGCTTCAATGGAAACCTCTCTTCAATATCCAGCTACCTGCAGGACGCCAACCATTTGACCTTGGATTGGGTTGCAAGTGTGGATGGTCTTCCCGAAGAGGAGTACACCAGGCAGAACCTAAAGAGACTCTGGGTGGTGCCAGATAATAAGCAAATCAATAGTTTCCAGGTGTTTGTGGAAGAAGTGCTGAAAATAGCCATGAGTGATGGTTTCTGCATAGATTCTGCTCATCCACATACTTCAGATTTCATGAATAATAAGATTATTCGCCTAATTCGGTACAAGTAGGAATGGCTGTTATTATGGTGCCAGCACAGAGATAACACAGGTTAAGTGTTACCCTTTAAAACACACTTACAGCCTAATTCAGAATCACGCGTATCTGGATTAAAAGTCACTAACAGGGAGATGATTTTCCTTTAATGTATTTACCAACACGACCTTTCAGAATATGTCCATATTCTAGACGGAAGGAATATTGTCAAGCGCCTGAATGAAGGATCGGTTCTGTCTCTGCTTCAACCTCTGACCTGCTGTACAATTGTGGGGAAAATCACTTCTGTTCTTCTTACACTTTCCAGTTGGAAAACGGGCGTGATCCTTCACCTATATTGCAAGGGTGATGTGAGGGTTGAGAAATCAAGGTTCGGAAGGCTTTCTGGAGATCAGATGCTGTGGAAGATGCCACGAAGCTGCAGCACAGCCCAGGGGACACATTTTCCATGTCTTGCCATCTCACCTGTGCAAAGTATCCAAGAAGCTTGGTTGGACCCACAGAGAAACGTCACCATGTGCACACACCCATTGTAACTGTAAAGAATGGTGCAAAGTGCAAATGAATAATGATTCCTGTCAGTTTGGGTTCAACAAAGGATTTTTGTCACCATCTGAAGCTGGTTTGGTTTTGTTTTTCTGAAGCCTTTGAGGAAGCCCCTGCTCTGTTCTGCTTTCAGGAAAGCCGTGTTGGAATGATGTGATCGGCACAGGGAACAACCAAGGAAGCCGTAGCAGAGAGAACGTTGTTCTTACAAACTGAGAAGATTGTGGCTGCTGGGGAAACTTTGCTTTGGATGCTCTTAAACCTTTACTTTCATATTCCAAAGGCATCCAAAATGACTAGACCTTTTCTTTCTCTTACAATGTCATATTTCTCTGGAGGATGCTCCTGAAGACACTTCCTGAGGTGAAGACATTAAGAGGGCAGAGGTACCCAAATATCCTGCAATATTTGAGCCTCTTCTGCCTAGATATGACCTTCTTTTGGGTACGTCTCCCTCCAGCAGTGCCTGGAGTGCATGGGATGCTCTCTGGGTAGGATGGATTCCATCTGAAAAGACAACTTTCCCATCAGGTTACACTTGGTATTTTTAATTACAGAACCAGAGAGTAACTTTTTCTGTCCCAGTACATTGAGCTGCGTTTTTTTTTTCACATCATTGCAAAATGGTCAGATCACTGAGGTAGCATTTTGCCTGCTTGCTTGGCTTTGGTGTCATTTTCGGAGGTGAGACACTGGGAAACCAGAGGTGATGACAATAATTGTGCTCTTTCCTATACGCCTCATCTGTTCTATAACAAAAATCATCATCTATTAGCTGCATATTAGCTCTAAACAGCATTTGTGTCACATTCCTGGTGGTTCCTTCTCAGCTAATTATATTTAAATGTATCTTAGCTCTCTTTCCCTAACCAGATTGCTACATGTGCATGAGAGACACTCTAGAACCTGTTGTCTCTAATGAGATACAAGGGAAAGTGCAAAAACCACGTTCTGCATTTAGAATTTTAGCACTTCCAGAAGTTCTTAGCACAGGGCTGCAAAGCTCAGTATCACTCGTGTTCTTGTTTCCCAGAGCAACTAGGCTGTTGTTAATTAAGCTGACCTGCAAACAAGCATAAAGAAGTGGTTTATTACTCTTGGAAAACACAGTGAGATAAATACTGTCCCAAGCTGTAACTGCATGAACAACACAAACCAGCACGCTGACAGTGAAAATGCACATTCTGCAGCTGTTGGCAGCCGGTTACAAACCACTTCCCCTGTCCGAATTGGTGCTAAACCACCATGATATACGTGGGACCATGTTGTTAGGAGGCACTGACTGGGCTTCAAGCCCTCAGAGCCTTTAAACCTGGCAAGTTTTGTGAATTTTGAGGATTGTGAACGGGATTTTGTGGCTAAATTCCAACCTGAGTCGCCACGTTCTTGTAGTTTTAGTTGCATTAGGAAGAACTCTCTTTATTGGTTTTTTCCCTATCCCTATCCTGAATTATAAAGCAGGAGTGATCTGCTCCGGGGGGTCGCTGGATGCCACTGAGAAAGCAAAGCAATTCCTGTGTGGATCCTATTTCTGACATGAGTTTTCCACTCAGTTGGATGCTCACAGTGATGCTCTATGCACGTAATATGATTATGACCTGTAAAATACCATCCATGAACCCTCTTTCATCAAATCTATGCCTTGGAAACAGGTATGCCTTTGCTGAATTTGTGCTAACAGAGCTTTTGGGGGCTGTTGGCAGTGTTTCTTGTTAGCCCACGCTCTTAAGAGTAGATTTTAGATGATGTGTAACAGGAGTTCTTGTATGTCAGGGCTAAAATAATATTTATCTGGAGTAATTTGTTTCCTGTCAGCTTGAGTTCATTCAAAGATAAGAACAGTGGGCTCAAATCTCCTTTGGAAGGAGGTAGAAGTCTGATCTATACCTTTTAGAGCTCTGGATCGATTCTGCTCTGTTCTGTTACAGCAAAATAAAAATATTCCATAGGAGACTTGAATCATTACTGCATTTTCTGGTGAAAGGCAATTAAGAGGAGTCCATAAAAGCACTCTGCATAGCTTAATCTAGAGCATTTACTCTTTTTACTCATTTACCCTTTGCCTCCACCACCTTTGGACTAAACTAAAAGCAGTTATGCAGTTTCTTAGAAGTCTAAACAAGAAATGCAGAGCACCCCAACCTGGCCTGGATGGTAACTGGGGTAATTCTGCTGACATGGATATAGGGGTTTCAATCCCCAGAGACTAAGGAAAGAACTAAACCGAGGTCTTCTCCTGGATGGCTTTAACCCATTAGTCTATTATGCAAAAGAAAGACCACTTGAATACACATTTATCTGTGCTCAGGTAACTAAATCAGTCAAAGGTGTGGCTGGCCACAAATCTCTGGCATTAATTAATATGCAGAGAGATGCAAAATTTCCAACAAGTATAGAGACATGAGTGAAGACAGACATTGAGAGGAATAGAAAAACTGGAGATACCTCTGAATTGCTAAGCAGAATAAACACCTTTAAGCATGAGGTACTATTTATAATGCCAGAGTCATTCTGCCTGCGAATCGAGGATGTGAAATAAGCAGTAAGTGAATCACTTGCCATCGCAAAAATATGTTATACAAACACGGTTGCTATTTCAGACTGCACATTAAGCTAAATTTACAACTGCTCCTTAATTTTGCTGTCTGTGAGTTGCATTGTAATGGCTGTTTATAGGAATGTTCTCTCTCCAAAACATTTGTTCCCTTTTTATCTAGATAGCTGGCTTTTGTTTACCTTCTTTTCCTAAGCCCTGGAGGTGTCACTTGCTTTTGTTCACCAGTCAACAGCACCGCTGATTCTTCTTCTCAAGAGTTTCCCTGAATTAAAGACTAGTGAACATGCACATTAATTACAGCGCAAAACCCCATTGAAAAGCACTTGGCACTTACTACCACTTATTTCACTGTTGAGAGGAATATTCACTCTCAGAACAAACTGATTTTTTTTCCTCTAAGGGCCTGAGAACAAGGAAAGGAGATTTTTGACCTTAAAGTTTGAAGGATATTTTCTTCCACGTGTCGGTGCAAAACTCCTGTTCTGGTTCTGCCATGTCACCGTCTCCCTCAACATCTTCATCTACAAAATGAGGCCAAGTCCTGCACTTTACTTTTTTAATGGCTTGAACACTGAGAGAGCCGCTGAATAGAGCGATCAATAGAAAACCCATAAATAAGTTATTAGCTGCAGTGTAATGGCATTTTCAGATATGGGCATGTGCATAGCACAGTGGGATTTCTTATATGACAAAAGTGTGACTATGAAGCACCTTAGTGGAGTCCAGAAAGAATTACTCATGGATTTCTCTATGTGCTTTCTAGGCTTGATAGCTCTTAAATATCTAACAATATCCAGTTATAATGTAGGGACTAAAACGGTACATAAATACTAAGATATCTTTAGTTCATGCAGCTATTTTTAAAGGTTGTTAGGAGTCGGTGAGAGGAGTATTTGTTGCTGCAGGTAATGGTAGGGAAATCAAATAAACAGGTGTAAAAATTAGACCTGGAAGAATTCAGAAGGGAGAGAATAAAGAATGTTGACGTGTTCAGGAAAAAATCCAGCGAGATAACAACAGAGACAAAAGATTTTGCTACGGAAGGAGCCTGCGGTTGGAATGACTCACTGATCTCTTTCCAGTTTTAATCTCCTATTATGCAACTTAAATATTGGTCATGCCAAAAGCTACATTAGTAACTTGTCAGGAGGAGATAGCTTTGTGGAATAAACCAGGACAACCTGCAATCAATCAGATTCATTCCCACTCCAGGAAAGGCTGGTGGGGTCCACATATAAGGTTGATGGGAGTGATAAACGTTGCCTTCAGCTATACACTGCAGAAAATATATCTAGGCTGATACTCATAGATAAGTGGAGAAGTTATGAAAAAGATCCTTTGAGGAGTTTCATTTTCACCCCATCCCTTTGAATTTGGTATCAGTGCTCAGAATTTCAATATGTTTTGAAATATTTAACCGCTGTTCTGTAATGACTCCCATATCCACGCACTGATGGGCACAAATGTGCAGGGTACGAGTGGTGCTAATGTGTGGCCCTCCCAGTAAAAGTCTTGTATGTGTATTAGTAGAGCCAGTTGTGTAGATATTCTGTGCGAGAAGGGCTGGATTGAACATAAATATGCAGATCACTCTCTCAGATTCACTTGGGACCAACATGAGGAACATTTTCCCTATGAATTCAGAAAAAAAGGAGCTTTAGGGGAGGGCTGTATGGAATAATTCCTTTTCTCTTCCTCTTTTTGCCACTCCCCTTTTATTTTATTGCTCCTACTCCTAACCATGGGATTCTCCCATTGATCAGAATTTAATCCCAAATTCACTAAAGTCCATGTTTTTGAATGAATACTATTTGTCAAGTGTCAAAGGTTGGTTTTGATTTCTTACCACTTTCATAGAGAGCCTGTAGGGCTATCGCATTTAAAAACCTGGTTGCGTTTCTCCGCCTGTAACTCTTTTATGAACTTACCACTATGCATTTTAGAAAACAGTAAATAAAATGTGAATGAAGCAAAGGATGCTCTACCTGGCGTACATTTCTTGAGAGAAAAGCATACATAGATGCTTGCTCAATCTGTAGTTTTTTTCTCTAAGGATTCTACAGAGTGTGTCTCCATGGCTGAGAATTGTAGGAAGCTCTCCAAAATAGTACAGTTGTAGAAAACTTGGATGAACAAGCCATCCTAAAAAATTTGAACAATTTTAAATGCATCAGCTCATTTATGTTTTAAACATTGATAAACCGCACATCACCCAGGCCCCACATCACCCAACTGCACATCAATCAGGTCCAACATCACCCAGCTCCACGCTTGGTCCCACAGCCACCCAACCCCACATGAATCAGGCCGAACACCACCCAGCTCTATATCTGGTCCCACATCTCCCAGCCCCACTGATTGTCCCTCACCACCCAACCTCACATCACCCAGGCCCCACACCACCCAGCTCCATACCTGGTCCCACACCTCCTAGGTCCCACACCATTCAAACCCACATCAGCTGGGCCCTAGACCACCCAACCCCACACCACCAAACCCTACATCACTCAGGCCCAACACCAAACCCCACTGGTAGTCCCTCACCATCCAACTCCACACCACCTAAGCCCAGTGGTGGTCCTACACCACCCAACCCAACATCACCCAGGACCCACACCACGCAGCTCCATATCTGGTCCTACAGCCACCCAACCCCACTGGTGGTCCCCCACCATTCAACCCCACATCAGCTGGACCCTACACCACCCAGCCCTACATGACTCAGGCCCAACATCACCCAACTCTACACCCAGTCCTACAGCCACCCAACTCGATTGGTGGTTCCTCACCACCCAACACCACACCACCCAACTCCATAGCTGGTCCCACAGCCACCCAACCCCACTACTGGCCCCACACTGTCCAATCCTACATCAGCCCAGCTCCATACGTAGTCCAACCCCACTGGTGGTCCCACACCACCCAACCCCACATCACCCAGCTCCACACCTGGTCCCGCACCACCCAGCCCCACTGGTAGTCCTACACCACCACATCACCAAAGCCCTCACACTACCCAACCATACATCACTCAAGTCCAACACCACCAAACTCCATACCTGATCCCACACCTCCCAACCCCACTGGCTGTCACTCACCACCTAACCGCACATCACCCAGGCCCTATAACCAGCCAGCTCCATACCTGGCCTCAGACCACACAACCGCACACCATCCAACCCCACCAGTGGTCCCTCACCACCCTACCCCACACCTTCCAGCCCCACTGGTTGTCCCTCATCACCTGATCCCACAGCAAACCAACCCCATATGCCCCAACCCCACAACTGATCCCACATCACCCAACCCCACAACTGATCCCACATCCCCCAGCCCCACAACTGATCCCACATCACCCAACCCCACAACTGATCCCACATCCCCCAACCCCACACCTGATCCCACATCCCCCAACCCCACAACTGATCCCACTTCACCCAGCCCTACACCTGGTCCCCCATCACCCAGCCCCACACCTGGTCCCCCATCACCCAGCCCCACAAAGGGTCCCACAGCCACCCTGCCTTAACATCACCAAGACCTCACCCAGCCCAGCCCCCACCCCACAACTGAACCCCAAACCCACGGCCCCCCTCCCCAATCCCCACCCCCTGGTGCCCACCCAGCCCCGCCCACACCGCCCTAGACCTGGACAGGCTGGAGAGTTGGGAGGGGAAAAATTTAATGAAATATAACAAGGGCAAGTGTAGAGTCTTGAATCTGGGCAGGAACAACCCCAGGTTCCAGTGTAAGTTGGGGAATGACCTGTTGGAGAGCAGTGTAGGGGAAAGGGACCTGGGGGTCCTGGGGACACCAGGGTGACCGTGAGCCAGCACTGGGCCCTTGTGGCCAGGAAGGCCAATGGTATCTGGGGTGGATTAGAAGGGGGGTGGTCAGTAGGTCAGAGAGGTTCTCCTGCCCCTCTGCTCTGCCCTGGGGAGACCACACCTGGAATATTGTGTCCAGTTGTGGCCCCTCAGTTCCAGCAGGACAGGGAACTGCTGGAGAGAGTCCAGCACAGGGCAACAAAAATGCTGAAGGGAGTGGAGCATCTCCCGTATGAGGAAAGGCTGAGGGAGCTGGGGCTCTGGAGCTGGACAAGAGGACACTGAGGAATGACCTCATTAATGTTTACAGATATATAAAGGGTGAGTGTCAGGAGGATGGAGCCAGGCTCTTCTCAGTGACAACCAATGATAGGACAAGGGGTAATGGGTACAAACTGGAACACAAGAGGTTTCACTTAAATATGAGAAGAAACTTCTTCACGGTGAGGGTGGCAGAGCCTGGCCCAGGCTGCCCAGGGAGGTTGTGGAGTCTCCTTCTCTGCAGACATTCCAACCCGCCTGGACACCTTCCTGTGTAACCTCATCTGGGTGTTCCTGCTCCGTGGGGGGATTGCACTGGATGAGCTTTCCAGGTCCCTTCCAACCCCTGACATTCTGGGATCGACTCTCTGCCCTGCCAGCCCCGCGCATGCGTGCACTCCGCGGTGGGCGGGGCCTCGCTCTTCAAACTGGGCGGGCGGTGCGGCCGTTGCTGTTACCGCGCGTGCGCGGCGGGTCTGTCAGCGCGGCGCGTGCCATGGCGGCGGGCGGGCGTAGCTGGTTCCGCGCCCTGGCGCTCGGCGTCTCCTTCCTCAAGTGCCTCCTCATCCCCGCATAGTAAGGAGCTTCCCCGGGGCTGAGGAAGGAGGGGTGGTGACGGTACAGCCTGTGAGCACTTCCCTGGGCAGCGGTTGGTTTCACCGCCCCTCAGAGCGGCCGGGGCTGGGGAGTGGCCGCCGGTCCTGAGGGGACCCTGATGACCTGAGGGTCGTTATTTCTTCCAGGTGCTTGTGAGGAGCGGGATGAGGGTGTCTCATCCTCTGGGCAGTGTGCACTAGCTTTGCTTTTGTGTCTGAAGCTGTGCCCGGTGGGCTATTGTTCGGGAGGGCCTTTAAAAGTGCTTTTTTTTAGCTTTAAAAGGCACTGGAGCTTTTTTTGCCGCCCCTCCCCCCATCAATTTGCTGTTAAAACAAATCAATCAGAACCTGTAATTTTGGCTTTAAGTGTCAGAAAAGGCCAAGGCTATAAATAATTATTGTGCTACAGTTGCCTGTATATGCCCTTGGCACAGAAGTTCATGCAGCATCTTTGTCATCGTTTGAGTTACTTGATTGAAGTCTTGCCCTAGAGCTGATCAATTACCTTTTTATGTACCTGTGATGATATGCTCTGAAGTGTTTCTCTTTTGAGTGATTTTATGGGACTCAATATAAACCTTCTGTAGTTATTCCACAGACTTTGAAGTGCACAGGAACTGGCTTGCCATCACTCACAACTTACCCCTCTCTCAGTGGTACTATGAAGTAAGTACGCATTTGGGGTTTTTAGCTGTGTATAAATTATAGGTATATCGGGTATTTCAGCCTATGTGAATGCTGGAGGAATTATAGAATCGCATTAGTTGGAATACACCCTCAAGGTCATCAAGTCCAACCATTAACCCAACGCTGGCACTTACCTGTGTCCTAATGTCGAGGGTTAAGATTGCGGGGTGACAATAAAACCCTGGCAGATGTGTTGTTAACCCCCTCTCCCCCCCCACTTCCCCCTTTTTGTCCCTCCCTCTCCCCCCTTCCACTCGGGAGAGGCGATTAGGAGGAAAAAAGAAGGACAGAGAGAAGAGAGTTGGGAAAAATTAAAGATGTTTTACTAATGCTACTAATAAGAATAGAGAAAATAATACAAAATATACAAAACCAATCTTGAAAGTCTCAGCAACTGCAGAGCCGGCACCCAAAGTCCTGGATTAGACTCCACAGCCAACCAGAGCTGGATTCAGTCTGTCACTAGGCCTCAGTTCGCAGGGACGACTAGCAAGGTCCTCTCCTAATGTCGGCCATAAGCAGAAGGAAAAGGGACGAGATCCTCGTGATCTCCCATTTTATATGAAGTATTCACGTGAATGGAATGTTATACACAGTTGGTCAGTCGTTTCTCGTCGCCCCTCTCGCGAGATGTCCATCCATGCTTATCAATAAGTTTGCATTCCATTGCTAGGTTTTACCAAAACATGTGTCTGGTTCTCCAGGAAAATGCAGTTAATACGAAGGCTGTAGCTGACAGGCAAAATTCACTGAAAGAGAAACTTGTTTTTAACAAAACCAGGACACCTAAGAACCTCATCTCCGCATCTGTTCAACCCCTCCAGGGATGATGACTCCACCACTGCCCTGGGCAGCCTGTTCCAATGCCCCACAACCCTTTCTGGGAAAGATTTTTTTCCTAATCTGTAATCTAAACCTCCCCTGGTGCAACTTGAGGCCGTTTCCTCTTATCCTGTCATTTGCTACTTGGGACTTGAGAGAAGAAGGCTTTTATTTGCAGAAAGTACATGTCATGGGTACTGATGGCTGGCAGCTGTAATGCAGTGGTTCTAAAACATACTGATCACAATTTGTTTGCCCCGTGTAGCATTTAGTTAAAAAATGAGAATTGTTTGGGGAAGCTACTAGTACTGGTGAAGTTGAAATGGAAAAGACAGTTAAGGAGCATGAATTATTAGGCCGTGTAACACAGCGCTGTAGTCTTAAGCTGCTGTTCTCTTCACTCTTGTCATTAATGATACGTAGTTATCACGATAAAGAATGAATCATATAAATGGGTATATGCATTGTGAAGTCGATCGCTGTATTAAAGTTTTGAGTCTCTGCTGGTGTGCTACTAGCATGCATTGATTTTAATCTAGATGAATCACCTTTAAGGTGATGATAGACTCAGCCTACACAATTGGATTTAATCTATTTTATGCTATTTCCTGGAATTCTGGGATAAGTATCATAGTCTTTCATACTCCTCCACGTAAGTGTCTGCGAACTGTTTATCCAGGAACAAATTATTTGTGCTGGTCAGAAATTTGAAAGGCTGATCCGATACTGTAGAACAAATTTGTGTGATCCCAGTGCCAAAGCACAGGATGCCTTTTGGTGGCGGGACATAAGCATTTGGGAACATGCACACTGAAAAATATACCCCGTCCCAACCTGCTCTGTTCCTATTTCTCCCTCTCCTATTTGCACAGCCAAGGAGTTAATTGGTCATGATAACTGTCCTTGTGGGACAAGATCAAATAATACTCTCCAATCTTGATGAGGTCTTATTAGAATTAGGCCTGTTGACTAATAAGAAAAAATAAAATTATTTTTAACTGTAAGAAGGCTGATTGTGCTGGCGAATCCTCTTATGTAGCCAAATATTCACTGTTTTATTGAGATTTTTTTTTAATATTGGCCCTATTACTCTAAGTTGATATATAAAGAGCAGTTATCTATTGGTTAGGTGCAGATTCACAATATGTTTCATCTCTTTTTACTAATCAAGAGAACTCCCATCCCTCTACCAGAAAAACACCTCAAGTCACATTCAGCACCATACAGCTGGGAACTTTATTGTGTGGTAGTTTCTGTTAAATAGAGGCTACTGAGATAAAATACATCAGCTGATTTACTGTGAATAAAAAGCATGGTTTGTGTTAAATTATTCTCATTTTGTCTTTAGGCAACTTCAGAATGGACCCTGGATTATCCGCCGTTTTTTGCTTGGTTTGAATATGCGCTTTCGCATGTTGCCAAGTACTTCGACCCCAAGATGTTGGTTATCGAAAATCTAAATTACACCAGTCGTGCAACCGTCTTCTTTCAAAGATTTTCTGTCATATTTACAGATATCCTTTTCATATATGCAGTTCGTGAGTAAGTCTTAATGTTCTAATTTTAGGGACAGTGGGTAGTCACTGATATATAGACTTTTCTACAGTAAAAACAAATAATTATTTGTACAAATAGGCTTGTAAATGCATGGAAATATCAAAGTTGCTTTAACTTATTAAAGGAGAAATTTGAAAGATGCTGCTAAACACAAGTTAACTTTTTATTGTTCTTGGAGATGCCGTTGTGGTACATGTGACCAGATTTGTACGCATTCCGAAATGAGCCACTGTTTCACACATTATAGGTGTTTTGCTTCTGTCACTGGGTTCATTATGTAGGAGTTGCAGGACAGCTTGGGTGCACCCAGCTGTTTTTTCCTATTATTTTTTACATTACCCCATTTTTCTAGAGTAGAAGCATGAAGGAAACTTGTGACAAAACGCCAGTATCCTCAAATATGCAGTCACTCTGGTATTCCTGATGGTAAACTGATTATTCGCAGTCTGATTTGCCAACATGAAGATTTCTCTTTCACAACATCAGGGCACGCATGCAGTGTTTATCTTACACCTAAACAGTAGAGGGGGAGAAGATGTTTTGAGAATTATGTTGCCTATTTTACCTCCTGTAACAATCTAAAATAGTTATCTTCAGGTTAAGTGCACTACTCAACTCTTAAAAGCAACAATTCTTTTTGTTGGCTGTTGCAGTTAAGACTTCTGTTTCTTCTGCTCTTTTTCAGATGCTGCAGATGTGTAAATGGGAAACGAGCTGCAAAGGATATTCTGGAAAAACCAACATTTATTCTTGCTGTTCTGCTTTTGTGGAATTTTGGGTTGTTAATTGTGGATCGTATCCTTTCAAGTCATTGTGGGTTGTTCGTGGGTTTTCTTCATCTATTACAGTGTGTGGTAGAAACCCATGAATATTATTGTGATTATCACAGCGTGTAACACTACTGTTTGTGTTTCTGGGCTTAGTTGAATAACTTCATGTTTTCATTACAATTATTATCTGGAAAGATGCTAATTGTTTAGTTTTTGGTCTGATTTGCCAGAGCTGCAGGAAAACAGGTCTGGTAGCAACAGGCCTGTTCCTGCTGGCTACTTCTCCACCTGCCTACAGGAGGATTAGCAGAGAGCCCCTTTTTTTGCGCGTGGTTCTAGGTTTGTCCCGTGGCAAGAAAAATCTCTACAAGTGCTTTATTTTCAGACTGTATTCATTTGGTTAATGTTACATGAGAATTAGCAAGGGGTTTTTTCAAGAGGATATAAAAACGCTTCTGGGAAGTCCAGTTGTGGTGAGTCAGTCTTGATACAACATGCTCTGATGTAGCTGAGGAGGTAATACAGGGGAAAACAATAATTCTTTTGAAAAACAGTAATTCTTTTATAGAAAGGAGTAGTTTTGTCTGTCCCAGTCCTTGTCTAAGTTTCCTGCTTACTGTTTCCATCCATTAGCCAATGGAAGATAAAAACTAATATTTAAAAACTCAAAGAGCAGAGTATTAACCTTTTATTTGCTTTGGTTTATATAAAGTTGCATGATACATATGTGGTCAGATTGTTGTGCTTTGTTTCATCAAGATAATATACTAGTATTAGTTGACTTTGTGCTTACATATGAAGTCATTACTTAACCAAAACTCTATGTAGAGTGAATTTAAGGCTACTTTCTTGATTTAAGTTCCATTTTAATTTGAATTTATTTATAAGTTTGAATCTTTCCCAGAAATCTGATAGTAGTAAAGCAAGCTTGCTTTATCCTTTCCTTGACTGCAGTTCAGATATTCACTTTCAGTACAATGGCTTTCTGTTTGGGCTGATGCTTCTTTCTGTTGCCCGACTGTGTCAGGTAAACCTGAGTGTCTCTTTCCTCTTGTCACTACATGTATTTTAGGTGCATTGATTACCCTCAATATGAGCAGCCTAATTAAGTGATTGATTGCTGCTGGAAGCTGAGTTGTGCTAAACTGGATGCCTAATTATCTGTTGAGTTTGGGGGGAAAAGGAGTACTTGAAACTCACTGTACAAAGGGAAAACAAGTAGAAAAGCTTGGGGTTTGTTTTGTTTTTCCTTTAGAAAAGATACTTGGAGGGCGCTCTTCTTTTTGCCGTTCTTCTGCATTTCAAGCACATCTATATATATGTGGCCCCAGCATATGGCATTTATTTATTACGATCCTATTGTTTTACTGCAAATAACGCAGGTAAGATGGGTTTTTCCTCACTTGCTTTTGGGGGATTGTATTAATTAGTGGGACTTGGGTAAGACTTAAGACATGCAGATACTGTTGGGATGAAATGGCTGTGGGTCAAATGAAAATTCTGCTCAGGTAACAGAGCTGTTAAAATCTTTGAAATTTATTTATGTAAAATTCATGTTTCTTGGCAGTTCTTTATTAAGAAAAAACAACATGAACAAACTGCAGGTGGAAGTTTGAAGCCATAAGAATTATTCTGGATATGAAACGGTTAAATAGTATCAAGTAAAGCCCTTCTTGGAGTTTATCTCCACTTTTTAGCACTGGAAAACCTGTTTGAATTCCTCTTGTTAACAGCACTTCTCCTGAATGAGAAAAATACTGAAAGTTTGTAAAGTAGAAGAGCTAACAATGTGGAAAAAGTAAATATAAACTGTTGAAGGAAGCAACTGAATTTATTGATGTAAAGAGCTATATGTTCCTTTTAGATAGATGCTTGCAATTCACTATTAGTGTGGAATGTTTTGTCTCCCTCTGCTTACAACAGTAACTTTTCACAATCTTTTTGCTTCTCATAGACGGATCTGTGAAGTGGAGAAGCTTCAGTTTGCTTCACGTGACTCTTCTGGGATTGATTGTCTGTCTTGTTTCTGCTCTTTCATTGGGCCCCTTCATAGTATTGGTAACAAGCCCTTTTTTCACCCGTTATTCCCCTGGACTGTTAGAAAATTGTGTTATAAAACTATAAACCGTGTCTCATCTAAAGAGACTCTTTCTTTCTCTTTTGTTTTCTGTAGGGTCAGCTGCCTCAAATCATTTCACGGCTTTTTCCTTTCAAGCGAGGCATCTGCCATGCCTATTGGGCCCCTAACTTCTGGGCTTTGTACAATGCCATGGATAAAGCACTAACAATTTTTGGTACAGTATGCTAATCTTATTATGTTATGCTTAAATGCAGATAGAGCTCTCTGAATTTTTGTCTTTCATCCCCATTTGAAATGCAGGTAGTAAATGACATTTTCAGATTACCTTAAATCACCTGATTGTCTACAAAATCCAGTGTGTGGTACGTGTAGCAGTAGCTCAGAAATCAAATCGTTCCTTTCTGCTTTCCTTTAAAAAAAGAAAAGACTTGGCCATGTACTGAGTTCAACTACTTTATTTTTGTTGTTAACATTTATCAGTTTGTGCTTTTTTGTGTGTGTTTTATTTTTAGGTTTAAAGTGTAACTTGCTCGATCCCACAAAAATTCCTAAAGCCTCAATGACAGGAGGGCTCGTTCAGGAATTTCAGCATACTGTTCTCCCTTCTGTGACTCCACTAGCGACGTTAATCTGTACTTTCATATCTATATTGGTAAGAATAAATAATATTTTTTTTGAAAGTTGATGTGTTTTATCCCCTATAGATTTTATTTGATTAGTAAGCACTTCACATGAATTTTAATTCCAGGGCAACAAATACATTTTCTTTAAAAATAATTAAAAAAACAATTATTAGGATAAATGGAGGATTAATATATTTCTGGATTGCTTTATTCAAGTATGGATAAATTATGGCCCCTGTCAACTCTAGAAGGGTTAAGAGATTATTAAAAACAGTCTTGGATCAAAACCACTCCATATGCTGAGCTATAAGCACCTTTTGTGATAGGAGATAATTGAACTGGGATGTGGGTAGAGATACTGGTGGACCCAGGCAGCTTACGGTGTTCCCAACATGAGCTACAGGCCAGCG